>NC_092721.1:169924020-170595868 GCF_047496885.1 Scyliorhinus torazame | reverse complement strand
CCATGTGCTAGTGAGGTGAGGAACAGGGAGAGAGTGCAGATAAACACGTGGCTGCAGGGATGGTGTAAGAGGGAGGGTTTCAGGTACATGGATAATTGGAGCACATTCTGGGGAAGGTGGGACCTGTACATAGAGGACGGTTTGCACCTGAACCAGAGGGGCACCAATAGCCTGGGAGGGAAATTTGCTACAGCTCTTCGGGGGGGGGGGGTTTAAACTAATTTGTCAGGGGGCTGGGAAACCGAGCTGTAGTCCAGACTCCAGTGTCGAGAGTAATGAGGTACTGAGGAGGGTATCAAGGTCGCAGGAGTCTACCGGCAGACAGAAAGTTGGGTTGAAGTGTGTCTACTTCAATGCAAGGAGCATCCGGAACAAGGTAGGTGAACTTGGAGCGTGGATTGGTACTTGGGACTACGTGGCCATTACGGAGACATGTTTGAAACAGGGACAGGAATGGTTGTTGGAAATTCCGGGGTATAGATGTTTCAGTAAGAGTAGGGAAGGTGGTAAAAGAGGTGGAGGATAGCATTGTTAATCAAGGATAGTTTAACGGCTGCAGAAAGGCAGTTTGAAGGGGATCTGCCTACTGAGGTAATATGGGCCGAAGTTAGAAATAGGAAAGAGCGGTCACATTGTTAGGAGTTTTCTCTTGGCCCCCAAATAGTAATAGAGATGTGGAGGAAGAAATTGCAAAACAGATTATGGCAAGGTGTGGAGGTCTCAGGGTAGTTGTCATGGGTGACTTTAACTTTCCAAATATTGATTGGAACCTCTATAGGTCGAACAGTTCTGATAGGGCAGTTTTTGTACAGTGTGTGCAGGAGGGTTTCCTGACACAATATGTGGATAGGCCGACAAGAGGGGGGGCCACATTGGATTTGGTACTGGGTAATGAACCGGGCCAAGTGTTAGATTTGTTTGCGGGAGAGCACTTTGGAGATAGTGACCACAATTCGGTGTCTTTCTCTATTGCAATGGAGAGGGATGGGGCCATACGGCAGGGCAAGGTTTATAATTGAGGGAGGGGTAATTATGATGTGATTAGGCAAGAATTAGGGAGCATAAGATGGGAACAGAAACTGTCAGGGCAAGGCACAAATGAAAAGTGGAGCTTGTTCAAGGAACAAATACTGCGTGTCCTTGATAGGCATGTCCCTGTCAGGCAGGGAGGAAATGGCCGTGTGAGGGAACCATGGTTCTCAAAAGAGGCTGAATGTCTTGTCAAGAGGAAAAAGGAAGAGTATGTAAGGATGAGAAAACAAGGTTCAGTCGGGTCGCTTGAGGGTTACAAGGTAGCAAGGAATGAGCTGAAAAAAGGGCTTAGAAGAGCTAGGAGGGGGCATGAGAAGACCTTGGCGGGTCAGATCAAGGAAAACCCCAAGGCTTTTTACTCTATGTGAGAAATAAAAGAATGACCAGGGTGAGGGTAGGGCCGGTCAAGGACAGTAGTAGGAACTTGTACATGGAGTCAGAAGAAATAGGAGAGGCACTGAATGAATAGGGGCAGCGCGGTAGCATTGTGGATAGCACAATTGCTTCACAGTTCCAGAGTCCCAGGTTCGATTCCGGCTTGGGTCACTGTCTGTGCGGAGTCTGCACATCCTCCCCGTGTATGCGTGGGTTTCCTCCGGGTGCTCCGGTTTCCTCCCACAGTCCAAAGATGTGCAGGTTAGGTGGATTGGCCATGATAAATTGCCCTTAGTGTCCAAAATTGCCCTTAGTGTCGGGTGGGGTTACTGGGTTATGGGGATAGGGTGGAGGTGTTGACCTTAGGTAGGGCGCTCTTTCCAAGAGCCGGTGCAGATTCGATGGGCCGAATGGCCTCCTTCTGCACTGTAAATTCTATGATAATCTATGAATACTCCAGACCTCCAAAATGTATCGCCTCGCACTTATCAGGGTTAAACTCCATCTGCCGAAAAATGGCAGATGGAGTTTAACCCTGATAAGTGCGAGGCGATACATTTTGGTAGAAAAAGATTTGAATGCGGATTACAGGGTCAACGGCAGGGTTCTGAGGAATGTGGAGGAACAGAGAGATCTTGGAGTTCATGTCCACAGATCACTGAAGGTGGCCACTCAAGTGAATAGAGCCGTGAAGAAGGCCTATAGTGTGTTAGCGTTGATTAACAGGGGGCTTGAGTTTAAGAGCCACGGGGTTATGCTGCAAATATACATGACCCTGGTGAGACCACAGTTGGAGTATTGTGTGCAGTTCTGGGCACCTCATTATCGGAAGGATGTGGAAGCATTGGAAAGGGTGTAAAGGAGATTTACCAGGATGCTGCCTGGTTTGCAGGATAGGTCTTATGGAGGAAAGGTTGAGGGAGCTAGGGATTTTCCCATTGGAGCGGAGGAGGATGAGAGGCGACTTAATAGAGGTTTATAAGATAATGAGGGGGATAGATAGAGTAGATGTTCAGAGACTATTTCCTCGGGTGGATGTAGCTGTTACAAGGGGACATAACTATAAGATTCAGTGTGGGAGATATAGGAGGGATGTCCGCGATAGGTTCTTTACTAAGAGAGTGGTTAGGGTTTGGAATGGACTGCCTACAGTGATAATGGAGCCGGACACTTTAGGAACTTTCAAGCGGTTATTGGATAAGCACATGGAGCACACCAGAATGACAGGGAGTGGGATAGCTTGATCTTGATTTCGGACAATGCTCGGCACAACATCGAGGGCCGAAGGGCCTGTTCTGTGTGCAATGTTCCATGTCCCATGTTCTAAACAGGATTGAAGGGAAAACACTCCATTTCTTGAAGTCATGTTTAACACAGAAGGAAGCTGTTTGTGATATTTGGAGGCCAATTATCTCAAATCTCAGGACGAGTGCATAATCTTCTCAGGCTAGTGCCCTAGGCCCAACCATCTAAAGCTGCTTCATCATTGACCCTCCCTTCATCAAGGTTAAGTGGGGATGTTCACTGAAAAAATCTCCACCCATAACCAACAAGTCCTGGACAACATTAAGAAAAACAGAAAGGAAGAGTATTATTTAAATGGTGATATAGTGGGAAGTGTGGATATACAAAGCGATCTGGGTGTCCCTGTGCACCAGTCAGTCAATGAAAGTGGACAAGCAGGTGAGCAAGCAATTAGGAAGGCAAATTATATTATGGCCTGTCATGATATGCAGACACACCACATAATGATATTCAGACAAGCAGCTAATGGACACAGAGAACAGGACATGACCAATAAGCAGGGGTGGGATCTGACTATAAAAGACACGAGGCACTCACACACCACCTCTTTTCCACTGATGAACATCTAGAGAGTCAGTCAAGGGTGTTGTTACAATCTCACACTTCCACCACGTGGCTAAGAGCTTGTCTGGTTCAGTCAGACAGAGTAACCACACTTAAGTTAGCAGAGAGTTGAACTCACAGAGAACTGTGCTAGGAGTTCAATAAACCTGATTGAACTACCTTCAAGGTCTGGAGTATCTTTCTGATCTAAACTGCATCCAATTGCAGCCAGTGTTAGACCAGTGTACCTAACACAACATGATACCAGGACACTACTAATTTAAGGTGGCTTACCGGAGTCCATTCCGTGACGACCAACAAATGTATCCCGGCACCATGGAGAAGATTCAGGCTCCTCCCCAGCTCAGGACCTCCGGCAATCTCAGTGCCAACTGGCAGATATTCAAGCAAAAGTTTCTGCTGTACATCGAAGCCTCAGACCTCGAGGGTGCGTCTGGTGCAAGAAAGATCGCGCTTCCCCTCTCAACAGCGGGTGATCAAGCCATCGAACTCTTCAACTCGTTTAACTTCATCGAAGGCCAGGACAAGACAAAGTTTCAGACCATCCTGGACAAGTTCGATCGTCACTGTGAAGTGGACACCAATGAAATCTTTGAGCGCTACATATTCAAACAACGTCTTCAAGGTAAAGATGAATCTTCAATGCCTTCTTAACTAGCCTCCGCCTGCTAGTGCTGTTCTGCAACTTTGGTGATATTGCTGACTCCATGATCAGAGACCAAATTGTGTTTGGAGTTCACTCTGATCCTTTGAGAGAGCAGCTCTTATAAATCAAGCATATGACCCTGCCAGTCGCGATTGAAACATGTACAGTGCATGAGCACGCAAAAAATTACTATTCCCAATAAAATCGGCTGAAAATGAGAAACTTGCCTCCCACGGGGCAGTGAGTGTGCAGGCCATCTCCCGGATGCAGCACCTCAGCATTGAAGACAGCGGCCATCTCGCGCGCTTTTCCCGGAGCCCCACGCATGCGCGGTGTGAATGGGATAATGAAGCTGCCGACACCCACACTGCACAGGTGCATACATCTGCCAACCACACTGCGCATGTGCAACAACGTACACCGCGTCACGACGCCGACGTCATGACGTGCCCGAACTGTGGCAATGCCTACTTAAAAGGGACCCTGCCCTGCAAGAGGCAGGCGATGTTTAAACTGCGGGAAGCCTGGACACTATGCAGCCTTGTGCAGGTCTGCACTACCAGTCAGAGGCCAGCGCTCCCAATTCAGATGATGGCGCATCCAGAATGTGCAACGACGATAACAGGATTCTGATCCGCAGTACAACGGATCCAGAGGACGATTGCTTGGAGTCCGCCTACCGAGTGGGCATCATTACCACGTGTGAACATGCCACACCCAACACATCTCGCATTAAGTCCATCCTCGCTGTGAGTCCATCCTCGCTGTGGATTCGGAGGACGAATGGCGTGCGGTGATGCAGGTCAACCGCTGCGCCATCTAGTTCAAGCTGGACACAGGTGCTTCTGCCAACCTCCTCTCACATTCAGTCCATCCTCGCTGTGATGCACGTCAACCACTGCTCCATCCAGTTCAAGCAGGACACAGGTACTTCTGCCAACCTCCTCTCACAGACTTCAAACGTATCAAGAAGCTCCCCTAAGGTCCTTCCAGCAGCCTGCCAGCTCCTGGCCGATAACGGTAATTCCATCATGGCACTGGGGTCCTGCCATCTACTCGTTTCCAACCGGAGTACCCATGCACGGCTAAGGTTAGAAATTGTCAAGCCGGACAGGGCATCCCTGCTGGGCACGCATGTCTGCAAAAAGCTAAACCTGGTGCAGTGGGTTTATTCAACGACATCCTCCAACATGGATCTTTGGGCTGGCATTGACGACATCCTCGTTCAGTATCCAGATGTGTTTGATGGGATGGGCACTTTGCCATATCGGTACATGATCCTACTGCGACCTGATGCCAAGCCAGTGGTCCATGCACCAGGCCATCAGGCAGAGTGGTTGGAGCTGAAAGCCAAGCTCACCACTGCACCCGTATTGGCATTTTTCGACCCAGACAGGGAAACGAAAATCTCAACAGATGCGAGCCAGGATGGCATCGGTGCAGTCTTGCTGCAACGCAATGACACTTTATCCTGGGCACCGGTTGCCTACGCATCAAGGGCAATGACGCCCACCAAACAAAGGTATGCACAAAATCGAGGAATGCCTGGGCCTTCTCACTGGCATTCTCAAGTTTCACGACTATGTCTACGGCCTGCCGACATTCACAGTTGAGACGGATCACAGGCCCCTGGTCCACATTATCCACAAGGACCTTAATGACATGACACCTCGGTTGCAGCGCATCCTCCTCAAACTCAGAAGATACAACTTTAACCTGGTCTACACGCCTGGCAAGGAGCTCATCATTGCCGCTCCATCACCATGCCTAGTGAACCACTGAACGTCATCCGACAAATTGAGTCACAGGTTGAGTCACAAGTGCAGCTGTGTGCTAGCACCCTCCCGGCATCTGATGAGAAGGTGATTCGTATCCGTGAGGAGACAGCGAAAGACCCCCCCTTGCAGCGTGTTATGCCACACCTAGCCAATGGCTGGCAAAAAGGGCAGTGCCCTCAATTTTTCAATGTAAAGGATGACCTAACGGTGGTTGATGGTATCCTCCTCAAACTGGACCGGATTGTAATTCCACACAGTCTCCAGAGCTTGGTGCTCCGTCAAATCCATGAGGGCCACCTGGGTGTTGAAAAGTGCAGACGCAGAGCCAGGCAGGCTGTCGACTGGCCAGGGGTCAGCCAGGACATCGCAAACATGGTCCTTAACTGTGCGACTTGTTGTTTGTAATGCAAAAAAAACCTCATTAAAATTGTTTGTTTAAAAAAAAAGACAATCACTGGACACAACCGACAAGAGTATCCTTCATCGTCCAATACCTCCCCGGACTGGCGAAACTACGACATCTTCTTCACAGCCTTCAACACGTCATCGATGAAGACAAACATCTTGCCAAGGCCATCCCCTCAGCCCCACTACTTGCCTTGAAACAACTGTGCAACCTCAAACAGACCATTGTTTGCAGCAAACTACTCAGCCTTCAGGAGAACAGCGACCACGACACCACACAACCCTGTCATGGCAACCTCTGCAAGACGTGCCAGATCATCAACATGGGTACCATCGACATGGGTACCACCATTACATGCAAGAACACCATCCACCAGGTATGTGGTACATACTCGTTCAACTCGGGCCAACGATGTCTACCTCATACGCTGCTGAAAAGAATGTCCCGAAGCGTGGTACATTGGCGAGACTATGCAGACGCTGCGACAACGGATGATCGGACATCACCCAACAATCGCCAGGCAGGAATGTTCCCTTCCAATCGGGGAACATTTCAGCAGTCAAGGGCATTCAGCCTCTGATCTTTGCGTAAGCGTTCTCCAAGGTGGCCTTCAGGACACGCAACAACGCAGAATCGTCGAGCAGAAACTGATAGCCAAGTTACGCACGCATGAGTGCGGCCTCAACCGGGACCTGGGATTCATGTCTCATTACATTCACCCCCACCATCTGGCCTAGGTTTGCGAAATCCTACCAATTGTCCTGGCTTAACCTGTGATAATGCCTCTCTCCAGTCGCTGCGTCTGGACCTGTAAAGACTTAATCACCTGCAAAGACTCGCATTCAAAGTATCATCTTGCATTATTGACTGTCAATATATGTGGCTGTGGAACCCACCTCTTCACTCACCTGATGAAGGAGCTGCGCTCCAAAAGCTAGTGATTCTAAACAAACCTGGTGGTCTTTAACCTGGTGTTGTCAGACTTCGTACTGTGCCCACCCCAGTCCAACACCGTCATCTCCACATCCTGCTCACAGAAGATCAGTTTGGGTTCCACCAGGGTCACTTAGCTCCTGACTTCATTACATCCGCGGTTCAAACTTGGGCAAAAGTGCTGAACCCCAGAGGTGAGGTGAGAGTGACTGCATCAAGGCAGCATTTGAACAAGTATGGCATCAAGGAGCCCTAGGAAAACTAGTGTCAATGGGAATCAGGGGGAAACTCTCTGCTGGTTGGAGTCATACCTGGCACAAAAAAACAGTGGTCATGGTTGGAGGTCAATCATCTCTGCTCCAGGATATCACCACAGGAATTTCTCAGGATAATGTCCCCAACCAGCTTCACGTGCTTCATCAATGACCTTCCTTCCAACACAAGGTCAGACGTGGGGATGTTCCCTGATGTTTGCACAATGTTCAGCACCATTCGCAACTCCTCAGGCACTGGAGCAGTCCACGTGCAAATGCAGCAAGACCTGGAAAATATCCAGGCTTGAGCTGACAAGTAGCAAGTAACATTCATGCCACACAAGTGCCAGGCAATGACCATCTCCAATAAGAGAGAATCAAACCATCACCCTTGACATTCAATGGCATTACCATCACTGAATTCCCCCAATATCAACAACCTGAGGGGGTTACCATTGACCACAAACTGAACTGCACTAGCCATATGAATACTGTGGCTACAAGGGCAGGTCAGAGGCTGGGAATCCTACAGTGAGGAACTCTCCTCCTGACTTCCCAAAGCCTGTCTCCCACCTACAAAGCACAAGTTAGGAGTGTGATGGAATACTCTCCACTTGCCTGGATGAGTGCAGCTCTAACAATACTCAAGAAGCTTGACACCATCCAGGACAAAGCAGCCCACTGGATTGGCACTCCTTCCACAAGCATTCAATGCCTCCACCACTGATGCACAGTAGTAGCTATGTGTACCATCTATAAGATGCACTGCAGTAACTCACCAAGGATCATTAGGCAACATCTTCCAAATCCACGACCACTACCATCTAGAAGGACAAGAAGCAGCAGATATAGTAGAACACCACCACCTATAGGTTCCCATCCAAATCACTCACCATCCTGACTTGGAAATATATCACCATTCTTTCACTGTCGCTGGGTCAAAATCCTGGAAAAAGTTGTTAAAAATGTAGTAAACCGGAGCACTGGGATAATTTCAGTGGCAAAGAAGAACCAAGAAACTGATAAAGAAAGAGAAAATTAAATTTGAAAGTAAACTAACAAGAAACATGAAAACAGACTGTAAAAGCTTCTTTAGGTATGTTAAAAAGAAAAGATGAGCAAAGAAAAACGTGGGCCCACTGCAGGCAGATAGGAGAATTTATAATGGGGAATAAGGAAATGGCAGGGAAATTAAACAAATACTTTCTGTGTCTGTCCTCATGGAGGAAGGTACAAAAGCCCTCCCAGAAATAGGGATAATAGAGAAACAAAGGACTAGCGAGAAAGAGGAACAGAAATAAATTAGTATCGGCAAATAAAAGTAGTACTGAAGAAAATAATGGGACTGAATGTTAAGAAATCCCCTGAACCTGATTATTTAAATCCCGGAGTGTTGAAAGAGGTGGCTTTGCAGACAAAGAACCATATCCACACTTTGCACCATTTTTAACTAAACAAAAGCTTTGGGGACAGCCATTCCCTGGTTCATTCCCCAGGGCAATCAGAGTCAACCAGCCCAGTTTGAATTTGATTAAATCTGGGCAGTTAACTGTTCCATACTGCATTCTCCGTGGCATTGTCTCCACCAATCAGTGTCCACTTACCAACCAATTAGCACTTGCTTCTTATGCAGTACAAATTGTGTTCCCCCATTACAGTTGGAAGTTTATTGCAAACAATTCTGATGAGTGAAAGATGACAAACATCGATTGCATGTCTCTTTTCAGCAAGACTCACATTCTGTACTAAACAATTAATATTTTAACTTGTCCGATTGATCCACCTGAGCCAGGCGGAGAAGGAATGTTCACCCATGCCCCCTTTGGAAGCCAGGGATCACTCGCTTCCTGCAACTGCATTTCCTTTCAACACCAGCCACCCACACCCAACACGAGGTTTATTCCAGAGTGCCAGGGCAACCTCGAGCTCCCAACTAAGCTCCTGTCCCCGCATAACAGTATTGAGCACTAGACCATCCTGTCAAATGCGAATGAGAGTTAAAATGGTGTGGGGTGGAGAATGGGGAAAATGACGGATGATTTGGAGGGATCCCCTATCACCCCGAATCCTGCCCATCCTATACCGTGCCCAAGTTAAACCCAAACCCATCTTATCAGATGCCACCTGACCTGTTGAGTAATTTTCTGGGGCATGGGGGGGGGGGGGGGGGGGGGGTAAGAGTTTGTTTCAGATTTCCAGCATCTGCAGTATTTTGATCCTTTTGCACCACCCCTAGCCCCGACTGCCCCAGCATCTTGCATAGCCCGCAAAACAGCAATACATCCTTGCAAGTCACAATCACCGTGGGCACTGGTCAAAGACATTTTCTTCAACTTTAGGAAAACAAATGAAGAAGTGCCGTGCCACCTACCTATACAGCCTAGAATGTCACAGACACTGATCATCAGCAGGATCCTGGAGGACGCTGAAGGTTTCTGCAGCGGGTACTGACCGAATCTGCGGTAGCCAAGTCCCCTCTTCGGCAAGACCTGCGCGAGGGTGCCAAGCAGACCCAGACTGGCGCTGGCCACACAGATGGAGTTGAAGAAGACAGGCTGGAAGGCCAGCACAAAATCGGTGGCCGCATCCCTAGTGGGACAGCAGAAGGTTTCTAAGCGGGGGGAAGCCATGGCGAAAGATGAGTTGGGAGCAGTCAGTCAATTAGAGAGAGAGAGAGAGATGTTGAAGTGCTTCGCTCCTTGGGTCACGGGATGAGGATCATGTGCGTTCACTTCAAATCCCAACACCGCCTTCAATCGACTCCTGAAACCTTCCCTTCTCATTCATGTTACTAAATAACCTTTTTTTTAAAAAACCGCAGCGCCGACACACTGTTACTGTATTCATCTCCCGGTTAAAACAGGCGGATTGTCCCCTCAGATCAGAGGGTAAAGAAATCTGGGATCACAATGGTCAGGACACATGGTCTTAGAGCAGGGTATTAATCACGGTTTTGGTATTCCAGCCCCGTTTTTATATAATCATTTAAGTTAACCAGAAGGTTTGAAATAAATGAATTGAAACACCCAGAAGCGGAAATCTTCAAACGTTTACCAGAGGAGTTCAGGTAGCTCAGGTCATGGACACCTCTTGTTCTGCGTGCCTCATGGTGAACCTGCCCCTGGGCCTATTAAAACTGGCAATCAACAGGTTCGGGCAGCGAGAGACCGAGGGGGTCGTCCGGCTGGACTGTCTGCCCCTCTTCCGCGGCTACATTCGTGGCCGGGTGTCACTGGAGAGGGAGCATAATAATAATCGCTTATTGTCACAAGTAGGCTTCAATGAAGTTACTGTGAAAAGCCCCTAGTCACCACATTCCGGCACCTGTTTGGGGAGGCTGGTACGGGATGTTCACGGGGTGTTCACGGGTACCATCGAGACCTTCCATGTCCAGTGAGCACCGCAGCGGTTGGACTGCTTTATCGAGCCCTTTAATCACATTTTGATTTGATGTTTGGCAAGTTTCCGTTGCTGTTTCTTTTGTTTGGGCAGTGCCCCTACCAGGAGTGGCCCCTTTTAATTCGTCCCTGAGTTTATTTCTGTTATTCTATTAAGTTGATTGGGCCTTAAAATATTTCTTGTTCTGCACGATGAGAAATCAAAACGTTTCATTCCTTATACAGGATCCCTATTATCAGTGGCGTAGTGGTATTGTCACTGGACAAGCAATCCAGAGCGACCCCAGGCAATGCTCTGGGTAGACCTGAGTTTGAATCCCAGCCCAATTGATGGTGACATTTGGGGTTAATTTAAAGTCCATAAAAATGACTGTGAAACCATTGACAATTGTCGTAAGAACGAACCCACCCAGAAAGTTGTCACCCTTACCTGTCTGGCCGGCACGTGACTCCTGACCCACATGCCCTCTAAAAGTGACCTTGCAATGGCCACTCAGTTGAAGGGCAATTAGGATGGGCAATAAACGTTGGCCCAGCTAGTGATGCCCACATCCCATGAATAAAAAAAATTCCAGCCAACTTAATAAATCTGTATTTCTGGAGATGGTGAATAATTTTAATGTTAGCGGACAAAAATAATAATTTCCTTTTTACAAGAAAATATAGGCAATGCCGCAAAGAGATAGTGGAGAATTTTGAAAGCTGAAATGTTCCAGAAGTGTTAAGAGACAGACAATATGAATCTTTTATGCTACCAAGCTAAGGGTTAATAAATGTCCTGTGCCTGATCACATGTTTTTCAGTAAATACTTTACTACAATCTCCAATTATGATGACAAATATTGTTAAACGAGTATGCCTTTTTAAAGTATGTTATCCAAGGTATAAAGCGATCCTCTGAACTTTGTTACTAGAAAATGCAAACTTAAAAAATGTTGCTTGTGCCTAGCATCATGCTTTGCTCACGAAACTTGTGACTAGAAACATGTAATTTAATCCTTTCATTACTAACAATGATCCAGTTACAAACGATAGAATGTTGGATGGGAACCAAAGAGATCTTTGCTAATTGTGGACTAGTGAATTGTGCTTTGTGGAGGGCTATCTCACACACAGTATTATATGGGGTAAACCTAAGCAGGCTCTCAATAGATCAATAGTTTTTTTTGTGCAAATTGAAAAAGATATGAGTCTTGACTATGTCACCATAGAACCTCTACAGTGCAGAAGGAGGTAATTCAGCCTATAGAGGCTGCACTGACCCTCTGAAAGAGCATCCTACCCAGGTTCTCTCCCCCATCCTATCCCCCATAGCCTCACC
Source organism: Scyliorhinus torazame (assembly GCF_047496885.1). Taxonomy (NCBI): domain Eukaryota; kingdom Metazoa; phylum Chordata; class Chondrichthyes; order Carcharhiniformes; family Scyliorhinidae; genus Scyliorhinus; species Scyliorhinus torazame. Next base: position 170,583,856 of record NC_092721.1, on the reverse strand, counting down.
AAACCTGCACATCTTTGGACACTAAAGGGCAATTTAGTTTGGCCAGTCCACCTAATCTGCACTTCTTTGGACTGTGGGAGGAAACCAGAGCACTTGGAGGAAACCCATACAGATACAGGGAGAACTTGTCCACACAGACAGTGACTCAAGGCCAGAATTGAACTGGGGACCCTGGTGCTGTGAGGCAGCAGTGCTAACCACTGTGCTACCGTGCCACCGTGTGGGCCCCCTTCTGCTCAACCATCCCAAACAGTCGTTCCTCATGTGAATTAAAAAAAAATATATAAATTTAGTGTACCCAATTCATTTTTTTTTCCAATTAAGGGGCAATTTAGCGTGGCCAATCCACCTATCCTGCACATCTTTTGGGTTGTGGGGGCGAAATCCACGCTAACACGGGGAGAATGTGCAAACTCCACACGGACAGTGACCCAGAGCCGGGATTGAACCTGGGACCTCAGCGCCGTGAGGCAGCAATGCTAACCACTGTGCCACCGTGCTGCCCTCTCATGTGTGAATTTGGAATGTGACTGTTGATAGATTATTGACTACCAATAAGTCTGATCCTGTCCTTGCCCCACAAACTGTGCACTTACCAGCAGGGGTCAGTGGATTTTCCCTTACTCTACCAAGGGATGCAGATCCTGAACTTAAAGTCCATACTGCTGCTCTGACTGTGGTAAGCTAATCAGCACATTATCAGGGATCAAAGTTAAGATTTCTTGCTGAACAGCACCATGTAGATGAGAAGTGTTTGTCTGCAAGTACAAGTGGCCTTGTGGGTGAGTAGCATTGTGCAGATGCTTCATACTTCCATATGAAATTCCTAGTCAGGATTCTCTGGTCCCCTAGCCATGTGTTTCTCGGCAGTGGGAGGCAGCGAGCCGTCCACTGGCGGCGGGATTCCCTCATCCAACCATTGTCAGTGGAAATTCCCATTGAAGCCAACCCATGTCGCTGGGTATCCCGTGGCGACGATGTGCTGCCAGCAGGACTGTAGAGACCCATTGACGTGAACGGTCAGAGAATTCCGGACATGCCTCTGCCACTTTAGTGGGGATATTAATTCATTTGTAATAATCGGACTAACATCCCAATATTAACCATGAGATGGGAATTTAATGTCACAACCTCAATTTCTTTCCTCTCTGTTTCCCTGCCACCGACCACCAGATTGAGAGGCTAGCAGGCTGAGGAGTTGTAGACCTGTGGCGCCAGGTGGGAGCCAAGGACCTGACAGCAGGGGCGCGATCCTTCGGTTTCAAAACTAAGGGCCTGGTTTCTCCATTGTGAATTTGCGCACTATTGATGCCAGCGAGAATGGAGAATCTCGCACCCAGCCAAAGCTCCATCGACTGCAGCGAGAATGGAGAATCCTGCCGGAGTGGAGGAATGGAGAATCCTGCCAAAGTGCTCCCACCAGGGGAGAATTGGGACTGTGTCCCACTGGCGCTAGGAGCCAAGGTAGTATTCTCATACCTTTACAATGCAATTTAGAGAGACTGAGAGAGAGTGGTAGAGAGATATGTTTTTTTTTTAAATAATATTTTATTGAAAATTTTTGGTCAACCAACACAGTACATTGTGCATCCTTTACACAACATTGTAACAATACAGATAATAATGACCTTTTTTAAATTTAAACAAAAACAACAACAAATAAATAAATATTAAATAACAAAAAATAAAAACTAGCCCTAATTGGCAACTGCCTTGTCTCAGGCCACCCCCCCCCCCCATCCCCCCCCATCCCTCCCCCCCCCCCCAAGTCCTGGGCCGCTGCTGCTGCCTTCTTTGTTCTCCCCTATCTATCTTTCCGCAAGATATTCGACGAACGGTTGCCACCGCCTAGTAAACCCTTGAGCCGACCCCCTCAGGACGAACTTAATCCGCTCTAACTTTATGAACCCCGCCATATCATTTATCCAGGTCTCCACCCCCGGGGGCTTGGCTTCTTTCCACATTAGCAATATTCTGCGCCGGGCTACTAGGGACGCAAAGGCCAAAACATCAGCCTCTTTCGCCTCCTGCACTCCCGGCTCTTGTGCAACCCCAAATATAGCCAACCCCCAGCTTGGTTCGACCCGGACTCCTACTACTTTCGAAAGCACCTTTGTCACCCCCATCCAAAACCCCTGTAGTGCTGGGCATGACCAAAACATATGGGTATGATTCGCTGGGCTTCTCGAGCACCTCGCACACCTATCCTCCACCCCCAAAAATTTACTGAGCCGTGTTCCAGTCATATGTGCCCTGTGTAATACCTTAAACTGAATCAGGCTTAGCCTGGCGCACGAGGACGACGAGTTTACCCTGTTTAGGGCATCTGCCCACATCCCCTCCTCAATCTCCTCCCCTAGCTCTTCTTCCCATTTCCCTTTTAGTTCGTCCATCATAGTCTCCCCTTCGTCTCTCATTTCCCTATATATATCCGACACCTTACCGTCCCCCACCCATTTCTTTGAGATGACTCTGTCCTGCACCTCTTGTGTCGGGAGCTGCGGGAATTCCCTCACCTGCTGCCTCGCAAAAGCCCTCAATTGCATGTACCTGAATGCATTCCCTTGGGGCAACCCATATTTCTCGGTCAGCGCTCCCAGACTCGCAAACTTCCCATCCACAAATAGATCTTTCAATTGCGTTATACCTGCTCTTTGCCACATTCCATATCCCCCATCCATTCCCCCCGGGGCAAACCTATGGTTGTTTCTTATCGGGGACCCCCCCAGTGCTCCGGTCTTTCCCCTATGTCGTCTCCACTGTCCCCAAATCTTCAGTGTAGCTACCACCACCGGACTCGTGGTATAGTTCCTTGGTGAGAACGGCAATGGGGCTGTCACCATAGCCTGCAGGCTGGTCCCCCTACAGGACGCCCTCTCTAATCTCTTCCACGCCGCTCCTTCCTCCTCTCCCATCCACTTACTCACCATTGAAATATTAGCGGCCCAATAATACTCACTTAGGCTCGGTAGTGCCAGCCCCCCCCTATCCCTACTACGCTGTAAGAATCCCTTCCTCACTCTCGGAGTCTTCCCGGCCCAAACAAAACCCATGATACTCTTTTCTATCCTTTTGAAAAAAGCCTTCGTGATCACCACCGGGAGACACTGAAACACAAAAAGGAATCTCGGGAGGACCACCATCTTAACTGCCTGCACCCTCCCTGCCATTGACAATGCTACCATATCCCATCTCTTGAAATCTTCCTCCATCTGTTCCACCAACCGCGTCAAATTTAGCCTGTGCAATGTGCCCCAATTCTTAGCTATCTGGATCCCCAGGTAACGAAAGTCTCTTGTTACCTTCCTCAACGGTAGGTCTTCTATTTCTCTACTCTGCTCCCCTGGATGCACCACAAACAGCTCACTCTTTCCCATGTTCAATTTATACCCTGAAAAATCCCCAAACTCCCCAAGTATCCGCATTATTTCTGGCATCCCCTCCGCTGGATCCGCCACATATAGTAGCAGATCATCCGCATATAAAGATACCCGGTGTTCTTCTCCTCCCCTAAGTATTCCCCTCCATCCCTTGGAACCTCTCAGCGCTATCGCCAGGGGCTCAATCGCCAGTGCAAACAGTAATGGGGACAGAGGACATCCCTGCCTTGTCCCTCTATGGAGCCGAAAATATGCCGATCCCCGTCCATTCGTGACCACACTCGCCACTGGGCCCTATACAACAGCTGCACCCATCTAACATACCCCTCTCCGAACCCAAATCTCCTCAACACCTCCCACAGATAATCCCACTCCACTCTATCAAATGCTTTCTCGGCATCCATCGCCACTACTATCTCCGTTTCACCCTCTGGTGGGGCCATCATCATTACCCCTAACAACCTCCGTATGTTCGTGTTCAGCTGTCTCCCCTTCACAAACCCAGTTTGGTCCTCATGAACCACCCCCGGGACACATTCCTCTATTCTCATTGCCATTACCTTGGCCAAGACCTTGGCATCTACATTGAGGAGGGAGATTGGTCTGTAGGACCCGCATTGTAGCGGATCCTTTTCCTTCTTTAAAAGAAGCGATATCGTTGCTTCTGACATAGTCGGGGGCAGTTGTCCGCTTTCCTTTGCCTCGTTGAAGGTCCTCGTCAGTAGCGGGGCGAGCAAGTCCAAATATTTTCTGTAAAATTCAACTGGGAATCCGTCCGGTCCCGGGGCCTTTCCCGTCTGCATGTTCCTAATTCCTTTCACCACTTCTTCTACCGTGATCTGTGCTCCCAATCCCATCCTTTCCTGCTCTTCCACCTTGGGAATTTCCAGCCGATCCAAAAACTCCATCATTCTCTCCCTCCCATCCGGGGGTTGAGCTTCATACAATTTTTTATAAAATGTCTTAAACACTTCATTCACTCTCTCCGCTCCCCGCTCCGTCTCTCCATCTTCGTCTCTCACCCCCCCTATTTCCCTCGCTGCTCCCCTTTTCCTCAATTGGTGTGCCAGCAATCTGCTCGCCTTCTCTCCATATTCATACTGTACACCCTGCGCCTTCCTCCATTGTGCCTCTGCAGTGCCTGTGGTCAGCAAGTCAAATTCCACATGCAGCCTTTGCCTTTCCCTATACAGTCCCTCCTCCGGTGCTTCCGCATACTGTCTGTCCACCCTCAAAAGTTCTTGCAACAACCGCTCCCGTTCCTTACTCTCCTGCTTCCCTTTATGTGTCCTTATTGATATCAGCTCCCCCCTAACCACCGCCTTCAACGCCTCCCAGACCACTCCCACCTGAACCTCCCCATTGTCATTGAGTTCCAAGTACTTTTCAATGCATCCCCTCACCCTTAAGCACACCCCCTCATCCGCCATTAGTCCCATATCCATTCTCCAGGGTGGACGCCCTCTTGTTTCCTCCCCTATCTCCAAGTCTACCCAGTGTGGGGCATGATCCGAAATGGCTATAGCCGTATATTCCGTTCCCCTCACCCTCGGGATCAATGCCCTACCCAACACAAAAAAGTCTATGCGTGAATAGACTTTATGGACATAGGAGAAAAACGAGAACTCCTTACTCCTAGGTCTACTGAATCTCCACGGGTCCACCCCTCCCATCTGCTCCATAAAATCCTTAAGCACCTTGGCTGCTGCCGGCCTCCTACCAGTCCTGGACTTCGACCTATCCAGCCTTGGTTCCAACACCGTGTTAAAGTCTCCCCCCATTATCAGCTTTCCGGTCTCTAGGTCTGGGATGCGTCCTAGCATTCGCCTCATAAATTTGGCATCGTCCCAATTCGGGGCATACACGTTTACCAACACCACCATCTCTCCCTGTAATTTGCCACTCACCATCACGTATCTGCCCCCGTTATCCGCCACTATAGTCTTTGCCTCGAACATTACCCGCTTCCCCACTAATATAGCCACCCCCCTGTTTTTCGCATCCAGCCCCGAATGGAACACCTGCCCTACCCATCCTTTGCGCAACCTAACCTGATCTATCAGTTTCAGGTGCGTTTCCTGTAACATGACCACATCTGCTTTAAGTTTCTTAAGGTGTGCGAGTACTCGTGCCCTCTTTATCGGCCCGTTAAGCCCCCTCACGTTCCACGTGATCAGCCGAGTTGGGGGGCTTCCCACCCCCCCCCCCCTTGCCGGTTAGCCATCATCTTTTTCCAGCTTCTCGCCCAGTTCCCACGCGGCTGTATTTCTCCCAGACGGTGCCCCCCCGCCCATCCTTTCCCGCACCCACTCCCCCCTTTCCCCAGCAGCAGCAACCCAGTAATTCCCCCCTCCCCCCCCCCCCTGCTAGACCCCCCGCTAGCGTAATTACTCCCCCCATGTTGCTCCCAGAAGTCAGCAAACTCTGGCTGACCTCGGCTTCCCCCCGTGATCACGGCTCGCCCCGTGCGGCGCCCCCTCCTTCCTGCTTCTCTATTCCCGCCATAATTATCATAGCGCGGGAGCCAAGCCCGCGCCTCTCCCTCGGCCCCGCCTCCCATGGCCAACGCCCCATCTCCTCTCCCTCCCCACCTCCCCCCATCACCACCTGTGGGAGAAAGAAAAGTTACCATACCGCAGGATTAATCATACAATCCCTCTTCGCCCCCCCCACTCGTCCCACCACTTTGTCCAAACGTTCATTTTCGTAGTCCAATCATTCCAATTTTTCTTCTACAATAAAAGTCCACGCTTCATCCGCCGTCTCAAAGTAGTGGTGCCTCCCTTGATATGTGACCCACAGTCTTGCCGGTTGCAGCATTCCAAACTTTATCTTTTTTTTGTGAAGTACCGCTTTGGCCCGATTAAAGCTCGCCCTCCTTCTCGCCACCTCCGCACTCCAATCTTGATAGACGCGGATCACCGCGTTCTCCCATTTACTACACCGAGTTTTCTTCGCCCATCTAAGGACCATTTCTCTATCCTTAAAATGGAGAAATCTCACCACTATGGCTCTGGGAGCTTCTCCTGCTCTCGGTCCTCGCACCATAACTCGGTATGCTCCCTCCACCTCCAACGGACCCGTCGGGGCCTCCACTCCCATTAACGAGTGCAGCATCGTGCTCACATATGCCCCGACGTCCGCCCCCTCCACACCTTCAGGAAGGCCAAGAATCCTCAAGTTGTTCCTCCTTGCGTTATTTTCCAGTGCCTCCAACCTCTCCACAGATCGTTTCTGGTGTGCCTCCTGTATCTCCGACTTCACCACCAGGCCCTGTATGTCGTTTTCATTCTCTGCTGCTTTCGCCTTCACGACCCAAAGCTCCTGCTCCTGGGTCTTTTGTTCCTCTTTCAGCCCTTCAATCGCCTGTAATATCGGGGCCAACAACTCTTTCTTCATTTCCTTTTTTATCTCCTCCACGCAGCGTTTCAAAAACTCTTGTTGTTCAGGGCCCCATATGAAACTGCCACCTTCCGACGCCATCTTGGTTTCTGCTTGCCTTCCTTGCCGTTGTTCCAAAGGATCCGCTGCAATCCGGCCACTTTCCTCTCCTTTTTCCATCCGTGTCCAGGGGGAACACCCTTCTGGTTTACCGCACGGTGTTTTCAGCCGTTAAAATTGCCGTTGGGGCTCCTATCAAGAGCCCAAAAGTCCGTTTCACAGGGAGCTGCCGAAACGTGCGACTCAGCTGGTCATCGCCGCACCCGGAAGTCGGTAGAGAGATATGTTGAGAGAGTGGTAGAGAGATGGAGAGACATGTTGAGAGAGTGGTAGAGAGATGGAGAGAATGTTGAGAAAGTGGTAGAGAGGTGGAGAGAGAGTTTGAGAGAGTGGTAGAGAGATGGAGAGAAATGTTGAGAGAGTGGTAGAGAGATGGAGAGACATGTTGAGAGACTGGTAGAGAGAGTTTGAGAGAGTGGTAGACAGATGGAGAGAGATGTTGAGATAATGGTAGAGAGAGATGTTGAGAGAAAGACGTAGGTGGTGCAATTTGGCGAGGGCAATGTCTACAGAAAGGCATTGAGAACTGTTGGTTTCACATGTTATCTAAATTTTCAGACATCACTTCATATTCTGGTCTGAGAAAGGTCGTGAGAAATCTGTTCAATTTGTCAGGTGGATGTACCTTTAAGAAATGTGTGTTTATCAAATAGCTGCAGTGATGTCAGTGTTTGGGTGGAGCTGGGCTCTGCTCTGCGTTTTACTTTCATTTTGTGCTGAAAGCTGGTTTTGGCTCTGTGTTTAGATTCGTTTTCAGAGTTGGAGAGCTGCATGTGAACCAAGCAGATGTGTGTATTGATCTTTCTCTCTACAAGCTAAAGAATGTCTTCAGCTCATTGATGATTTCAAAGTAATACCTGTTTCTGTAGAGAATTTAAACCTGCTGCCTTTATTTAAAAAGGGTTTAACTTATGGATGTTGATTGGGAAGTTATTAAGGGTTATCTATAGAGTACTGTATCTTTTGGGGGATGGTCAGGGTTGGTAGTTGATAAACTGTTTACTGTGCGTTTATAAAATGTTAACTAGATTCATAGAATGACTTCCGGTTGCGGCTATGCAGAGCTAAGTCGCACGTTCGGCAGCTCCCGCTTGGAACGGACTTTTGGGCTCTTTTCAGGGCCCCCAACGGTATTTTATCGACATTTCCTGGTGAGGGAAGAAGACTGCAACATTCCCCCGACAGTGTATGGCTTGGACCAGGAGCGGGGCAACTAAAAAAGTGGTGATGAAGCCAAAGAACGTGCGAGGGAAGAAGAGCAAGATGGCGGCGGGCGGGGACCAGGCAGCGTGGATGCAGTGGGCGCAGGAGCAGCAGGAGGTTATCCAGCGCTGCTTCAGGGAGCTCAAAGCGGACCTGCTGGAGCCGATGAAGGCTTCTATTGATAAGTTGCTGGAGACCCAGACGGCCCAGGGGGTGGCGATCCGACAAAATTTCTCAGATAACGAGGACGAGATCTTGGGCCTAGCGGTAAAGGTGGAGGCGTACAAGGCGCTCCACAAGAAATGGCAGGAACGGTTCGAGGAGATGGAGAATCGGTCGAGGCAGAAGAATCTGCGGATACTGGGCCTCCCGGAGGGGCTGGAGGGGTTGGACGTGGGGGCTATGTGGTCACCATGTTAAACTCGCTGATGGGAGCGGGGTCCTTCCAGGGGCCCCTGGAGCTGGAAGGGGCCCATAGAGTGCTGGCGAGGAGGCCCAAGGCTACCGAGCCGCCGCAGGCGGTGCTGGTGCGGTTTCATCGGTTCGCTGATCGGGAGTGTGTGCTCAGGTGGGCCAAGAAAGAGAGGAGCAGTAGATGGGAGATTGCGGAGGTTTGAATATATCAGGACTGGAGCGCGGAGGTGGCGAAGAAGAGGGCCGGGTACAATCGGGCGAAGGCGGCGCTGCACAGAAAGGGGTGAAGTTTGGCATGCTGCAGCCGGCGCGTCCGTGGGTCACCTACAAGGACCGGCACCATTATTTTGAGTCCCCGGAGGAGGCGTGGGCCTTTGATCAGGCCAAGAAGCAAAACACAAACTGAGAGTCGGGATGGGGGGTCGGGTGTGGGGATGGTCGGGGATTGCTGTTGGTGTGTTACATTTTGAGGGGGGGTTCTTTGTTCTTGTATCTTTTTGGTTCGGTGTGGGTGGTTAGGGTGGGTTGGGCACTGTTTTGGTTGGGTCTGTCGTGTGGGCTCTTGGAGGGGGGGGGCAAGTAAACGGAGTAGGGGGTGGATGGCCGGTAGGGGGGATGGGGCCCCGCGGGGGAGGGGGAGGCCCGAGTCGGGGGTGAGGGGACTGGGCCTGTAAAAGGAGCTGCGCCAGAGGTGGTGGGGCCAGGTAGGTGGAAAGCGCGGGCTTTTTCCCGCGCTGAAGGCTGGAGGGGGCGGGGCCGGGGCGGGGAAGCGCAGGTTTTTTCCCGCGCTTGGGGTGGAAGGGGGAGGCGGAGAACCTGCTAGTGGGTAATGGAGGGGGAGGGGAAGTCCCACAATGGGAGGAGTCGAAGGAGTGGCGGGAGTGGCCGGGGTCAGCAGGAGCCAGCTGACTTGCGGGAGTGCAATGGGGGGAGCAATGCAGCTGGGGTCCTAGCTGGGGGGGGGAACCAGGTTGCTGCTGGTATGGTCAAGGGCGAGCTGGAGCGAGTAGAGGTGGTTGGGTCGGGGGTCTGCTGCCGTGGGGAACGGACCGGGCGTGGGGTGCGGGCGCGTGGCTGGCCGAGGAGGGGTTATGGCTAGTCGGCGGGGGAGGGGGGCGGGTAGCCCCCTGATCCAGCTGATAACATGGAACGTAAGGGGACTGAACGGGCCGGTTAAGCGGGCCCGGGTGTTCGCGCACCTGAAGGGGCTGGAGGAGGATGTGGTCATGCTCCAGGAGACACTCCTGAAGGTGGCAGACCAGGTAAGATTGAGGAAGGAGTGGGTAGGTCAGGTGTTTCATTCAGGGCTGGGTGCCAAACATCGGGGGGTGGCGATCTTGGTGGGAAAGAGGGTGTCGTTCGAGGCGCGAGCATTATGACAGACAATGGTGGCAGGTACGTAATGGTAAGTGGTAGCTGCAAGGGGAGTGTGTGGTGCTGGTCAACGTGTACGCCCCGAACTGGGAGGATGCAGGTTTTATGCGGCACTTGTTGGGTCGGATCCCGGACTTGGAAGTGGGGGGCTTGATAATGGGGGGGGGAACTTTAACACGGTGTTGGATCCGGCACTGGATCGCTCCAGGTCTAGGACGGGTAGGTGGCCAGCGGCGGCTAAAGTGCTGAGGGGGTTTATGGACCAGATGGGAGAGGTGGACCCTTGGAGATTTGCAAGACCGGGGGCTACGGAATTTTCATTCTTCTCGCACGTTCATAAGGCCTATTCCTGGATCGACTTTTTTATTATGAGTAGGGCGCTGATAGCGAGAGTAGAGGATACCGAGTACTCGGCGATAGCCATTTCATTTAATGACTAGAGCGAGGGTAGGTCCGATCAAGGACAGTAGCGGGAGATTGTGTATTGAGTCTGAAGAGATAGGAGAGGTCTTGAATGAGTACTTTTCTTCTGTATTTACAAATGAGAGGGGCGATATTGTTGGAGAGGACAGTGTGAAACAGATTGGTAAGCTCGAGGAAATACTTGTTAGGAAGGAAGATGTGTTGGGCATTTTGAAAAACTTGAGGATAGACAAGTCCCCCGGGCCTGACGGGATATATCCAAGGATTCTATGGGAAGCAAGAGATGAAATTGCAGAGCCGTTGGCAATTATCTTTTCGTCCTCACTGTCAACAGGGGTGGTACCAGGGGATTGGAGAGTGGCGAATGTCGTGCCCCTGTTCAAAAAAGGAACTAGGGATAATCCTGGGAATTACAGGCCAGTTAGTCTTACTTCGGTGGTAGGCAAAGTAATGGAAAGGGTACTGAAGGAGAGGATTTCTGAGCATCTGGAAAGACACTGCTTGATTAGGGATAGTCAGCACGGATTTGTGAGGGGTAGGTCTTGCCTTACAAATCTTATTGAATTCTTTGAGGAGGTGACCAAGCATGTGGATGAAGGTAAAGCAGTGGATGTAGTGTACATGGATTTTAGTAAGGCATTTGATAAAGTTCCCCATGGTAGGCTTCTGCACAAAGTAAGGAGGCATGGGATAGTGGGAAATTTGGCCAGTTGGATAACAAACTGGCTAACCGATAGAAGTCAGAGAGTGGTGGTGGATGGCAAATATTCAGCCTGGATCCCAGTTACCAGTGGTGTACCGCAGGGATCAGTTCTGGGTCCTCTGCTGTTTGTGATTTTCATTAATGACTTGGATGAGGGAGTTGAAGGGTGGGTCAGTAAATTTGCAGACGATACGAAGATTGGTGGAGTTGTGGATAGTAAGGAGGGCTGTTGTCGGCTGCAAAGAGACATAGATAGGATGCAGAGCTGGGCTGAGAAGTGGCAGATGGAGTTTAATCCTGAAAAGTGTGAGGTTGTCCATTTTGGAAGGACAAATATGAATGCGGAATACAGGGTTAACGGTAGAGTTCTTGGCATTGTGGAGGAGCAGAGAGACCTTGGGGTCTATGTTCATACATCTTTGAAAGTTGCCACTCAAGTGAATAGAGCTGTGAAGAAGGCCTATGGTTTGCTCGCATTCATTAACAGAGGGATTGAATTTAAGAGCCATGAGGTAATGATGCAGCTGTACAAAACTTTGGTAAGGCCACATTTGGAGTACTGTGTACAGTTCTGGTCGCCTCATTTTAGGAAGGATGTGGAAGTTCTGGAAAAGGTGCAAAGAAGATTTACCAGGATGTTGCCTGGAATGGAGAGTAGGTCTTACGAGGAAAGGTTGAGGGTGCTAGGCCTTTTCTCATTAGAGCGGAGAAGGATGAGGGGCGACTTGATAGAGGTTTATAAGATGATCAGGGGAATAGATAGAGTAGACAGTCAGAGACTTTTTCCCCAGGTGGAACACACCATTACAAGGGGACATAAATTTAAGGTGAAAGGTGGAAGATATAGGAGGGATATCAGAGGTAGGTTCTTTACCCAGAGAGTAGTGGGGGCATGGAATGCACTGCCTGTGGAAGTAGTTGAGTCAGAAACATTAGGGACCTTCAAGCAGCTGTTGGATAGGTACATGGATTACGGGAAAATGATATAGTGTAGATTTATTTGTTCTTAAGGGCAGCACGGTAGCATTGTGGATAGCACAATTGCTTCACAGATCCATGGTCCCAGGTTCGATTCCAGCTTGGGTCATTGTCTGTGCGGAGTCTGCACGTCCTCCCCGTGTCTGCGTGGGTTTCCTCCGGGTGCTCCGGTTTCCTCCCACAGTCCAAAGATGTGCGGGTTAGGTGAATTGGCCAATGATAAATTGCCCTTAATGTCCAAATTGCCCTTGGTGTTGGGTGGAGGTGTTGAGTTTGGGTAGGGTGCTCTTTCCAAGAGCTGGTGCAGACTCAAAGGGCCGAATGGCCTCCTTCTGCACTGTAAATTCAATGATAATCTATGATTAATCTAGGACAAAGGTTCGGCACAACATCGTGGGCCGAAGGGCCTGTTCTGTGCTGTATTTTCTATGTTCTATGTTCATTTCGGATCACGCCCCACATTGGGTAGCCCTAGAGCTGGGGGAGGAGAGGGACCAGCACCCGTTGTGGCGCTTGGAGGTGGGGCTGTTGGCGGACGAGGAGGTGAGCGAGCGGGTCCGAGGAAGCATAGAGAGATACCTGGAGGCCAACGATAACGGGGAGGTCCAAGTGGGGATGGTCTGGGAGGCGCTGAAGGCAGTGATTAGGGGAGAGCTGATCTCCATTAGGGCCCACAAGGAGAGGAGAGAGCAGAGGGAGAGGCTGGTGGGGGAGATGGTGAGGGTAGACAGGAGGTACGCGGAGGTGCCGACGGAGGGACTGTTGAGGGAGAGGCGTAGCCTCCAGGCCGAATTCAACCTGTTGACCACCAGGAAGGCGGAGGCGCAGTGGAGGCAGGCCCAGGGGGCATTTTATGAATATGGGGAAAAGGCAAGTCGGATGCTGGCGCATCAGCTTCGGAAGCGGGATGCAGCTAGGGAGATTGGGGGAGTTAAGGATAGGGGAGGGAGTGTGGTGCGGAGTGGGGTTGGCATCAATGGGGTCTTCGGGGACTTTTATGAGGAACTGTATCGATCCGAGCCCCCACTGGAGGAGGGAGGGATGGGCCGCTTTCTGGACCAACTGAGGTTTCCGAAGGTGGAGGAGGGACTGGTGGCGGGATTGGGGGCCCCGATTGGGCTGGAGGAGCTGGCCAAAGGAATAGGGAGCATGCAGGCGGGGAAGGCACCGGGGCCGGACCGTTTCCCAGTCGAATTTTACAAAAAATATGTGGACCTGTTGGGCCCGTTGGACCTGTTGGGCCCGTTGGGCCCGTTGCTGGTTAGGACCTTCAATGAGGTAAGGGAGGGGGGGGCTTTGCCCCCGACGATGTTCCGGGCACCGATCTCCTTGATCCTGAAGCAGGACAAGGATCCCCTGCAGTGTGGGTCTTACAGGTCGATTCTGTTGTTGAATGTAGATGCCACGGTGCTAGCGAAGGTCTTAGCCACGAGAATTGAGGATTGGGTGCCGCAGGTCATCCATGAAGACCAGATGGGGTTCGTGAAGGGGAGGCAGTTGAACGCGAATGTGCGGAGGCTCCTGAACGTTATTATGATGCCGGCGAGGGGGGGGGAGGCAGAGATAGTGGTGGCGATGGGCGCTAAGAAGGCATTCGATAGGGTACAGTGGGGGTACTTGTGGGAGGTGCTGAAGAGGTTCGGGTTTGGGGAGGGGTTCATCAGGTGGGTTAGGTTGTTGTACGAGGTCCTGATGGCGAGTGTGGCCACGAACAAGAGGAGGTCTGAGTACTTTCGGTTGCACCGAGGGACGAGGCAGAGATGTCCCCTGTCCCCCCTGCTCTTCCCCTCCTTTGGCGATTGAACCCCTGGCTATGGCACTGAGGGAGTCGAGGAACTGGAGGGGGCTGTTGCGGGGTGGGGAGGAGCATAGGGTGTCGCTCTATGCGGACGACTTGCTGCTATATGTGGCGGACCCGGTGGGGGGAATGCCGGAGGTAATGAGGATCCTCAGGGAGTTCGGGGATTTCTCAGGGTACAAGCTCAACATGGGGAAGAGCGAGTTGTTCGTGGTTCACCCAGGGGACCAGGAGAGGGGGATTGGCGAGCTCCCACTAAAAAGGGCGGAGAGGAGCTTCAGGTATTAGGGGGTCCAGGTGGCCAGGTTACTGGGGGGCCCTGCATAGACTGAATTTCACGAGGCTGGTGGAGCAAATGGAGGAGGAGTTTAAGATGTGGGGCGCGTTGCCGCTGTCCCTGGCAGGTAGGGTGCAGTCAGTCAAGATGACGGGGCTCCCAAGGTTTTTGTTCCTGTTCCAGTGCCTCCCCATTCTTATCCCGAAGGCCTTCTTTAGGCCGGTCAACAGGAGCATAACGGGGTTTGTGTGGGCGCGAGGGACTCCGAGGGTGAAAAGGGTGTTCCTGGAGCGGAGTAGGGATGGGGGGTGGCGGGCGCTGCCCAACCTCTGTGGGTACTACTGGGCCACCAATGCGGCGATGGTGCGCAAGTGTGTGATGTAGGGGGAGGGGGCAGCATGGAAGAGGCTGGAGCCGGCGTCTTGTAAGAGTGCGAGTCTGGAGGCGCTTGCAATGGCGCCGCTGCCGCTCCCTCCAATGAGGTATACCATGAGTCCAGTGGTGGCGGCTACCCTCAAAGTTTGGGGGCAATGGAGGCGGCACAGTGGGGAAGTGGGGGCCTCGTTGTGGACCCCAATACGGGGGAACCATCGGTTTGTCCCAGGGAGAATAGATGGAGGGATTGCGGGGTGGCACAGGGCAGGGATAAGAAGGTTGGAAGACCTGTTTGTGGATGGGAAGTTCGCGAGCCTGGGTGAGCTGGAGGAGAAGTACGGGCTCCCCCCGGGAAACACCTTTAGGTATCTACAGGTAAGGGCGTTTGCCAGGCGGCAAGTGGTGGAATTCCCGCTGCTGCTGCCACGCACGATACAGGACAGGGTGCTCGCGGTGGTGTGGGTTGGAGAGGGGAAGATCTCGGCAACATACCAGGTGATGCAGGAGGAGGAGGAGGCCTCGGTGGAGGAGCTGAAAGGTAAGTGGGAGGAGGAGTTGGGGGAGGAGATCGAGGAGGGGACGTGGGCAGATGACCTAGGGAGGGTGAACTCTTCCACTTCGTGCGTGAGGCTGAGCCTCATACAGTTTAAAGTGCTGCACAGGGCACACATGACCGGGACAAGGATGAGCCGGTTTTTTGGGGGGTGAGGACAGGTGTGTTAGGTGCTCAGGGAGCCCAGCAAACCACACCAATATGTTCTGGGCATGCCCAGTGCTGGAGGGATTTTGGAAGGGTGTAGCGAGGACGTTGTCGAGGGTGGTAGGATCCAGGGTCAAACCGGGCTGGGGGCTCGCAATACTTGAGGTTGCAGGGGAGCCAGGAGTGCAGGAGGCGAAAGAGGCCGGTATTCTGGCCTTTGCGTCCCTGGTAGCCCGGCGAAGGATTCTTCTTCAGTGGAAGGATGCGAGGCCCCCAAGCTTGGAATCCTGGATCAAAGATATGGCGGGGTTTATTAAATTGGAGAGGGTGAAATTTGCCTTAAGGGGATCAGTGCAAGGACTTTCCAGGCGGTGGCAACCGTTTTTAGACTTCCTGGCAGAACGGTAGACAATGGTCAGCAGCAGCAGCAACCCGGGGGGGGTGGTCCTATTTTAATTTTGTTTCTCTATACTGGGGGATCTGAGGGGGTGTATATATTTGCTATGTTTGCTATGTGTTTCGGCGGGTGTTAATTTGTTATTTATGTATGGTGGGGAGGGGGGCATGGGGTTTTGTTTTGTTTTGTATTTAATTCTATTGGGTTCCTTTTAGATTTTGTTGTTGATATTTTGTGAAAACGTTAATACAAATTATTAGAAAAAAAAAACTAGATTCATAGAATATACATTCTTTTTGTTTAAAAATACTTTTAGTTCTCTGTTGCATCACACCTGTAAAGTGGGCCCTTGTGCTCCCCGCCCAAAACCATTCAAAGTGGCTGATGATGCGAGTGATGTGGGCGTAGATGCGGTGCTCTTACAAGACGACGACGAAGGACTAGAGTGGCCTAGTGGTTATTTTTCTAAGAAGTTAAATATGCACCAGAAGAAGTATTCAACGATTGACAAGGAGACTTTGAGCTTGGTGCTGGCTTTGCAACATTTTCACATTTATGTGACCAGCAATCCGTCTGACACAATTACACACTGATCATAATCCATTGACGTTTTTGGAGCGATTCGAGAATAACAATGCAAGACTGTTTCGATGGAGTTTATTGTTACAGCCATTTCATTTAAAAATAATACATGTGGCAAGACGGGAAAACGTGATAGCTGATGCTTTGTCTCGAATGTGATAAAGAGAAGCCGGCTTGGTGGAGGAAGAGGAAATGAAATGGACTATGTTATTATACCTGTTTGCGTGTTTTGTTTTGTGAAACAAAAAAGTATTTTACTGTCTGTATTTCTTAAAGGAAAGTGAAAAGGTGAAAAATGAAACCATCTTGAAGTTGATGGGTTTTTCTTTCTTGGGGGGAGTTGGATGTAACTTTAAGAAATGGGTGTTTATCAAATAGCTGCAGTGACGTCAGTGTGTGGGTGAAGCTGGGCTCTGCTCTGCTTTTTACTTTCGTTTTGTGCTGAAAGCTGATTTTGGCTCTGTGTTTAGTTTCGTTTTTAGAGTTGGAGAGCTGCATGTGAACCAAGCAGATGTGTGTATTGATCTTTCTCTCTACAAGCTAAAGAATGTCTTCAGCGCATTGATGATTTCAAAGTAACATCTGCTTCTGTTGTTATGTGCCATGGTTTAGAGAGCCCCAAAGTGTTTCATAGAGTTCACCTGACCAACAACTTTGAATAGATTGTGGTTATGGGGAAACACTCAGGCCTACTCTGCAGGTGTGATGCACCAGAAATCTACAGTACTTTTAAATTAAAACAATGTTGATTTATGAAATCAGTTAACACATTATAAACCCACAGTAAACATCTTAACAACTATCAACACCAATCCTCCCCACAGATACAATATTCTATAAGTTAACCTTAATCTTTCTTTATTAACATCCATAAGACAAAAGACCCTTTTTAACACAGACCAGGTTTAAATTCACTACTGAGAGCAGTCAGCACTTTGAAATCACCCAATTGATCTGGAGACTGTATTTAGTTTGCAGAGAGATCCTTATACAGCTCATTATTTTGCCTGCAGCTATACAGCTCTCAAAACGAAACTAAACACACCCTGCAGCAAACAGCCTAAAACGAAATTAAAGCTCAGCTCCACCCACACTCTGACATCACTGCAGCCACTTGAGCAGACAAACATTTCTTAAAGTGACATTCCCATGACACTGTAGAGAATTTAAACCGGCTGTCTTTATTTTAAAAAGGGTTTAACTTATGGATGTTGTTTGGGAAGTTATTAAGGATTATCAATAGAGTACTGTATCTTTTGGGGTGGTCAGGTTTGGTAGTTGATAAACTGTTTGCTGTGTGTTTATAAAATGTTAACTGGATTCATAGAATAAACATTGTTTTTGTTTAAAAATACTTTTAGTTCTCTTTTGCATCACACCTGTAAAGTGGGCCCTTGTGCTCCTCATAACCAAAATCTATTTAAAGTTGTGGGCCAGGTGAACTCCATGATATATTTTGGGGTTCTCTAAACCTTGGGCCATAATAAATTGTTAAAGTTAGCTTTCTCATCTTACTATTAATTATTGCTAATTACTGTTATTTGATATTTGGCTTTTTATCTTCCTGTCTTCTGGCCATTTTAATTGTTAATAAATTTTTTGAATTCACCATTTAAAGCGTTCTTTCTTGCCATATGATTAAGTTTCTAGAACCTGGTGTGATTTACGATTGGCCGGTGGGGGGTTATTACAAACAAGTGAACCTCATATATCTTAGTTCAAATAAAGCAAAATTGCTCTTGCAGCCACAGTATTTATGTAGCTGTTCAGTTAAGTGTCTGTCAATGGTAACACCCAGGATGGTGATAGTAATCCCATTAGATATTAATGGGAGGTGATTAGATTCACACTTGTTGGAGTTGGTGTTATGACCTCAGAAGATGCTATTGCTAAGCAAGCCAACACTCAGAGTAAGGCCTGTCTCTCATCATAAACTATTTTTTTAATTGGGAAAATGAGGAGAACGATCTACTGACCCTAAAAGCAGATAACTCCAGTAACACCTTCAGAGTTTTAAAAATTAAAATATTTGTTAAAAAGAAAAAACAACTAAAGCACACACGATTAAAGATACACAGTTAAAACCATCTTCCAGGACAACCTCCCAAAACCCTGCTTGGTCAAAAGTACACAAGTAAACTACTGGCGAACAACTCCCTTATAAGTTTTAACCATCGAAATCCAGTGATATTACCCAAGTCAAAGAATTGTTGTCATTTTAATAAAGGTACACCTCATGAATTCCAAAACACTTCCACGCTGATGTGGAATTCACAAGGAGGTTTGAAAACAAACTGTTTTATGAAAACAAAGATCCTCCTGGTTTAACACTGGATGGCTGCCTCCAATTCAAAACTTTCATAGTAGCTAGCACAAAAGGAATTGGGCTTTAAAATTTTCCCTCACAGACTCACCACTCAATTAAACATCCTTCCTTTGTGATTCCTTGTTCACGCTGAGTTAGCAGTGGATGACTGTGCTCATTTGTATCTATTAATGTGTATAGCTGTAGATAGGGCATTACGATTGACAGATTATTGAAGAATTAGAAACAAATCAAAGAGGTACATTTTTCTCATGATTACTATCATGTTGAGTTTGTATGTATACAAGGACAATGAATTAGAAAGGGACTGCGCATGAATGATGTCCAGGTCGTCCTGTATGCAGGCACAGACAACGTCAGTATCTGTGAACACAATTATCAGTGAACACCTCCACCTCTCACCTCATGATGGAGGGAATGACATTGATGAAGCAGTTGAAGATGGTTGGGCCCAGGACATTGTCCTGAAGAATATCCTAGGATTAAGGTGATGGAGTTCCAACAACCATAACTCTTTTACTTTGTGCTGGGTATGTCTTCCATCGGTGGAGAGCTTTTTCCTGTTGAGAACATAAGAAATAGAAGTAGGAGTAGGCCATAAGGCCCCTTGAGAGTTACACTGTCCAGTATGATCATTGGCTGATCATCTACCTCAACAGCACTTTCCTGCCCGTTCCCTAATATCCCTTGATTTCCATGATGATCAAAAATCTGTCTATCCCAGTCATGAATATATTAAATGATGGTGGATCTGAAACCCTCTGTGGTAAATTTCAAAGATTCAATAGCCTCTGAATGAAGAAATTGCACCTTGGCACAGCTCAAAATGATTGACCCTTTAACCGGAGGCAGTAACCCTGTGTTCTAAGGTCCTGGGGGAACATCCTCTCAATGTCTGCCCCTTCGGAATCTTATAGATTTCTCAATGGGATCACATTTTACTTTTCTAAATTCAGGACAGCTTAAGCCCAATTTAATCAGCCTTTCATCATAGGGAAACCCTCTCATCCCAGGAAAGAGTGCAGTGAGCCTTAACTGTAATTGTTTTTTCATTCATTCATAGGACATGGGTGTCGCAGGCTGGGTCAGCATTTATTGCCCATCCCTAAATGCCCTTGAGGAGGCAGTTATGAGTCAACCACATTGCTGTGGGTCTGGAGTCACATGTAGGCCAGACCCGAAAGGACGTAAGATTTCCTTCCCTAAAGGTCGTTAGTGAACCAGATGGGTTTTTCCGACAATCGACAATGGTTTCATGGTCATTTTAATTCCAGATTTTTATTGAATTCAAATTTCAACATCTGCAGTGACGGGATTTGAACCTGAGTCCCCAGAACATTACTCTGGGCCTCTGGTTTACTAGTCCACTGACAATACCACTGAGCCACCACCTCCCTATAATGTCCCTTGGCAACTATATTCTTCCTTAGAAAAGGAGACCAAAACTGCACACTATACTGCAGATGTATACTCACCAAAGACCCATACAATTGTCCCAAGACGTGTATTCTAGATCCCTTCCAATGAAAGGTAACATGTCGCTTGCTTTCCTAATTGATTGACATACCTACATGTGTTTGGAAATCATTTCAATACAGTTAAATAATTCCTTGTGATTCAGGCTCGAGTGTTCAGATTGTTCAGATTACTCAGGCACCAGTAGTATAATTAAGGTTATACAATAGATTCATACAACTTGGCTTCTTGCAGACCCAAGGTGATTAAACTTAGCCTTCATAGTTGTTGGGATTTCCAATTGTCCCATGAGTTTTGACCTTAGAAAGGTTATTCCCTGATATTCTGTGCCCTTTGTGAGCTGTATCACATAATCCCTGGAATGTATCTTGAAGTAAGTTCCTTCTTCCCAACCTCCAGACTTGACAGAATGGCCATCTTAATGATTTAGCTGTTGTGCAGTTAATATAACAAAACAACAGGATGTCCTAGACAATCCCAAATAGTTGAGTGATACTGTTTGGGTGCTTTCATTGCTCCATCTTTAACCCAATACATGTACCTGACATGGGATGTATCCAACATATTTGCAACTTGTTATTTCCACGGTTCTGACTAATCTCTGATGTTAACACAAATTCAAAAGCTCATGTCAATGTGAGTAGCTTTAGGATTCAGGCATTTCTTTTTTTTTTTGGAATATTTTTTATCCTCCTCCTTTTTCACATTTTCTCCCAAGTTTACACCCACCAACAATAAACAATAATCAATAACAAATATGTCAATCCCCATATCAATAACAACGAACCCATCCTCCCACCAAGCCCCAAACATTAGCCCGCATGTTCACACAAACAAATGACAAAAAGGAATTAGAGATCACTCATAGTCGCCATTAACACACACAGGCCCCCTCCCCCCAACCCAAGGATTCAGGCATTTCTAACATGATCTTTTCTGCATTCCTTCTCCAAGTACACCTATGTCTCTGGACATCAACATTTAAAAGTTTAATGTCTTTTAAAAATTAATCGACTTCTGTATTCAAACTGCTGAAGTGAATAACCTCACATTTCTCCACATTGTACTCCCTCTGCTACTTTATTGCCTACTCATTTCAATATTTGTATCGTTTTTGCAACATCTTTGTGTCCTAGTCACAGCTTCATTCCATCTACCTTTGTATTGTCATCAGACTTGGACTCTCAGGGCGCAATTTAACGGGAAAGTTTCTAAATGTCATTTTGGGCGCAATTGGCAGGCAGGGTGTTTCTCGACAGCATAGTTGACAGTATCCCGCCCTTCCCACATCCGATCTTTGTGCTTGTTCTTCCGCAACACCTGGCACCCACCAGCACAACCCTTTCATGTCCAGTTGCGGTGCCCACACATGCCACCTGCCATAGATCTCTCTGATCCATCAAGTGTGCAGCTCACAAAGCCCTCTCTCTGTCCCTGCAGGAGACGATAGCCCATAACAAGCAGGAAAGGGCCAAGACCGGGGGGGGGGGGGGGGGGGGGGGGGGGGGGGGGGGGGAATATGCAAGATTCAAGTCCTCATCCCCATGAGGAACAGGCCCCGGGGATCACGGAGTTGACCAAGAAGAGAGCAGTCACTGACAGTGAGGTTGGCCTGCACCGCAGAGGTGAGGATCCACTACCCTTTCGCCCAGATGTCTTGTCTCACGTGAGTTCTTCATGTCAGACAAAATGATCCTCCCCTCTCACTGACCACATGTCCATTCTCTCGCAGAATTTCCTTCTAATTGAGCTGTCCCCCCCCCCGCCCCCCTCTCCGTCACCCACGAGACCACCTCAGAGGAAAGCTCTGAGGAAACCACCATGGAGGCATCGCAGCTACCAGCCCCACCTTCCACCAGTGCAGAGACACACACCTCGGTGGGTGATGTTAGTGGATCAGTGGACAGGCGTCTGGGGCACGATCTGGTGAGCACCACACAGTTACTGATGTACATCAGGTGGGGACAGGAACATCCGAGGGAGTCAGCGGCCGGAAGTCTGCTGGATCCTAGGACTCAGCTGAGTTCCAGTCAGATGCCGAGCCTCTGGATAAGGTTATCCAGGAGCTTCAGATGCTGGGATACAGCCGTGAGAGTCAGGAGGGGATGTCAGCAACATTCCCGCGAGTGCATAGCCGATTGGAGGAGTCCCAAAGGCTATGGGTGCAGGTGATTATGCCGACAATGTGTGGCCACCAAGTGCAACACTGCTAGGGTGGCGAACGCAGTGGAAAGCCTGCAGCACAAGGTCAGCATCTTGAGTGGTGGTGTCCAAGGCATGGCTCAGTCCATGACGACCATGGCTGAGGGCCTCAACATCATGTCCCACTCGATAAGGGACATGTCCTATATGCAGGAGGATATTTCCGGGGCACTGTAGAGCATGGCCCAGTCACTGAGGAGCATTGCCAAGGGCATTGACACCATGATGCAGACAACGGGGAGGCGCCAGGACTAGCAGAGCCAGATGGCCCTTCCAGCTGCCCTTCCGTCCCATTCAGGGGAGGAGGGTCGGGGAATGGGGGGGGGGGGGATGGGGAATGGATGGTAGATGAGGAATGAGGGGGGAAGGAGGGGAATGGCTGGAAAGGGGGGAATAGGGGAAGGAGCGGAACGATGTGGGGATGGCGGGGAACTGACGGGCAAAGCCTCGTTCTATGAGAAGCAGGCGAGGATGATGGCCTCTCTGGTCCTCCAGGCATGCCAAACCTTTGCTGCCACCTGTCCTCCACCCTCCGGCTCGTCCTGCACCTCCTTCGCCAACTCCTCCTGGTCCAGCTCTTCCTCAGACGAGGCTGCATGTTCTTCCTCTTGTTCCTCCAGCATGTCGCCTCACTGCTATGCCAGGTTGTGGAGGGCACAGCAGACCCCCACAAAGTGGTGGGGGGTGTACTGCAGGGCACCACCAGGCTTGTTGAGGCATCGGAACCGCATTTTGAGCAATTTGGTGCATCGCTCAATGGCAGCACGGGTGGCAGCATGGGCCTTGTTATACCAGGACTCCGCCTCAGTCTCCGGCCTCCGTACTGGCATGATCAGCCAGGACCTCAGCGGGTACCCCTTATCCCCCAAGTGCCAACCCTTCATTCGAGCGTGGTTTTCGAAGATGCTGGGGATCTCAAAGTGTCCCAGGATGTAGCTGTCATGCATGCTCCCTGGGAAGCATGCATACACATGCATGATTCAGAGGTGGTGGTCGCACACAAGTTGAACTTTCTGGGATTGGAACCACTTCTTGTTAATGAAGGGCACACCCTGATGCCCTGGTGTGTGCAAAACGACATGCCTGCCATCAATTACCCCTGGACCTGGGGCATCCCAGCGATGGCAGAGAATCCTACAGTCCTCGCATCTTGGTGGACAGCTCAAATTTGGTATAGTCAGTTGCCTGGGCATACAGGGCATCCATGTCCTCACAGATGCACTTGTGGGCTTCAGCTTGTGAAATGCCGCACAACTCCCGGCTTGAGCCCTGTATTGAACTGGTGATATAAGCCTGTTCAGCAGCAGGGTCTTCAGGATATGCGGCAGACCCCTGCACATGGGGTGCCACCTCCAGGCTGTGTCGATGCTGTTGTCTTCTCCAGCGTCTGCCATCAGCTGTCATGATATGTGTATAGGTATACCAGTGAAAGGTTAATTATTACATCTCAGTGTAATTCAAACACTAGAGGGCACCACCAGTTCAAGTATAAATATCAAACCTCTTGGAATCTTTGGTAGAAGGTTAGTGTAATGTTAGCAGAGGAAAGGAATTGATCACAGCTCAAGGAATAGTTTAGGTTAGAGAGAAGTATCACAAGTACATCATTAGTTAATATTAGATTATAGATTACTGTATTGATAGTTATAGCTCTGTAGAGTGTGCAAACTCTATTTAATTTAATCGTTATTCAATAAATTAGTTTTGCTTCAATCTTAAGATTGCTGTTTTCTTTATCATCTACTCATCAAACCATTCTGGATCACAAGACAAAGAATAACGACATATTCCATCAAATTGTAATATAACAAACTCCCCGAGGGCATCCTCTGTGGGACCGACACCACCATCCATTTTGGTATCGATAAGGAATTGGAGAAGGTGAGAGACTGACAATCAGTTCAGGCTTCTATCCTGGGACCCTGAAATTCCCAAGCCTGTCCCATCCTTACATGTCCAAACTTCTCTCAGAGTGCGGTAGCACAGTGGTTAGCACTGCTACTTCACAGCGCCACGGTCCCAGGTTCGATTCCCGGCTTGGGTCACTGTCTGTCCATATCTGCACGTTCTCCCCGTGTCTGCGTGGTTTTCCTCCGGGTGCTCCGGTTTCCTCCCACAAGTCCCGAAAGACATGCTGTTAGGTGAATTGGACATTCTGAATTCTCCCTCAGTGTACCGGAACAGGCGCCGGAATGTGGCAACTAGGGGATTTTCACAGTAACTTCATTGCAGTGTTAATGTAAGCCTACTTGTGACAATAATGATTATAAAATAAAAAGAGTTCCATCCACCGAGCAGGTTATGCTGGAAAATGGGGCACACTCACCCCTGGACACAGCAGGAGCCCCTAGATGCCAGACCCAGACCCCTTCCAGGACTTTAGGACGTCCGTGCTCAGGTTCCCTCCCCTAATCCAAACACCTCCCATTTGGTCTCGATGAAACCCCGCTTGAGTGTTTGATTGTTGGCTGCTGCCTCGATGGTGCTGACACTTCTAGAGTTCAGGTAAACTGTTCAGGCTTCGAAGTTTGATTGAAATGCGATGCAATAATCATCGTCTGAGACATGGCACATCAACCAATGAGAGGTCACTTGAGTGATATTTTATTGGCAAAAACGGTCAACATTAACAAAGTTTGAGAATCTACTATGTAACATTCCACATATCACACTAACCATTAAACACCAAGGAAGCGTCACCGTTCCATATTGGTACCAATACATAGCTATATCAGCTCATTTTCACAAAATAAAATACATGGTATCACCACTCGCAGGTTCCTCAACAGAAACGGAGGATAAGCCTGAGAATGTGTTATCATGTCCAGAACTTTGTCGTAGAATTCTGTCTATGAATGTGTGACTTGTTCCACAGATCAGTGCCATTCTCCATCCAGGAGCTGCAGCCGTGCAGGTCCTCCCACACGGCCCAATCTCACCAGAACCAAATCCTGACATTCACATATTCCACTGGTGCTCAAGATGCAGTTGAACATCCTTGACTTCCAGCATGTTTACCTCGCGGTTACATGCCAGTTACAGGCAGCATTCACCACACCAGCAACAAAAGCACCAACAATCTGCAAAAGCATTTCTTCAACAGCGCCATCAGGTGGACCATTTGGATCAATGTCGTGCACCATGTCCCGCAGCTTCTTCTCGCTTCAAACCGGATTGCCTTCTCAGACTCATATGTTCCCCTGAGCTTGGTGTTCCAGGTCTCAGGTATCTTTGGAAAAATTGTCCTTCTTTCTGCTACAGAAAAGGAAGGAAACAGCAACTGCGTCCTCCAGGCATTGGCAGCCACCAGCAGCAGCAAGCAGCAAACACAACCTGCAGCTGTGAAGTGCTCTCAGAACTAACAAGGCCAATTCCTTATTAGCAATATTCTTCAGCTGTGAAGCTAGAGGCTGTTCACAGTCAAAGGGAGTTAAAGTGAGCTTCAACATAGAACCAAGGGCGGGGCTCTGTCCTGGAAGTATTTGGTAGAACAGCCAGATAGCAGCTGTAGTTGCCCCTGTTTTTGATGTTCACAATATTTAAAGATGGGTTGAAGGCGACAGTTTCTTCATCTAAGCCATTAATATAGATTGCATAGAGTTGAAGCCACAGCATTGATTGCTGTGGCACTCCACTGGTTACAACCTGCCAAGCTGAAAATGCCACATTTAACCCTACTCTCTGCTTCCTTTCATTAACCAATCCTTCATCTCTGCTAATATCCTAACTCCATGAGATCTTGGCCCGAATTCTCCAGCCTTTTATGCCGGCCGGATTCCCTGGTCCCGCCGTGGGTTTCCCGGTGGTGTGGAATGCCTTCAATGGGAATTTCCATTGACAGCAGCGGAACTAGAGAATTCTGCCACTGTGAAACACGCAGCTCTTAGGCTGGCAAATCCCACTCTTCACCTTGCATATTAATCTATTGTGCAGCACTCTATCAAAGGCCTTTTGGAAATCCAAACATCGACTTGCTCCTTTTAATCCACCCTACTCGTTATATCTTGAAAAACCTCTAATAAATTTATTAAACACAACTTCTCCTTCATTAAACCATGTCTCATCATATTTTGACTTTCTAGTCATTGTTATGGTTGCTTCAATAATAGATTCCAGAATTTTTGGACTCCTGGATCTTTCTGTTAGACCTATTATGGAATTCAGTTGTTTTCTCTCAGAGGAATTTTTCCTATAAAGTTAGTAATTAACTCTGCCTCATTGCACAATCCTGGATCTAAAATCAATTTCTCCCTTGTTGAATCCACAATGTGATCCTCGAGTAAGCTTCCATGAAAGCATTCTACAAACCCATCTTCCACACTATCATTGTCTGTTTGATAAGGATTAAAGACCCCCATGACTATTATATTGTCTTTCTTCCAGCCTCCAAATACTTCTTGCTCAATTCTTTGTCCAACAGGATAACTACTGTGAAGGGACCATAAATGCCACCCAACTGCATTTCCTGATCTTTTTTCTTCCCATAATTTCCACCTAAAATACCTCCTGATTTCTGAGCCAGCATCCTTCCTTACTCCTGTCCATATGCCATTCACATTATCAGGGCTAGCCCTCCTCTTTTTCCCCTCTGCCTGTCTTTTCAAAATGTTGTGTAACTTGGAATAGAACATAGAACATAGAAAAATACAGCACAGAACAGGCCCTTCGGCCCACGATGTTGTGCCGAACCTTTGTCCTAGATTAATCATAGATTATCATTGAATTTACAGTGCAGAAGGAGGTCATTCGGCCCATCGAGCCTGCACCGGCTCCTGGAAAGAGCACCCTACCCAAAGTCAACACCTCCACCCATCACTAAGGGCAATTTTGGACACTAAGGGCAATTTATCATGGCCAATCCACCTAACCTGCACGTCTTTGGACTGTGGGAGAAAACCGGAGCACCCGGAGGAAACCCACGCACACACGGGGAGGATGTGCAGACTCCGCACAGACAGTGACCAAGCCGGAATCAATCCTGGGACCCTGGAGCTGTGAAGTAATTGTGCTATCCACAATGCTACCGTGCTGCCATAAAGAACACATTAATCTACACTATATCATTCTACCGTAATCCATGTACCTATCCAATAGCTGCTTGAAGGTCCCTAATGTTTCCGACTCAACTACTTCCACAGGCAGTGCATTCCATGCCCCCACTACTCTCTTGGTAAAGAACCTACCTCTGACATCCCCCCTATATCTTCCACCATTCACCTTAAATTTATGTCCCCTTGTAATGCTTTGTTCCACCCGGGGAAAAAGTCTCTGACTGTTTACTCTATCTATTACACTGGTCATCTGATAAACAATCTATGGGGGGAGGTGATGGCGTACTGGTATTGTCATCGAACTAGTAATCTAGAGACCCAGGGCAATACCCTGGGCACCTGGGTTTGAATCCCAACATGGTTGATGGTGAAATTTGAATTGAATAAAAATATGGAATTGAAAGTCTAACGGTGTCCATGAAATCATTGTCGATTGTCGTAAAAATCCATCTGGTTGACTAATATCCTTTGGGGGAGGAAATCTGCTGATCTTACCTAGTCTGGCCCATATGTGACTCCAGACCCACAGCAATGTGGTTGACTTAAACGCTGTCTGGGGTTTGAGGACAATTCGGGATGGGCAATAAATGCTGGATCCACCAGCGAAACCCATATCCCATGCAAGAAATTAAAAAACAATTGTTTCCCAACGTTAGTTACCTTGTAAATTCTGCCTTGACTCCAAGGTCAGTCATTCTCACCTCGTCCTCTGGAATTCAGTTTTTTCCTCCTTGTTTGTACCAGGTCTGGCAGTCACCTGAGGCCTGTTAAGGGGCACAAAGTTACACATTGTATTCTTCTCTTTGAAGTTTTAGTGTGAGTCATCCTAAAGTCTGTATAAAAGACAGACAGAAAGCGCACTTAATAAGCATTGCGCTGGTCAAGGAGACACAGCCTGAGTGAGTGAGACACAGACAGAGTGAGAATTTGGTAATTTGGTGCAGTGAGGTAACCAGGAAAGGTAAGTGGTGAATCTAATTGTGCTGTTTTTCAGTGAAAAGTGCAGTGTAGATTAGTGTCTGATTGGCTGAAGCTGCCCCCACCCTAATTGCTGAAAGGCAGTTATCTGGCAGGCACCTGAGGCCTGTTAAGGGGCACAAAGGTACACATTGTATTCTTCTCTTTGAAGTTTTAGTGTGAGTCATCCTAAAGTCTGTATAAAAGACAGACAGAAAGCGCATTTAGTAAGCATTGCGCTGGTCAAGGAGACACATCCTGAGTGAGTGAGACACAGACAGAGTGAGAATTTGGTAATTTGGTGCAGTGAGGTAATTCAGTGAAGAGTGGGAGAAGGTGATTTTTCCCGACTGTTTTGTTCTCTCTCTTTCTTCGGGCCTAATTTTGGGAACCGTTCGGAGGAGGAGGAGCAGTCTCTGTGAGTATAAAAACCTAACGGTAACTTCCTGTTTTCTGTTTTTTCCCCCCAAAAGTGACGTCAGAGGGAAGCTGTGATCTGATTGGTTGATAGCAAATCTGCCCCAAATTTTAAAAAAAACACAGCTAAACTCGTAAACTTAAATTAAACTAATTAATTAATTAGTGATGGCTGGTCAGGTGATGTGCTTGAGCTGCTTGATGTGGGAGCTGGCAGATCCCATTGCGAGCTGCAGCGACCACATCTGCAGTAAGTGTTGGCTGCTCGAAGAGCTCCGGCTCAAAGTTGATGAGCTGGAGTCTGAGCTTCAAACACTGAGGCACATCCGGGAAGGGGAGACTTACCTGGACACTGTGTTTCAGGAGGCAGTCACACCTGTCAGAGTAAGTAGTTTAAATCCTGCCAGTGGCCAGGGACAGCAGGGTGTGACTGTAAGTCAGGCAGGTAAAGGGAACCAGCAGTCAGGAACTCAGGAGCCTCAGCCCTTGACCCTGTCCAATAGGTATGAGGCACTTGCTCCCTGTGTGGATGGCGAACAGGGCTGCAGGAAGGATGAGTCAGCTGACCAAGGCACCATGGTTCAGCAGGTCATTCAAGGGGAGGGAGTTGTAGTTGTAGGGGATTCTATTATCAGGGGGATAGATAGTATCCTTTGTGAGCAGGATAAAGAGTCCCGCATGGTATGTTACCTGCACGGTGCTAGGGAGCGGGACATCTCTGACCGGCTTGAAAGGATACTGGGGAGGGAGGGGGAGGATCCAATTGTTGTGGTCCATGTCGGGACCAACAACATAGGCAAGTCTAGGAAAGAGGACCTGTTTAGAGATTATAAAGAGCTAGGATTCAAATTAAAAAACAGGTCCTCAAGGGTCATAATCTCCGGATTACTGCCTGAGCCACGTGCAAATTGGCATAGGGAGGCAAGAATAAGGGAAGTTAACACGTGGCTGAAAGAATGGTGTGGGAAAGAGGGGTTCCTTTTCATGGGACACTGGCATCAGTTTTGGGACAGGGGGTCCTATACCGTTGGGATGGTCTCCACCTGAACCGAGCTGGGACCAGTGTTCTGGCGAAAAGAGTAAATAGGGTGGTCAATAGGACTTTAAACTAGAGATTGCCGGGGGAAGGGAAAGTCAGGGAACCAAGAGGTGAAGTAATCAGTGGGAAGCGTAGCTGCTTAGGAATATAAAAAAGCATGAAAAGACAGAACTCAGGAGAGGTTACGATAGTCCCCATCCCACAAAATATGACACAGTGTATGGAAAGGCTCAGTAAACCAAGGTCCACCACACTAAGAAAACAAAAAGGGACGGTCAATAGAGAATTAAAGGTGCTATATTTAAATGCGCGCAGTGTACGGAACAAGGTAGATGATCTTGTGGCCCAGATTGTGACTGGCAGGTATGATGTGGTAGGCATCACAGAGACGTGGTTGCAGGGGGTTCAGGACTGGCATTTAAACATCCAGGGATTCACAACCTATCGAAAAGACAGAGAGGTGGGCAGAGGGGGCGGGGTTGCCTTGTTAATTAGGAATGAAATTCAATCAATAGCACTAAACAACATAGGGTCAGATGATGTGGAGTCTGTGTGGGTAGAGTTGAGGAACCACAAAGGCAAAAAAACCATAATGGGAGTTATGTACAGGCCCCCTAACAGTGGCCAGGACCGGGGGCACAAAATGCACCACGAAATAGAAAGTGCATGTCAGAAAGGCAAGGTCACAGTGATCATGGGGGACTTCAATATGCAGGTGGACTGGGTAAATAATGCTGCCAGTGGACCCAAGGAAAGGGAATTCATTGAATGTTTACAGGAGGGCTTTTTGGAACAGCTTGTGATGGAGCCCACGAGGGAACAGGCCATTCTGGACTTACTGTTATGTAATGAGCCAGACTTGATTAAAGATCTTAAAGTAAGGGAACACTTAGGAGGCAGTGATCATAATATGGTAGAATACAATCTCCAATTTGAAAGAAAGAAGGTAGAATCAGATGTAAAGGTGTTGCAGTTAAATAAAGGTAACTACAGGGGCATGAGGGAGGAACTGACAAAAATCGACTGGGAGCAGAGCCTAGTGGGAAAGACAGTAGAACAGCAATGGCAGGAGTTTCTGGGAGTAATTGAGGACACAGTACAGAGGTTCATCCCAAAGAAAAGAAAGGTTATCAGAGGGGGGATTAGGCAGCCATGGCTGACAAAGGAAGTTAGGAAATGCATCAAAGCAAAAGAGAAAGCCTATAATGTGGCAAAGAGTAGTGGGAAGTCAGAAGATTGGGAAGGCTACAAAAACAAACAGAGGATAACAAAGAGAGAAATAAGGAAAGAGAGGATCAATTATGAAGCTAGGCTAGCCCGTAACATTAGGAATGATAGTAAAAGTTTCTTTAAATACATTAAAAACAAACGGGAGGCAAAAGTAGACATTGGGCCGCTCCAAAATGATGCTGGTAATCTAGTGATGGGAGACAAGGAAATAGCTGAGGAACTAAATAAGTACTTTGCGTCAGTCTTCACAGTAGAAGACATGAGTAATATCCCAACAATTCAGGAGAGTCAGGGGCAGAGTTGAATATGGTAGCCATCACAAAGGAGAAAGTGCTAGAGAATCTAAGAGGCCTAAAAATTGATAAATCTCTGGGCCCAGATGGGCTACATCCTAGAGTTCTAAAGGAGATAGCTGAAGAAATAGTGGAGGCGTTAGTTATGATCTTTCAAAAGTCACTGGAGTCAGGGAAAGTCCCAGAGGATTGGAAAATCACTGTTGTAACCCCCCTGTTCAAGAAGGGAACAAGGAAAAAGATGGAAAACTATAGGCCAATTAGCCTAACCTCGGTTGTTGGCAAGATTCTAGAATCCATTGTTAAGGATGAGATTTCTAAATTCTTGGAAGTGCAGGGTCGGATTAGGACAAGTCAGCATGGATTTAGTAAGGGGAGGTCGTGCCTGACAAACCTGTTAGAGTTCTTTGAAGAGATAACAAATAGGTTAGACCAAGGAGAGCCAATGGATGTTACCTATCTTGACTTCCAAAAGGCCTTTGATAAGGTGCCTCACGGGAGACTGCTGAGTAAAATAAGGGCCCATGGTATTCGAGGCAAGGTACTAACATGGATTGACGATTGGCTGTCAGGCAGAAGGCAGAGAGTTGGGATAAAAGGTTCTTTTTCGGAATGGCAACCGGTGACGAGTGGTGTCCCGCAGGGTTCAGTGTTGGGGCCACAGCTGTTCTCTTTATATATTAACGATCTAGATGACGGGACTGGGGGCATTCTGGCTAAGTTTGCCGATGATACAAAGATAGGTGGAGGGGCAGGTAGTATGGAGGAGGTGGGGAGGCTGCAGAAAGATTTAGACAGTTTAGGAGAGTGGTCCAAGAAATGGCTGATGAAATTCAACGTGGGCAAGTGCGAGGTCTTGCACTTTGGAAAAAAGAATAGAGGCATGGACTATTTTCTAAACGGTGACAAAATTCATAATTCTGAAGTGCAAAGGGACTTGGGAGTCCTTGTCCAGGATTCTCTAAAGGTAAACTTGCAGGTTGAGTCCGTAATTAAGAAAGCAAATACAATGTTGTCATTTATCTCAAGAGGCTTGGAATATAAAAGCAGGGATGTACTTCTGAAGCTTTATAAAGCATTAGTTAGGCCCCATTTAGAATACTGTGAGCAATTTTGGGCCCCACACCGCAGGAAGGACACACTGGCACTGGAGCGGGTCCAGCGGAGATTCACACGGATGATCCCAGGAATGGTAGACCTAACATACGATGAACGTCTGAGGATCCTGGGATTATATTCATTGGAGTTTAGGAGGTTGAGGGGAGATCTAATAGAAACTTACAAGATAATGAATGGCTTAGATAGGGTGGACGTAGGGAAGTTGTTTCCATTAGCAGGGGAGACTAGGACCCGGGGGCACAGCCTTAGAATAAAAGGGAGTCACTTTAGAACAGAGATGAGGAGAAATTTCTTCAGCCAGAGAGTGGTGGGTCTGTGGAATTCATTGCCACAGAGGGCGGTGGAGGCCTGGACGTTGAGTGTCTTTAAGACAGAAGTTGATAAATTCTTGATTTCTCGAGGAATTAAGGGCTATGGAGAGAGAGCGGGTAAATGGAGTTGAAATCAGCCATGATTGAATGGTGGAGTGGACTCGATGGGCCGAATGGCCTTACTTCCGCTCCTATGTCTTATGGTCTTAAGTCTGCAATGAGGCCTGGAGCTGAGTGGTCCTGGCTGAACCCAAACTGAGCATTGGTGAGCAGGTGCAGTTTGATAGCTTTGTTGACACCATCTTCCATCACTTTGCTGATGATTGATAGTAGACTGATTGGGCAGTAATTGGTTGGCATGCATTTGTCCTGCTTTTTGTGGACTGGACTTGTAGCCATCTGGGATGGCCACTTCCAACTAGGTACAGAGAAACTCGCAAAGCCTAGCGGGTAAAATGGACAAGCCAAGACTCAGGCAGGCTCAGAGCCTGAAATGCATATTCGTAAGCAAGAAATCCAGACGGTATCAAAACTCCGTCCAATTAGCATTTTAATGGGGCCGATTAGCATTTGATGGCCCACCTTCCCCAAAACAAAGGACTGGTACTCAAGCAACCAGGACATTTCGGCGCCACTCCCTGTTCAAGGGAAACGCAAACAACGGGGTCAGTGACACGCCCAGCCATCCAGATCCCCGCCCACTTATTGGCTAAGGAATCGAACGGAGTTTATTGCCCAAAAGAGCGCGAAACCCCCCCCCGAGTATAAGAAGAAGAGTTCGCCATATGTTTGCTCTCTCTTGGTGCCCTCTTTGCCTTGGTACCCCGGTCACGGCCATCGCCAACTGCAGCAACACCAGAAGCGAGTCCAAGTTCAACCCTCGCTACCAGACGGATGAGCCCAGCTGAGCAGCAGTTACTCCTTTGAACCCGAGAGATACAGAATTGAACAGCGGCCACTGTTTTCTGACCTAAGCCAGGTGCCCGAAGTTAAGTACAGGTTGTCTTAGCTGATAGGTGTAGTTAACTAGTAGTGTTTATGTTGCATGACTAATTTTGTGTAAATAAAGTACCCTTGACCTTGAACTAACTAACTGGTGTTTGGCTCTTTGATCGATAGCCGGTTGAAATTTGTGGTGGTATCATTCGATACCTGCCGACTCTAAGCATTGAGACATAGATAACACAGAAAGAAAGGCAAACTCACTGATTGCCATAATTGGAACAGAGCCACAGAAAAGACAGAGTAAAAGAAACGAGCAACAGATTTAACTGGGCAATCTTCTACATTGCTGGTTAGATGCCAGTGTTGTAGCTGTAGTGAAATATTTTGGCTAGGGGTGTGATTGGTTCTGGATCAAAAGTTTTCAGCACTGTAGCCAGCATGTTGTTAATGTCTATAGCCTTTTTAGTATCCAGTGCATCCACCAGTTTTTGACAGAACGTGGAATGAACTGAATTGGTTGAAAATGAGCATCAGCATCCCCAAAATCAAGAGGGGACTGAGATGGATCATCCAATTCCGACTCCTGCCTGAAGATAATTGCAGAAGCTTCAACCTTGCACTCTGCCATCATTGAGGAGGGGGAAGTTCAAAGAGCTCTTCTTCTCATTAGTTGTTTAATTGGCCACCACCATTCATGGCTGGATGTGGCAGGTGCAGAGCTTTGACCTAATCCATTGGTTGTAAGATTGCTTAGCTCTGTCTGTAATGTGTTTTTTCCATTGGTCAGCACACATGTTAGAACCTCATCATGCTGGTATCTAATTTGTAGGCATGCTGTCTTACACTCCTTATTAATATATTAGTCCACTGGTTTGATGGCAATGGTAAAGTGAGGAATATGCAAGGCCAAGGGTGGCATGGTGGCACAGTGGTTAGCACTGCTGCCTCACAGCGGCAGGGACCCGGGTTCAATTCCGGCCTTGGGTGACTGCGTGAAGTTTGTACGTTCTCCCCATGTCTGTGTGGGTTTCCTCCGGGTGATCCAATTTCTTCCCACAGTCCATAGATGTGCAGGTTAGGTGGATTGGCCATGATCAATTGCCCCTTCGTGCAGGTTAAAGCGGGGTTATGGGGCTACGGGGGCAGGACAGGGGAGTGGGACTTGGTAGGATCCTCTTTCTGAGGGGCGTTGCAGACTCGATGGGCTGAATGGCTTTGTTCTGCACTGTAGGAATTCTATGATTCTATGATGTTATAGACTATAGTTCAATGCAATACTAATGCTGCTAATCGCCCCCAATGGATGTCCAGTTTTGAGCTGCTAGATTTGTTCTGAATCTACCCCATTTAGCACGGTGGTAGTGGCACACAAAATGATGGAGGGTATCCTTAATGTGATGACAAGACATTTCTCCACAAGGGCTGTGCAGTCATCACTCCTACAAATACAGTCATTGATAGATGCATTTCATTTCATTTTTCATCTGTAACAGGTAAATTGTTGAGGGCCAGGTCAACTAGATTTTTCCCTCTCTTGTGTTCTCTCACCATGCTGTAGATATGATCTTTAAGACTTGTTCAGTGTGCTCAGTAGCCTTGCTACATTTAATGATGGACATTGAAGTCCCCCACCCAGAGTACATTCTGTGCCCTCGTCATCCAAGTGGTATTCAACATGGAAGAAAACTGATTCAGCAGCTGGAGAGGATGGTGGTGGGGAGGCAGGGTGAGGCAGTAGGTGATAACTAACAGGAGGTTTCCTTCTCCATCATTGATCTGATGCCATGGGGTCAAGAGTCAATGTTGAGGATTCGAAGGATCGCTCCCTTCCGACCGTAGACCACTGTGCTGCCACCTCTGCTGGGTCTGTCCTGGCAGTGGGACAGGATATGATGGGGAATGGTGATGGAGGAGTCTGGGACATGTCTAAGTCAGGCTGTTGCTTAAATAGTCTGTGGGATAGCTCTCCTAATTTTGGCACAAATCCCCAAATGTTTGCGAGGAGGAATTTGCAGGGTTGACAGGGCAGCTCGTTTTCGGTGCCTCGATCAATGTGGATGGTCTGTCCAGTTTTATTCTACTTCGGCATTTCTATAATGGTTGGATTCAACTGAGTGACTTGCTGGGCCGTTTCAGCAAGCAGTTCAAAAGTGTTATTGATATGGTTCTATAGCCACACCTGGGCCAGGCCTGGCCACAGTGTCAGATTTCTTTCCCTGAAGGACATTAGTGAATCAGAGGGGATTTGATGACAATCCAGTGGTTTTATGATCATCATTACTGATATTCCATATTTATTAATTGATTGAATTTAAATTTCCCTTATTTAAACACATATCGTGTGTGGATTGGCCTGGACAGTGGCAGTGATGGTCAGATCGTCACAGCCGTGGTAAATCCCCCCAAATAAACGCTGCACACATTTCTTCCAGGATCTTCTGATCCCAGCTTTCACAGAAATGTACATGCAGCATCCTACGGGAAACTCCATGGGAGCGGAGTAAAGTTGGGGGTGAGGTGGGAGACAGGACACACACCCCTTTTACAGCAACAGCTGTTTAAAGGTCCGGTCTTTGAGTGACTTGATGAGTGAATGGGTAGTCAGCTGGTTGGGTGGGGTAGCTGGATCAAGGAAGTAGTTAGGTCTGGCTGGTGCAGTCTGGGGGTCTGCTCTGGCAGGGGGTAGTGGAGTGAGCATGAGGGTAGGTGGGTGGAGTGGTCAGGTCGGTGGGGTAGTTACTTCTGGTTGGGTTGGTTAGGGGAAAGGGTGCTGTAGTCAGGCCGGCGCAGGAGTGTAGTCTGGTGATCAAGGACAGTCAAGCCGGTGTGGGTGGTTGGGAGTTAGTCTAGTTGGAGCACAGTCAGGAGGATAGTTGGGGGGTAACTATTCAGGTCGAGGGTTACTTAGGGGATCCGGAGGGTCAGGTGATCAGGGCGTTGGGTGTCAGAGAAGATGTTCAGGCCAGGGAGATAGTCAGATCTGGTCATGGGTGCTCGTCAGGTCAAGGAGGTAGTTGGGTGGCCAGGTCGTTTAGCCAGGTTTGGATGGGTGTGTGGTTGGTTGGTCACAGGATCAGTGGGTTTTTGGAGGGTGGCCAGGGGTTCAGTGGTTATTTGGCTGGTCGAGTGGGATTAGTCAGGATGTTGGGGGTGGTCGTGGGGTGATTTGGGAGGGTCTTTGGGTGGTCAGGGGTTTAGTAAGGGGGAGTCGGGGGTCGATTGGGTGTGGGTCAGTTGCACAGTTACTCAGGAATTAGACAAGGTTTTAATCTGTCCCACATTTCCTGGATAACTACTACTACTAATAATCTTTATTGTCACAAGTAGGTTTACATTAACACTGCAATGGAGTTACAGTGAAAATCCCCTAGTCGCCACATTCCGGCACCTGTTCAGGTACACCAAGGGAAAATTCAAAATGTTCAAATTACCTAAGAGCACATCTTTCAGGACTTATGGGAGGAAACCGGAGCACCCGAAGGAAACCCATGCAGACACAGGGAGAACGTGCCGACAATGACCCAAGCCAGGAATCGAACCTGGGACCCTGGCGCTGTGAAGCAACAGTGCTAACCACTGTGCTACCGTGCCACCCATAGGTAAGTCTTGCAGAACTGTCCCAATTCACCAATTCTAGCTCATACTTGAAACATTCACGGTGGTTCCTGGGGGGACAGAAGAATAGCCAATGGGAAGTTGCATCTTCCCACATAGGTCCACGTGTCAGGACTTCTACTGGGTCCCAAAAGGAATCTTCAGGTATATCTCCAGTCTCCAGCAATCCAAAGACTGGAAAAACTGGCCCAGTATTAAGCCATTGGGATGAGTTTCGACACCTCAAGTCAGATAGGGTAAGGCAAGCTCACTTAAGCAGTCTAAATCAGCTCCTGAGGGGGCGAAAGTCAACAAATCTGCCAAATTTGCTCAATTGATACTTATTTTATTCTCCTGTTCAGGGAGACCACAATTCTATAGATGCGAGAAATGAAAATGTCGAACTGAATGACTGAGTGCCAGATTTTGCAAAGGTTTCAATATTTTATTGCATTTGACCAGAACAGCATAAGACTTCAGACAGCATTTTACATTTAACCATCAATTGGCACATAGATGTTCTCCGCATGTCTGTAATCCATCTTCCAACACCACCCACCCTCCCCTCCGCCATTTCTGTTACTTTGTCCATAGTGCTGGTATCGGTAAGTCAATCCCAAGTATTAAAGTTGTGGTGTCAGTGGAATCAGGAGAATGTGACATTTATTGATCACTGGGTGCTACATTATAATGCTCATTTGAACAGTCACGAAAGACAATTGTTCTGTAGCACTGCAGGCGACCTGTGTGTATAAACTGATTATATCATGCAGTAAAACAGGAACATTCACCAAAATGCACTTTACAACTGAGAAATCAGAACACAATTTAGGCTTTTCTACATTGGGTACAACTGTCATTTATTATCACTGTATCTATAAAATTTGGAGTACTCGACCCAGAAATTGAAATTCAACAATATTTCATTAAAATAAACCCAATTTGAAAAGAAAAATCACGTGATTCATTGCCTGACTCTGTTCAAACCTCTCCACCTCTAAATGTCCAAGTTTGATCGAATAATCGGCACTCGCCTGGATGGACACAGCCACAAGGTGACACGAGGAGCTCTGTACCAACCAGAATAAAACTGTACATTTCATAACCACCACCAAAGCAGTCAATATTCATCCTGTCCAGCACAGGGAAAAATATATAGCCGGAGATTTTGAGTCCGCACTCACCACCCGTGAGAAACCGGCGTGGGCTCAAAACTGGGAGACAGTCGAAAAATGCGACTCTCTTCCGGTGTGATTGGGTTTTGGAAATGTCACCTCCCCTCCCCGGTGGAGTTGTGCGAATCGTGCCATGGGAGCCCGGGAACCTCATTTTAATACATTAGTATGTCATTAGCAAGCACTTTCTCCAGACCTTGCCACCTCAAGGGATATTCACCTGGCGCCAGCGTGGTCATTTACAACGCTGGTTTGGCCAGCATGAGGCAGTCGATGGGAGCCCTGCGGTGGTGCAGAGGTACGTACAGCCGGGGGGGGGGGGGAGGTAGAGGGATATGCAGGGCACTGACCCTGGCAGATTGGCACTGCCAGGCTAGCACACCTAGCAGTGCCAATGTGTGCCAGGGTGGTGCCAGGGCCAGACCCTGGTGGGAGTTGTGTACATGTGTGGTTGGTGGAGGGGGGGGGGGGGGAGGTACTCCGTGGATGTGGGCTGTTAGGGTGCAATGCTGATCAGGGTGCTGATTAAAGATGACGCCCTGATCTGTTTGGAGCCTGTTCCGAGCTCTATGAGGTCAAGGCCTGCCAGAATGATGGTGTTAACCACGTCCATGTACTTTTTTTTTGCAAAGAGGCTCAAATTTCTGTGAGAAATCATTTGCATTGGGCTGGATTCTACATTATTGAGACTATGTCCCCACGGCGGCATCAAAATAGTGGAGTTTATTTCCTGAAATTCCTGCAAAAAGTTAAACAAATTCATAGCCCTGCAGGGGAGGCTAGCAGGGACCCGGAGTGAATCTCGCAGCTTTTGCTGCAGATACGGACACCCGCACTTCCAGGTCAGAGCCCGTGCATGCGCACGGAGGCGGCCTCCAGCGGCCACGCCGTGCTCCATGACAGACTTGGACGGCGGAGCCAGACTGAAGAAAGAGACCCTCCGATCGGCTGTGCGCCTGGGCCTCAACCCCTGCACATTAATGCCCAGGGCGCCTATAAGGCTCCCCCTGGTCTCCAATCCGCCTGCCCCGACGGACGCGGGCTAAGTCTGCAGCCGCCACGCGAGCATCTTGACCGGCAATAGCAGGTCAGTTCCACACCATCAGAAACTCGGCAGGCCAGGAGCGGAGGATTACTGAGTGGGCCTCTGGCAATGGTTCCCCGGTGGCGCGGCATACTCCGCGGTGATGCCGATTTTTGGTGCCCGGAGAAGCGCTGAACCGGTGCCGGGCCCAGTTATGGTGTCAAACTGGATTCTCTATCCTAGGCCACGGCGCAATTTCAGTGTCAGGCTGCGGAGAATTGTTTTTCTCACCAGAACTGACACTTTGGTAAGATTCCGCCCAGAGAGTAAGGATAGAAGATAGTTAGTCAGATCTGGGGACGATAATAGAAAAGGGAAGACTTAGAGGAGACCTGACTGAGTTTGGTTTTAAATTAGCAATGAGTTGAACAAAAAAGAAGTGACATCTTGTGGCTGTTCATCTGATAGGATCTTCTGAACCCTCCGGCAATGCCCCACCACCACGGGCTTCCCGGCAGCAGGGGGTGTGTTGAATGGGAAATCCCATTGGGACCAGAAGATCCCTCTGCCGGCCTATAGCAGGTCTCCTCCCACCGGCAAGAAACACCCCATGGGGGGAGGCCTAAAAACCCCGCCGAGTGTTTCAACTTGTGGCAGAATCAAAAACTAAATTCAATGCAAGACATAGATCGAATAGGGAAAGTTGAGAGTGTGATTAGAATGGGGAACTTCACTACCAGAGGAAGTGCTTGAGGCAAATAGCTGATATTTTTAAAAGGAAACTGGGCAAGTACTTAAGAGAAAAAGAGTGGCATGGTGGCACAGTGGTTAGCAATGCTGCTTCACAGTGCCGGGGACCCGGGTTTAATTCCAGCCTTGGGTAACTGTGTGGAGTCTGCACTTTTTCCCCCAAGTCTGTGTGAGTTTGCTCCGGTTTCCTCCCACAGTCCAAAGATGTGCAGGTTAGGTGGGTGCCGTGCTAAATTGCCCTTAGTGTCCAGGGATTTACAGATTAGTTGAGGTTACGGGGATAGGGCCTAGGTAGGGTGCTATTTCAGTGGGTCGGTGCAGACACGATGGGCCAAATGGCTTCTTTCTGCACTGTAGAGATTCTATGGATATAAAGATTATACCAAAAGACTGAGAGGAGGTAGATGGAATGGTAAGAAATGGTGTGCGATATATAAACACCAGCACAGGTTATCTGGGCTGAATGGCCTGTTTCCCTGCTGTAAATGCTAAGTAATTCTATGTGACTGTCTGCAGGAGGCACTGCAGCAACTCACCACGCTTACCCAAAACGCAAGTCCCATCTCCCTCCCCGTGACATTTATCCATGAGTATGACAACAGCAAGAGTGCTGTGACAACTCCATCACTTCCAAGTTTCTTCGCAAGCCACATGTCATCTTGATTTGAACCTATATCAGTATTCCTTCATCATCACTGGAGCAAAGTCATGGAATTCAGTGCCTAACAGCATTTTGGGAGCACCATCAAAGCAAGGATCTTTGCAGTTCAAGATGGCCCACCATCACCTTCTCGGGGCAACTATGATAGGTAATAAATGATGTAGCATCCAAGTCTCAAATACCATTAAAATAAATCCAAGTCAAAGTTCACGACTGGTATGTCCCGTTGGTCTTATGTGCTCTATCTTTGCTACAAATATTTTTTTTAAAATTTAGAACACCCAATTGTTATTTTTTTTCCAAGGGGCAATTTAGCGTGACCAATCCACCTAACCTGCACATCTTTGGGTTGTGAGGGTGAAACCCACGCAGACATGGGGAGAATGTGCAAACTCCACACGGACAGTGACCCAAGGCTGGAACTCGAACCCGGGTCCTCAGTGCCGCAGTCCCAGTGCTAACCACTGTACCACATGCCATCCTATCTTTGCTACAAAGATATCTAATTGACTTTGAATACTTACATAAAGATAAATAATCCAGTGGAGAAAAATGTATTTGCAACCTTATTTCATTATGTTATATTTGCTGGTGAAGGGGAAGTGCTGGGAGCAATGTTACAAATAAGAATTTGAATTACAAGAAGTAAGTTGGGGGAATCAGAAAAAGAAACAATATCACAGAGTGCAGAAAAGGAATCACAGAATCCCTACAGTGCAGAAGGAGGCCATTTGGCCTATGGAGTCTGCACTAACCCTCTGAAAGAGTACGCCACCCAATCTCACTGCCCTGCCCTATTCCATTAACTCCTTAATCTAATGTACACATCTTTCTGGACACTAAAGGGCAATTTAGCATGGCAAATCCACCTAGCCTGCACATTTTTGGACTTTGGGAGAGCACCTGGAGGAAACCTGCGCTGACATAGGAGAATGTGCAAACTCCACACCATATCTAGACAATGACCATGGCTGGAATTAAACCCGAATCCCTGGCGCTGTGAGGCAGCAGTGCTAACCACTGTGCCACCATGCCGTCCTGCCCAAGTGTACCATTTTATCATACAATTAAGGAAAAATTGAATTTACCACACCCTCAGAAATATTTCATTTACAATGATTCGTTCTTGAAGTGCAGTGACTGTTGATATATAGGCAACTACTGCACACAGCAAGGTCCCACAAGTTTCATGTACGACCATGACCAGTTAATCTAACAAACCATCCATCATTTAATGGTTCTTTGCCCTTTGACCTGTATCCATAGTAAATTGAATTAATTGGCCAGAATTCTATGGCTGCTCATGCTGACCGGATTCTCTAGTCCTGTCGGCAGTGCACCCCCTCCCACAGGTTTCTCGGCGATGTGGGGTGGTTTCAATAGGAATTCCCATTGACAACGGCGGGCACAGAGAATCCCGCCGCCAACGAACAGCGCGCCGCCTCCCAGAGCCGAGAAACACGCGGCTGAGAGGCCGGAGAATCCCACCCATTACCTTTAGCAAAGACATTTAATGCTGATTAGAACTATACTGTTGTTTTACAAGGTTAAATTACAAGGAAAGGTTGCATAAATTTGACTTGTGATCCCTCAAATGTAGAATCATATAATTATGGAGAACATGAGGCCATTCAGCCCATTGTTTCTGAGACCACTTTGAAAGGGCTATCTGATTTAGTCTCATTCCCCTGATTCTCCTGCTCTTTCCCGTAGCCATATCTATTTTCTTCCTTCAAATATGTATTCAATTTCCTTTCGAAAGTTATTATTCAATCTGCTTCTTCCACCATTGTGGCGCTGGATTCTAGACCATATCAACCCATGGCATTTTATTACCCCCTTATGTCACCTCTGGTTCTTTAGTCACTGAACTTAGATCTGTGTCCTTCATGACTGAGCTTTCTGCCACTGGAAACTATTTCTCCTCAATTACCCTCTCCAAAAAGGACGGCATGGTGGCACAGTGGTTAGCACTGCGGCCTCACCAGAGACCCGGGTTGAATTCCGGCCTCGGGTAACTGTCTTTGTGGATTTTGCACTTTCTCCCCATGTCTGAGTGAGTTTCTTCTGGGTGCTCCGGTTTCCTCCCACAGTCCAAATATGTGAGGGTTAGGTGGATTGGCCATGCTAAAATGCCCCTTAGTGTCCGGGGATGTGTAGGTTAGGTTGAGGGGCTTGTTGGGATGGTGCGGGGAAGTGGGCCTGGGTGGTGCTCTTTTGGAGGCTCGGAGCGAGCTCAATGGCCCGAGTGGTCTCCTTCTTAACTTTAGGGATTCTATGAAAACCCTGATGATTTTATCACCTTTTCTCTCCAGTTTCTTTGGTCTCGCCAGATAACTGAAGCTTTTTATTCTGGTAGCCTTCTTGCAATTCCTCCATTGTACCCATTATAACATCTTGACAACCATCTTACAGTGTGGTGCTCTAATTGATCACAGGGTTGCAGCCGGGGACTGACCTCTATTTTATATCTTTGATTTTGTACTCTCTACCTCCACTTATGACACCAAGGATTCCATAGCTTTTTAAAAAAAAACAACAGCCTTGCCCAGCAACCTTCACAGACAGCTTCAATGAGTCCCTGTACCCTCTTTGAAACACAGAAAATAGGACTAGGCTATTCGGCCCTTCGAGCCTGCTCCACAATTTAATCTGATCATGGCTAAACGTTCTGGGCTGGATTCGCCACGGGCGAGACAAAGACAATGGAGAAGTCCATTGACCTCGGGCGGGATTCTCCGGTTGCCGGGCGGACGGGGACAGAGAATCCCGCTCTCTATCTTCACACCATACTCCAGCGCACTCCCCGTATCACTTGACATCTTTAGTGTCTAGAAATCTAACTATTTATTTCTTAAAGACATTCAATTTCTTGCCCTCCGCCACCTTATGTGGTAGACAATTCCACAGATTCACCTCCCTGAGACATACCTCATTCTTACCATCCAAAATTAATTACTTCACACTTCTCTGCATTAAATTTCATCTGTCAAATGTCTTCACATTTCACCAGTCTGTCTATATCCTCCTAACATATG
Organism: Scyliorhinus torazame; assembly: GCF_047496885.1. NCBI lineage: Eukaryota > Metazoa > Chordata > Chondrichthyes > Carcharhiniformes > Scyliorhinidae > Scyliorhinus > Scyliorhinus torazame. The sequence continues at coordinate 170,540,143 of NC_092721.1, read as the reverse complement.
TTGTCCTTCTCCTCATTGTTCATTTTTTTTTCGAGCCTTATGTCACCTGCAAACGTTGGATTTAGGCCCATTGTACCCAAGGCCATCTTAGTCATATCCTCTCCTGAGTAATTAATGTTAACAATAAGTCCCGAAAGACATGCTGTTAGGTAATTTGGACATTCTGAACTCTCCCTCAGTGTACCCAAACAGGCGCCGAAGTGTGGCGATTAGGGCATTTTCACAGTAACTTCATTGCAGTGTTAATGTAAGCCTACTTGTGACAATCTTAAAGATTATTGAACATTATTATTATTAGTAATATTAATATGTATAATATATCAAAAAGAGCAGTGATCCCAACAATGAACCCTAGGTAATCCCTATGCCTCCTTCCTTTTGCGCAGTAAATTCCTATTCCCCTCTTTCTGTTCCCTTAACCAATTACATATCCACATAGCCACTGCCTCTTTAATACCAGTCTTCAATTTTGCTAACAACATATTACTTTGTCAAACTTTGAAAGTTAATGGGCGGGATTCTCCGATACGTGGGCTAAGTATTGACGCCGGCGTCAACGGTCGTTTTGGGGCCTGATTCTCCGGTCCACACGGGGCCAGCACGGGCGCGGCGGGAAGCGCAGCATCAGAGACACGGCACCACGCAATCGACGTGACGCACATAAAGCAACGCAAGCGCACAGACCGTCAAGGCAGCAAGATGGCGCCACGCCAAGCAGCAGCCCGGTTTACGGACCACGACCTGGTGACGCTCCGGGACGCCCTTGAGGAGAGGAGTGGCTGCACCCACCCATGCAAGCCGTGTTGGTCGTGTGCCCTGTGCACCCATGCCAACATAGACCCAACTGCCGGGCTGCATGCATCAGACCGCCTAACAATGCTGTTATTTGTGTGCCCCCCTCCCCAAGGAGAAGAGCGCCCATAACCAATGAGAGCATGCCCAAACCAGAGTGGGTGAAGCTGACTTGCAGCCCCTCACTGTGCACGAGCAGAGGGCACTGGACATAGTTGGTGCACCCGAGGACCAAGAGATTGCCCATGTCGAGATCGGGGGCGCGCCACCAAGTGAGATCCCCCGCCCCCGCCTGGCCCCTTTCCCCTCAGCACTCTCTCTTCAACACTCTCCCCTCAGCCCTTTCCCCTCAGCACTCTCCACTCAGCCCTTTTCCCTCAGCACTCTCTCTTCAACACTCTCCCCACAGCCCTTTCCCCTCAGCACTCTCCCCTCAGCCCTTTCCCCTTAGCACTCTCTCCTCATCCCTGTCCCCTCACCCCTTACCGCGACCCACATCCCCGTCCACCTGTCTAACCATGATGGTGTGTTGTGTCTTGCAGGGCCACGCGCGATCGACGCGGCCCACCAGGCAGACACCGCCCGCATCAAGCGCCTGGGCGGGCAGCCGACGAAGATCAACCGGGTCCACCTGGCAGACACCGCCCATGGAAAGCCCCTGGGCAGGCAGCCCACAGGGACTCCAGCAGTGACAGGGAGAGCAGCTCCAAAAACAGCCCTCTGGCCCAGTCCAGCGACAAGACCAATATCTATGACAGCAGCACACAGGGGACAGACAGACACGACACGACTACACAGGACACTAGCACACAGGGGACAGACAGACACGACACGACTACACAGGACACTAGCACACAGGGGACAGACAGACACAACACGACTACACGGGACACTAGCACACAGGGGACAGACAGACATGACACGACTACACAGGACACTAGCACACAGGGGACAGACAGACACAACACGACTACACAGGACACTAGCACACGGGACAGACAGACACGACACGACTACACAGGACACTAGCACACAGGGGACAGACAGACACGACACGACTACACAGGACACTAGCACACAGGGGACAGACAGACACAACACGACTACACGGGACACTAGCACACAGGGGACAGACAGACATGACACGACTACACAGGACACTAGCACACAGGGGACAGACAGACACAACACGACTACACAGGACACTAGCACACGGGACAGACAGACACGACACGACTACACAGGACACTAGCACACAGGGGACAGACAGACATGAAAGAACAGAACACAACATCAACACAGAGGGGACGGACAGACAGGACACCGCACCCCAGGGGGCCCCCGACCACAGTTCCGATGAGGACACTGAGGTTGCGTCACAGCTGTCTTCCACACCCTCCTCCACCGCAGAGACTCTCACCTCGGTTGGCCATTTTAGTGATGAGACTTCTGGGACTCTAACTGGTGCGCACCACACAGCCGCTCCGGTACAGCAGGTGGAGGTAGGAGCAGCCGAGAATCCGGACGGTCGGAGTGCAGACCGGCCCCAGCAAATAGCTGCCGCCCAGACGGGTCCCCCGGTTCCTGGAGTTGCCACACCCACCCACAGACCCGATGCAATCAGGGACCCAGGAACGTGAGAAGGGGGTGACGGCCGGTTTCCAGCACCTGCAGACGCAGGTGGAGGAGTGCATCCGCTTCCAGGAGCAGGAAATGGTGCCGGTCCTGAGTGCCACACAGGCCAACACCGCACGGGTGGCGTCCGCGGTGGAGGCAATGGTGGCGACGGTGTCGGGCATGGGCCTGAGTTTGCAAGGCCTGGGGCTATCTGTGCACGAGTCCTCCACGGCCCAGGACAGGGCTGCCCTCTCACAGGCAGCTATGAGCCAGAGCCAGCTGAACATCGCAGAGGCGCTCAACAACCTGGCCCGGTCTCAGGAGGCCATCGCTGAGAGCATCGGCGCCATTGCCCGGGTGATGGCCGGCGTTGAAGAGCCAGACAGGGATGGCCAACTCCCTGAGCTCCAAGGCTGCCAACGTTCAGACCCTGGACGATACCAGGACGGGCTTCAAGGACTGGCAGCGCCGGGTGACGGGGGTGCCCCTGGTGCTGGATCCGCTCGCAACCGCGTCCCAAGGAGAGCCCCGGGGGCCACCGGGCACCCCGAGGGAGGAGGAGGTGATGCGGTCCGTTCCGGGTCCCCCTGCAGGGGAGTTCCCGGAATTGCGCGCCACCTTGGGCTCACCCCCTACCATCCTTGGTGAATCTGGTGGGCAGCGGGCAGAACAGGGTGGCACCGCGCCAGCCCAATCGCCCGCGGTGCTACCTGGCCCATCCAGGCCGGGCCGCCCCAGGAAACGGCTGCCGAAGGGGACGCTGGTCACAGGGCAGGGGTCACAGGAGTCCGCCTCCAGTTCTGTTGTACCGTCTGGGGGAACACCTAGATGTAGTGATAGGGCCCCTGGGGCCAGAAAGATAGACACTGAGTAAGTTGGCACAGGTGCAGGGCACAGAATAGTCAAATGGGCTAGGGCACGTGTACAGCACATCCGTTATTAAACACCTTTCACACCTATGTAAGCTGCCTCTGTGCTCTGTCCGATGCGTGCGGGGATGGAGCGGGGACTGGGCGCCAGTGTTGGTGAGGGGGATGCGATGGAATGTTGAACTCTGGTGAGTGTGATGTGGGAGGTGATGTGGGCCCCTCCCCACCCCACGGTTCTCCCATGCCAACCCGCCCCCAGCCGTACAACAGGGCCATGAGATGCAGTGTCTGGGCCGCGTGCAGGGTCCACCCAGGTGGAGGGTCTTGATGTGGCCATGAGTCAGAAATCGTGAAACGATGTAGAGCTTGGAGCCGATCGCAGAGCGGGCTGTCATCATCCTCCATGCCTTGTACCAGACCCACTTACACTGTCAACAGTGTGATCCCCATCCCGTTGTGCCGCAGGTGAATGTGTCATGGAGAGGTGGTATGTATGCAGGTGATGTGGTGGTGGGGGAGGTGAGGGTGGTCGGTGGTGGGGGAGGTGTCAAACTCTGTTGTCTGTGCCCATGCCCATCAGTCCTGCCACCCACCGTGGTCGCTGAAACGTGCGGCTATCAGCGCCTCCCGTGCTTGTTGGCCCAGCCGGCGGTGTCGGGCAGCCTCCCGTAGCCGTCCATCCCCCATGTCCCATGCATCAGCCACCCCCCCTCATCTGTAGAGGAGTGCCCTTCGTCCTGTCCTCCCCCTCCTCCAGCACCTCGCCCCTCTGCTGGGTACTGTTGTGCAGGATGCAGCAGACCACGACGATGCGGCCGACCCTGTACTGGAGGGCCCCTCCAGAATGGTCCAAGCACCTGAAGCGCATCTTGCACAGCCCAAAGCACCTCTCGACCACACTTTGGTTGCACTATGGGCATCATTGTAGCGGTGCTCCGCGACGGTCTGTGGCCTCCATATAGGCATCATCAGCCACGACCGCAACGGATAACCCCTGTCGCCCAGCAACCAGCCCCGCAGCTTGGGGTGGGAGGGGGGGGAGGGGGGGGGGGGGGGGTGTCCCTCGAACATGCCCAGGGATGAACAATTGAGCCAATATAAAAGAGTCAAGCACACCGCCAGGGTACCTGGGGCAGACATGCATGATCGGCATCCTGTGATCAGTCCACCTGCACGTTCATTGAGTACGTAACCTTCCTGTACATGCACATGGCCCTTTCATCCGATGTGGGGCGCATGGCGATGTGCACTCCATCGATTGACCCCTGGACCATGGGTACCCGAGCAACAGTGGCGAACCCCTCCGCACGGGCATCCTGGTGGATGGCACAGGGAACTGTACATGTCGGTCCGCGATGTCGTACAGGGCATCAGTGACAGCCCGGATGTGCACCGATGGCTGCGAGATGCCAGACAGGTCCCCACTTGGCGACTGGAACGGCCCCGTCACATAGACGTTCAGGGCGACCGTCACCTTGACGGCCACAGGAGGGAGTGTCCCCTCCCCGTCCCACGTGGTGCCAGGTGTGCCATAAGCTGGCAGATGTGGGCGACGGTCTCCCGGCTCATCCGGAGTCTCCTCCTGCACGCCCTGCCCAGAAAGTCCTCGAAGGACATGCGGCGGCGGTAAACACAAGGCCTCATCGGACGCCTCCGTGGCACACCCTCCTCCTCCTCCTCGGTATCCTCATGCTGTGGCTTCCCCACGTCGTGGTGCTCCTCCTGCGCCTCTCGGGCATGCGGCACTGCGGCCTGGGCGGCTTGCACGTGCCCCACTGCGGCCCGCTCCTCTACAGCAGGCTCATTTCAAGTTAATGGGGTTGCTTGTCATCTTCTTTTCATTGATTTAAAGTTAATGGAGTGACCAAGTGGTAGCAGTGCCACACTAGCCTCGGGATAAGACCTCTTTAGTACACTTATAGTATAGCATTGTGCACCTCATCCATATTGAAAATGTGTTTTATGGGGGCACTATTGTCATATTGGGCAGTTTTGTTTTGCAGGTAGGCACAGCAGACTGCACAGCTCACTCTGAAAACCTAACTGTCGTGTTGACCAGTCAAGGTATCTCTCAGCCTAGATAGAATGAATGATCTGATTCTGTAATCATATTGCAAGCCATTTCATTCAAATACAGCTGCTTTCAAACCCAATGAACTGTTGAAACAGTATCTATTTAGCAAAGTGATGGGGACCGGTTGCATGCTACCAGGAGCGTGAGATGTTAAAGCCATCCTCTCTTTTGGACGTCTCGCAAAATTATTTCTTTCTGATAAATTCTCCTGTAGTCTGTGCAACAAGGCCTGATGACCTAGTCCAGCTACTTGTGGAGATATCCCAACAGCAACAACTTGCATTTCGTTACCAACGAGCATTTCGTTACCAACGTTAACAAAGAGGTGTGCCAAGGCATTTCAAAGAAACAGAATAAAATCAAAATGAACACTAGAGGCCAACAAAGGAGGAGATATTAGCAGAGTGACTGTCAGCTTGGTTTTAAAGAGAGTCTCAAATGAGGGAAGACGAAGGCGGAGAGGTTTAGTTTTGGGGCCTAAATGTTTGAAGTCAAAGCCTCCACTGTTGAGGTGAAGGGTTTTCGGGATGCACCTGAAGCCTTAAATTGGTAATTTCTGAGTCCAATATACGTTTCGCTTACCAGAAGCCAGACAGTATAAATCAGAACCTGTGTTCTCATCTGTCTCAAAAAAATTGATGCATCAGTTCCCCCACGTGCCTTGCCTCAGTTTGAGCCAAATCATTGGATCTATCACTGAAATAGCATGCAAACACTGAGAAACTCCAAACAGGCGTGGAAAATGCATAAAGATGCTTGATGCAGGGCTGTACATGCCTAAAATCTAGCCCGATATTTTCATTTCGATGTACAAGTAGACACTGTGCAATACGGCACAGAAGAGAAGACAGTTACATATAAACCAGGCCTGAAAATAACTGACACGGCTGAACCAGTTCGGACTTCTTGAAACGGTGCAGTTTAAACGGGAACTTCCGTTTTAGTCTTAATTTTCAGCCTGATTTTTCATTCTTCTTCTGAATCATCGCTTTGCTTAGAGAAGGAGAATAAGCAGCAACTGCACAGTACCAAAAGGCCCAAAACTGTGTGGCTTATGACAAGAACAACAACTGAGAATATGTACACAGTTTTATCACAGTAATCCTGAGGCTGGTGAAAAGGGGGAATGAAGTTGGGCAGATATGCAGAGAATACCCAGTAGTTCCCCAGTATAAACCACACAAAGAGGAACAGACTGAGGGTGACGTGGATGTAATATCGGTGCAGATTTTGTCGCCAGGGATATTCGTCATCATCATCATCACCGATCATGACGGACTTGGACAGAAGTTGTCTCATTTTCGCAGAATCATAGAGCAGGAGGGTGACCTGTGTAATTGGCACAACAAAAGTAGTATTCAAGCTCAGATGAACATAAGAAACAGGAGCAGGAGTAGGCCATTTGGCCCTTCAAGCCTGCTCCACCATTCACTAAGATCATGGCTGACTTCCAACCTTAACTCAACCTGCCCATACTATCCCTTGATTTACTTAGTATCCCAAAATCTATCCATCTCTGCTGTGAACATGTTCTTTTTTTAAAATATATTTTATTCAAAATTTTTGGCCAACCATGACAGTACATTGTGTATCCTTTACACAGTAATATAACAATATAAATAACAATGGCCAGTTTTAAGCAAGAAATAAATAATATATAAACAACATCGAAATTTTAAAAAAAACTAAGTGGCAACTGCCTTGTCCCAAATAAATACTCTCCAAAAATACAATTTAGCAGTCCAATATACAATTACCTATAACAACAACCTATACATATTTTACATATACACTAACATCCCTGAGAGTCCTTCTGGTTCCTCCCCCCCCTCCCCCCCCCTCCCCCCCTCCCCCCCTCCCCCCCTCCCCCCCCTCCCCCCCCTCCCCCCCCCCCCCCCCGGTTGCTGCTACTGTCTTCTTCTTTTCCATTCCCTCTATCTTTCTGTGAGGTATTCGACGAACGGTTGCCACCGCCTGGTGAACCCTTGAGCCGATCCCCTCAGGACGAACTTAATCCGTTCCAACTTTATAGACCCTGCCATGTCATTTATCCAGGTCTCCACACCCGGGGGCTTGGCTTCCTTCCACATCAACAGTATCCTGCGCCGGGCTACTAGGGACACAAAGGCCAAAACATCAGCCTCTTTTGCCTCCTGCAGTCCCGGCTCCTCTGCAACCCCGAATATAGCCAACCCCCAGCTTGGTTCGACCTGGACCCCCACCACCTTCGAAAGCACCTTTGTCACCCCCACCCAAAACCTCTGTAGTGCCGGACATGACCAAAACATGTGGGTGTGATTCGCTGGGCTTCTCGAGCATCTCGCACACCTATCCTCTACTCCAAAAAATTTACTGAGCCGTGCTCCAGTCATATGCGCCCTGTGTAACACCTTAAATTGTATCAGGCTTAGCCTGGCACACGAGGACGATGAGTTTACCCTACTTAGGGCATCAGCCCACAGCCCCTCCTCAATCTCCTCCCCCAGCTCCTCTTCCCATTTCCCTTTCAGCTCATCTACCATAATCTCCCCCTCGTCCCTCATTTCCCTATATATGTCTGATACCTTACCGTCCCCCACCCATGTCTTTGAGATCACTCTGTCTTGCACCTCCTGCGTCGGGAGCTGCGGGAATTCCCTCCCCTGTTGCCTCGCAAAAGCCCTCAGTTGCATATACCGGAATGCATTCCCTTGGGGCAACCCGTATTTTTCGGTCAGCGCTCCCAGACTTGCAAACGTCCCATCTACAAACAGATCTCTCAATTGTGTTACTCCTGCTCTTTGCCATGTTCCAAATCCCCCATCCATTCTCCCCGGAACAAACCTATGGTTATTTCTTATCGGGGACCGCACCGAGGCTCCCGTCCTTCCCCTATGCCGTCTCCACTGCCCCCAGATTTTCAGAGTAGCCACCACCACCGGGCTTATGGTGTATTTCTTCGGTGAGAACGGCAACGGCGCCGTCACCATAGCTTGTAGGCTAGTCCCCCTGCAGGACGCCCTCTCCAATCTCTTCCACGCCGCTCCCTCCTCTTCTCCCATCCACTTACATACCATTGAGATATTGGCGGCCCAGTAGTACTCACTTAGGCTCGGTAGTGCCAGCCCCCCCCATCCCTACTACGCTGCAAAAATCCCCTCCTCACTCTCGGGGTCTTCCCGGCCCACACAAAACTCATGATATGCTTCTCAATCCTTTTGAAAAAAGCCTTCGTGATCACCACCGGGAGGCACTGAAACACAAAAAGGAATCTTGGGAGGACCACCATTTTAACCGCCTGCACCCTCCCTGCCAGTGGCAGGGATACCATGTCCCATCTCTTGAAGTCCTCCTCCATCTGTTCCACCAACCGCGTCAAATTTAACCTATGCAATGTACCCCAATTCTTGGCTATCTGGATCCCCAAGTAGCGAAAGTCCCTTGTTACCTTCCTCAGCGGAAAGTCCTCTATTTCTCTGCTCTGCCCCCCTGGATGCACCACAAACAACTCACTTTTCCCCATATTCAGTTTATATCCTGAAAATTCTCCAAACTCCCCAAGTATCCGCATTATCTCTGGCATCCCCTCCGCCGGGTCCGCCACATACAACAACAAATCGTCCGCATACAGAGATACCCGGTGTTCTTCTCCTCCCCTGAGTACTCCCCTCCACTTCCTGGAACCCCTCAGTGCTATTGCCAGGGGCTCAATCGCCAGTGCAAACAATAATGGGGACAGAGGACATCCCTGCCTCGTCCCTCTATGGAGCCGAAAATATGCAGACCCCCGTCCATTCGTGACCACGCTCGCCATCGGGGCCCTATACAGCAACTGTACCCATCTAATATACTCATCTCCAAAGCCAAATCTCCTCAACACCTCCCACAAATAATCCCACTCCACTCTATCAAATGCTTTCTCGGCATCCATCGCCACCACTATCTCCGCTTCCCCCTATGGTGGGGGCATCATCATTACCCCTAGCAGCCTCCGTATATTCGTATTCAGCTGTCTCCCCTTCACAAACCCAGTTTTGTCCTCATGGACCACCCCTGGGACACAATCCTCTATCCTCATTGCCATTACCTTGGCCAGAATCTTAGCGTCTACATTCAGGAGGGAAATAGGCCTATAGGACCCGCATTGCAGCGGGTCTTTTTCTTTCTTTAGGAGAAGCGATATCGTTGCCTCTGACATAGTCGGGGGCAGCTGTCCCCTTTCCCTCGCCTCATTAAAGGTTCTCATCAGTAGCGGGGCGAGCAAGTCCACGTATTTCCTGTAAAATTCAACTGGGAATCCATCCGGTCCCGGAGCCTTCCCCGCCTGCATGCTCCTAATTCCTTTCACTACTTCCTCCATTTCGATCTGTGCTCCCAGTCCCACCCTCTCCTGCTCCTCCACTTTAGGAAATTCCAGCTGGTCCAGAAAACACATCATTCTCTCCTTCCCATCCGGGGGCTTAGCTTCATATAATCTTTCATAGAATGCCTTGAACACTCCATTCACTCTCTCCGCTCCCCGCTCCATCTCTCCCTCCTCATCCATCACTCCCCCTATTTCCCTCGCTGCTCCCCTTTTCCTCAATTGGTGGGCCAGCAACCTGCTCGCCTTCTCCCCATATTCGTATTGTACACCCTGTGCCTTCCTCCACTGTGCCTCTGCAGTACCCGTAGTCAGCAAATCAAATTCTACGTGTAGCCTTTGCCTTTCCCTGTACAGTCCCTCCTCCGGTGCCTCCGCATATTGCCTGTCCACCCTCAGAAGTTCTTGCAGCAACCGCTCCCTTTCCCTACTCTCCTGCTTTCCTTTATGTGCCCTGATTGATATCAGCTCCCCTCTAACCACTGCCTTCAACGCCTCCCAGACCACTCCCACCTGGACCTCCCCATTATCATTGAGTTCCAAGTACTTTTCAATACACCCCTTCACCCTTAGACACACCCCCTCATCCGACATTAGTCCCATGTCCATTCTCCAGGGTGGGCGCCGTTCTTTTTCCTCCCCTATCTCCAAGTCCACCCAATGTGGAGCGTGATCCGAAATAGCTATGGCCGTATACTCTGTCCCCCTCACCTTCGGAATCAGCGCCCTTCCCAAAACAAAAAAGTCTATTCGCGAATAAACTTTGTGGACATAGGAGAAAAACAAAAACTCCTTACTCCTAGGTCTACTAAATCTCCATGGGTCTACTCCTCCCATCTGCTCCATAAAATCTTTAAGCACCTTGGCTGCTGCCGGCCTCCTTCCAGTCCTGGACCTCGATCTGTCCAGCCCTGGTTCCAGCACCGTGTTAAAATCTCCACCCATTACCAACTTCCCCACCTCTAGGTCCGGGATACGTCCTAACATGCGCCTCATGAAGTTGGCATCATCCCAGTTCGGGGCATATACGTTCACTAAGACCACCGCCTCCCCCTGTAATTTGCCACTCACCATCACGTATCTGCCCCCACTATCCACCACTGTGGTCTTTGCCTCAAACATTACCCGCTTCCCCACTAATATAGCCACCCCCCTGTTTTTCGCATCCAGCCCCGAATGAAACACCTGCCCCATCCATCCTTTGCGTAGTCTAACCTGGTCTGTCAGTTTCAAATGCGTCTCCTGTAACATAACCACATCTGCCTTAAGTTTCTTTAGGTGTGCGAGTACCCGTGCCCTCTTTATCGGCCCGTTCAGCCCTCTCACATTCCACGTGATCAGCCGGGTTGGGGGGCTCATTACCACCCCCCCCTTGTCGATTAGCCATCCCCTTTTACCCAGCTCCTCACCCGGTTCCCACGCAGCTGTGTCCCCCCCAGGTGGTGCCCCCCCGCCCCGCCCACCCCACCCCATACCAGCTCCCCCTTCTCCCCAGCAGCAGCAACCCAGTAAATCCCCCCCTCCCACCCCCCCCCCGCTAGATCCCCCACTAGCGTAGTTACACCCCCCATGTTGCTCCCAGAAGTCAGCACACTCTGGCCGACCTCGGCTTCCCCCCGTGACCTCGGCTCGCACCGTGCGACGCCCCCTCCTTCCTGCTTCCCTATTCCCGCCATAATTATCATAGCGCGGGAACAAAGCCCGCGCTTCCCTTTTGGCCCCGCCCCCAATGGCCAACGCCCCCAACTCCTCCACCTCCCTTCCTCCCTCCCCCACAACCTGTGGAAGAGAGAAAAGTTACCGGGTCGCAGGATTAACTACATAAAAATCCTCTCTCCCCCCTTTTTCCCCCCCTCTTCGCCCCCCATATTCGCCCCACCATTTTGTCTCGAACGTTCTTTTTTAATAACCCACTCATTCCAATTTCTCTTCAACAGTAAATGTCCATGGGGCTGGGTGTCAGTGGGTGGGGCTGGGGTGTGTATGGGACTGGGTGTCAGTGGGTGGGACTGGGGTGTGTATGGGACTGGGTGTCAGTGGGTGGGACTGGGGTGTGTATGGGGTTGAGTGTCAGTGGGTGGGACTGGGTGTGTATGGGGCTGGGTGTCAGTGGGTGGGACTGGGGTGTGTATGGGGCTGGGTGTCAGTGGGTGGGACTGGGGTGTGTATGGAACTGGGTGTCAGTGGGTGGGACTGGGGTGTGTATGGGGCTGGGTGTCAGTGGGTGGGACTGGGGTGTGTATGGGACTGGGTGTCAGTGGGTGGGACTGGGGTGTGTATGAGGCTGGGACTGGGGTGTGTATGGGACTGGGTGTCAGTGGGTGGGACTAGGGTGTGTATGGGACTGGGGTGTGTATGGGACTGGGCGTCAGTGGGTGGGACTGGGGTGTATATGGGGTTGGGTGTCAGTGGGTGGGACTGGGGTGTGTATGGGGCTGGGTGTCAGTGGGTGGGAAAAAAAAAACAGTAAATGTCCACGCCTCATCCGCCGTTTCAAAGTAGTGGTGCTTCCCTTGATATGTGACCCACAGTCTTGCCGGCTGCAGCATTCCAAATTTGATCTTCTTTTTATGAAGCACCGCCTTGGCCCGATTAAAGCTCGCCCTCCTTCTCGCCACCTCCGCACTCCAGTCTTGATATACGCGGATCACCGCGTTCTCCCATCTACTGCTCCGAGTTTTCTTTGCCCATCTTAAGACCATCTCTCTGTCCTTAAAACGGAGGAATCTCACCACTATGGCTCGAGGAATTTCTCCAGCCCTCGGTCTTCGCGCCATAACTCGATAGGCTCCCTCCACCTCCAGCGGACCCGTCGGGGCCTCCGATCCCATCAACGAGTGCAGCACGTGCTCACATATGCCCCGACGTCCGCCCCTTCTGCACCTTCAGGAAGACCAAGAATCCTTAAATTCTTCCTCCTCGCATTATTCTCCAGCACCTCCAGCCTTTCCACACATCGTTTATGGTGTGCCTCGTGCATCTCCGTCTTCACCACCAGGCCCTGTATACCGTCCTCGTTCTCGGCAACCTTTGCCTTCACGACCCGAAGCTCCCGCTCCTGGGTCTTTTGCTCATCTTTTAGCCCTTCAATCGCCTGTAATATCGGGGCCAACAGCTCCTTCTTCATCTCCTTTTTAAGCTCTTCCACGCAGTGTTTCAAAAACTCGTGTTGTTCAGGGCCCCATATTAAACTGCCACCTTCCGACGCCATCTTGGTTTTTGCTTGCCTTCCTTGCCGCTGCTCTAAAGGATCCACCGCAATCCGGCCACTTTCCTCTCCTTTTTCCATCCGTATCCAGGGGGGATTCCCTTCTGGTATACCGCACAGTGCTTTTAGCCGTTAAAATTGCCGTTGGGGCTCTTATTGAGAGCCCAAAAGTCCGTTCCGCCGGGAGCTGCCGAAACGTGCGACTTAGCTGGTCATCGCCGCACCCGGAAGTCGCTGTGAACATGTTCAACGACTGAGCATCCGCAAACTCTCTGAGGTAGAGAATTTCAAACATTCACAAGCTTTTGAGTGAAGAAAATTCTCCTCATTTCAGTACTAAATGACCAACACTTATTCGAAGGCTGCGAACTCGAGTTCTGGATTTTCCAGCCAGGGGAAACAGCCACCCATCATCTATCTTGTCAAACCCCTTAAGGTCATGTAAACAAATATTTGTATCCTCACTGTATAAGGCACTTGGTGCTGGCTTTTCAACAACAGGGTGGTTAGCACTGCTGCATCACAGCGCCAGTGACCTGAGTTCAAATCCAGCGTTGGGTCACTGTCTGTGTGGAGTTTGCACATTCTCCATGTGACTGTGTGGGTTACCTCCGGGTGTTCTGGCTCCCTCCCACAGTCTGAAGGTGTGTGGGTCAGGTGAATTGGCCATTCTGATTTGCCCATTAGTGTCCAGGGATGTGCAGGTTAGGTGGATTGGCCATGTTAAATTGCCACTTAGTGTCTAAAAGATCAGGTGGGGTCACTGGGTTATGGTGATAGGTTGTGGACGCCGGGGCTCTTTCAAAGTGTCGGTGCAGAATCGATGGGCTGAATGGCCTCCTTCTGCACTGTGGTGATTCTACAATTCTAACCCCAAAACCGTAGATTTTAAAGCCTGCTTCTATTTGAATATAGGGGAACAATTCACAAATGGGGCAAAATATTACACCAAACCAAAACTAAGTTGTATTTCACTTCAACAATTGCGGACCAGCTTGAGTTGCAAGTTCTTTACAAAGGTATTGATAAATGTTGACATACACTTAGTTTAATAGTGATACCCTACCTTTAAACTGCCGATTATTCCTCCAACCAGCAAATACAATGGAATCAATGGCTGAATTGGGCAACTATCCAGGAACTTCATTCCTGAAATATGCAATTGGGATAAGACTACATGAACACAGGTTTATATACAAGTGAACAGGCACAAAGCACAGGGTAAGAATTTTGCTCATTGCTAATGTCGCAACAATAAAAATGTGTATGGAAAATTGTGAGTGCTCACTGTTTGTTGGAAAACCTTAGGCTGGATTCTCCGCAGCCCCCTGCCAAAATCTCGCTTGGCGCGGGGGCGGAGAATCAACTTTCACGCTGAAATCGGGCCCAGCACCGGGTGTCCAGCGGTTCTCCGGGACCCGAGAATCGGCGTGTTCGCGGAGTACTCCGCGTGGCTGGGGGGCCATTGCCAGAGGCCCGCCCAGCGATTCTCTGCTCCCGGCTGACCGGTCAGGGAGGCCTACATTTTCCCGCTGCCTCTGCAGTCCAAGTCCGCAATGCCGCTCACTGTTGCTTCACAGCTCCAGGGTCCCGGGTTCAATTCCGGCCTCTGGTGACTGTCTGTGTGGAGTTTGCACGTTCTCCCCGTGTGTGCGTGTGTTTCCTCCGGGTGCTCCAGTTTCCTCTCACAGTCCAAAGATGTGCAGGTTAGGTGGATTGGCTATGCTAAATTGCCCCTTAGTGTCCAAAAGGTAAGGTGAGAATACTGGTTTATGGGAATAGGGTGGAGGTGGGTGCTTAAGCTTAAGTAGGGTGCTCTTACCAAGGGCCGGTGCAGACTCGATGGGCCGAATGATCTCCTTCTGCACTGTAAATTCTATGATCCTATGATTCTCAAGGGCAATATGGATGGGCAACGAATGCTGGCCTAGCCAGTGAAACCCACATCCCCTAAAAATGAATTTTTAAAAAATATATAAAAATTGCTTTAGAAAATTGAAAAAGAATACATGTTGCCGAAGCTTTTCATCTTGCACTCATCAGAACAATTCACAAGAATATCAAATGTAAAGGGGACAGCAATATAAACTTCATGAGAAGATGGTGCAAATTGGTTGGAAGTGAACTCTGATTGGTAGACGTGTTGCCAGGGACAGGCCCCCTACAACGCAAATGTTAACTCCTCGTTGACATGAGAGCATCCTCCATCCCTCATCAAGGAGGAGCATCCTCCCCCACACCACGGGAATGACAGGTCATACCCCACACCATGCACATATGATGGTGACCCCAGGCCCTGTCCTTCAGTCCCTGCCCCCTGACATTGCCAATGGTTCAATGCCCCATTGTACCATGGCACTGACACCTTGGCAGTGATTCCGTAGCCTAGTGGGCGGATTCAGTAGCCTGAAAGGCAGTGCATGTGGTTAGCACTGTTGCTTCACAGCGCCAGGGACCCGGGTTCGATTCCCTGCTCGGGTCACTGTCTGTGAGGAGTCTGCACGTTCTCCCCGTATCTGCGTGGGTTTCTTCCAGGCGCTCCTGTTTCCTCCTACAAGTCCCGAAAAACATGCCTGTTAGGTGAATCGGACATTCTGAATTCTTCCTCCGTGTACCCAAACAGGCGCCGGAATGTGGCGACTAGGGGATTTTCACAGTAACTTCATTGCAGTGTTAATGTAAGCCTACTTGTGACAATAATAAAGATTGTTATGTGATGGACCCCAAGGGGGGGGGGGGGGGGGGGGGGGGTCAGGTCAGCCCATTGCTCGTGTGCTCCTTTGCCGCTGCACGGCTGCAGAGGGGGATCTCCTAAGGTTTCTGGGAGTTGAGTGGTCTCCAGCTGTGGGTAAGGGATTGACTCCAGGACTGTCCCACAGGATGGGGTTCCCGTGTCTGGACTGCCCCTTCAAGCCCTGGGCAACCTGAAGATCACTCTTGGCATGAGGATCTCAGGCAGCCCTCAGTTCAAGATCTTCACCCTGGTCTGACCTGTTTAACTTTGAAGTTGCCTTCTCACTTTGAACTGCTCTTCCTGACAGCTGATGAGCAGACCACACAGGTCAGTGACGAATCAAGCCAGGAACACTTCCTTTTCCTCACATCTGCTCCCTAGCCCTTTGCTTTTGAAACTGCTGCTTTTTGAAATGTTTGAGCCTTCCTTAAAAGCCCACATTTGAAAAGGCTTGAAATCCCGAGGACCTTTGAAATTCTGAGCATTCGTTCAATTTCACAGTGCAGTGGTATTGTTGCTGGGCTCGTAATCCAAAGACCCAGAGCCTGATTTGGCATACATTGACTCCAGACCCACAGCAATGTGCAATGTTGTTGACTCTTAAATGCCCTGAGGGTTGGGCAATAAATGCTGGCCCAGAGACACCCACACCCCATGAACAAAAAAAAAATTGCCTTTGATTGACAACTTACTGGTTTAAACACAGCTGCCAGGAGGTTTGATTATTTATCTTTCTCTTCATGCTTGAATTCATCTGAAGTAACCCTCTTGATTCTAACTGCAATGTTTATAAACATTCTTGTTATGATTGACAGCTGCTGATCACTTCAACAATGGTAAGTACTTTCTGCGGTTAAAATAGAGGAAGTGAAACCACTTAGCTGCTTGATTCTTCACTGAACTGTCTAGTCTGCAAATCAGCTGCCAGACACAGCAGTTCAGATTGAGAAGGCCACTTCAGAGTTCAAAGAGGTCAGACCAGGAAGAAGATCTTGAACAGAGACCAAGAGTGGTTTTCAGGTTGCCCAGGGCTGGAAGGGGCATGTGACACCCATCCCGGAGGAGGTTCCTGGGGACAGCTGCTTACCCATTCTAGACCCTTGTGGGACCCTCCCTCTGCAGCCTGGCAGCAAGAGAAGAGCACATGAACAATAGGCCGATCCCCTTGACCCCCCCCTCGGGTTCCATGACTGCACTTAGCAATACTTACACCAAAGTGGAGTTCCCGCTGTGGGGGTTGGAGCATGGGCTTCCAACCCGTTAATTACATTTTAATGAATGAAAATCAGCTGTTTTGCATGTTCCCATGTGGGACAGGAAGCCCGCTATGGCCGGCAGGGCAGAAGCAGAGACTGGGGACAGGTTTGCCGACCGACGCCGATCCTATTTTTGGCCCGAAGTGGGATTCTCCGCCCAATCGGGATTCCCGATCTTAGCGGCAGGGAACAGCGAATTCCCGGCCTGATGTCTAAATCGCTAATTTTCCTTAATCAGTCACCTCAGCTAACATCTAAAACAGGTGGAAGAAATCCAGCCCTTGATATTTCTAGGTCCACAGATAAAACTCTAAACTGTTTTCCAATAGGATTTAGTGTGAACAACTGTTCTGCTTTATTCATGTTGACGTCATAAAACCCAAGGGTCAAAGCCCGAGACACTATACAGCTAAATCGCTATCATCAGCAGTGAATGTGACTTCAACAACAGACTGTGCACTTGAACACCTAGTATTGCGTGGAGTTTTACCTGAGGAAGGTTGTTCTTGCTGTGGAGGGAGTGCAGCAAAGGTTTACCAGGCTGTCATATGGGGAGAGACTAAGTCAGTTAGGATTATATTCATTGGAGTTTAGAAGAGTGAGAGGGGATCTCATAGAAACGTACAAAATTCTAAGAGGATTAGACAGGGTAGATTCAAAAAGAATGTTCCCAATAGTGGAGGAGTCCAGAACCAGGAGTCATAGTTTGAAGATAAGGGGGAGGGATTTCTTAGCCCAGAGAATGGTGAATCTGTGGAATTCGCTACCACAGAAAGTAGCTGAGGACAAAACGTTGTGTAATTTCTAGAAGGAATTCGATATAGCTCTTGGGGCTAAAGGATCAATGGATATGGGAGAAAAGGCGGGATCAGGGTATTGAACTTGATGATCAGCCATGATCAAAATGAATGGCGGAGCAGGCTCGAAGGGCAGAATGGCCTCCTCCTGCTTCTATTTTCTATGTTTCTATGTTTTGAAACAAGGTGCTCTGCTGCTTCCAAAGACCAAAGACATTTCTCATTTCTGGAGAAGTATCTACTGGTACCTCAGAAGATTGCAGTAACTCTCAAGTACCAGTCTCAATATTGCCCTGCAAGTAGATGTCAAGCATGTGTTCATGTGCCTGGTGAGCTGTTCACCTCAGTCTGTGTGAGGTAGTTCTGCAGTAAGAATATGCACGTAGAGATAAGTATAATCGTGTAACTGAGGTCAAGGCACATCGCATTACATTTACGAAAAAAAACCCCAAGAAATAGCAATTCTGACAAACTCATAAACTGAGGAGATAAACGGAGATGAAATAACAGCAGTTTTGAATGAAAATGCAAATAAATTACTTTAAATCAAGTATACTGCTTATTTAAGAACAAAACGTGCACCTATAATACAACAGTTGGCATTGCTAAAACATGTATACTTTATTCATTCTATACAATATTTGATGAAAATAAAGTTTCTCACCCACAAAGGCCATGGACAGCGGCAATGCAAGGAAAGCAAGCAGCCCGAAGATAAAGCAAGCTGTGCATATAAATAGATAAAGATGTCAAATTCTTTGTTTTCACCATACTGGAAATAAAATGAGCAGATTATGAGGAGCAGTAAACTGCATCATTTCCTATAAACAAGCAGGCTCATTAAAGCAATGAGAAGCTTGACATCACTCGTGACTCTATTTAACATTAACTGAAAATTATAATATATAATCTGGGCAGATCCTACCCACAGGTTGTGAGTCTGAAATGCTTTAGTTACCAGAACAGAAGAAGCATTGGTCGCTGATTGTAGACACCCAGGCAACAAATTTGAACACATATACATCAAAATTGTGCCATCTCCTGGTGTGTTCTTAGAGCCGACCGGAAACTTTTGAATTTCACATTCGAACCACCGGATTTTAGGTGATTTTTGAACATGTTTCAACCAAGATTAAAATTTACAAATACTTTGGGAGCAACACGGTGGTGCAGTGGTTAGCACTGTTGCCTCACGGCACCACGGTTCGATCCCAGCCCCGGGTCACTGTCCGTGTGCGCGTGGGTCTCAACCCCACAACCCAAAGATGTGCAGGAAGGTGGACTGGCCATGCTAAATTGCTCCTGAATTGGCAAAAAAACGAATTGGGTACTTTAAATTTAAAAAAATTCAAATACTTTAGCCATAAGTAAAGGATACAAAACAGTTATTCTCCTTCCCTTCTCCCCTGATCCACCGTTTTATTGTAGCTGACCCCATCATTATATTATCCATCATCATCTCACAGTGTGAATAAACATGCCAATAGGTAGAGAGTCACACTTTACCCTGAATAGAATTGTTAACAGCTCAGGTAACACCTCTTGGATATTCACTCTCTATTCCAATAGACTGGAATTAGAGTCAAGCTGGGTTCCAAAAGGGGAAAATATTTTAAAAAACATAATTCAAGCATTCACACAATATAGGACACATGATCAGGCATGCTTCCAATCTTTAACACACAACAGACACAAATTCTGTAAGCCAGGGAGTTCCTGAAATCCGAATTGTTTTTAAGGAATGTCTAAGTTTTCCAAAACTCTCTCAAACATCTGTCATCAAATCTATCAATTAAATAGTTGCAAATTGCAAGTTGACCTGATGGTTTCCCATATGTGATTAATTATTGCAACAATTAAAATGTTCGCAATTCACAATTCTCTAAGCCTCCCAAATTCTCAAATCACTGCTTCCTATTCTAGGTCCGAAGGAACTGTTCTCTAAAAAGTAGCATTTTGTATCTGCCACCCTTTCCCCATGGATCCTGGGAGCATGTGTGGTGGTCCATGTTTGTCACAAGGCCGCTCAAAGGTCAACCACAGTGGTGTCTATTTTGTGTAAGGGTCCTTCATGTTCCTTCTTGTTTATAATCCTGCGGGTGTTGAATTCCTGAAAGCAGAGCCTGAAGGCAGGCCACAAACTGACAGCAAAGTCTGACGAAGCTGGAACTGTGTCTCAGCAGGCATGTTGTGAGTACCGGCTGCAAAACAAGGACTGTGATTCTCAAGCTTACTGTGGAGAAAGCCTGCAAGGATCCATCACCGAAATTCTGTGTGTGTAGAGGGTGAGGGGAGGCCAGTTACAGTAGGAGTTAGGTACATATTAATATTCAACCAACTGTATCTGCTGCGTATTTCACCATTAATATTTTATAAATAAACAGTAATCATGTTTCAACTTACAAACCTGGTAATCATTGAGCAGCTAACGGCCAAAGACTTTGGGAATATTTACAAGAATTATTGGTTAATTCACTTGAGGTGCGACTCCGGGGCACATGGGGCTGAAATTATAAAATTTTCAGTGCAGAAGGAGGCCGTTCAGCCCATCGTGTCTGCACTGGCCCTTGGAAAGAGCACCCTACTTAAGCCCACAACTCCACCCCATCCCCATAACCCAGTAACCCCACCTAACCTTTTGGACACTAAAGGCCAATCCGCCTCACCTGCACATCTTTGGACTGTGGGAGGAAACCGGTGTACCCGGAGGGAACCCACGCAGACACGGGGAGAAAGTGCAAACTCCACCCAAGGCTGGAATTGAACCTGGAACCCTGGAGCTGTGAGGCAGCAGTGCTAACCACTGCGCCACCAAGGATTTTAGCTCAATCATAGAATCCCTACAGTGCAGATGGAGATCATTCCGCCTATTGATTCCACACGAACCCTAGGAATGAGTACCCTACCTAGGCCTACACCTCCAACCAAACCCCGTAACCCCACCTAACCTCAATAAGGGGCACTTTATCATGGCCAATCCACCTAACTTGCACAGCCTGAATTGTGGATTGACCACATACTTGTCCAGGGTGGCATAACAATTGTTACAAATGTGAAATTTTTGTAAGACTGTCATATTGCAAAGTCTCTTTTTAAATTTAAGGAGAAATAGAATGGCCTGGAGGGGGTTTGGTGACCATACTAATTGTGCCCGGAGGCAGTCCCATGTGATTAGAAACCAAAACCTATTGAAAATCAAGTGACCATTTAATAATAATAATCGCTTATTGTCACAAGTAGGCTTCAATGAAGTTACTGTGAAAAGCCCCTAGTCGCCATATTCCGGCACCTGTTTGGGGAGGCCGGTACGGGAATTGAACCTGCGCTGCTGCCTTGTTCTGCATTACAAGCCAGCTGTTTAGCCCACGGTGCTGAACCAGCCCCAGTGATTTTCATACTTTGAAACAGAGGGACAGCTGTTTTTCTCGACCAAGCGGGTGGGACAAGAAGACAGAAACAGCTGCTGCTGTGAAGAGCAAAGGTAGAGATTATTTTGCAGGTGGTTGATGAGAACAAGGGGCGGGATTCTCCGACCCCCCGCCGGGTCAGAGAATCGCCGGGGGACGGCATGAATCCCGCCCCCGTCGGATTCTCCGGCGCCGGAGATTTGGCGGGGGCGGGAATCGCGGCGCGCTGGACGGCGGGCTCCCCTTCAGCGATTCTCCGACCCGCGATGGGCTGAAGTCCCGCTCGTCCTGTGCAGGTCCCGCCGGCATAAATTGGACTAGATCCCATACCGGCGGTACCTGGAGGCGCGGGCGAGCTCCGGGGTCCTGGGGGTGGCGCGGGGCGATCTGGCCCCGGGGCGTGCCCCCACGGTGGCCTGGCCTGCGATCGGGACCCACCGATCCCTGGGCGGGCCTGTGTCGTGGGGGCACTCTTTTCCTACGCGCCGGTCATGTAAGCCTCCGCGATGGCCGGCGCAAAGGTTAACCCCCCCCCCCCCTGCGCATGCGCGGGGAGGATCTCAGCAGCCGCTGACGCTCCTGTGCATGCGCAGACCCGCGCCGGCCGGCGGAGCCCCTTCGGCCCCGGCTGGCGCGGCGCCAAAGGCCTTCCACGCCAGCTGGGGGGGGGCGCAAACCACTCCGCCGCCGACCTAGCCCCTGAAGGTGTGGAGGATTCCGCACCTTTGGGGCGGCCCGACGCTGGAGTGGTTCACGCCACTCCGTCCCGCCGGGACCCCCCGCCGGGTACAGGAGAATCCCACCCAAGATCTTCGTTTGAAGAAATAGGGGGTGGGATTCTCCGTTCCCTGCGCCAATTTCGTAATCGGCGATCAGGCGGAGAATCCCTTTTGTTGCCAAAATCGGGGGCGGTTTCGTGTGCTCCGCCCCCTCCAAAACAGCATCATTGCGGCGCATGCATCTCAAAAATGGGAAGTCTATTCTTGAATGGGACAGTACTAAACTTCCTCATGTTCACCCGACATCCATCAAACCTACAGGCTTAAGGGTCAGAACATGTGGGGCGAAATTCTCCTACCCGCCCCGCCACATTTCTGCACCGACCGGCCGGCGGGAGTCTCCGTAACACCGGCCGGTCAATGGGGTTTCCCATTGTGGGGCAGCCCCACGCCATCGGGAAACCCCCCGGTGCCGGCAAAACGGAGACTCCCGCCGGCGGAGAATCATCGGGGGCTGGCGTGAATACCGCCCCCGCCGGTTGCCGAATTCTCCGGCACCAGAGATTCGGCGGGGGCGGGAATCGCGCCGCGCCGGTTGGCGGGCCCCCCACCCTCGATTCTCCGGCCCGGATGGGCCGAAGCCCCGCCACTAAAATGCCTGTCCCGCCAGCGTAAATTAAACCACCTACCTCACCAGCGGGACAAGGCGGCGCGGGCGGGCTCTGGGGTCCTGAGGGCGGCGCGGGACGATCTGGCCCCGGGGGGTGCCCCCACGGTGGCCTGGCCCGCGATCGGGGCCCACCGATCTGCGGGCGGGCCTGTGCCGTGGGGGCACTCCTTCCCTTCCGCCTCCGCCACGGTCTCCGCCATGGCGGAGGCAGAAGAGACTCCCTCCACTGCGCATGCGTGGGAAGCTGTCAGTGGCCGCTGACGCTCCCGCGCATGCGCCGCCCGGAGATGTCATTTCCGCGCCAGCTGGCGGAGCACCAAAGGCCTTTTCCGCCAGCTGGCGGGACGGAAATTCGTCCGGCGCCGACCTAGCCCCTCAATGTTGGGGCTCGGCCCCCAAAGATGCGGAGCATTCCGCACCTTTGGGGCGGCGCAATGCCCGTCTGATTTGCACCGTTTTGGGCGCCAGTCGGCGGACATCGCGCCGTTTCCGGAGAATTTCGCCCCACATCTCACTCACTGTTTGCTATATTATGGGAGAATCGCTGGGTCCGTGCTGGACATGAGCAAGGCTGACAAGCTGCAGCCGCACGTACACCTACACCCTCCACACACGCACCGATCGCACTGTAAAAGATGGCGATGGTTGAGCTGGACCGCGTGCCCGTCCATCCCAACCCAACAGCTCACTTCCTGGCCACCCCCCACTACTCCCCCAGCCCTGGCACAAGCTCCTGGTCAACTGCACGGCTCTCGGCGGAGTATGGCGGTGCTGGACACTGCCTGCACGCCCCCTCTATCTCTCCGCAGGCCCACGACCGCTGAGACCACATGTGGCCTGCACCATCGGGAAATCGACTCATCGGAGGCGGAGCATTGCGGAGGGGCCCGTTAATGATATTCAAACGACTGCGCGCATCTTGATGATGCCGATTTGGAGGGGGCGGAGCATCGCAACCCGGCATCAAACCGGTGCCTGCCGAGATTTTGGCATTGGGAGCCATTCTCTGCCCGCTCGCCGTTCCCAATTTTGGAGTCGGGCAAGGGAGAATCCTGCCCATAGTCTCCCAAACGGGGATTCGAGCCCCATATGCTACTTACCATTGCTGGCAATTTTTGAAATACATCGATGGCAAGCCTTTTCCACACCAGCAGACATTTTTCTCCCCTTTCTCTGGTCCAGTGTATCTCTGAAGCAAAACAAGATGAAGAATTGTTGTTAGCCTTATGGGGACTTTAAATCTTGCAGTTTGCAAATTTAAACTAAAACCATAGCTGAAGAATTTTTAATAAATGGTTGCACCCCTGTGCCTGGATCAGTAGGTTGTTGGGTGTTAGGTTTTTGCACTATTCTACCATTTTAACTCCAGAATTTATGGCCAGAATTCTCTGGCCTTTCGTTGGCGATGGGATTTTCTTCCCGCCTCTTGTCAATGGGATTTTCCATTGAATCCACTCCATGCCACTGGGAAACCCGTTGGCCGGGATGCCCTGCCTGCAGAAAAAGGGAATCCCAATGGCAGGAAAATTCCGACCTACATCATTAGTTTATGCTGTGCTGTATATCCAGAATAACAAATTTTTTAAAAGAGCTATGAGTTGCTTCAATGAATACTCACACTCTGGATAAAGTGACCCCAATTATGTTATCCCTCCCTGCAACATGAACAATTTTTAAAGCAAGTGTTTGCAGCATCACACTCCAACAACAGAAGAGGAGAATCTGGTCTAGAATTTCTCCCAAAACACTAGTGAATCATAGAATCATAAATTTTACAGTGCAGAAGGAGGCCATTCGGCCCATCGCGTCTGCATCGGCCCTTGGAAAGAGCACCCCATTTAAACCCACACATCCACCCTGTCCCCATCCCTGTAACCCCACCTAACCTTTTTGGACACTAAGGGCAATTTAGCATGGCCAATCCATCTAACCTGCATATCTTTGGACTGTGGGAGGAAACCCACGCAGACACGGGGAGAAAGTGCAAACTCCACACAGACAGTGACACAAGCCGGAAATCGAACCTGGGACCCTGGAGCTGTGAAGCAACTGTGCTAACCACTGAGCTACCATGCTGCCGATGGATAATAGTCCATGTAGATCACAGTTTCTGGAAATATATATTTCAAGCAGTTAAAGAACCAAAGCTAAGGCTTAATGCTTCCTTTTCAACTATTGGCTATTTACGACTTTCGGTGGGGACGCACACAGGGCAACTCCTGCTTGAAGGCACAGGAAAGAGCTCTCTTTACCCGAAAACAGGAAAAACTTTAACGGAAAAGCGTAGCTGAAGGTCGGAGATGCCCCCCCCCCCAGTGTGTGGCATGTCAGCGGATTACCAAACCTGGCAGAAGAAAGTGAAAGACCTGGCCAAGGAGTTGGAAGAGACCTGTAGCGCAGCAGCTATTGGAAAGATGGCAGAGGGGGAAGGGACAGTGCAAGCTTGAAGGCCCCAAATGGAACAGTTGATGGCTTTCATCAGGGAGGAGTTCTGTCAACAAAGGAAAAAGAGATGCAGGAGGACAGATCGAAAGGGCTGTGGCATCCCTGAATTGCACATTAAAAATATAAATTTGGTGAAAGTGAATTTGCCAAGGCCAGGGTCGATAGGAAGGTTGAAAAGTATTTGGAGGTACAGGGGTCGCAGGTCCAAGAGATGGAGAGGGTGATGTCGGACCACAGCGATTGAGTGGTGGCATTGGAGGCAGGGATGGGGCTCTTAGGAGACCTTTGCAAGACGCGGAGAGCAAAGGTGGAAGAGCAAGAGAATAGGATGAGAAGGCAGAACCTGTGCATCGTCGATCTGCCGGAAGGAGTGGGAGGCACGAGTGCCACGAGGTATGTCTCGAGGATGCTGGCGGGGCTGGTGGCGGAGGGGGTGCTGCACAAGGCCCCAGAGGCGAATAGAACGCATAGTCTCTGAGGCAGAAGCCAAGAGCTGGGGAGCCGACATGGGCGGTGATCGTATGACTCCACAAGTTTGTGGAAAAAGAGAAGATCCTGCAATTGGGCCAGTGAGAAGCAGAACTGCAAAAGGGAGGGGAACAAAGTCTGAATATACCAGGACATTGGAGCTGAACTGGCAAAACGCGTGCAGGATTCAATGGGGCCAAGGCGGTGCTGTATCGACGGCAGATCAGGCTTGGGGTGCTCTACCCAGCAGAATTATGGGTGACTTACGAGGGCCAGGAATACTACTTTAAAACCCCAGAAGCGGCCAATGACTTTATTATGGGCTACTTTCGAAGAGAAGGATTACGTTTTCTAGAGAAATAACTGACTGGACACTCTATGTTAGTATCATCATCCGGTAACAACATGGCTCTGGCATCCACATCACTGACATCAACTGCTACCTTGAATAATTTGTTGAAATCTGGAGCAGTTAACACGGCCTTATTTATAAAGTCAGTCTTTAATCTGTTGAGGGCAGTCTGACAAGACAATGTCCAGTCATATTTAACTTTGTTCACAGAGCAGCTGCTGTGCTGAAATTCTGAATAAACTTCCTGTAAAATCCACACATTGAGGAACTGCAACAATCCACGTTTGATTTTAGGGGCAAGAAAGTCCATAATCCCTTGAAATTTAGCTTCTCTAGGCAACTTTTGACCTTGACCCTGTCCTAAATAAGTGACCCTGGCCTTGGCAAATTCACTTTCACCAAATTTATATTTGTAATGTGCAATTCAGGTCGCCACATCATAGGAAGGAGTGATTGTACTGGAGCGGGATGTTGCCTGGGATGGAACATTTATGTTACGCAGAGGTTGGATAGGCTTGGGTTGGTTTCATTGGAGCAGAGAAGACTGAGGGACGACCTGATCGAGGTGTACAAGATTATGAGGGGCATGGACAGGGTGAATAGGGAGCAGCTGTTCCCCTTAGTTGAAGAGTTAGTCCCAAGGGACACAAGTTCAAGGTGAGGGGCAGGTGGTTTGGGGTGGGGGGGGGGGAATGTGAGGAAGAATTTCTTTACCCAGAGGGTGGTGACGGTCTGGAGTGCACTGCCTGGGATGGTGTAGAAGCCGGTTGCCTCACATACTTTAAGTACCTGGATGAGCACTTAGCACATCTTAACATTCAAGGCTATGGGCCAAGTGCTGGCAAATGGGATTAGGTACTTAGGTCAGGTGTTTTTCATTTGTTGGCTGAAGGGCCTATTCTGCACTGTGCATTTCTGTGATTCTGATTCTATCACTAAGTCAGTTTTTCGTGGGGTTGGAAATGGGTGAGGAGCAGATGTTGTCGCCTTTGCCTCATTGATCGCCCGAAGGCGGATCCTGTTGGGATGGAGATCAACCTCTCCGCCCTGTGCCCTGGCATGGCGAGGGGACCTGTTGGAATTCTTAACTCATGAGACGGTTAAGTTTGAACTGAGGGGAAGGATGGAGGGGTTCTACAATTCATGGCCGTTATTCATTATGCACTTTCAAGAATTAGATTATATCGAACATTAGGAGGGGGGGGGATTGGGAGAGTTGATGGGGGGGGGAAGAAACGTATGTGTTAATGGTGACTATGGGTGTTTCCCGATGCCTTCTTGTTTTTTGCTCATGTTAACATGTGGGCTGTTGTTTGGGGATTTGGTGGGAAGATGGGATTGTTGTTGTTGATAAGGGGATTCACAATGTATTTGTTACTGTTTAGTGTTTGTTGGTGGGTGTAAATTTGGAAGAAAATGTGAAAAAGGACAATAGAAATATATTTTTTTAAAGTCAGTTTTTTCTAATTTGTGAAATATTTCCCCAGACTTTTCCACATGGTCTTCCTAAGAATCGCAGCAGACTAATAGTTCCCAAACTGGGATTCGCAAAATGTTTCAGGAGGTTCAAGGGAAAAATCCTGTAATGGCAGTCGCAGAAGTGTCTGCCCCAGCAGAATTAATCTCAACTATAGGTTTTAGTAGTAGCCTGTCACTCAGGATGGTCAATGTCCAAAGCAGCTAATCAGGCATGTAAAGCATCCAGATTGACAGGCTGCTTGGTTAGTGATTGCTGTTATTCTGAATAACGCCTCATCTCGCACCTCGTGACAGGAGCTGGAACTGGAGAGTCGTTTGTGGTGTACTCTCTCTTCTGCTTTGGGGTTTGTGCCTGTGGAAGTGGAGCTCGCAGGTTAGTACCTGCATTTTAATTTTACTGTTTTCTGTGTTTCCCTTCGCTTTCCAACCACTTGTCTAAAATCCTGAAGGTTAGGTAAGAAGAATGGACTGCCTTTGATCAGAGCTCAAGAGTGGGGGGGGGGAGGTGCAGATGGCAGAAAACACCAGGACCCAGGTGCTGGGTTGTGAGCTCAGTGTTGTGTTACGTGAGGGAGATATTAGGAAATTGGGTTCCGAACTGAGACCCCAGTGTAGCAGGCAGTTTAGGAGTTAAACAGACTGACGAAAAAACCCTGCTAGCACAGAATCAGAGGGATACGTGCAAACCTGGCCGAGTTACAGTGTCCCAGTCAGACTTAAACTCGTTAGTGGAAACATACAGGGTGACCCATATTCATTGTTCTTCGGGACACTCCTGTCTGACCAGCTATTAGCCCATTACAGAGTTTGGTGGCCTCTTTGTCCATTAATGGGAGGTCGGTTGCATATCAATAGCATGGCTGTGTTATCTTGTATAGACAGGAGTGAGCAATCAAACAGCCAAGAGAACTCTGATGGGTTTGAACCCCATCAGAGGACCTTTGTTTGAGGGGCTAGACGGAGCTTAGAGAGAGACAGAATGCTGTTCTGAATAGTTACAGAAGAGAAGGCTTTAGAAATTGACCGAGAAGGTCATGAAATTTGCCACCAAAGCAGGCTTTGGAAAAGGGTTCAGAACGTATGTCGCGAACAGAAGAAAAATTGTTTTGTAAATGCAAGTATTGCCTTTGCCTGTTTGTGCAAGCAGAATGAGAGCTGCATTTTCTCTAAAGTGCTGTTTAATGGGAACTATTGTGTTCAGGTTAAGAAACTACATGTGATCTGCTATTGTTAGGGTTGAAGTTAAAAGTTTAAATATTGCTTTCTTCTCTTTTGTTTTAATAAAGTTTGTTTATAAAATAACCAAGCCCTATTTCTTATATTATCGCTCCTGGAACAAATTGATCTTTCCGCAATGTTTTAAAACTTTACAATGTTGCAGCTCTGGTTTAGTCTCTTAGCCACTGTTCAGAGCTGACCAGGTGTCTAAAACAGTTGTAATGGCAGCCAGAGTGAGGAACCAGGCCAGAAAGACTTTAAAAAAAAAATCAAAACCATCAGCTTGATCATTCCGATTTTTAAAAACGTTGTTTTTGCAGCTTACTTGAGCTGCTGCTTCTGACCTGCAAGCAGCTTTGTGGTTCCGATTTTGAAAAGCCCGCCAAAAAAGCCACAAAGTACCCAAAAGTCAGAGGGGACAACTGAGAGTGTCCTTGATTGAGGATTTGTTCTAAATGGGGATAGCGAGGGAGATGGGCGAGGGGTGGAGGTGTGTGGGTTGAGGCGAGGGGTTGGTGTGTGTGGCGGTTATGGCGGTGGAGGTGTGTGCGGAGGTGGAGGAGTGGAAGTTGGGGGGGGGGGGGGTCACTTTTAAGGTTTAGGACCACAAAATTAAATACTGTACAGATACTGCAAAGTGCAGGGCATTTTAACGAGGGCTGACGTAGTCATCAAAACCATTGTTATCAACTGCACAGTATTATAAATAACTAATGGAATATCTTCCACTCAAATGAATAATATTTCATGATGCTGTTGAAGTAAAAATTTGTATTCTCTGGTTTGTTTAATAGTTGTGGTGGGATCATCTAGAGGGTTTACACAAATTAACACTGCCTTATATCATTGCTGCTGTTAATATTAATGACCCATGCTGCATATATATTTGGATGACATTTGTAATTAGATGCCAACAGTGGGAGTTATTGTTTTGCTAGAAACTTTCTATCATTGTTTGGTGAATTGATTAGCGAAGGGTTAAAGGGGTGGCAGGGGCTATTCTACATGATTTTTCATGTATACAAAGATGATATACTAGATATCATTACAGGGAGCTCCGCTCTTCGGATCTCCCTGTTGTAGCGAGAGATTGGGACCCGCCATCTCCGAGGCCTTGAAAAAATACCCGACCTCCCCCCCACAGCCCGAATGCAACCCCCAACACCCATGCCAGGCAACCCCAGATCCTGGGATCCAGTGGACCCCCGGCTGCTGTCTCGCCTGGGGGTGCCTGCCTGTAGAAGCCAAGTATTTCAAATACAACTAGTATAGGTAAAAGATAGCTGTTTAAGCATAAATGTTGAGCCCCAGTTTTAAATACCCATTTATACAGCATAATTCACTTTTACTGAAGTCCGTTGTTCTGGCAAATGCATATTTTCAAGATAATGATACTGTCTTGTGCTAATTGTCAAGGTCAAGGGATTGGATACACAGCACCATTGTTCACAATGCAGATAACAGCTAGGTCAGAAAAGCTGATGTTGCACATTGAAGATGGACGGCTTGCCATCAAATCAAATGTGTTTGAGTCTAACCCAAACCAATTAGGATTATATTGGGGTGTAATTAGATGACTTAAGACAGATATGAAAGTGTATAACTAAAAAGTTTTTCCCCGCCATTTTGGGTTTAGTTTTTTAAGTTTTTGTCTTTCTGTTAGTTTAGTCAGTTTTTGCCTTTGATTCTAGTCTCCATTTTAGAGATGTCTTTTGGGGGTTGTCAGTTTAACAGTCTGTGCCAGTGATGTTAGTCCACTTTTGACTTTGAGTTTGAGTTTAGCTGAAGATTAGCTTTCTCTCTCTCTTCATGTTTCATTGCCAGACTTTGACCTTTAAAAAGTTACTTTCGAGCTGTCTGCCTAAGCAAAGAAAGATAATGTCTGTAATTCTCTGAAAGCTTCGAATTGTCTACGAATTGCCTTTTAAATGACTTTCAAATTGTAATCAAGCGACTACAAATAAAACAATTCTTTTTGGCACCTGAAAAGTTTATACTGCAAATTTCTGCTGAGTTCCAGTATTCGCAAAGTGCTACTGATAACCGAATAGCAGAGATGATATAAATTCCTTCAACTATACACAGTCGAATAATACAAGGAATCGAACAACTAACTTAACACAGTCTACAAATATTACAAATCTTACAACTTGTCGTATTGCGCCAGGACTTGATTCATCAACTAAGCTTCCCCCAAACTTGGCGTAGTTTGACAGGTTAAGATCCCATAAATTATAGTTTCCTTTACTGCCTCCACCTGGTATACATCATTAGCAGTGTGGTGCTCACCAGATTGTGTCCCCGAAATCCGTCCACTAACATGCCCCACCGAGGTGTATGTATCTATGCTAGTAGAGGGTGGGAATGACAGCTGTGCCGCAACTATAATAGTTGCAACCTCGGAAATCTCCTCCAAGGTGTTCTCCTTGGGGTCAGGAGAGGGGCTGCCCGGGACGGGGCACCTTCAGCTGGAGAAACTGCGGGATAATGGACATGTGGTCAGTGGGAAGGATGGGCAGTCAGTAAGGTAAAAACAACTCGCATTTGACAGGTCCCCCAGGTGGAGCCTGGTGGTTCCCCACCACTGCGGCGTCCACCAGCCTACGCGAGGGTGACCAATCTGTCCTCGGCTACCCCAATCACTTCCAGGGCAGGCTCCTTGAAGGAGGTGAGGATTCTTAAGT
The DNA here is from genome assembly GCF_047496885.1 of Scyliorhinus torazame. Classification (NCBI taxonomy): domain Eukaryota; kingdom Metazoa; phylum Chordata; class Chondrichthyes; order Carcharhiniformes; family Scyliorhinidae; genus Scyliorhinus; species Scyliorhinus torazame. The sequence continues at coordinate 170,509,012 of NC_092721.1, read as the reverse complement.
CTTGTACCGCACCCCTCCGACAGTCTGGACCCTCGATACACAGAGAGGGCATCGTTAGCCACATGCGTGGTTCAAAGTGGTGGGGGGGGGTTGAAAAGAGGATTGAAGGGGAGGGGGTTGGAGGGGGAGGTGGGGGTTGCATGGGGAGTTTGTGTGTGGATGCTCCCTTGGGGGGTGGGAGGTTTGTGTCTCCTCACTCGTGCTGCGCGGCGTAGGTCGTTGGCGTTTGTTCTGTACTGGAGGGTAGTCCTCCTGGCCACAGTCCCCGAGCTCACAGCTGCCACTACCTCGTCCAAGGCATGGGGAAAGGGTTCCCCTTTCAGGACCCTCGAGGGAACGGTACATAAGTCCTGGCCTCCGTCGCATCTAGGAGCCTCCACAGTTCAGCGTACTCAAATCTTAGGGCTGTTATCATCGGAGCCATTGTTGCGAGCTGGCTGAGCAAGTGCAGCTCGATCTTGTTAGCGGGGGCTGGCGAGCGTGGTCCAGGCAAATCAGCTGGCAATGCTTAATTTTCGGTGAGAAGCCCGTGAAGCCTCGTTAAGGGGACCAATTATCGTTGAATAGCGTTGCTGGCCGAGCACCGGGAAACAAGTGACTCACTTTGAATAAGGGGCCCGAGAGGGAACATGCGGCCGAGGCCACACATAGGCCCATTTTTTACAATGGGGAGCTCCATTCGCTGGAACTCCCCATTGTAGCGAGAGATCGGGACGTTATTTATCTCCGAGGCCCCCCAATAAATCTTGACCTCCACCCCCAGCCGAACACAACATGGGAGGGTCCACCAGCAACCTCCCCCCGCCCCCCCCCCACTCCCACACCCAACACCCTCACTGGACAGCCCCAGACCAATAGCGCATGCGCAAAATGCCAGCCTTGAACCTTGGTAGCGCCACCTGGGCACCTTGGCAGTGCCTGGCAGCACCCACGTGTCACTGCCAGGGAGGCAGATAGGTACAGCCAGGGTATCAAGCTGGTAGTGCCAGGGTACCTAGGTGGCATCAGCAGTGCCAGGACACCACCCTGCCCAAAGGTTATGCAGCTGCGAGCCCCCGATCCCCTCGACGATCCCCATTAGTGCCATTCCGTCTGGTCCTCCTTTGTGGGGACCAGTACCAAACGGCATTTGCCCGAGATCGCCCGAGGTGAAAGGATTGAATCCCAAAGCCTCAGATACTTCAGGAATCTGTACATTAGAGTACTGCCTCGCTCTAATATGAAGATTTGCTAAAAAGTGATCCCTCCCTTGTGGGTGGGATGCCCCTTGCAACGTCTCGCGAGATTGCATTGAGTCTCGCGAGGCGTTGTGAGCCGGGTAGATCCCGGGAGCAGGGTCTCCGGCTTTCACCGGCCACACTGCGCCGCGGGGAGCTGCTTTTCCGGCACAGTGTGACCTGAGGATCGCGCCCAGTGTCAGTGAATAGCGGTGGGGATCTCACTGGCAGAGCCTGCGGGAAACTCCCAGAAAAACCCGCCACAAATCAACTTAGAAATGTTTCCGGCGAATCGTGACATGTAACTCATCTTGTTTTTTATTGATGCTGACTGATGTAGTATGTATCTCCAGCATTTCTGTTTTTATTTTAAATCTTCAAAGTTTTGGTTTTATCCCCAGAGGGTGGCTCAGGTGTTTCAATCTCCATTTCACCGAGAATAGGAACAACAGAACTGATGCTATCCGTGGGTCGGAAGAGGGCTTCCACAAAATATGGGAGCCATTCACCCGACTGCTCCGAGACCTGTTTGTGGTCAACACATCAATAAATAAGAAGCCAGAAGCCAGAGATAAATCGCCAGGACAAGCTAGCAGAGAGAAAAGTGAGGGAGGACCAGGGGTGGGTGGGGACGGCGGCGGGGAGAGAGAAAGTCAGGTCTGACAATCAAAATGGCGCCCGGTCCGCGAGCAGCCATTCATGCTGGCGAGATCAACGCACCAGCAGGAAATCTCTACAAGTCTGGCCTCGGCGGGGAGAATCTCCCTAAAATAAAACTTAGTGGAGTGTATCCCGGCACAGCAGCTGCTGAGAATCCCGCCAAACATGCTCGAAAGCGGACTTTGTTTTAAGTTCACTGAATCACATCCATCCTTAGTAAGCTTTCATGCCCCAGTTCGTGGGATAGAGATGATGTATTATTGGGAGTAGCCAGGTGCGGAGTTTTCAGTTTTAGTTTTTGGCTGGAAGGCGAGTGGAGAGGCAGTTTCTGAAGAATACAGCCAGAGATCCTGCATTATTCTGGCAGCGTGTCAGATCTCTCTCTTCAAGCAGGCTCAAAAGATCTCTAGCCAATGTTTGGCAAGTAATCCTGTGTCTGGTACCTCTAGTTAAAAGTCAGTTTTGAGACTTCCGGGTGCGGCGATGACCAGCTAAGTCGCACGTTTCGGCACCTCCCGTTTTAACGGACTTTTGGGCTCTTATCGGGAGCCCCAGTGGCAATTTTCGAAGGCTAAACCCACTGTGAGGTGACATAGAAGGGAATCCCCCCGGATGTGAATGGACAGAAGAGATAATAGTGGCCAGATTGCGGAGGATCCTCTGGAGCAGCGGCAAAGGAGGGAAGTGAGAAGCAAGATGGCGGCGGAGGGAGGCCAGTTGGTATGGGGCCTGGAACAGCAGGAGTTCCTCCAGCGATGTGTGGAGGAGCTCAAGAAGGAGGTGCTGGCGCCGATGCTGCAGGCGATTGAGGGGTTCAAGGAGGCGCAGAAGACCCAAGAGATGGAGCTCCGTGGAGTGAAGGCAAAAGCTGCCGAAAATGAGGACGAGATACAGGGCTTGGTGGTGAAGACGGAGACGCACGAGGCACTACATAAGAGGTGTATGGAGAGACTGGAAGCCCTGGAAAATAGCTTGAGGTGGAAGAACTTAAGAATCTTGGGTCTTCCCGAAGGGGCAGAGGGAGCGGACGTTGGGGCGTATGTGAGCACGATGCTCCATACCTTAATGGGAGCTGAGGCCCCGACGGGCCCCCTGGAAGTGGAGGGAGCGTATCGAGTCCTCGTGAGAAGACCAAAGGAGAAATACCTCGAGCAATAGTGGTGAGGTTCCACCGCTACAAGGACAGGGAGATGGTCCTGAGATGGGCGAAAAAGACACGGAGCAGCAGGTGGGAGAACGTGGTGATCCGCGTGTATCAGGATTGGAGTGCGGAGGTGGCGAGAAGGAGGGCGAGTTTCAATCGGGCCAAGGCGGTGCTCCACAAGAGGAAAGTGAAGTTCGGAATGTTGCAGCCGGCAAGACTGTGGGTTACACACCAGGGTAAACACCACTACTTCGAGATGGCAGAAGAGGCGTGGACATTTATTGAAGAGGAGAAGTTGGACTAGATTGGAGAAAGAGTGTTTGAAATGAAGTAGTGAGGTGGTGGTAAGGGACTGTGAATCAGATGGGGGAAAATTTTCTTTCCCCTCGAAGGGGGGGACACACGAAGAAATGTGGGCGCCGGTGGGGAAGGGGAGGGGGAAGGAGAGAGGAAGCTGCGCCATCAGGGGCGGGGCCGAGAGGGCTTTGTTCCCGCGCTATGGAAATTGTGGCGGGAAAAGGGGGCGCAGGAAGGAGGGGGCCTCACATAATGGGAGGCTAAGGATAAACAGGGGAAGCCGAGGTCAGCCAGAGTTTGCTGACTTCCGGAAGCAATATGGGGGGAGCAACTAAGCTAGAGAGGGATCTAGCGGGGGGGGGGGGGGGTTTAACTGGGTTGCTGCTGCTAAGGGGAAGGGGGAGCTGTTACGGGATGGGATGGTCGGGACGGGAGGGCGCCGTCGGGGGGATAAGCGGGTGCGTGGGAACCGGGTGAAGAGCTGGTCTAAAAAAGGGGATGGCTAGTCGACGAGGGGGGGGGGGGGGTAAAGAGCCCCCCAACCCGGTTGATCACGTGGAACGTGAGAGGGTTGAACGGGCCAATTAAGAGGGCAAGGGTACTTGCGCACCTAAAGAAGCTAAAGGCAGACGTGGTCATGCTTCAGGAGACGCACCTGAAACTGGCGAATCAGGTCAGATTAAGAAAAGGATGGGTGGGACAGGTATTCCACTCGGGCTTGGATGCGAAAAATAGAGGGGTGGCAATACTGGTGGGGAAACGGGTATTGTTTGAGGCGAAGACCATAGTGGCGGACAGTGGGGGTAGATACGTGATGGTGAGTGGCAGATTGCAAGGTGAGGCGGTGGTGCTGGTGAACGTATATGCCCCGAACTGGGATGATGCAAATTTTATGAAGCGTATGTTGGGGCGCATCCCGGACCTGGAGACGGGAAAGTTGGTAATGGGGGGGGACTTCAACACGGTGCTGGATCCAGGGCTGGACCGGTCCAGATCTAGGACCGGGAGGAGGCCGGCAGCGGCCAAGGTGCTTAAGGGCTTTATGGAGCAGATGGGAGGAGTGGATCCCTGGAGATCACCCAAGGAGTAAAGAGTTTTCCTTCTTCTCCCATGTTCACAAAGTGTACTCCCGGATAGACTTCTTTGTCCTGGGATGGGCGCTGATCCCGAAGGTGGCAGGAACTGAGTTATTCGGCTAGAGCCATTCCAGATCATGCCCCACATTGGGTAGATCTGGAAGTAGGAGAGGAAAAGGAACAGCGCCCACTCTGGAGATTAGATATGGGACTGTTGGCGGACGAGGGGGTATGTGTAAGGGTGAGGGGATGTATTGAAAGGTACCTAGAGATTAATGATGACGGAGAGGTCCAGGTGGGAGTGGTCTGGGAGGCGCTGAATGCGGTGGTTAGAGGGGAGCTGATCTCCATAAGGGCCCATAAGGGGAAACAAGAGGGTAAAGAAAGGGAGAGATTGTTGAGGGAGATTTTGAGGATGGATAGGCAATATGCGGAGGCACCAGATGAAGGGCTATACAGGGAAAGACGGAGATTGCACACGGACTTTGACTTGTTGACCACGGGTAAGGCGGAGGCACAATGGAGGAAGGCACAGGGAGTGCAGTATGAATATGGAGAGAAGGCGAGCCGGCTGCTGGCCCAACAACTTAGGAAGAGGGGCGCGGCGAGAGAGATCGGAGGGGTTAGAGACGAGGAGGGAAAGATGGAACGGGGAGTGGAGAGGGTGAACGGGGTGTTTAAGGTATTTTACGAGAGGCTATATAAGGCTTAACCCCCGGAAGGGAAAGAGGGAATGATGCGTTTCCTAGACCAGCTGGAGTGCCCGAAGGTTGAGGAACAGGAGATGACAGGACTGGGAGCACAGATTGAGGTGGAGGAGGTGGTAAAAGGAATTGGGAACATGCAGGTAGGGAAGGCCCCGGGACCGGATGGGTTCCCGGTGGAGTTCTATAGGAAATACGTGGACCTGCTGGCCCCACTTCTGACGAGAACCTTCAATGAGGCTAGGGAAAGGGGGACACAACCCCGACGATGTCGGAGGCGACGATATCGCTGATCCTGAAAAGAGACAAAGACCGCTGCAGTGCGGGTCATACAGGCCTATCTCCCTCTTGAACGTAGATGCCAAGCTTTTGGCCAAGGTGATGGTGACGAGGATAGAGGACTGTGTCCCTGGGGTGGTGCATGATGATCAAACGGGGTTTGTTAAAGGGAGGCAATTGAATGCTAATATACGGAGGCTGCTGGGGGTGATGATGATGCCCCCACCGGAGGGGGAGGCGGAGATAGTGGTGGCGATGGATGCAGAGAAGGCATTTGATAGAGTGGAGTGGGACTACCTGTGGGAAGTACTGAGGAGATTTGGATTTGGAGAGGGGTTCATTAGATGGGTTCAGCTCCTGTACAGGGCCCCGGTGGCAAGTGTGATTACAAATAGGCAACGATCTGACCACTTCCGACTATATAGGGGTACAAGACAGGGATGTCCCCTGTCCCCGTTACTGTTTGCGTTGGCAATTGAGCCACTGGCCATAGCGCTGAGGGGCTCTAGGAAGTGGAGGGGGGTACTTAGAGGAGGAGAAGAGCATCGGGTGTCATTATACGCGGATGATTTGTTGTTGTATGTCGCGGACCCAGTGGAGGGGATGCCCGAGATAATGCAGACACTCAGGGAGTTTGGAGAATTTTCAGGATATAAATTGAATATGGGGAAGAGTGAACTGTTTGTGATGCACCCTGGGGAACAGGGCAGGGGAATAGACGATTTACCGTTGAGGAGGGTAACAAGGGATTTCCGGTATTTAGGGATCCAGGTGGCCAGGAACTGGGGAACCTTGCATAAGCTTAACTTTGCACGACTGGTAGAGCAGATGGAAAAGGACTTTAGGAGGTGGGACATGGCGCCCCTGTCATTGGCGGGCAGGGTGCAGGCGGTTAAAATGGTGGTCCTTCCGAGGTTTCTTTTCGTGTTCCAGTGCCTCCCTGTACTGATTACAAAGGCCTTTTTTGAGAAGGTGGACAAGAGTATTATGAGCTTTGTGTGGGCTGGAAAGACCCCAAGAGCAAAGAGGGGGTTCCTGCAGCGCAGTAGGGACAGAGGGGGACTGGCACTGCCGAGTCTAAGTGATTATTATTGGGCTGCCAACGTGTCAATGATATGTAAGTGGATGAGGGAAGGGGAAGGAGCGGCATGGAAAAGACTGGAGATGGCGTCCTGTAGGGGAACTAGTCTAAAAGCACTGGTGACGGCGCCGTTACCATTCTCCCCGAAAAAATACACCACAAACACAGTGGTGGTGGCAACTCTGAAAATTTGGGGGCAGTGGAGACGACATAAGGGACTGACGGGTGCCTCAGTGTGGTCCCCGATAAGGAACAACCATAGGTTCGTCCCGGGAAGGATAGATAGGGGATTTAAATCTTGGCAGCGACCAGGAATTGCGAAATTGAAGGACTTGTTCTTCGATGGGACGTTCGCGAGTCTGGAAGCACTGTCAGAAAAATATGGGTTGCCACCTGGGAATGCATTTCGCTATATGCAAGTGAGGGCATTTGTGAGGCAACAGGTGAGGGAATTTCCGCAGCTTCCGGTGCAAGAGATCCAGGACAGAGTGATTTTGGGGGCATGGGTGGGTGATGATAGGGTGTCAGATATATATAGGGAAATGTGAGACGAGGGGGAGACGATGGTAGAGGAGCTGAAGGGAAAATGGGAGGAGGAGCTGGGGGAAGAGATTGAGGAGGGGCTGTGGGCAGATGCCCTAAGTAGGGTAAACTCTTCGTCCTCATGTGCCAGGCTCAGCCTGATACAATTCAAGGTTCTACACAGGGCGCATGTATGACTGGAGCAAGGCTGAGTAGATTTTTTGGAGTGGAGGATAGGTGCGGGAGATGCGCGGGAAGCCCGGCGAACCACACCCACATGTTTTGGTCATGTCCGGTATTGCATGGGTTCTGGGTGGGTGTGGCAAAAGTGATTTCAAAAGTGGTGGGGGTCCGGGTCGAACCAGGCTGGGGGTTGGCTATATTTGGGGTTGCAGATGAGCCGGGAATGCAGGAGGCGAGAGAGGCCGACGTGTTGGCCTTTGCGTCCCTTGTAGCCCGGCGAAGGATTCTACTTATGTGGAAAGAAGCTAAGCCCCCGGGTGTGGAGGCCTGGATCAATGACATGGCAGGGTTCATAAAATTGGAGCGGATAAAGTACGCACTAAGAGGTTCGGCTCAAGGGTTCACCAGGCGGTGACAACCGTTCCTCGACTATCTCGCAGAGCGATAAGGGAAAATAGGAAAGGTAGCAGCAGCAACCCAGGGGGGAGAGGGGGTGGGGGGCTCATTTGGGTCCTCAGGGGTTTTATGTGTGTGTTTATATATTAGTTATTTATATTAGATTTTACGAAGTTACTATTTTAGTTACTATTTCTGTTGTTTCTTATTTTGTTGTTGGCAGTTGCCGTTAGTTAGCATATTTTTTTATTTTTTTTTAAACGATCAATGTATATATTATTACAAAGTTGTAAAATGGGAAAAGTTTGTTTGATTTAAAAACTTTAATAAAATATATTTATTAAAAAAAAGTCAGTTTTGACCTGAGACGGGTTTGTTTAATTGGAGATAAAAAGATATGAATCCATTGAAACATAGGGCATGATTCACCCACAAAATGACAAAGGGCTGGATTCTCCGGTCCCTCAGTTGCGTGATTGGCGGCTCCGCGCCGTTCGCTGACAGCGGGATTCCCTCTTCCCACTGCTTGTCAATGGGATTTCCCATTGAGGCCCTTCCGTGAGGCCGGGACACCCACGGGCATGGGTGCGCTGCTGACAGGAAAAATGAATCGCAATGGCCGGAGATTCCAGCCAATGGGCGCAATTCTCCGGAAAAATTTCCAAGTGTGGTAGTGAGCGGGAATTACCGTGAGCATCCCGGCACTCAACCCAGTGACGTCGGCAACGCAATTCAACATTAGTTGGCTTCTCGTCGCAAATGAAGGCTCGCCAACTGATTCGCTGGGACTGCACTCGCCAGCCCCCCACTAACAAGGTCAAGCAGCACTTAAACAGCACTTGCTCAGCCAACCCAAGCAAGCTCGCAATAATGATGCCCAGGCGACCAGCCCCAAGATTCGGGGATGCTGACCTGGGGAGGCTGCTAGATGCTGTACAGGCCAGGAAGGATGTCCTGTTCTCCCGAGGGTTCTGGAAGGTCAGCCATAGAGCAGCCAGTGCCCCTCCTTCACACCCCCTCTCCCATCACTGTGAACACCACGCATTAACAATGCCTTCTCTGTGTCTCCTCAGCAAAAATTCTCCCATTACCATTGGGCGAGGGCCCAGGTTGGCGGAGGGGTGCTAGATAAGAATCCTCACCTCCTTTGAGGAGCAGGCCCTGGAGGTTACTGTGGTGGCCGAGGACAGGGCGGTCACCCACGGAGGCTGTGAACGTCGCAGGAGGTGAGGAACCACCGGGCCCCACCCGGAGGGCCTGTAAAGTTGTTATTGCCTTATTGACTGAACCATCCTGACCGCATGTCCATTCTCCTGCAGGTCCTCCAGCCGACGCACCGGCCCATCCCGGGTGGCACTCCCTCTCGACTCCGAGGAGAACATCTCTGCTTGAGGAGACCAGTACTAACCGGGTAAGGCCTTGCTGGGTGGCCGGTGACTCCTGGGAACCAGGACACTGCATATTTAAATTAGCCTAATGGGTCACGCCGGGCACCCGGGTCGTGTGACACGCATGCGGTTTTGCGGCTGGCACAAAGTCTGTTTAGGGCCCTTCCCACGGTGCTCTCGGTGCAATGGAATCAGTGCTGGCACAACGTGGTGGGATAATCGCGTCCATAGTAATTGGAGCAGGAGTAGCCCCTTTGTGCCTGCTCTCCCATTTAATATGATCATGGCTGATCTTTATCTCACTGTCATACTCCCACGATATCCCTATATCTCTTGATGCCTTTAGGGTGCGGCTTAGGCAGAAGAAAATCTATGGCTGGTTTTGGCCGCATTTAGTAGGGCGTTTCTTGGTAACTGCAGCACTGAGAAATATCCAGCTATTCAACGGCACTTTGCCTGAGATTCTCTCCACCAAGGCCACACTTAAGTCTTTTTCTGCTGACTCCCACGCTGTGCCCCAACACCCTGATAGTCTTTTACATATTTTTTAATTTTTCCAGTCCGCTTTCATGTTACTTTCAGGTTTACTGTCAGAACAGCCATGATCCTATTAAATCGAGGGGCTGAATGGCCTTCTCTTGCTCTGTTCATATATACTCCCATTCTCTCATTTCCCCCTCTCAACCATCCCTCTCTCAACCAATCTCTTAGATCTCCTTTGCTGGATTCTAAACTATTCCCAATCCCCAGGTTTGATACTTTTTCTAGCAATTTATATGAATTTGGATCAATACGACCGTTAATTTCTTTTGCTGGTCATGGTTGGGTCGCCTTGCTTGTGTTTTTGCACCAGAAAGGATTTATAGGATTATGTGGGATTTATAGCAGTTCAGCAATTATTTTTCACCTAAAACTGCAGGAAATTGCTTCAGCCTGCCGGGAGATTTACAGGATTTTCATTACCTGAGTAAGTTGGTCCCTGCTATATTATTCTAATTTATGACATGTGGTTGCAACAACTGAAATGATGGAAAAAGTTAGCCAGGATCGTTCATTGAAAAACAACTTAGCTGATGGGCCCATTCCTGTTTGCTCCCTTTTCCCAGTTAATGGATGAAAGGCCATTCTGTTCTAGTTCCGACTCCAAACAATTTTCCAAAGGCTTGGCACAAGCTAACTCGAGGTCAAAATCAAAAATACTGCAGATACTGAAAATCGGAAATAAAAACAGGAAATGCTGTAATACTCCAATGAAAGGACATCTGGAGCGTTAACTCTGTGTCTTGTTCCACAGAATCTAACTCAAGTATAAGGCTCATCAGAAATTTTGAAAACTACATATTGAATAACCATGGGACAAGGATGAACTCCAGAGCCTATGTTTCTTAAAAGTTAATTTACGGGTATGTGTGCGTCGCTGGTTAGGCCAGCATTTATTACTCACCCCTAATTACACTTCAGGGGTGGTGGTAAGTTGCTTTCTTGAACCGCTGCAGTCCTTGCGGTGTAGGTGACTGCGAAGGAGCGCCAATATATTTCCAAGTCAGGGTGGTGAGTGACGTGGAGGGGAACCTCCAGGTGGTGGGGTTCCCAGGTATCTGCTGCTCTTGTCCTTCTAGATGTTAGTGGTCTTGGGTTTGGAAGGTGCTGTCTGAGGAACCTTGGGGAGTTACTGCAGTGCATCATGAAGATGGTACACACACGGCTTCCACTGTTCATCGGTGTTGGAGGCTTTGAATGTTTGTGGAAGGAGGAGCAATCAAGCGGGCTGCTTTGTCCTGGAAGGTGTCAAGCTTCTTGAGTGTTATTGGAGCTGCACTCATCCAGGTAAGTGGAGAGTATTCCATTACACTCCTGACTTGTGCTTTGTAGATGTTGGACAGGCTTTTTTTTGGGGGGGGGTTCAGGGGGTGAGTTACTCGCCATAGGATTCCTAGCTTTTGACCTGCCCTGGTAGCCACAATATTAGTCCAGTTCAGTTTCTGATCAATGGTAACCCCCAAGATGTTGATTCTTGGGATTCAGTGATGGTAATGCCATTGAATGTCAAGGGGCGGTAGTTAGATCCTCTTTTGTAGGAGATAGTCATTGCCTGGCACTTGTGTTGCGCGAATGTAACTTGCCATTTGTCAGCCCAAGCCTGGATATTGTCCAGGTCTCGCTGCATTTGTTCTGCTTCAATATTATCTGATTAACAAGTTTGCAGATGATACTAAGATTGGTGGAGACGCAGATAGCGAGGAGGACTGTCAGAGAATACAGCAAAATATCGATAGATTGGAGAGCTGGGCAGAGAAATGGCAGATGGAGTTCAATCCAGGCAAATGCGAGGTGATGCATTTTGGAAGATCTAATTCAAGAGCGGACTATACGGTCAATGGAAGAGTCCTGGGGAAAATTGATGTACACAGAGATCTGTGAGTTCAGGTCCATTGTACCCTGAAGGTGTAAAATGGACAGGTCGATAGAGTGGTCAAGAAGGAATACAGCATGCTTGCCTTCATCGGACGGGGTATTGAATGCAAGAGTCGGCAGGTCATGTTACAGTTGTATAGGACTTTGGTTAGGCCACATTTGGAATACTGCGTGCAGTTCTGGTCGCCACATTACCAGAAGGATGTGGATGCTTTAGAGAGGGTGCAGAGGAGGTTCACCAGGATGTTGCCTGGTATGGAGGGTGCTAGCTATGAAGAAAGGTTGAGTAGATTAGGATTGTTTTTGTTGGGAAGACGGAGGTTGAGGGGGGGACCTGATTGAGGTCTACAAAATTATGAGAGGTATGGACAGGGTGGATAGCAACAAGCTTTTTCCAAGAGTGGGGATGTCAATTACAAGGGGGTCACGATTTCAAGGTGAGAGGGGGAAAGTTTAAGGGAGATGTGCGTGGAAAGTTTTTTATGCAGAGGATGGTGGGTGCCTGGAACGCTTTGCCAGCGGAGGTGGTAGAGGCGGGCACGATAGCATCATTTAAGATGCATCTAGACAAATATATGAATGGGCGGGGAACAGAGGGAAGTAGATCCTTGGAAAATAGAAGACAGGTTTAGATAAAGGATCTGGATCGGTGCAGGCTGGGAGGGCCGAAGGGCCTGTTCCTGTGCTGTAATTTTCTTTGTTCTCTTTGTTCTTACCTGAGGATCTATTATTAGATTTGGGCTGTTGCAGCTATGCAGCTCAGTATAATGCACACCAAATTCACAACAGCTCATAGATTTAAGGGCCCAATTTTGCAGACAGTGGCAAATGCCATTTGCCACACTTGCACTTGTCTGCAGACTTTTTATGGGCCTTTGCAGCTCTAATTATTAGAAAAGTTCTACACTCACTGCAGATCATCTGGGACCTATCTAAACAGGACAAGTAACTGTGTATCCCCTTAACCAATCAGACTGAAGAACCATTCATGAACATTGCAGAATCTGAAGCAAACCATTCAGTTAGAATAGTGAACCCCCCAAAAATATGGTACAGAATGTGAAATAAAGAGAGTGAAAGAAAGACTAGATTAAGATAAAAGAGGGAAAAACAAAAAATTAATGAAAAGTTTTTTTAATTTTGAATAAAATATTTAAAGTATTACATTTCTGAAAACAACGCAACAGATTTACAAAATACATACATCATAAACAAGCAAAAAAACGGCTCAACATACATGAAAACAGAGGAGAACAGGAGAACAACATTATCACTGGCTCGATACAATCATTAGTCATAGCTGGATGCCTCTATAAGCCCCACCACAGACCAGGGGAGAAACCGGATGAAGCCATGGAACCATGGTAAAATGGTGCACACCCTCCCACGACATGTCAACTTGCAATTACCACGAGAGTTCAGGGTAAGTTTACCACGCCATGTTGGGTGCGCACCAATATATATCTCCCTCAACTCTAACAGTACCAACAAAGCAAAGTGGGAGGAAGAGTTGGGAGAGGGTACGGAGGAGGGGTTCTGGTGTGAGGTGCTTCGGAGAGTGAATACCTCCACCTCGGGCACGAGGTTGGGGCTGATACAGCTGAAGGTGGTATATAGAGCACACCTCACAAGGGCGAGGATGAGCCGGCTCTTTGAGGAGATAGAAGATGTGTGTAAACGTTGCGGGGGGGGGGGGGGGCACAAATCAAGTTCACATGTTTTGGTCCTGTCCAAAGCTGGAGGATTACTGGAAGGAGGTTTTAGGGTAATCTCTAAGGTGGTGCACGTGAAACTGGACCCCGGCCCTCGAGATGCCATAGTCGGGGTGTCGGACCAGCCGGGGTTGGAAATGGGTGCGGAGGCAGATGTTGTCGCCTTCACCTCTTTGATTGCCCGAAGGCGGATCCGTTAGGATGGAGATCAACCTCTCCACCCTGTGCCCTGGCGTGACCGGGGGGGGGGGGGGGTGCTGCTGGAATTCTTGATGCTTGAAAAGGTCAAATTTGAACTGAGGGGAAGGATGGAGGGGTTCTACAATTCATGGGCGTTATTCATTATGCGCTTTCAAGAATTGGATTACATCGAACATTAGGGGGGGGGTGCTGGGAGGGTTGGGGGAGAGGGACTGTATGTGTTCATGGTGACTATGGGTGATTCCTGATTCCTTTTTGTCATTTGTGTATGTTAACATGCGGACTAATGTTTGGGGTTTGGTGGGGGGATGGGATCGTTGTTATTGATATGGGGATTGACATTCCATTTGTTACTAATTATTGTTATTGTTGGGTGTAAATTTGGGAGTAAATGAGAAAAAGGAGAATACAAATATTTTTTTAAAAACTCTAGCAGTACCAAAGGCACCAATGACACACCACAGCCACATCTCCTCGGATACCAACCCCATCTGCACTCATACAGGAACCAATCACGGATTCTTTATATCCCCCCTTAGAAAAGAAAACAAATAAAATACACGAAAAAACAGTTCTAAAGGGGAGTTACATGTATACCACAAAATGCAACTTAACCCCTGTCACAGGCCCTGTACAGAACCAACGTCAATCCATATATTTGAACTGGCAACAACATGTTCAGTTTATGATCAAGTCTCAGGGCCTCCCAAGAAAAACAGAGAGAAAGAAAAGAGCCAGAGGTACCAGACATAAACTACAGGTTAATAAAGGATCAGGACTGGGTGAGGGGAAGGTTATTTATAAAGAGCTCATGGAGTGACAGGGAACCCATACAGGGGAGGTAAAGCTTAAATGGGAGGATGAGTTGGGCAAGGAACGAGAGGCAGAACTGTGGGAAGATGCTCTGAGTAGAGTCAACGCGTCGTGTGCCAAGCTCAGCCTAATACAATTTAGGGTGGTCCACCGGGCACACATGACAGTGGCCTGTATGAGCAGGTTCTTTGAAGGGGTGGAGGGCAGCTGTGGGCAGTGTGCGGGTGGGCCTGCGAATCATGTCCACGTGTTCTGCCCATGTCCAAAGCTTAGGGGATTCTGGCAAGGATTTGCCGATGTCATGTCCAAAGTACTAAAGACAAGGGTGACACCGGGTCCAGAGGTGGCGATTTTAGAAATGTCGGAAGACCCGGGGTCCAGGGGGCGAGAGAGGCTGATGTTTTGGCCTTTGCCTCCCCGGTAGCCCGGAGCCGGATCTTATTGGCATGGAGGGACTCGGAGCCCCCGAAAGTGGGGGTATGAGTTAGTGGCATGGCCTGGTTTCTCAGGCTTGAGAAGATCAAGTTCGGCCTGAGAGGATCAACGTTAGGGTTCGCCCGGAGGTGGCAGCCGTTTATCAACTTCTTTGGAGAAAATTAAGCTGTCAGCAGAAATGATAAGGGGGGGGTTTAGGGAGGGTAGGGGGGATATAGCTTAGCCGGGATCAGCGAGTGGAGGAGGGAGGAACTATGTGTGTAAGCCATGTTGGCTGGGTATGGATGTTGGTTGGGGGGTGCGGGGGGGTTGCTATTCACTGTGTTATGTTTGCTTTTGAAATTGTTAAAAAATTACAAATGCCTGAATAAAATTTTTAAACCCAAAGGATCAACCATGGTTCTATATTTCCCTGGCGCACACTGATCACCCACTAATGAGGAAGAGAACCAGCTGCTCGTTCAACCAAGCATCACACCCCCCCCAGAAGGGCAACAGCATATCAACCAAAATACAGGACTCAGTCAACGCCAGGCCCCAGTGCACCAAAGAAGCAATACCAAGCCTCCCAGGACATCCCCAATAGGTGCCTTCAAGAAGGGACATCCCAAGCCCCAGGGAGCAACAAGATACCAGCTACTGCACCGGACCTGGCCTAGCCCAGCACCCCCTGAAACACCCACACCGTCGAACTGGGCCGTCAATACAGCAATTTCACATGAACCCCTTGGTGAAATGCCATTCTTGCACAGCTTCTGTAGGAGCAGGTCAGCTCCAGCAGTCACTTTCTAATTTATGCATTGAACGGATGTGCAGTTCCTGGAAACTACTAACCAATTGATACTTCAATAACGGTGAGCACTCGTAGTCTCACCATTATCTCCACTGTAGAATCCGGCCCAACACAATACCCACCCATTGATTACCCTTTGTTATGACTGTACCAGTTGCATCTTTACCTTGCTTCTGCTTTTTAGTGAAATTCGCTGAGGTTAGGGGGTAACTAAAAGCTCGACACATGACTTTGTATACTTAGTCACATACTCCAAAATAATAATAATCTTTATTAATGTCACAAGTAGGTTTACATGAATATGCTGCAATGAAGTTATTGTGGAAATATGGAAAAGCAATAGACAATCTATTCAATATGGACAATGTAGACCAGCAAAGATAAATCGTACAAAAACGCAGCTATAACCAAAAAAAAATCTAAGAGGACAGAACACCGGAATAGATTTAATCAGCCAGATTTAATCAAGTTCAGTCAAGCTTTCTATACACAGTTAGTAAGAACTGTATATGTACAGTTCCGCTAAAGACCAATTGCGTCCTGGAACTTCTTCAGTTCCAACTTCATTTTTACCCAGAAACAAAGGGGTATTTGGGTGATCCTCGCTGATTAACACCCGGAGGGTGGATGCAAGTGAATTAAATCGCGGTTCTCTCCTAAACGCGTGTGTGTACCTTTGCTCCGGCGCTTCTGAATCAGCGCTCTGCTGGTTGCACTTGGCAAATTCAAACAAGCACCGCGACATGGGGGAACTCGAGCTTTACGGTGTGCCAAGTGCACCAGTGGAAAAGCTTTTAGTGCAGCGCTGTGGTGACAGGCTGCCTTGCGGTAGTCTGTCCCAGATTATTCTCGACAAGCACTTGAGGGTTTATTGATTTGAGAGCTGAGAGATGTCAGAGGGAGAGGGCAGGCCCCTGGTGTTGCTCCCGACTGAAGGGACATAGCCGCGTGAAACACACCAAAGTGACCACAATCTCAGCAGTTATCAGCAGGACAATTAATTCCACCTCCTCGGCAGAGCTTCCCGTGTGGAATTCCTTTCCCAGTTGTACATGCGGGGTAGAGAGGACACGTTCAGCGTTCCTCTCAATATCAGGAGTTGACTTTAAGAATGAACTCTGACTACAAGCGGGCTCGGAAATACCAATTGATTTGTTAAAGGGAGATTAAGTTCTTCCAATCCACTCTCACTGCAGAGTAATGCGGAACATTTTTTTGAATTAAAAATCCACAAACCTTTTTTTTTTCTATTGACTTACCTTTACATGGATTGAAATCCTCGCAATGCAAAAACACACACACTGCATTCTTTTTTTGAAATCAAATTATTGGCGCTGGCGAATTTCGGATTTGCAATGATGGAAACAAATTCAAGGAGCGAGAGAAACGCGCGCAAGAGAAGCCACAACGGATTTATGGACCCAGTCCCTTATATCGATCTGCTCGTGTTTAACGGTGTCCCCGTGCTTTTTAAAAAGTTAACGAGGTAAAAATTGTGTTTTATTAACAAACGGTGTGAAACCTGGCGCCTTGTTGGAATCAGAAAGCTTACCTCAATGAACGTTTCGCTGGATCCCAGTTTAAACTGCAGGCAAAACGCGGCGGGGGTATTGTTTTTATAAAAAGGTAATCCACAACGATTCCGATAACTGGAGATGCCTGTTTTGCTGTAGCTGTCCTTGCTTCACATTTCAGCGGGAAGTGGCTCAAGAACTTCCACCCATCGTTGAGAAGGTGGAGGCCCCTTAATTCTCCAATCTCGCCCTCCAGACCTTACATTGCTATTGCAACCCCGCTTGCTGCTCCCCCCCCCCCCCCCCCCCCCAACTCGGTGTTGTCGGATTTTTCTTTTTTGCACAGGGCTGCAATTGTGGCAAATATTTCTCTGGTTGATGAAGAGTCGTGGATGCAAAACACTGAGCTGGGATGTGTACTGTCAATGCTCTGCTCCAATCAGTAGCCAGCGCGGTGCCATGAGAGGGTAGCATGGGGGAACATACCCTGAGGGCAGCTTTCTGCTTTGGCATCAGGATTCTTTCTTCCCTTTTTATCTTTTGTAGTTTTATATTCCCATATAGTATTAAATAATCAGAACGTTCCCAAATGATTGTTTGCATTCTGGAAGTGGAATAATCAAGTGAATACTTTTAAAAATAAATCGAGAGTACCCAATTCTTTTTTTTTCCATTTAAGGGGAAATTTAATGTGGCCAATCCACCTACCCTGCACATCTTTGGGATGTGGGGGTGAGACCCAAGCAGACACAGGGAGAATGTGCAAATTCCACACGGACAGTGACTCGGAGCTGGGATCGAACCTGGGTCCTCGGTGCCATGAGACAGCAGTGCTAACCACTGTGCCACCGTGCCGCCCATCACGTGGACACTTGAACTATCAAAAATGAGGAGTGTTTTAAGATCGTTCCAATGTTATTAAATTTAGAAACGGTAACAGCAGATGCTGGAAAATTGGTGGGCACCTCAACTGTGACTGTGGGGTGACCCTAAGTTTGTGCAAAATACATTTTCACCCTGAATTCTCTCTGGGTCTTCTGAGAAAAATCAGTGTCTTCAATGAATTTGAACAGTTACAATCTGACATTGGCAGTAACACTGCACTAGTAATGTAAGAACTGGACAACTCTATTGTGAGCTGTGACTCACACTCCACCATGACACTGCTTAGTATCACACATAAGCAGGACTCCACTTGCCAGCCCGCACATTTTAATATATTTTGTGCATGGTTACAATGTTTGTTTTCTCACATTAGAAACACTTTGAAGGACTTCCGGGTGCGGCGATGACCAGCTGAGTCGCACGTTTCGGCAGCTCCCTGTGAAACGGACTTTTGGGCTCTTGATAGGAGCCCCAACGGCAATTTTGACGGCTAAAAACACTGTGCGGTAAACCAGAAGGGAATCCCCCCTGGATACGGATGGAAAAAGGAGGAGAGAGTGGCCAGATTGCAGTGGATCCTTTAGAACAGCGGCAAGGAAGGCAAGCAAAAACCAAGATGGCGTCGGAAGGTGGCAGTTTAACATGGGGCCCTGAACAACAAGAGTTCTTGAAATGCTGTGTGGAAGAGATCAAAAAGGAAATGAAGAAAGAGCTGTTGGCCCCGATACTACAGGCGATCGAAGGGCTAAAGGAGGAACAAAAGACCCAGGAGCGGGAGCTTCGGGTCGTGAAGGCAAAGGCAGCCGAGAATGAGGACGATATACAGGGCCTGGTGGTGAAGACGGAGACGCAGGAGGCACATCAGAAACGATGTGTGGAAAGGTTGGAGGCACTGGAAAACAACGCAAGGAGGAACAACCTGAGGATTCTTGGTCTTCCTGAAGGTGTGGAGGGAGCGGACGTCGGGGCATATGTGAGCACGATGCTGCACTCGTTAATGGGAGCGGAGGCCCCGGCGGGTCCGTTGGAGGTGGAGGGAGCATACCGAGTGATGGCGCGAGGACCGAGAGCAGGAGAAATTCCCAGAGCCATAGTGGTGAGATTCCTCCGTTTTAAGGATAGAGAAATGGTCCTTAGATGGGCGAAGAAAACTCGGAGCAGTAAATGGGAGAACGCGGTGATCCGCGTTTATCAAGACTGGAGTGCGGAGGTGGCGAGAAGGAGGGCGAGCTTTAATCGGGCCAAGGCGGTGCTTCATAAAAAGAAGATAACATTTGGAATGCTGCAACCGGCAAGACTGTGGGTCACATATCGAGGGAGGCACCACTACTTTGAGACGGCGGATGAAGCGTGGACTTTTATTGTGGAAGAAAAACTGGAATGAGCGGGTTATTAAAAAGAACGTTCGAACAAAGTGGTGGGGCGAATGTGGGGGGCAAAGAGGGATTTTATGTACTAATCCTGCGATGTGGTAACTTTTCTCTCTCCCACAGGTGGTGATGGGGGGAGGAGGGGAGGTGGAGGAGATGGGGCGTTGGCCATTGGGGGCGGGGCCAAGGGAGAAGCGCGGGCTTGGTTCCCGCGCTATGATAATCATGGCGGGAATAGAGAAGCAGGAAGGAGGGGGCGTCGCACGGTGCGAGCCGAGGTCATGGGGGGAAGCCGAGGTCAGCCAGAGTTTGCTGACTTCTGGGAGCAACATGGGGGGAGTAATTACGCTAGCGGGGGATCTAGCGGGGGGGGGGTGGGAGGGGGGAATTACTGGGTTGCTGCTGCTGGGGAGAGGGGGGAGCTGGTATGGGAGAGGATGGGCGGGGGGGCACCGCCTGGGGGAGATACAGCTGCGTGGGAACCGGGTGAGGAGCTGGAAAAAGGTGATGGCTAATCGACAAGGGGGGGGGGGTAGGAAGCCCCCCAACTCGGCTGATCACGTGGAACGTGAGAGGGCTGAACGGGCCGATAAAGAGGGCACGGGTACTCGCACACCTTAAGAAACTTAAGGCAGATGTGGTTATGTTACAGGAAACGCACCTGAAACTGATAGACCAGGTTAGGCTACGCAAAGGATGGGTGGGGCAGGTGTTCCATTCGGGGCTAGATGCGAAAAACAGGGGGGTGGCTATATTAGTGGGGAAGCGGGTAATGTTCGAGGCAAAGACTATAGTGGCGGATAACGGGGGCAGATACGTGATGGTGAGTGGCAAACTACAGGGGGAGACGGTGGTTTTGGTAAACGTATATGCCCCGAACTGGGATGATGCCAATTTTATGAGGCGGATGCTAGGACGCATTCCGGACCTAGAGATGGGAAAGCTGATAATGGGGGTTGATTTTAATATGGTGTTGGAACCAGGGCTGGATAGGTCGAAGTCCAGGACTGGAAGGAGGCCGGCAGCAGCCAAGGTACTTAAAGATTTTATGGAGCAGATGGGAGGTGTAGACCCGTGGAGATTTAGCAGACCTAGGAGTAAGGAGTTCTCGTTTTTCTCCTATGTCCATAAAGTCTACTCGCGAATAGACTTTTTTGTGCTGGGTAGGGCATTGATCCCGAAGGTGAGGGGAACGGAGTATACGGCTATAGCCATTTCGGATCACGCTCCACACTGGGTGGACTTGGAGATAGGGGAGGAAACAGGAGGGCGCCCACCCTGGAGAATGGACATGGGACTAATGGCAGATGAGGGTGTGTGTCTAAGGGTGAGGGGGTGCATTGAAAAGTACTTGGAACTCAATGATAATGGGGAGGTCCAGGTGGGAGTGGTCTGGGAGGCGTTGAAGGCGGTGGTTAGAGGGGAGCTGATATCAATAAGGGCACATAAAGGGAAGCAGGAGAGTAAGGAACGGGAGCGGTTGCTGCAAGAACTTTTGAGGGTGGACAGACAATATGCGGAAGCACCGGAGGAGGGACTGTACAGGGAAAGGCAAAGGCTACATGTAGAATTTGACTTGCTGACTACAGGCACTGCAGAGGCACAATGGAGGAAGGCACAGGGTGTACAGTACGAATATGGGGAGAAGGCAGGTTGCTGGCACACCAATTGAGGAAAAGGGGAGCAGCGAGGGAAATAGGGGGAGTGAGGGATGAGGAAGGAGAGATGGAGCGGGGAGCGGAGAGAGTGAATGGAGTGTTCAAGACATTTTATAAAAAATTATATGAAGCTCAACCCCCGGATGGGAGGGAGAGAATGATGGGCTTCTTGGATCGGCTGGAATTTCCCAAGGTGGAAGAGCAGGAAAGGGTGGGACTGGGAGCACAGATCGAGGTAGAAGAAGTGGTGAAAGGAATTAGGAGCATGCAGGCGGGAAAGGCCCCGGGACCGGATGGATTCCCAGTCGAATTCTATAGAAAATATGTGGACTTGCTCGCCCCGGTACTGACGAGGACCTTTAATGAGGCAAAGGAAAGGGGACAACTGCCCCCGACTATGTCTGAAGCAACGATATCGCTTCTCTTAAAGAAGGAAAAGGACCCGCTACAATGCGGGTCCTATAGACCTATTTCCCTCCTAAATGTAGATGCCAAGGTCCTGGCCAAGGTAATGGCAATGAGAATAGAGGAATGTATCCCGGGGGTGGTCCACGAGGACCAAACTGGGTTTGTGAAGGGGAGACAGCTGAACACGAACATACGGAGGTTGTTAGGGGTAATGATGATGGCCCCACCAGAGGGAGAAACGGAGATAGTAGTGGCGATGGATGCCGAGAAAGCATTTGATAGAGTGGAGTGGGATTATTTGTGGGAGGTGTTGAGGAGATTTGGTTTTGGAGAGGGGTATGTTAGATGGGTGCAGCTGTTGTATAGGGCCCCAGTGGCGAGCGTGGTCACGAATGGACGGGGATCTGCATATTTTCGGCTCCATAGAGGGACAAGGCAGGGATGCCCTCTGTCCCCATTATTGTTTGCACTGGCGATTGAGCCCCTGGCGATAGCGTTGAGGGGTTCCAAGAAGTGGAGGGGAGTACTTAGGGGAGGAGAAGAGCACCGGGTATCTTTGTATGCGGACGATTTGCTACTATACGTGGCGGACCCGGCGGAGGGGATGCCAGAAATAATGCGGATACTTGGGGAGTTTGGGGATTTTTCAGGGTATAAATTGAACATGGGGAAAAGTGAGTTGTTTGTGGTGCATCCAGGGGAGCAGAGTAGAGAAATAGAGGACCTACCGTTGAGGAAGGTAACAAGGGACTTTCGTTACCTGGGGATCCAGATAGCTAAGAATTGGGGCACATTGCATAGGTTAAATTTAACGCGGTTGGTGGAACAGATGGAGGAGGATTTCAAGAGATGGGATATGGTATCCCTGTCAATGGCAGGGAGGGTGCAGGCGGTTAAGATGGTGGTCCTCTCGAGATTCCTCTTTGAGTTTCAGTGCCTCCCGGTGGTGATCACGAAGGCTTTTTTTAAAAGGATTGAAAAGAGCATCATGGGTTTTGTGTGGGCCGGGAAGACCCCGAGAGTGAGGAAGGGATTCTTACAGCGTAGCAGGGATAGGGGGGGGCTGGCACTACCGAGCCTAAGTGAGTATTATTGGGCCGCTAATATTTCAATGGTGAGTAAGTGGATGGGAGAGGAGGAGGGAGCGGCGTGGAAGAGATTAGAGAGGGCGTCCTGTAGTGGGACTAGCCTACAGGCTATGGTGACAGCCCCATTGCCGTTCTCACCGAGGAACTACACCACAAGCCCGGTGGTGGTGGCTACACTGAAGATTTGGGGACAGTGGAGACGGCATAGGGGAAAGACTGGAGCCTTGGGGGGGTCCCCGATAAGAAACAACCATAGGTTTGCCCCGGGGGGAATGGATGGGGGATATGGAATGTGGCAAAGAGCAGGAATAACGCAACTGAAAGATCTGTTTGTGGATGGGAAGTTCGCGAGTCTGGGAGCGCTGACCGAGAAATATGGGTTGCCCCTAGGGAATGCATTCAGGTATATGCAACTGAGGGCTTTTGCGAGGCAACAGGTGAGGGAATTCCCGCAGCTCCCGACACAAGAGGTGCAGGACAGAGTGATCTCAAAGACATGGGTGGGGGATGGTAAGGTGTCAGATATATATAGGGAAATGAGGGACGAAGGGGAGACTATGGTAGATGAACTAAAAGGGAAATGGGAAGAAGAGCTGGGGGAGGAGATCGAGGAGGGGCTGTGGGCAGATGCCCTAAGCAGGGTAAACTCGTCGTCCTCGTGTGCCAGGCTAAGCCTGATTCAGTTTAAGGTATTACACAGGGCGCATATGACTGGAGCACGGCTCAGTAAATTTTTTGGGGTGGAGGATAGGTGTGCGAGGTGCTCGAGAAGCCCAGCGAATCATACCCATATGTTTTGGTCATGCCCGGCACTACAGGGGTTTTGGATGGGGGTGACAAAGGTGCTTTCAAAAGTAGTAGGAGTCCGGGTCGAACCAAGCTGGGGGTTGGCTATATTTGGGGTTGCACAAGAGCCGGGAGTGCAGGAGGCGAGAGAGGCCGATGTTTTGGCCTTTGTGTCCCTAGTAGCCCGGCGCAGGATATTGCTAATGTGGAAAGAAGCCAAGCCCCCGGGGGTGGAGACCTGGATAAATGACATGGCGGGGTTTATAAAGCTAGAGCGGATTAAGTTCGTCCTAAGGGGGTCGGCTCAAGGGTTCACCAGGCGGTGGCAACCGTTCGTCGAATACCTCGCAGAAAGATAGACGGAATGGGAAAAAGAAGGCAGCAGCAGCAGCCCAGGATCGGGGGGGGGGGGGGGGGGATGGGTGGGGGGGGGGGCGCGGGGGGGGGGGGGGGTGGAGGAACCAGAAGGACTCTCAGGGTTGTTAATATATACTGTATAGTATGTATAGGTCGTTGCTACAGATAATTATATATTGGACTGTTAAATTATATTTTTGGAGAGTGTTACTTGTGACAAGGCAGTTGCCAATTAGGGCTAGTTTTCATTTTTGTTATTTATTATTTATTCATTTTTTGTTTATAAAATAGGTCATTGTTATTTGTGTTGTTATAATATTGTGTAAAGGATGCACAATGTACTGTGTTGGTTGACCAAAAATTTTCAATAAAATATTTAATAAAAAAAAAGAAACACTTTGAAGGAAGTTTAGAATGTGCCCAGGGAGCCCAGACTGACATCTTTTGTACATGACTTCACACCTCACTAGAGTAATGCTCCACCACTTGTCAACTCTTCGCAATGTGAGACGGTTACACACCACATCATTTCCTTCTCAAACTGCAGTCCTTAATTGCACATGAACCTGCCACTCTCAGTGAGTTGACATCCCGATTCAAAAGCTAATCAAGCAAAGAAAAAAGATCGAGGCACTTTGCATCCCTTAATAGAGTGGGAGGGACATTATCCAAATAATTCAGGAAGTTATGTAACCCGCCTCCCCTGATCTGAAATCTATTCATTTAGCCTCTGCTTTCTTCACAAAGAAATTAAATGAGAACATTGAGAAACTCATCAGCTAAAAATGAATATGTATTGTGTGCCTCGATCGTGACCTAATGTGTGATACTCTGCTTCTATTTGAATTCTTTATCTATCTACATGTATTTCCTGTTCCTGCAATATGTCTAGTTTGCATACAATACAAACTACTACTGACTATTTACTGTAAGGCCGCTATAGTGAAGGTCATGTTGTAAAATTAAAGTTCAGTGAGACACACTGAAATGCAAATTACTGGCAATCTAACCCAAATGATGGATAGTCACTCACTACATTTGGAAAGCTTCCCCTTCTGACTGTTCTACAGTGCTTGTACTGTCTTTCCTGTAAAAATTGAAGCATTTTCTCATTTTCCTGCTGTGATGGTTGGACATTATCCAAATGTATAGGACTAAATATACATGCCGCGCACAAAATGTGGCACAATGGGTAAGGTTTGAACTCATTCCAAATCTACCCACTTAGACAGTCAGAGGGAAATATGCAACTCAACAACTATTTGACAAACAATTTTGCTGACAAAAGAGACATGTTATCAAAGCTTTTCATCTGGGACAGATTCAAGAATGCCAAATTTCAAACGGAACAATAATTTAGACTGCATGAGAAATGGGTGCTGATTAGTTGGCAAGTTGGCTTTGATTGGTCATAAAAACATGAGAGATAGGAGTAGGAATATACCACATGGTCTGCGAGCATGCTTCAGTCTTCAATATGATCATGCCTGATCTTGGGTTCCAATTCCTACACATTGTCCAAATCCCTTGATTCCCTGAGATCAAAGATCTGGGGCGAAATTCTCCTACCCGCCCCGCCACATTTCTGCGCTGACCAGCCGGCGGGAGTCTCTGTAACGCCGGCCGGTCAATGGGGTTTCCCATTGTGGGGCAGCCCCACGCCGTCGGGAAACCCCCGGGCGCCGGCAGAACGGAGACTCCCGCCGGCGGAGAATGACGCCCCTGTTATCCCAGCCTTTATGTATTCAACAATGGAGACTCATGGGGTAGAGGATCCCAAAGGCTCACAACCCTTTGCATGAAGTGATTTCTTCTCATCTCAGTCCTAAAAGATTGGATCCTTACCCTGACACTGTATCCCCATGTTTTAGATTCCCTAGTCAGTGGAAACAACCTCTCACTGTCCATTCTATGAAATCTTATGTGTCAATTATTTCACCTCTCATTCTTTTAAACTCCAGAGAACATGAGATCAATGTATTCAGGCTCGCACCATAGGACAAACCGCTCATCCAAATTTAGTGAACCTTTGCTGTACCACTTACAATACAAGTTGTGGTATTATCAGGTATTGCAGTCCCCGAGAGGCTGTAGACCATTGGGTAAACCTAGGAGTTTACCATTGGCTGTTTGCTATGTAGCTCCGCCCTGACAGGCGGGGTATAAGAACCAGTGCCGTCCCAGCAACCTTCATTCTGTACCAAAGCTGCTGGGGAACAGTTCTAGCCGATTAAAGTCTTCAGTTATGATACAACCTCGTCTTTGATTGTAATTGATCGTGCATCAATTTAATCGACTAGGCTTAAGCTGAAAGGATGGATCTCCGAATCAAGCCGGAGTGTCTACAACTCAGCCCCCACGCGGAGAACTCGGCGGCGATATTTAAGCACTGGCTGGCGTGCTTTAAAGGCTACCTCAAGTCGGCCAGAGGCACCCCCTCAGGAGAACAGAAACTGCATCTCCTGCACTCGACGGTAAGCCCTGGGATCTTCGCCCTCATCGAGGAGGCGGAGGACTTTGATGCTGCGATCGAACTGTTAAAAGGACATTATATCCGCCCTGCAAACCAGGTCTACGCATGTCACCTGCTTGCAACTAGACGGCAAAGCCCCGGGGAATCGTTGGAGGAGTTCTACCGTGCGCTACTGGTGCTGGGCAGAAACTGTGGCTGCCCGCAAGTTTCGGGGAGTGAGCACACGGAACTCCTTATCCGGGATGCCTTCGTAGTAGGTATGAGCTCCTCAAAGATCCGCCAAAGACTCTTAGAAAAGGACACCCTGGGACTTAGAGAGGCACGGGCCCTGGCAAGGTCCATGGATGTTGCCTCCAGAAATGCGCAGTCCTATGCGCCCGACCACCTGGGCTGCGTGGCATTCTGCAGCGGCTGTCCCACAGACCTTCCCCGTGTTGCCGCAGGCCTGCGCTGTAAGACGGCCCGATAACTCCGTCGGGCCCCGCTGTTTCTTCTGCGGGCAGGCGAAGCATCCCCGCCCGCGCTGCCCGGCCCGCACCTCCCCCTGCAAAGGGTGCGGCAAGAAGGGCCATTTTGTGGGAGTCTGCCAGGCACGAGCCGTGGCCACGGTCTCCAGCAACTCCGGACCGCCGCGGCAACCTTCCCTTCGCACCCCAGGCGGCCAGCACTCACCGCCACCCCCCTATCCTAGGGCCACGTCCGACCCACGGGCGCGGCCATCTTGCCCCTCGGACACCACGCTGGACGTATGGGCGCCGCCATTTTGTCCATCCCCGACCACCATGTGCGACCCATGGGAGACGCCATCTTGGATGGGGCCCCAGGCCCCCAGCACGGCCGACTACATGCTGCCCGATCACAACCCGCAACTGCTCCATCTGGCCTCGGTGACGCTGGGCCAAAATCGACCCCGGACACTCGCAACAGCAATGACGACAGTCTTCATCAATGGCCACGAGATGTCTTGCCTGATCGACTCTGGGAGCACAGAAAGCTTTATTCGCCCCGACACGGTAAGGCGTTGTTCACTTGTTACCCACCCTGTAAACCAAAGAATCTCCCTGGCCCCCGGGTCACACTCGGTGGAGATAAAGGGGTTCTGCCTAGCAAACCTCACTGTCCAAGGCAGGAAATTCAACAAGTTCCGCCTTTATGTCCTGCCGCACCTCTGCGCGGCTACACTCCTGGGGTTCATAGATTATCATAGAATTTACAGTGCAGAAAGAGGCCATTTGGCCCATCGAGTCTTCACCGGCTCTTGGAAAGAGCACCCTACCCAAGGTCAACACCTTCACCCTATCCCCATAACCCAGTAACCCCACCCAACACTAAGGGCAATTTTGGACACTAAGGGCAATTTATCATGGCCAATCCACCTAACCTGCACATCTTTGGACTGTGGGAGGAAACCGGAGCACCCGGAGGAAACCCACGCACACACGGGGAGGATTGCAGACTCCGCACAGACAGTGACCCAAGCCGGATTCGAACCTGGGACCCTGGAGCTGTGAAGCAATTGTGCTATCCACAATGCTACCGTGCTGCCCGTTGGACTTCCAATGTAACTTGCAAAGCCTGATCTTCAAATTCGGTGGCCCTATACACCCCCTTACTGTCTGCAGCCTCGCGACCCTTAAGGTCATCCCGCCTTCCCTGTTTGCGAACCTCACCCCGGATTGCAAACCCGTCGCCACCAGGAGCAGACGGTACAGCGCCCAGGACCGGACCTTCATCGGATCAGAGGTCCAAAGGCTACTGAGGGAAGGGGTCATTGAAGCAAGCAACAGTCCCTGGAGAGCTAAAGTAGTGGTGGTAAAGACCGGGGAGAAATATAGGATGGTCATCGACTACAGTCAGACTATCAACAGGTTTACGCAGCTGGACGTGTACCCTCTCCCCCGCATATCCGACCTGGTAAACAGGATCACGCAATACAAGGTCTTCTCCACGGTGGATCTCAAGTCCGCTTACCACCAGCTACCCCTTCGCATGAGTGACCGCAAATACACTGCCTTCAAAGCAGATGGGCGGCTCTATCAATTTTTAAGGGTTCCCTTTTGTGTCACTAATGGGGGTCTCGGTCTTCCAACGCGAGATGGACCGAATGGTTGACGGGTACGGCTTACGCGCAACGTTTCCGTATCTTGATAACGTCACCATCTGCGGCCATGACCAGCAGGACCACGACACCCACCTCCGAGAATTTCTCCAGACCGCGAAAATCCTTAATTTAACGAATAATAAGGATAAATGCGTATTTAGCACTGACCGCCTAGCCATCCTCAGCTACGTGGTGCAAAATGGAGTTATAGGCCCCGACCCTGAACGCATGCGCCCCCTGATGGAGTTCCCCCTCCCTCACTGCCCCCGGGCCCTGAAGCGCTGCCTCGGGTTATTCAGTTATTACGCCCAGTGGGTCCCTAACTACGCAGACAAAGCCCGACCCCTAATCCAGTCCACAACCTTCCCCCTGTCGACGGAGGCCCGCCAGGCCTTCTGCCACATCAAAGCAGATATTGCAAAGGCCACGATGCGTGCCATCAACGAGTCCCTCCCCTTCCAGGTCGAGAGCGATGCGTCCGACGTAGTTCTGGCCGCCACCCTCAACCAAGCGGGCAGACCCGTGGCCTTCTTCTCCCGTACCCTCCATGCTTCGGAAATTTGCCATTCCTCGGTCGGGAAAGAGGCACAGGCCATAGTAGAAGCTGTGCGACATTGGAGGCATTACCTGGCCGGCAGGAGATTCACTCTGCTCACTGACCAACGATTGGTGGTGTTCATTTCGATAATGCACAGCGGGGCAAGATAAAAAATGACAAGATCTTACGGTGGAGGATAGAACTCTCCACCTACAACTACGAGATCTTGTATCGTCCCGGGAAGCTAAACGAGCCTCCTGATGCCCTGTCCGGCAGCACATGTGCCACTGCACAAGTGGCCCGCCACCGAGCCCTCCTCGAGGACCTCTGCTACCCACTTGTTTTTTCCACTTCATCAAGACCCGCAACCTGCCCTACTCCATCGAGGAGGTCAGGACAGTCACCAGGAACTGCCAAATATGCGCGGAGTGCAAACCGCACTTCTACCGGCCAGAGAGGGCGCGCCTGATAAAGGCTTCCCGTCCCTTTGAGCGCCTCAGCATGGACTTCAAAGGCCCCCTCTCCTCCACCGACCGCTACACGTACTTCCTGAACGTGATTGACGAGTACTCCCGGTTCCCATTCGCCATCCCCTGCCCAGACATGACCACAACCACCGTCATCAAGGCCCTCCATAGTATCTTTGCACTGTTCGGTTTCCCCGCTTACATACACAGTGATAGGGGGTCCTCCTTTATGAGCGACGAACTGCGTCAATTCCTGCTCAACAGGGGCATTGCCTCAAGCAGGACGACCAGTTACAACCCCCGGGGAAATGGGCAGGTAGAGAGGGAGAACGGAACGGTCTGGAAGCCCGTCCTACTGGCCCTACGACCCAGGAATCTCCCAGTCTCCCGCTGGCAAGAAGTGCTCCCGGAGGCCCTCCATGCCATCCGGTCACTGCTCTGTACAACTACCAACCAGACACCTCATGAACGTCTCCTTGTCTTCCCCAGGAAGTCCTCCTCCAGGATCTCGCTCCCAACCTGGCTAGCAACACCCGGACCCATCCTGCTCCGGAAGCACGTGCGGGCGCACAAGACGGACCCGTTGGTCGAGAGGGTCCACCTGCTGTACGCTAACACCCAGTACACCTACGTAGCATTTCCTGACTGCCGGCAAGATACAGTTTCCCTTTGGGACCTGGCGCCCACCGGAACCCCTCGTGCACCCGAACCATTACCCCCCCCCCCACCCCCACCCCCACCCCCACCTCCACAGCACCTCACTGGGGGGGTCAGTCCTCCCGCCGCTCCTGCCTAGGCCCTCCCACCCACCGACGCCCCTTACAGGCACCCCCCCTCTCGTGTCAACCGTTTGCCCCACCAGCGCTGTCTAGGGGTGACAAAGCTGCCATGGAGGCCGAGGCCACGCTTCCAGAGTCGCAGACGCCCGGACCCCCACCAGAATCACCACCGAGACTCAGACGATCCAGGAGGATATGTAAATATTCTCGACAACCCTGTAAGGAGGTATCACGGTACCTCCATATCTGATCATACCATGTTAAATGCAATTGTAACCACTGGCCATCACCCCCGCCGGACTCTTTTTTTAACAGGGGGTGAATGTGGTATTATAAGGTATTGCAGTACCCGAGTAGACCATTGGGTAAACCTAGGAGTTTACCATTGGCTGTTTGCTATGTAGCTCCGCCTTGACAGGCAGGGTATAAGAACCGGTGCCGTCCCAGCAGCCCTCATTCTGTACCGAAGCTGCTGGGGAACGGTTCTAGTCGATTAAAGCCTTCAGTTATGATACAACCTTGTCTTTGATTGTAATTGATCGTGCATCACAAGTATATCCTTTCTTGAATGTGAAGACCAAAACTGCACACACTACTCCAGATGTGGTCTCACTAAAACCCTAACAGAACATCTTAAATCCTGTACTCCAATCTCCTTGCAATAAATGCCAACATGACATTTACCTTCTTACTTGCTTGCTGTACTTCCATATTAATTTCTGCATTTCTTGTACAAACATACATGTCAAACATTCAGGGAGTGGAACCTCTTCCTGTTGATGGAGGGAACTTCCTTTACTTTTTCTTTATAAATTTATAATACCCAATTCATTTTTTCCAATTAAGGGGCAATTTAGCGTGGCCAATTCACCTACCCTGCACATCTTTTGGGTTGTGGGGAGAATGTGCAAACTCCACACTGACAGTGACATAGAGCCGGGATCGAACCTGGGACCTCGGCGCCGTGAGGCAGCAGCACTAACCACTGAGCCACCGTGCTGCCCTGATGAAGGGAACTTCCTGATGTCCCGGTGCATGTAGGCGACATGCATGCCACCAATTACCCCCTGAATGTGGGGCATCCCGGCAATGCCAGAGAATATTGCAGCCCAGGCATCTTGGTGGGCCTGGTCCAGCTCAAATTTGACAAAGTCTAATGCCCGGGCATACAGGGCATCCGTGACCTCACAGATGCACTTCTGGATTGTAGCTTTGGAAATGCCAGACAATTTCCCACTCGAGCCCTGGAATGAACCAGTTGCATAGACGTTCAGGGCTGCGGGCCAGCGGGTGTGGGTTCCTCCTCCTCCGCAGTATGCCATGCTGTCTCTTTATTGAGATGGAGTCTCTTGCAGCACATGCTGTCCGTCATCACCTTGAAAGACCAAGCACCTGTACATCTTGGTAGGACATCCCTGGGTTCCTGCTTGGCCTGATGGTGGCCGGGTCCTCAGGGTGTGCAGCAGCCCCCAGCACATGGGGTGCCACCTCTAGCTTGTGTCGATGCTGCTGTCACCTTCTCCAGCGTCTGGCCCCCTGGGCCCCCGCAGAACCGCGAGGGCAGCCTCTGTGGAACCGACATAGCCAACCCTATTGTTATATCTGTAAGGAATTGTAGAAGGAGAGAGACCGACAATCAGTTCGGGCTTCCACCCCGGGAGACTCAAATCCCCCAAGTCTGCCCCACCCTTACCTGTCCTGCCTTCTCTCAGACTGCCATCCAACGAGCCAGTTGTGCTGGAAACCCTCACTCTGCACACTCACCCCCAGCCACAGTAGGAGCCCCTAAACACCTGCCAGGAACGTTAGGGAGACCCAAATGGGGCCGTTCCCTGTTCCACACACTCACCCTTGGGGCGCGAGAAGATCCATAGTGCTGGAGCCTGGCTCTTGGGTTTTTGATTGTTGGCTGCTGCCTCTATGGTGCTGACGCTTCTCAAGTTCAAGACACACTTTCCAGGCTTCGAAGTTTGATTGAAATGTGATGAAAAAAAATCATTGTCCAAGACAAGGCAACCACAAGAAGCCACTTGAGAATATTTTGATTATTAAACGGTCAACAGTAACAAAGATTTGAAAATTCACTATTTAACACTTCACATATCAAAGTAACCATTAAACAATAACGAAACTTTACCATTTCAGATTGGTACCAATATAAAGCTATATCAGCTAATTTTCACAAAAACAAACACACAGAATCATCCCTCGCAGATTGCTCAACAGAAATGGAGGCTAACCCTGAGAATGTGTTATCGTGTGCAGAACTTTGTCGTAGAAATAATATGTCCATCAATGTGTGACTTGTTCCATGTATCAGTGCCATTCTCTGTCCAGGAGCCGCAGATGTGCAGACCCTTCCATACGGCCCAATCTCACCAAAACCAATCCACATATTCCACTGGCACTCAACGCGGAGTGGAACAATTTTGACTTTCAACGTGTTTAACTCGCGGTGATGTGCTAGTTAATGGCATCATCAAGTGGCCCATTTGGATCAATGTTGTGCACCAGGTCCCGCAGCATCTTGTTACTTCACACCAGATTGTTTTCTGGACTCATACGTCCCCCTGAGCTCAATGTTCCGGGACCCAGGTACCTTAGAAAAAAGTGTCCTTCTTTCCAGCTACAGAAAAGGAAGGAAACAGCAACAGTAGCCTCCAGGCATTGGCAGCCACCGGCAGAAGCAAGCAGTAAACACAACCTGCATGAACGTGCTCTTACAACTAACAAGGTTAATTCCTCATTAGCAATAGCCTTCAACTGTGAAGCTAGAGGCTACTCACAGTCAAAGGGAGTTAAAGTGAATTTCAGCATAGAACCAAGAGCAGGGCTCTGTCCTGGAAGTATTTGGTGGGATAGACAGGCAGCAGCTGTAGTTGCCCCTGTTATGGGTACTCACAATATTTAAAGATGGATGACTTTCAGGCCTTACAGCCTCAAAGCCCTCAACGCTCCCCCCCCCCTCCCCCTGGCCAGGGTTGACCTCCAACCTAGAGTGCTTCAGCCCCTGACCAAGCCCAAACGCCAGAAGGGTGGTTCTGCCCTCCCCGTGCACTGGAGAAGTAACTCCAGTGCTCTTGAGCTACATGCCCGAAAAAAGGAAATGGCTACTCACCTGCTCAGTTCCCTTCAGCAGCCATTGCACTCGCGTCATGCCCATAAAAAGAAGTATTAAACGGCACCAGTGTGATTTATCGCCCGGGAGTCGGTTAATTCCCAGGAGGCTGTTACATTCGACTTCAACCTCACTAATGAGATGGAAATTAATGCAAATAAGGTTTGATGATATGCTCGCCGTATTTGGTTGTGATCCGGAAGTTGCTTTCGGGAGCAGACCAGTTAGATATCAAAATGATCTCTGATCATCAGCAAACATTGATACGTTATTTTTTGTTGTCGGGACAACCAAATTATGTCTGATGGTGCTCCTACAAGACAAAAGACATGGGGCACGATTCAACCAAAACATTTCTAAGGACAGGATTTTTGGCCGCCCGCCCGGCGACTGGATATTCCCGCCTGAGGTCAACGGGACTTTGCATGGTCCCCGTCCATCCATGGCGATATTGCAGTGGGCCGGGCTGAAACATCCAGCCCAAAGTGTCATTTTGGGTGAGTTTGGTGGGGTCTTTCTCGCCGGCTTTTTGGGTGAGATTCTCACCGCTATTCAACCACACTTTTTTGTGCCTTGGGGAGTTTCATCCCAGTCCAGCCTACATTTAGAAATATCTTCAACATTGGGGAGCTGAACCCTTTCCTCAATCGGCAATGACAATCAGCAATGTTAGACTTTTAATTCCAGATGTTTACTGAATTCAAATTTCACCATCTGTTGTGGCAGGATTCGAACCCGGGTTCCCAGAGCCCTGGGTCTCTGGATTACTAGTCCAGTGATAATACCACTGCACCATCGCCTTTCCCATGCTGTATTCATTAAAGTGGGCAGGACTGGATGTTGCACTCTGATGTACAGAACAGAAGCTTCAGATTTGATTGCCTTTCTAATGTGTTTTTGCGATGTCAGGCACTGAACCATTAATAATTTGTCGTCACTGCTTTGCCCAACCTCCCACCTAATAAAGCAGGGAATGAATGAACTGCTTTTACGAAATGAATCGACCGGTTCTAAAATATTCAGTAATGTGAAAGAACATCAAAAATGTAAATGAGAGACAGAAGACTATTGATGTGGTTTAGAAAGTGTGGAAATCGTTTATGGTCGGAAGATAAGACAAATAAAATACAAAAAGGTAGAAAGAGAAATCAGACTAAGATCTCTATTAAATTAAAAACAAGACATTCAAACCAGATTCAATCAAAGAGCGTGTATGGAATCATATTGGAGATATAATTAGAGAAGATAAGATATGTCTGGATGAGTGCAGCTTCAACAACACTCAAGCTCGACACCATCCAGGACAAAGCAACCCACTTGATTGCTCCTTCCACAAACATTCAATCCTTCCAATCGATGAACAGTGACACAGTGACAGCTGTGTGTACCATCTACAAGATGCACTGCAGTAACTCACCAAGGTTCCTTAGGCAGCACCTTCCAAACCCATGACCACTACCTTCTAGAAGGACAAGAGCAGCAGATACCTGCGAACTCCACCACCCTGACTTGGAAATATGTTGTTGTTCCATCACCGTCGCTGGGTTTAAATCCTGGAACTCCCTCCCTATTAGCACTGTGGGTGTATCGACATCTCATGGACTGCAGCAGTTCAAGAAGGCAACTCACCACCACCTCCTGAAAGGCAACTAGGGATGGGCAACAAATGCCGGCCTAAACAGCGACGGCCACATCCCGTAAATTAATTGTTAGAAATGTAGAATGATCCAAGGCTATAACTATGGCATTTAATAAAATAACTGAGAAATTCAGGATAACTGACAAGCAACTTATACAGTGTGATCCATAGCTAAAATACAAAGCAGATCATTAGTCTTCCTGCCATTTAGTTTTTCTGATTAGCTGCCACAATATATGTGGACAAGCAGAGTCTCAGTGCAATTACTGAGAGAAGTAAAATGCCTTTTTTTTCAGTCAGAATAATTGTGATAGTTTAATAGCAAGCGGCAAATTGTATTGAAGGGAAACATGTCAAGAGCCATTCCCTGTCAATATCCTGAGGCTTTGCACAGTTTCAGCCGTGTTTTGATTAATTTCCTGTTAGGCTGGCTGTGTTTTTGTACATAACCTATTATACAGAAATACTTTCTGACACATCATTGATCTTTGATGTTTTAAAATCCCTCCCTGCTCTGTTTGGAGTATCCTCACTTTGATTGTTTATTTATAATGTGGTTCTAATGGATTTGCAGACAATTATAACTTCAAAATGTCGTATAGTTCATGGGAGTGAAATAAACCACTGATGTTTCCAGCAGTAATAAAGCATAAAACCCACAAATAGCATTGACCCTGCCAAAGTCACAAAAGTTACAAGTTTGTTCTGTTGGTCCTTTAATCTTCTACAAATATTATTAGCAATGCTAACCCACGAGTATTCTGTTATGACCAAGTTAGAAGGGGAAAACTAACTCCTCGCATGGAGTTGCATAGAACATAGTTTGAATTTAACTGTAACTGTAAATGACCACTGACTGTACATATCTTCCATGCTTGTAAATATTCTCGACAACCCTGTAAGGAGGTATCACGGTACCTCCATATCTGATCATACCATGTTAAATGCAATTGTAACCACTGGCCACCACCCCCGCCGGACTCTTTTTTAACAGGGGGTGAATGTGGTATTATAAGGTATTGCAGTACCCGAGAGACTGTAGACCATTGGGTAAACCTAGGAGTTTACCATTGGCTGTTTGCTATGTAGCTCCGCCTTGACAGGCAGGGTATAAGAACCGGTGCCGTCCCAGCAGCCCTCATTCTGTACCGAAGGGGCAATTTAGCATGACCAATCCACATAACCTGCACATCTGTGGGAGGAATACGGAAGAAACCCACGCAGACACGGGAGAACGTGCAAACTCCACACAGACAGCCACCCAAGGGCGGAATCGAACCCGGGTCCCTGCCGCAGTGAGGCAGCAGTGCTAACCACTGTGCCGCTTTGCCAATGTAATTGTAAATTAATACTCTGTATAACACATATTATAGAGTGTACGTTCTGAAGCAATGATTGGAAGAAATATTTTTTGCATAGACTGACGTGGAATTTTTAGAAACACTACTTGTTCATGGGATGCAGGAGTTGCTTAAAAAAAAAAAACACAGCAAAGCATTTGTCCTTAAAGTCCTCATTGTCCTTAAAGATGATGGCTCACCTCGGTGAAACATTATGGTGATGATACATTAATGATTGGATATGAAGTTTCAGGACTTGGGTCCAGCAGCAATGGATGTGAGATATATGTCCAAGATAGAATGTTGCAGATCTGGAGGGGATTTTGGAAGTGGTCTCTGTAACCTTCTCCAGCTCTGTAACCTTCTCCTGGCCTGAATCCCTCCAAGATTTCAGCAGTCCCCTAATTCTAGTCTCTTGTGTATCCCCCATTTTTAATTGCTCAACCATTGTCTGGGTCCTAAGTTCTGTAATTCCCTCTCTCAGCTACTCTGCACCATTATCATGGTCCTTAAAACCCACCCTTGCTTTGATATAGCATTTGGTTTTCTGTCTTGATGCCTTCTTATGTGGCTTTGTGTCAGATTTTGTTTATTAATGTTGAACATTTTCTGGTGAATATTTAATAGTGAACATTTTCTCAGATTTGGCTTGTTGAATAACCATACCAAAACAAATAGCCTGTACTTTCATTGTGGTTGAATGGTCTGTATTGTTTTTGTGTTTTACTTTTAGTGCAGTACCTTGCAGACCAGATAAAGATGCGTTGCTTGCATGAACCGGGAATGGGCTTAGTTCAGTTAATAACAACATCCCTCGCATTATATTTAAGATTTAGTACTGCATTTCATTGCTGAATTTTTATTTTGTACTTTGCAGAAAAGCATTCAATTTTTCTGTTAGGCTTTCCATCATTACTATATTGTCATCGACAACATGAAAAGGCATTAATTTGGCGATGGACGGTAAATGATTGTTGAGAATTCCCAATTTATAGATCATTGAGTGACATTTCAGTGATGGACTGAAATGAAAATTTGCAGATTTAGCTCATTGAAGTGTCTTAAATCAATAACGTAACTGTAATTTTTAAAGTTTGTATTCTCAGATGATGCAAAGCATTGTCAAGGGGAATGGGACAGTGCAATGTAGCAAACCATGGATTTAAAAGACTTTAGGCTGGATTTTCTGTTTCTGCGACTAAGTGTTGTCGCCAACGGAGAATCCGTGGACGTCTATGACAGGAAGATCGGCGCCGTACCTGCACCAATTCCACGACCGGTGAGGCGCTAGCACCGGCGTCGCGTGGAACAGCATCGAATCCTATGAAAAATGGTGCGGGATTCGCCGGGTCCGTGATGAACACTCACAGGGCAAAAGCTGCAGCCGCGCATAAACATACACACACTGATCGGGATGAAAAGATGGGACAGGTTGTGCTGGAACGCCCATACAGCTGATGGGTCAGCTGGGGCCAGAGTGCACCGGGGGTCACCTATAATACCCAGGGCATCAGGTTTAAAGCGGACTGTCGGCAGCATGTGCAACTGCATGGCTGCCTTGCCGGCTGCGGTAATGGTGTTGCCCACCCTAACCCCACAGCCTACCTCCTGGCCAGCCTCCGCTACTCCCCCCGGCCCTGACAGAAGCCCCCCAGCCCAACCACAATGGAGTTCAGAAATTGTATATTGAAGTGTTGGGCTTCCAAAGTGACCAGACCTTTGTTTTAAAAAAAATGTGCATTTATGTAGCGCCTTTTACAACTTAGGTCCCAAAGCCTGTGAGGTACTTTTGAAGTATAGTCACCATTGTAATAATAATAAATAATAATCTTTATTGTCACAAGTAGGTTTACATTACCACTGCAATGAAGTTACTGTGAAAATCCCTTAGTCGTCACATTCCGGTGCCTGTTCGGGTACATAGAGAGAAAATTCAGAATGTCCAAATTACCTAACAGCACGTCTTTCGGGAATTCTGGGAGGAAACCAGAGCACCCGGAGGAAACCCACGCAGACACAGGGAGTGTCATGATATTCAAACACACACATCATGATAGACACACCAACAGACAAATCAGAACACACAACACCACAACCAATGACAGAAAGATATAAAAGCACAGACACGACCCCCGGTGGTCAGTATTAGCTGCAGAGGAGAACCAGGACACATTGGTTACCAAACACACTCAGGGAGACAGCACGTGCAGAGTATCCAGAACGAACTGTATTATAAGAGTTATAATAAAATAGAGTTGTACCACATACAACTGTGTTGGCTCATCTGTGCACCAGAGCACCCAACACCACAGGGAGAACATGCAGACTCCGCACAGACAGTAACCCAAGCCAGGAATCGAACCTGGGACCCTGGCACTGTGAAGCTACAGTGCTAACCACTGTGCTACCGTGCTGTCCTGGACTCGCCCTCTAGGAATTGTACCCAGCTGCCAATTTGCACAGAGCAAGAGCTGATATGATATGATAATGACCTGATAATATGTTTCTTTGATGTCAATTGAAGAACAGTATTGGCCAGGCCACCAGGGATAACATCTCTGCTCTTCTTTCAAATAGTGCCATGGGATCTTCTACATCTCCTTGAAAGGACAGAGATCTGAACTTTAGGATAAAAACTGTGCATAAGTTCCGCAATCAACATTCGGTTTGACATGATATAATCTTATTAAATCAGGATACTCAACAGTACAGGCCATCACACCAACATTATTTATTTCTCTGTCGACAGAAACAATTGACAACATCAAGCAAACAACAACGTGATCAACAGGGACCAAAATCCAGGATAACAATCGAGAGGGGGAATGCCTCAACCGGCTCGGCCACCCCTAACCTCCAACCCCTCTCAACCCACAGCTGGAACAGGGCAACACAGGACCAGTGGTCGGAAGGCCACACCAACCTCAGGCCTCGAAGTCAGGATTATATCTGCTCCATCAAATTCCATTAATGCAAGGACATCCTCATGCGCCTCCATTGCCTCCATGAAAACACCCCGCAACTCCTGGAATTGGGTCCGGGTGACCGGTACAGCAGAGCTAGACGTCTTCAGCCAGAACAGCGTCTTCATTGGCAGCCATCATCTGTCGAAGCACTGCGCACCATCAGGGTGGGTACCTGCTCAAAAGCCACTAAAGGCAGGGCCCCACCCCAACTTCGTCCAGCCACCACGAACAAGTGAGGATTTAAATATTCTGACTGTGCCCGTCATGCAGAAAAACCGACTAACAACTCTCGTGGCATGGTATAAACCATGTAACCCAAGAAAAGACAAAAAAGGAATGTGCACAAGGATAAAAAGATGGATTAAAAGGTGAACAGAGTCGGAGCTCGGGAAAACACAACCGCCCCCATGCTCACATCTCGTGAAATCTCTCAAAACGTCAGAACCAATCTAAACGCATCTGAGCTTGGGTGTTAAATTATTCCCATTATATCTATAGATATCCGTTTCATTGTTACAACTTTCCTTTAACATCCAGTGCACCAATGGCTGGATAAATTAATAGCCTGGACAGTGTTGCTCATAATCTGACAACAATTGTCATCCTTCATAAATCACAATATATTCACTATGTGTTTTCAATCCTGCACTTTCCGTTCTTTCAAACTCCATTGTCTCCTAGCAGTGTTTTCAAGATTCATATCTCGACATTCACATTCCTCTATGACATTTCTCCATCTGCCTAAAAATCTTCTCCAGCTTTGCATCTCTACACACAGGGCGAAATTCTCCCCCAACGCGCGATGCCCGCCGACTGGCGCCAAAGACGGCGCCAATCAGACGGGCATCGCGCCGGCCCAAAGGTGCGGAATGCTCCGCATCTTTGGCGGCCTAGCCCCAACATTGAGGGGCTAGGCCGACGCCGGAGGGATTTCCGCCCCGCCAGCTGGCGGAAATGGCGTTTGTTTCCCCGCCAGCTGGCGCGGAAATGCAGCGCATGCGCGGGAGCGTCAGCGGCCGCTGTCAGTTTCCCGCGCATGCGCAGTGGGGAGAGTCTCTTCCGCCTCCGCCATGGTGGAGGCCGTAGCGGAGGCGGAAGGGAAAGAGTGCCCCTACGGCACAGGCCCGCCCGCGAATCGGTGGGCCCCGATCGCGGGCCAGGCCACCGTGGGGGCACCCCCCGGGGTCAGATCGCCCCGCGCCCCCCCCAGGACCCCGGGGCCCGCCCACGCCGCCTGGTCCCGCCGGTAAATGCCAGGTTTGATTTACGCCGGCGGGACAGGCAATTTCTGGGCGGGACTTCGGCCCATCCGGGCCAGAGAATCCAACGGGGGTCCCGCCAACCGGCGCGGCCCGATTTTCGCCCCCGCCGAAATCTCCGGTACCGGAGACTTCGGCGGGGGCGGGATTCACGGCGGCCTACGGCCATTCTCCGACCCGGTGGGGGGTTGGAGAATGACGCCCACAGTCTCTGACACTGGCTTTTTCTTGGTTTTCCTCTCACTATGCTCCCCCTTGATTGCTACTCTTTCAGCGCTCTGCTACTCACTTGGAAACTCCTACCATGACTCCTTCCTACCACGTCCCTCTTTATATCCAGAGGTTTCTTGAAACCCTTTTCTAAGGGCATAAATAACTAAGAGCAGGAGCAGGTCTTACAGCCTCTTGAGCCTCCTCCATCGCTCAATAAGATCGTGGTTGGTCTCAGCTCCACTTTCCCACATGATCTCCATGTGTCTTGATTTTCCTAAAGTCCAAAAATCCATCTAGCTCTATTTATTTCCCTTCGAACAAGCCTCCACCTCTCCCAACCTTTCATATTTCCATGTTTTCCTCCACACTTGGTGCAGTGTTCAATTGTTTGGTGTTTGATTACGTGTGTCTGTTGACTGTTACTTGCTCACTATGACTGACTAGTTAAGCCTGGGTATGGCCATTTAGAAAAATAAACTAAATTGATTGAGCAAGCTGCTGTAAGCATGAGAGAGTGGACACCTCAAACCATTGAATAAAACTCTTGTTTGACATAGAAGTTGGTTTATCATCTCTGCATATCTCCAAGACTTAAAGCATAACACCCAGGATCCACATTTTTCCTGCACCCTATCGCATACTTTGGGATGTATTTTTGTGTGCAAAAGTACTATTGAAATGTAACACATTGCAAAGCACAAATGTGGTATTTCTTGCTTCATTACTCAAGGATTATGTTCATTAGCTCTTTTAGTCAAACAATAACTTTACCGTTGCTGCTGCAATGATAGCTCTATTCAGAATTCAAAGCTTTTGAAAAACATATTGCAGTGTTTCATAAAAGGTGACCACTCCGGCCCCCTCCCACAGACACCCACGCACAGACACACATGTACATTGACAGATTTTCAATGATTCATCTCTCTCTGGCTGTTTGAAAAGAAAATTATAGCTTCAAACTGTCACCAGTTGATATTGAAGTAATTATCTTGTAAGAGGAAGGAAAGGAATCAGGAGGAAACCATTGTATCTACTTGAAGCTGAGAAGTAATTGAATTGAATTGTTCTGAATGCAATATTTAAAGAACAAAACAACACTCAAATGTTATTTTGTGAGACTATTTAACGCTTTCACACATACCTGTTGTAATCAATTTCTGCCTTTTAGTACAGCTAGAAATGATAGCCTCAGGTGGAACTGATCGTAGTTTAAGCAGTCAATCAATGATCTAATGAGAGTTATGCAGCTTGTTTTCCTGTTGCACAATACAGATTTTAGTAATAAGAAAAAGGCACAATGTACAAATTAAAAGCCATTTCACAGACTACCTGAGCTGTGTACAACATTTGTAGTATTCATTCATTAACATCACAGCACATGAGCACTGCACAACAAACTCAGAGAACTCTGAGACAGGGAGATCACTAGAGTAGGCATTGTCAAACTCTGGGACGCGACCCGCGGGGGGGTCGCGGGCGGGTGTTGGGAGGTGTTGTACCCTCAATAACGACGCTAGAGAGTAAAACGATAAAGAAGGCTTTAATAAGCTAAGAACTAGCCTAATGTCGAGTCGGGTGCTTACTGGGTGGGCGGAGCCAGAGGCAGAGTCCCCCAGGGTTCCAAGCCCGGTCTTAAAGGGGACATCACCTTACATGATAATAAGGGTACAGTAATGCAATAACCGTTCATCACATTCACCGCCTGTTTAAAAAAACGAAGTCCAGCGGGGGTGAAGTAGAATCATAAGTTCATTCGTTTTGGCGGCCTGATCATCCTCATCAACCTCCTCAGCTCAGGCGGTGGTGCAGCGGACACGGATGTCTTAGTTGAGGGAGCACGGTGCTCGGAGCCTTGTTCCGGGTCGGGGTAGGGGATCGGGGCGCAGGGGAAATAGCTGGGGCTGGGGGTAGCGGTTCCGGCGCCGGCGGGGGGTGTAGAGGGGGGGGGGGGGCGCCAGGGGGCGCGCGCGGTTGGTGTCCACCGACGTGGAGTGGGACCGGGCGGGGGGAGTAGTGGGTGCCGGATCCCGCTGTAGTGGGGGAACCAGCGGGTGCCAGATCCCGGAGGGAAACCGTATTTTGCATGCCATCGGGGTACTCGACGTAGGCGTATCGGGGGTTCGCATGTAATAATCGGACCCTCTCGACCAGGGGGTCTGTTTTATGGCTCCTCGCGTGCCTCCGGAGAAGAACAGGTCCCGGAGCCGTCAGCCAAGGTGGAAGCGAGACCTCGAAGATGGACTTCCTGGGAAGACAAACAAGCAGTTGTGAGGAGTCTCATTCGTGGCCGTGCAGAGGAGCGACCTAATGGAGTGTAGGGCATCGGGTAGGACCTCCTGCCAGTGGGTGGTTGGGAGACCTCTCGACCGTAGGGCCAGAAGGAGAGCCTTCCAAACTGTCATGTTCTCCTCTCCATCTGCCCGTTTCCCCGCGGGTTATAACTGGTCGTTCTGCTCGAGGCAATGCCTTTGCGGAGCAGATACTGACGCAGTTCATCGCTCATGAACGATGTACCCCGGTTGCTGTGGATATAAGCGGGGAAACCAAACAGGGTGAAGATGCTGCGCAGTGCCTTTATCACGGTGGCCGAGGTCATGTCGGGACGGGGACGGCAAATGGGAAGCGGGAAAACTCGTCGATGACGGTGAGGAAGTAGGCATTGCGGTTGGTGGATGGGAGGGGGCCCTTGAAGTCCACACTTAGTCGCTCAAAGGGCCCTGAGGCCTTCACGGGACGAGCCTTGTCTGGCCGGTAGAAGTGCGGTTTGCACTCCGCGCAGATCTGGCAAGCCCTGGTCATGGCCTTTACCTCCTTGGTTGAGTAAGGTAGGTTGCGGGACTTGATAAAGTGGACGAGCCAGGTGACAGAGGTCATTGTGGATGGCTTGCAGGCGGTCCTCTTGCGCGTTGGCACACGTGCTGCGGGACAGCGCATCTGGGGGCTCGTTGAGCTCCCCTGGACGATACTTGATATCGTACGTGTAGGTGGAGAGTTCGATCCTCCACCTCAAAATTTTATCGTTTTTTATTTTGCCCCGTTGTGCGTTATCAAACATGAAGGCTACCGACCATTGTCGATGATGAGGGTGAACCTCCTACCGGCTAGGTAGTGCCTCCAGTGCCGCACAGCTTCCACAATGGCTTGTGCCTCCTTCTCGACTGCAGAGTGCCGAATCTCGGAGGCGGTGAGGGTCCGGGAGAAGAACGCTACTGGTCTGCCTGCCTGGTTGAGGGTAGCAGCCAGGGCGATGTCTGACGCATCGCTCTCTACCTGTAAAGGGATAGCTTCGTCCACCGCATGCAGAGCGGCCTTGATGATGTCGGCCTTGATGCGGCTGAAGGCCGATCGGGCCTCAGCCGACAGGGGAAATATCGTGGTCTTTATGAGTGGGCGGGCTTTGACCGCATGTTTGGGGATCCAAAGGGCATAATAGGAGAAAAGCCCCAAGCACTGTTTGAGGGCCTTGAGGCTGCGGGAGAGGGGAAGTTCCCTAAGGGGGCGCATGCGGTTGGGGTCGGGACCTAGGACCCCGTTTTCCAAAACATAGCCGAGGATGGCTAGCCGGGTTGTGTGGAAAACGCATTTTTCCTTGTTATAGGTCAGGTTAAGGGCTTGGGCGGTCTGGAGCAACTTTTTGAGGTTTGCGTCATAGTCCTGCTGATCATGGCCGCGGATGGTGACCTTGTCCAAGTATGGGTATGTAGCCCGCAAGCCGTACTGGTCCACCATTTGATCCATTGCCCTCTGGAAGACGGAGACCCCATTTGTGATGCCGAAAAGGGACCCTGAGGAAGTGGAAGAGCCGGCCGGCTGCTTCGAAGGCAGTATAGGGGCGGTCTTTCAGTCGGATAGGGAGTCGGTGGTAGGCGGATTTGAGATCGTCCGTGGAAAATACCTGGTATGGGGCGATCCGATTTACCATTTCTGCTATGCGAGGAAGGTGGTACGCAACGAGCTGCGTGAAGCGGTTTATGGTGTGGCTATAATCCACGACCATCCATTTATTTTTCACGGACCGGACTACCACCACTTGTGCTCTCCAAGGGCTGTTGCTAGCCTCGATGACCCCCTCTCCCAGTAAACGCTGGACCTCTGACTTGATAAAAGTCATATCTTGGGCATTGTACCGCCGGCTCCTGGTGGCGACGGGCTTACAGCCGGGAGTGAGGTTCGCGAATATCGGGGGGGGGTGCGACTTTCAGTGTTGTAAGGCTGCATACCGTGAGGGGGGGCAAGGGTCCACCGAACCTCAGTGTCAGGCTTCGGTGGCTGCACTGGAAATCCAGTCCGAGCAGCAGGGGGGCACAGAGGTGAGGGAGGATATACAGTTTGAAGCGGGTGTATTCGGCGCCCTGGATCGAGAGATCCGCAATACCCCTTGATTTGGACTGGGTGGGACCCGGATGCGAGGGCTATGGTTTGGGACATGGGATGGGTGCGCAAGGAGCAGCGCCTTACCGTTTCTGGATGAATAAAGCTCTCCGTGCTCCCGGAGCCAAAAAGGCACGGAGTGTCGCGCCCGTTGACCTGTACCTGCATCATAGAGTTCTGCAGGTGTTTTGGCCGCGTTTGGTAGAGGGTGATCGCTCCCAGTTGCGGGTAGGCGG
The DNA here is from genome assembly GCF_047496885.1 of Scyliorhinus torazame. Lineage (NCBI taxonomy): Eukaryota > Metazoa > Chordata > Chondrichthyes > Carcharhiniformes > Scyliorhinidae > Scyliorhinus > Scyliorhinus torazame. The sequence goes on along the minus strand of NC_092721.1, from coordinate 170,464,130 downwards.
AGCCCTCAGCCGAGTCGGATTTGTAAAATGGCCGCCGCCGTCGGTCGCACGTGTCTGGTCAAGAAGATGGCCGCCGCCAATATGGCCACCCCCATGATTCGCATGAGGAAGATGACGCGTCAGAAGAGGGCATGTCGGGTCGATGCGCAGCCGCGTTGCGAGGCCTGCGGGCCTGTGAGCCTGATTTTCGGGCCTGCTGTTCTTTGCGTTTCTGGCCCTTGGGCCTGGCCAGGCAGACCTTTGCAAAATGCCCCTTCTTCCCGCAGTCGCTGCAGATGGTGGAGCGGGCTGGGCAGCGTGGGTGTGGGTGCTGGCCCTGCCCACAGAAGTAGCATGGTGTGCCCCCGTCTGGGCGGGTCGCCGCGCGGCACAGGCCCGTAGCGTGACCGAGTCTGGGGAAGTCCGAAGGGGGTTCGCAGGGTCCGCGGGGTACATGCTTAAATTATGTCGGGCCACTTCCAGCGAGGAGGCGAGCATTAGCGTGTCCTGGAGGTCTTTTTCACCGTTTTTGAGTAGCCGCTGCCGGATGTAGGTCGAGCGGATGCCGGACACGAAAGCGTCTCTGATGTGCAGGTTCATATGGATTTCCCCTGTCACATCCTGATGGCCACAGTCCCTGGCGAGCGCGGTGAGTTTTTCTACGAATTTGGCTAGCGTTTCCCCCGAGTGCTGCCGGCAGTTAGAGAGCAGATGCCGGGCATGTACCTCATTGATGGGTTTGACAAACCTCTTGCCTAGTATCTCGACCGCCTCTTCATAGTTAGCCGCCTTTTCGCGCGTGGCAGAGATTCTGTGACTCACCGGGCATGGAGTAGGTGCAGCTTGCGTGGCCCCAGAATGGGAGTCTCTGAGGAGTCCAGGTTGGCCTCAAAGCATCGGAGCCAGTATTTAAACATTTCCTTTGCCTCCGGTATCCGTGCTTCCAGATTGAGCTTCTCTGGTTTTAGGCCTGCGTCCATCCTGATGTAGTTTAGCTTATTAAATTGTTGTACCCTCAATAACGATGCTAGAGAGTAAAACGGTAAAGAAGACTTTAATAAGCTAAGAACTAGCCTGGTGCCGAGATGGGTGCTTACTGGGTGCCGCCTGCAAGGCGGCCCCTTATATACGACTCCCAGGTGGGCGGAGCCGGAGGCGGTGTCCCCCAGGGTTCCAAGCCCGGTCTTAAAGGGCACATCACCTTACATGATGATAAGGGTACAGTAATGCAATATCCGTTCATCACAGGAGGGTTCCGGAGCCGTCCGTCGTTGTGCTCCCGAACGTGCAAATCTGCACGCAACAGCCGCAGCAGCCGGCTCTTAAGAACGCCGGCCGCAAGCGGCCTTCAAAATGGCCACGAACATGTAAAAAAAATAATGCGGCCACGCTGCGCATGCGTGCCAGATCATCGGGCACGCATGCGCAGTATGGCCGCTTTTTTAAAAAACGGTCGCAGCTTTTTGTTTCACAAGTTCGGGGTTTTTTAATTCATTTAATTCATTTATTTTATTCATTTAATTTTTTTTTCATTTATTTTATTCTTTTTTTTTACAAGTTCGGGGGGGGGTTTTATTTGATAAAATTTTATAGGAAAAAAATGCTGAACTTTGGACAGTTGGAGACTCCATACTTTCCGACACCGGAAGGCTTCGCCTTCATCCAACAGGTTCCATTGGAGGAGCGTGTATGAGGGCCAAAGGGACCCAAAACCATTTCCTCCATTTTTGTCAGCAGCAAACAAGGTAAGAGAAAATGGTGGGTCATGCAGGGGTCGGCCGACGTGGGTCGCGCAGGTCGGCCGACGTGGGTCGCGCAGGTCGGCCGGGTTGGGTCCCGAAGGTTGGCCAGTTGGTAAAAATGGGTCCCTGGAAAAAAAGTTTGAAGAACACTGCACTAAAGCATTTAAAGTGGCACTGGCTTCATGAAGGAAGTGTCATTTTCTTGTTTTTTTTCTGCCTGAACATAATGCAATGACAATGTGCTTAAGCATTTCTTCAGCTCTTAAGGTTAAGATCATCCATGTAGCTCCCACCATTATTAGGTCCCTCTCTAGTCCCCTTGCTAATCCTAATTAACCTCCAGTCCTCCGATCCTCTTTGTTGTGAGATTAAAGAATGGAAATTCTGAAGCACATGGATTGAACGTAATAATCAACAGAGGTTAATTAGATGGTTGTTAATTGTACAAAGGCTTTGTCTGGACTGACTCTAAGCCCGTGATGTAGCCGATGACATCACGGACTATCACGTGACTCAATTCTTAAAGTGACCATGCAACAACAAAACAATAACAACCCACTCTTAACTTTGCAATTTCTTGGGGGTTGGTGGGAGGATGGGATCGTTGTTGTTAATAAGGGGATTGACATCGTATTCATTACCGTTTACTGTTTGTTGGTGGGTGCAAATTTTGAAGAAAATGTGAAAATGGAGACTAAAAATATATATTTTTTAAAAACTTTGCAATTTATTTTCCATATTATATGTAAGCACCTCTCTTCCATGAGACACAATTCCTGTCTCTTGATTCCCCTCTCGTCTCACGTTCGAATCACTCAACTACCCTGCTTCATCACTATGTTGGCTGACATTAAAAATTGCTTCTTTTGCTCAGGTATCATCCTTTTTTCCATCAAGTCCATCAGTTCTTGGCCTAGCTAGAACAACAATGCCCAGAAAAATGAGGTCACCATGTGCCCTACCAGGGGGTCCTTATAGGGAAGACTGCAGACTGCAGACTGCAAACAACAAGGTATTGTTTCAAAACATATTCACCCAAACATCAAAGTGAAAGGTGTTGGGTGTTTTTCCCAGTCCTATGTTCAAATAATATGGGCTGATGCCATCCATCGTAATTTCTACCAACACCTTTCCCCCTTGCTCCCCCTCTTCAACCCACACCCCAATCCAGGCTTTTTTCTTCCCCAGCCAATCCCAACCTCTGCCTGTTATATGTACGCAACTCACTGGCTCAATGATAATGTAAGATGGTGTCCAGGAGGATCCAGGCGTGGAGCCTGAACTTGCAATGCAGGCCGCCCAATGTGTGATCTAGGACTGCTGCACCCGGGACCACCTCATCACCTCTCGATTTACCAACTAGGAGGCCTGACTACCAGAAGATCTATCGCCCTGTCCCACCTCTTCCATCTCCCCTCCCTAACTTCATTCCACCCCTCTACCACCCAACACAGAATCCCCCTTCCCTGAATGCTTCACATCTCCCTCTCCCTCAGTCTTTTCAACTGTCACGCTGTCCCTCAGTGCTTCCAGCCCTTCCCTCTTCCTCAGTCATTCACTCCACCTTCCCCCTTGCCTTCCACTCCATTCAACTACCACAGCACCCCCTCATCCTTCCAGTGATTATTGCAGCATCCCCACTGGGTGTTGGCCCTGGGCAGGCAGTATCAGCGGTCTTGTCTACGGGACGGACGGTGATGACATCTCACTGTGACATCAGCTCTTCTGGTCCTCATTGTCTGACAAAGTCTGACTCCTGTCTTTAAGATAGCATACCACTGTCTGCCCAACTGATCACCGCATTTGTGCTGGCAAATCCTTCTCATGGGCCCATATAGCTTGCGGGGGTTGCAGGAGATAGTGAACAGTTAGGGCTCAATCACTGGGGATGCTATAATGCAAAGCAGGTACACCCTGTTTACCCCATGCCCTGTCACTTCACAGTGAGGGTGTCACCATGTGGAACGTTCATGTGTCATGGGCCTACTGTCCCGCCCAACCTCCACCCCTCCCTTCCTTATTGTACGTGGCCTGTCGCTCCTTCTAGATGTTACCCCAGACAGCACATCAGAAGTGGAGACAGCCTGTTGGTTGCATGTCTCGCCCTCTGCCCTGTGATGCCCTTGGCGGCCATCCTCTGGAGGACCTGGGCCTGGCCAACTTTAGGGTGTCAGAGATGATGACCTGCCACCCTGTTCTGCCCGCTGCCCATCAGATGTGCCAGATTGGGGGGGGGGGGATTCGGAATCCAGAACCCAGCCCCTAATCTCTGAAGGCTGGGATTTCTCTCTTCAATTTCTAATTTTCAATCACAAAACATTACCCATCTCAGAACGCTTACATTGGAAATACAATCGATTGTGAATAAATTCCTCCTTGTGTTATTTTAAGATGTTTTTAAAAAAATTTCGAGTACCCAATTCATTTTTTCAAATTAAGGGGCAATTTAGCGTGGCCAGTCCACCTATCTACACATCTTTGGGTTGTGGGGGCGAAACCCACGCAAACACAGGGAGAATGTGCAAACTCCCCACGGACAGTGACCCAGAGCCGGGATCGAACCTGGGACCTCGGCGCTGTGAGGCAGCAGGGCTAACACACTGCGCCACCGTGCTGCCCACTTGTTATTTTAAGTTGTCGTTAACGTTTATTTTAAATACTCTGTTCTATATAATCCTTTCATTGTTCCATTGTATTAAATATTGGAATATTAGTGCAAGAAGAGGATACTAATGTTACAAGTGGGATTTCATTTTACTTCACAGCAAGTGAAATCAAATTGGATTTGGTTTGTTTTGTCTGACTATACTTTATCTGGATTCTCTATTATTGTGTCCCACTGTTTTGGATAAAACAGCACACATAGAAGTAGTGACACAATGCAAACTCAGTGTTTAGAAATCACATGAATAGCTCAAACTGGACGCTACTCAGCCACACAAACCAGGAAGATCCACGTTAGATATGGAGAGGTAACTGACCCATTCCAGGCATATTTAGGGGGCCACAATTCCCCGCATCCAGCCCAAGGTTAGGATTTAGCCCAAGGGTAGGATTTAGCACAGGTTCCCACCACCACAAGCGACCCGATATTTTTTGCTGGAAGCAATCTTTTTAATCTTTTATTATTAATGTCACAAGTAGGCTTACATTAACACTGCAATGAAGTTTCTGTGAAAAGCCCCTAGTTGCCACACTACGGCGCCTGTTCGGGTACATGGAGGGAGAATTCAGAATGTCCAATTCATCTTACAAGCATGTCTTTCGGGACTTGTGGGTGGAAACTGGAGCACCCGGAAGAAACCCACACAGACACAGGGAGAACGTGTAGATTCCGCACGTGACCCAAGCCGGGAATTGGACCGGGTTTCTGCCGCTTTGAAGCAATAGTGCCAGCCACTGTGCTACCGTGCTGCCCGTATGAATTCTGTAAACCCTCAGTGAAACTCTGAGCTACAAGAAAACATGTTCAGTTAATCTTGCACCTTCACTATCATCGCCAGTGCCCCAGCATCAGTGCCTTTACCATAGATTATCATCGAATTTACAGTGCAGAAGGAGGCCATTCGGCCCATCGAGTCTGCACCGGCTCTTGGAAAGAGCACCCTACCCAAAGTCCTATAACCCAGTAACCCAACTCAACACTAAGAGCAATTTTGGACACTAAGGGCAATTTAACATGGCCAATCCACCTAACCTGCACATCTTTGGACTGTGGGAGGAAACCGGAGCACCCGGAGGAAACCCACGCACACACGGGGAGGATGTGCAGACTCCGCACAGACAGTGACCCAAGCGTGAATCGAACCTGGGACCCTGGAGCTGTGAAGCAATTGTGCTATCCACAATGCTACCGTGCTGCCCCTTTAGGATGTGATTGGAAACGGAGAGACAGGAACATTTTTAAAAAGAAGTTGCTGGAGCTCCATATTAATGGTTAAAATTGTTCATTTGTGCAACTGCCTTGCATTGTTTTTTTTAAGCCGGTTAAGGATGACTTGTACATCACGCAACAGTTTGAAATCATGCTCCATTACACTGACACAACTCATGTCGTTGGTAGTTGAACATTCACAATGTGGTGATGTCAAGTGCAATCCAAGCTGCCTTACACTCTGTACGTTCTTTATGAAAGACAAAAGAGAAAAAGTAGACAAGTAATTGTGATATGATATGCAAATGATATGGTCTTTTTGAATTGACTGAGGGAAGCATTGGATGAGGCCTTTTTCGGCCATGGGATTATGATGTGTGATTAGCCGACACCCAATCCCATTGAGGTAGGCAGTCCACAGACCTTGCCCGATTTGCTTACCTAAATGATTGTGCAGCCATTACAGAAGCAAAGCCATGTCTGAGTGCAGTGGTGGGAGCTCAGACTGAGCTCATCAGGCCCATCCTTGTTGCCATGAAAGCCCAGCTTGGTGCCATGAAGGCTCAGACTGCAGCCACCAGGTCAGATAACTAAAGGTTTATTCAAAGAAGCCGGTTTTAAGGAGTGTCTTCAAGGAAAAAGAGTGGGATAGCGAGGCGGACTGTTTTAAAGTCAGAATTCCAGAACCGAGGGCCCAGGCAGTTAAAGACCGATGGTGAAGAAGATAAAATTGTGAATGCTACAATAATAATAATAACCTTTTATTGTCACAAGTATGAAGTTACTGTGAAAAGCCCCAAGTTGCCACATTCCGGCGCCTGTTTGGGTAAGCTGGTACGGGAATTGAACCCGCGCTGCTGGCCTTGTTCTGCATCACAAACCAGCTGTCTAGCCCACTGAGCTAAACCAGACCAGAATTAGATGAGCTTGCAGGGTTGTGGGGCTGGAAGAGATTACAGCGATTGAGGTAAGCAAAGTCATGGAGGGAACAGTAATGAAAATTTGAAAATTATGGTTCTGCTAACTGGGCGTCTGTTTAGGTCATGAGGAATTGGGGCACTGGGTGACAGACCTTGATGTGGGTAGAGCACAGGCAGCAGAGTATTGGTGACCTCAAGTGGGCTGGATGTGTTGGGAGTAGTTACACCTAGAGGTTACGAAGGCATGGAAGAGATGGACAGCAAACTGTGGAGATGTTGCTAATGTTAACCTGAAACAATATACTAGTATAGAAATTTAGGACACTGGTGGCTTTCTTGACAGACTGCCAACATCGTCCTCACCCTCCTGTGAGACTGCAGGTCGGGCTGTAGTTTTACAGCTCAGTGACCACGTCCTTGGTGAAAGAAATGTGCCTCAGACACTAGCTGTTCTTGGCATGAGCAGAGGTAGGAGAAGAGATCCATAAAGATGCTTGGGTCATTTATTGAAAAGCCTCAATCTGCACCACCCCCCTGCTCCATCCCTAAATGATGCTGAGGCTCAAGGCAGATTGCATCTGTAATACCCATCAATGACAGCAAACTTTCTCCTGACAGGCAAACCAACTTCTCTGACCCCTTGTCATTATAAAGCCCCCAAATCAGTAAGTTTGCAAAACTTCTCCAATAATACAGATTACAGTATGGGCGCACATGGTGGCACAGTGGTTAGCACTATTACCTCACAGCGCCAGGGACCCGGTTCAATTCTCAGTTGACTGTCTGTGTGGAGCTTGCACTTACTCCCTCTGTCTGCGTGGGTTTCCTCCAGGTGCTGCGGTTTCCTCCAACAGTCCAAAGATGTGCAGATTAAGTGGATTGGCCATGCTAAATTGCCCCTTAGTGTCTAAAAGATTAGGTGGTGTTACTGGGTTATGGGAGTACGGTGGAGGCCTGACCCTAGGTAGGGTGCTCTTTCAGAGGGTTAATGCAAAGCTGATGGGCCAAATGGCCATCTTCTGTACTGTAGGGATTCTATGATTCTAATACAGATCACAATACTCCCACTGATTCTGCACTAGCAAAGATAAGTCAAAAGCACCTCATCTGAAACTCGGATAGTTAGTTATCTAAATATCACTAGTGAGGGGTGAAGGGTTTAGCTAGGAGTGATTGAGAATAAGCATTACTGAGACCTGCATCATCTAAAAGGGCAAGTTGGGTGACAAATCAGCATTTGAGGCTGCTTGACTTCACAAACTGCCCACAATGCAAGGATCCAACCAATGCTCAGCACATCCACAAGTGCATCCTGTCAGTCCAGCCCACATTTTCTGAGTTCCATAACGCGGTGGCATGGTGGCACAGTAGTGCCTCACAGCGCCAGGGACCGGGTTCAATTCCGACCTCGGGTGACTGTCTGTGTGGAGTTTGCACCTTCTCCCCATGTCTGTGTGGGTTTCCTCCGGGTGCTCCGGTTTCCTTCCACAGTCCAAAGATGCGCAGGTTAGGTGGATTGACCATGATAAATTGCCCCTTAGTGTCCAGGGATTTGCAAGTTGGGTGGGGTTACAGGAGTGGGGTGGGGGAGTAAGCCTGAGTGGGGTGCTCTTTCAAGGGGTCGGTGCAGACTCAATGGGCCGAGTGGCCTCCTTCTGTGTGGGGGGTCTAATGGGAATTCCATGGGCTCTGACTTTTAAAAATAGATTTTCCTACTATCTTATTACATGCTGTATAGAAGACACAAATGAGTCCAACCCCACCTCAACATTTTGGTACCCCTGAATTACATGAAGTCAAAAACACTGAAGAGTGTTCCTCAGCTTTTTGGCTGCTGGAATATTCCTTTCATCAAGAGGGAAAAGGCGTTTGAAGAATTACATAAGAAACGTTTAGGCGCAATGAGAAAATCATTCTTCACAAGGAAACGGGTAAGTAATTGGTTGGTGAGTATTTTGCTCCTTTTTGTTAAAGTGAGCAACTCATTGATAATTGTAAGATTTTATTGGTAGTATTCAGGTCTACTAGCAGTGGTAAAGGTTATTGAGAAAAGTGAGGTGTGTTAATTATAAACTAAGGAAAAGTAATTTTGTGAATTAACTGACATGGATTGCAGGGCAGGTGATGTGTTGCAACCACCGACCAACAGTAGCAGCAGTGTGTACCATCGACAAGATGCACTCCAGGAACTCACCTAGGCTCTTTAGGTATCACCTACCAAACCATCTAGAAGGACAAGAGCAGCAGATACCTGGGAATCCCACCACCTGGAAGTTCCTCTCCAAGTCACTCACCACCCTGACTTGGAAATATATCGCCGTTCCTTCACTGACACTGGGGCAAAATGCTGGAATTCCCTCGCTGTTATAACCTGACCCAAAGCCACTGGGTCTGTACCATCAGGTCCCCCGTGGCCTCACTTGACTATGATCTCCCTCAATGAGGGGGCGGAGTTACACCCTTGACCTTGGGACATAAATACCCTGCCTAACCTGCATATCTTACAACACAAAATGGTCCTACATAACCCTATGGCCCTCTGGGACTATGACGACTTTACTAAGGGGCAATTTGAGCATGGCCAATCCACCAACCTGCATATCTTTCGATTATTACCTTCCAATCTGGCGGCACTGTTTACAAATCTTATTGACTGGAAGTTGAAGAGCTGCCATTTCCTAGAACTTTGCTTGATTGCCTTATGGAGTCAGAAAATAATTTACTGGGGTTTTATCATGATGTGGCCACAGATGTTTTTCACTTGCTTGTCTGTTTCAGGACATTGTGTGATTTATTGGTGGAGTCAGTGATGCTTGTGGCTTCACTATGGGTGAATGGGGCAGAAAGAAATTTCCTGAACTTCTTTTCATATCCTCCCACATTTCTTCTTGTTATGTACCAGAATTATTCATCAGAATATACTCTCTACTTGAATTAAAAGCTGTTGGTTTTAACCCACTTTTATATGTTTCTATAGCGTAAATGTATCACAAGCCAATAAATTTAGACAAACCCAGTGAAAATGTTTAATTTTGCTTAGGCTGGGTTCTGCCAACTGAATGGTGAATATGAAAGTGGTCCAGTTCTTGCAGCTGCATGAATTATTAAAATAAGGCAGTACTTCAAAAAGAGAATGTTTTCATAAGGGTAATTTCAAATGTATATGTGCAGGGTCTTCACTGGACTAAGCAATGTTTAAAAAAGCATTTGTTCGACTCCACATTAATGCAGATGATGGGATGGACGACCCAACAAAATATTCAATTCCAAGCCTTTCCCAAGGTGTCCCCACAATTCCACGTCCTAGTGTGGTCATGAGTCACACAGCACAGGAAGATCCCAGGTTCTGCTACTGCTTTGTGTCATGTTAGCTGGTCTCAGCTGAGGTGGGGGTAGGGCGTGTTCCAACTGGTCCCGCACGTTGGGAAAGGACAGTATTTGGTTCAGTTATGCTGCACTCCCTTGCTGGACATTCTGTCACCACAGACCTTTTGCCAACACTCACATCTGCCATTACTATTGATGTGTTGGGTGTCCTGGATACGTGGAACACATACAGGCCACCAACACTTAAAATAGTGGAACACTATTTATTAAGTTAGAAACTGTTGAACATACTTTCACTGTGGGTTAACACGATGTTAGATTAAACTAAAGACCTATGCCTGTCCAAACCAGTCTATGCACTTAGCACATGGTGAGGACCTGTGCTGTAAGCTGTAAGCTCTGTCCTTGTAGGAGGCTGCATCCCGAATGAGCAGGAACTCTGATGTCCCTGTCCTTATAGTGAGTGTGCACTAACTGGTGATTGGCTGCGGTGTTGTGTGTGTTGATTGGTCTTGCTGTGTGTCCATCAGTGTGTGTGTATCTGCACCATGATATACTGGTGTATATCATGACATCCCCCCTTTTATAAAAGAATGTATGTGTGTGGCAATAAATTATGTATGGTGAGAATGTTCCTAACTACATGTGGGGTGCAAAGACATATTTACAGGACTACGTACATGAGAACTAAGCTATTTACATGGGAAGGTACCTGGTGCAGAGAAGCAGTATGCAACAAGAATAACGAGCTCAACACTATATACAAACCAGGGAAACGATCAAACAAAGCAACAAAACAATTCAGAGAGTTTATAAGTCCGCAAAGTTCATAAATTAAGTCTCTGAGGTGGGCGACGAATTCTGGTTGACCGCCTCAAGGGTGGGTCGAGAGCCGCCGGTTCAGGAGCAGGCTGGACTGCGTCAGAGTCAGGGGGAGGCAGAGTGACAGGGGGCTCTGCATAGTCCGTGGCAGGGTCAGCAGAAGGGCAAGGCGACAGTGGAGGATCACATAGCGAGCGTGGAACGAGATGAAGGGCGCGTCGATTGCGGCGCAGAATAGAGCCATCCGGTAGACGAACCAGTAGAAACTGTTGAACATACTTTCACTGTGGGTTAACACGATGTTAGATTAAACTAAAGACCTATGCCTGTCCGAACCAGCCTATGCACTTAGCACATGGTGAGGGCCTGTGCTGTAAGCTGTAAGCTCTGTCCTTGTAGGAGGCTGCATCTCGAATGAGCGGGAACTCTGATGCCCCCTGTCTTTATAGTGAGTGTGCTCTAACTGGTGATTGGCTGCGCTGTTGTGTGTATTGATTGGTCCCGCTGTGTGTCCATCAGTGTGTGTGTACCTGCACCATGATATACTGGTGCATATCATGACAACTGTATCACCACTTGCTCCTGAGTCAGAAAACTGTTACATATTGTTGCATTATCTGTAAATATCTGTTGCGAGCTGGGGACAACTTTGCTAGGAACTAATATGCTGTGTGTAAGTGTTCACGGGGGCCACATTTCACAGATGCACTAGAGACAGCATGACAAAATTAAACATAAAGTATTTCAGATCTTTATAAACTTAAAGTGTGACTAATAACATCTGAGAACCAAACGGCAACAGGAACACACGGTATGGTGGCAGTGGTGGGATCTGAACCCACACCGATGAGGGGACTGGAGCCTAATGCAAGCTATTGGAAAAATTAGGCTTGCTGCAGCACAAACTTTCCCCAGTGGCCAATCACAGCAATATCTTTCTGGGCTCTCCAATTTATCAGGAACTAGAGCTCATAAAATCCCCGGTAACGATGTTGAACAAACACAGTTTGAAGCTGAGAACACATCAGTTACCTGCCCGTATAGCATCTGCTTAATGAGCACTAACAACAAGGTTTAATTATTGTGATTGATGTGGAAGTTGCTTGATCGTTACATACGGTGGCTGCAAATGTATCTGAGGTTACTAACTCGAGTTCAATTTATTTCTGGAAGTCTGATCATGCAAAAGCTGCTGGAGAGTTCTGTACAAATTGCCATGGGCACTTCGACTGAGAAGTCAGATCAAACCAGTTCTAATTGACTCTAATGGGTTCTCACGCAAGCTGTTCAATTCATTTCTCACAGCTGTGTGGCATGCAACAAAGTTCAAAATTAATTTGTGCACGTGAAGAATCAAAAATGGATTTGATCTTATAGTTATCACGTGCCTTGATCATTACAGCCAAATGTTGTTCCCTCTTCCCACACCTCATGGTGCACAAGGCAGACTTTCGCCTGCTTCCAGAGCCATTTTGTTCCTGGAACAGGTCACTAGCTTGCGGGACACCACTCCACAACAAACATCGCTGACCAGGAGCCTCTCCCACTCTTACTGCCCGTGTTGCAAGGATTTTGCAGGTTGGTACTCAATCTGTATGCTGCATCATGAATACATGATCTGGAGCGGGGAAGAAGGATATGAACCTAAAACTGCTGGCTCAGCAGTATGGACACTCCCCACTGCACCATACGACCTCTGTTATAGCCAAAAGGCAAAGTACTTAAATTTTCAATGAGCAACCTAGTGACGGCAGGTGTAATAGTGGACTGATATTTTCTGCAACTATACACGAGAAATTAAATCTAGCCCTTCTAAGGAATTTTAGGCAATGATGAAGATGTAATGGGATTTGTTTGTGCATTGTTAATTAGTTAGCCTATGATACAGGGTTCTGTATTTTGTTGTACAATGATAATAATGTTATATCCAGTTGGATGGGAAATCCATGCTCCCTTCCAAAGCTGAGAAGCTTTATGGTTACCAACATTAATTGTTCAAGGCTGCTCGGATAATTCTCACAGCAAGAACTTTGAGAAATTATTATTCCATGGCTAAATTCATAATCTTGAGCCATTCGAAAGGAAGGAAGGAGAAAGATTTACATTTATATAACACTTTAAATGACCACCAGAGGTCTCAAAGTGCCGTACAGCCAATGAAGTATTTTTGAAGCAGAGTCGCTGTTGTAATACAGCAGCCAAGTTACACACAGCAAAATCCCACAATGACCAGGGGCATGATTCTCCCAAAGGGGAACAAAGTTCCCTGGTGAAAATGTTTAGCTGCCTGATTCCCAGCACTCGCAGTGCCAAGAGACACAACGCAACTCACATTGAATAAGGGGCCTGAATGGGGAACACGTGGACAAGGCCGCACATAGCCCCGTTTTGTAAAGTGGAGTGTTCCGCTTGCCAGAACTTCCCACTGTAGTGAGAGAAATGGCACCCTGATCTCTGAGGCCCCTGAAACAATCCCCGATCTCCCCCCCCAGACTGAAAGCACAATGGGAGGGTCCCCGGCTCCCCACACAACACCCATGCCGAGCAATCCCAGCCTGATCGCGTGCATGCAAAGAAATGCCAGCTTTGCACCTTGGCAGTGCCATGCCAGCACCACCCGGGCACCTTGGCAATGCCAGGCTGGCACTGCCAAGGACCCAGGTGGCACCAGTAGTGCAAGGGCATCACCCCACTCAAAGGGAATGCAGCTGGGGGGTCTCCGATCCCTTGGGAGACGCCCACGGTTGCCGATCCTTCTGTGATGCACTATCAATTACGACGAGACGAGAGTAGAATGTAATCGAGGCTTTATTACACAGAGATGTGTGGCCTCCTACAGCAGCTTACGAAATGGCTGCTGTTCGGAGAGCATATACATTTATACTCCGCCTCCTGGGCGGAGCCAGCAGGCAGGGATCAATTCCCGTACCTGTAGTACAGGGGCCTAACCGTAATACCCATATATACAATATAATACAACAGTGGTGACTACCAAATTCTGGTCCCCGTTTGTGGGGGCCAATGTTGAACGCCACTTACCCGAGGTTACTGAGTGAGGGGGTTGAATCCCAAAGCTTCAGGTACCTTGGGAATATGTATAAAAGTGAGGCAGATTTGCCAAAATATGATTCCGCTCACAATGGGCGAGATTCACATCACAACCTCTCACGAGATTGTATTGAGTCTCGTGAGACGTTGCGAGCTAGGTAGATCCCGGGAGCGGGGTTTCCTGGCTTTCAACGACCATGCTGTGCTGCAGCGAGCTGCTTTTCTTGGCAGTTGGATCGCTCTCCAGATTATCAATTTGTTTTTTTCTGTATTTGTTGATTAAGGCATCAATATTAGCCAGATCACCGGGGATAACTATCCTGCTCTTCTATGAAATAATGCAGTGGGATCGTTTACAATCACTCAAGCAGGTTAGAATGTTGGATTAGGATAGAATGTGCATAATGTGCGAGTTTTGTTCTGGATACCTTTCAAGTGTTTGCTCTCAGGGTCAGGGTGAAGAGGAAGACTGGAGTGCACTTGGGGACTCACCATTTCCAACAAGGCCACCAGCAACAGAAGTGTAGTGAGAGCAGGTGGCAGTGAGAGAAAAATAGTCTTTAAAGGATGAGCAATTTGCTGATGATGTAACCATGGACTCTTGCTTTCATAGAATAGATAGAATCATAGAATTTACAGTGCAGAAGGAGCTACTCGGCCCATCGAGTCTGCACCGGCCCTTGGAAAGAGCACCCTACTTACACCCATACCTTCATTCTATTCCCATAACCCAGTAACCCCACCTAACCTTTTTGGGCATTAAGGGCAATTTAGCATGGCCAATCCACCTAACCTGCACATCTTTAGACTGTGGGACGAAACCGGAGCACCCGAGGAAACCCACGCAGACACGGGGGAGAACGTACAGACTCCGCACAGACTGTGATCCAAGCCGGGAATTGAACCTGTAGCTGTGAAGCAACTGTGCTAACCACTGTGCTACCGTGCTGCCCACTTTCCTCCTCAAGCATTCCCCTTCCTTCACAACAACCTCTGCTTTCTGATTTTCTGTTTTCCGACACTTAAGAACTGCTGCCTGCCCAGCCACAGGAGCCCCAAGTGGAAAAGAGAGAGCAACAGTGCGGCTCTAATAAAGAGAGCTGTTCATTTGACACCACCTCTGATGGTGATGCTTATGTGGAAGAGATGGTGATGTGGTGGTAATATCACTGATCTGGTGATCCCGGGGTTCAGACTAATGTTCTGGAGACAAGAGTTCAAATCCCATCACGGGCAGCTTGTGGAAATCTGAATTAAATTAATAATCTGCAATTGAAATGCTCGTCATTGTCAGTGAAAAAAATGAAATGAAAATCACTTATTGTCACAAGTAGGCTTTGTAGCGCACAAAGACTCACGAGAGACGAATAGAGATGAAGTCGATGAGGCTTTATTAAATGTGACTTGTTCCCCGCAGTTCAGTAACAGACTGACCTGCGGGGGAGAACTCCTGGTTCTTATACTCCACCTTCAGGGCGGAGCTAGAGGTCAACAGCCAACCAGGACCCGGGATCTGTCAGCCAATGACATCATGGCTTCACAGTCCCACATGACCCCTAATGCATACTACCACATTCACCCCTTGTTAAAAATGAACCCGGCGGGGTGGTGCTTCGCATGGTGGCAGGGGTTTACAAGGCTGGTCCTGGGAGGAAAACTTTTGCATGTCATCACAGTATGTACAGGGTTTTTTTTGTTTTGCACTATTTACAGTAGTCGTAAGGGGGAAAAAGAAAAAAAGTTCTCGTTAAAGTCCACAACATTGTAGTGTTACATCGACGCCACGAGTCGGTAGGGCGGTCTGGTCGTCCTTGTCGATCGCCTCGGCCCCGGTGGTGATGCTTGTTCCAGTGTTGTCATCTCCGGGAGCCTTACGGTTTCTGCTTCAGCTTCACTTCTGGTCGGACCTGGGAGGAGGACCGATCCTCCCGGGAAGGGGGCGGTCGCGGGGTGCGCCGGTGGCAGGGAGGGGGTGATTGGTGTCGGGGGGGAGTGCGTGTTGCCGGCGGGCACCAGATCTCGCAGGGAGACCGTGTCCTGTCGGCCGTCGGGGTACTCCATGTACGCGTACTGCGGGTTCGCGTGGAGGAGGTGAGCCCTCTCGACCAACGGGTCTGACTTGTGCGCCCGCACTTGTTTTCGGAGCAAGATGGGTCCTGGGACCGCCAGCCAGGTCGGCAGCGACGTTCCAGAGGAGGACTTCCTGGGGAAGACAAGGAGGCGCTCATGAGGCGTTTGGTTAGTGCTAGTACACAGTAGCGACCGGATGGAGTGGAGAGCGTCCGGGAGGACCTCCTGCCACCGTGAAACTGGGAGGTCCCTGGACCGTAGGGCCAGTAGGACGGTCTTCCAGACCGTGCCGTTCTCCCTCTCTACTTGCCCGTTCCCCCGGGGGTTGTAGCTGGTCGTCCTGCTCGAGGCTATACCGTTGCTGAGCAGGAACTGGCGCAGCTCGTCACTCATGAAGGAGGACCCCCTGTCGCTGTGGACGTATGCGGGGCAACCGAACAGTGTGAATATGGTGTTAAGGGCTTTAATGACTGTGGCCGCTGTCATGTCAGGGCAGGGGATGACGAAGGGGAAACGGGAGTACTCGTCCACCACATTCAGGAAGTATGTGTTGCGGTCGGTGGAGGGGAGGAGCCCTTTGAAATCCAGACTAAGGCGTTCAAAGGGACGGGAAGCCTTGATCAGGTGCGCACCATCCGGCCTGAAAAAGTGCGGTTTGCACTCTGCGCAGATGTGGCAGTTCCTTGTGACTGTACGGACCTCCTCCACAGAGTAGGGGAGGTTGCGGGACTTTATAAAGTGGTAGAACCGAGTGACCCCGGGTGGCAGAGGTCCTCGTGGAGGGTTTGGAGGCGGTTAATTTGTGCGTTGGCACATGTGCCGCGGGATAGGGCATCGGACGGCTCGTTCAGCTTTCCGGGACGGTACAGGATCTCATAGTTGAAGGTGGAGAGCTCGATCCTCCACCTTAAGATCTTGTCGTTTTTAATTTTGCCCCGCTGTGCATTATCGAACATGAAGGCTACCGACCGTTGGTCCGTGAGGAGAGTGAATCTCCTGCCGGCCAGGTAATGCCTCCAATGTCGCACAGCTTCCACTATGGCTTGGGCTTCCTTTTCCACTGAGGAGTGGCGGATTTCTGAAGCGTGGAGGGTTCGGGAGAAAAAGGCCACGGGTCTGCCCGCTTGGTTAAGGGTGGCCGCTAGAGCTACATCGGAGGCGTCGCTCTCGACCTGGAAGGGGAGGGACTTGTCGATGGCGTGCATCGTGGCCTTTGCGATATCCGCTTTGATGCGGCTGAAGGCCTGGCAAGCCTCTGTCGACAGAGGGAAGGTCGTGGTCTGTATTAGGGGGCGGGCCTTGTCTGCGTACTGGGGGACCCACTGGGCGTAATATGAAAAGAACCCCAGGCAGCGTTTTAGGGCTTTTGAGCAGTGAGGGAGGGGAAATTCCATGAGGGGGTGCATGCGTTCGGGGTCGGGGCCTATTATCCCATTGCGCACTACATATCCCAAGATGGCTAGCCAGTTTGTGCTTAAAACGCACTTGTCCTCGTTGTATGTGAGGTTCAAGGCTTTAGCAGTCTGGAGGAATTTTTGGAGGTTGGCGTTGTGGTCCTGCTGATAGTGGCCGCAGATGGTTACGTTGTCGAGATACGGGAACGTGGCCTGCAACCCGTGTTGATCAACCATTCGGTCCATCTCTCGTTGGAAGACCGAGACCCCATTTGTGACGCCAAATGGGACCCTTAGGAAGTGGTATAATCGCCCGTCTGCCTCGAAGGCTGTGTACTTGCGGTCACTTGGGCGGCTGGGGAGCTGATGGTAGGCGGACTTGAGGTCCACGGTGGAGAAGACCTTATATTGGGCAATCCGATTGACCATGTCGGATATGCGGGGGAGAGGGTACGCATCTAGTTGTGTGTACCTGTTGATGGTCTGGCTATAGTCTATGACCATCCTTTGCTTCTCCCCTGTCTTTACTACTACCACCTGTGCTCTCCAGGGACTATTGCTGGCCTGGATTATGCCTTCCTTCAGTAGCCGCTGGACTTCGGACCGAATGAATGTCCGGTCCTGGGCGCTGTACCGTCTGCTCCTAGTGGCGATGGGTTTGCAATCCGGGGTGAGGTTTGCAAACATGGATGGGGGCTCAACCTTGAGGGTTGCGAGGCCGCAGATAGTGAGTGGGGGTATTGGGCCGCCGAATTGGAAGGTTAGGCTCTGCAGATTGCACTGGAAGTCTAATCCCAGTAATGTGGGCGTGCAGAGTTGGGGAAGGACGTAGAGCCTGTAGTTTTTAAACTCCCTCCCTTGCACCGTTAGGGTCACTATGCAGAAGCCTTTAATCTGTATGGAGTGGGATCCTGCAGCTCGGGAAATCTTTTGCGCACTGGGACGGATGGTCAAAAAACAGCGTCTTACCGTGTCGGGGTGGATGAAGCTTTCTGTGCTCCCGGAGTCGACCAGGCATGGTGTCTCGTGCCCGTTTATCAGCACCGTTGTTGTCGTCGTCTGGAGCGTCCGGGGCCGTGCTTGGTCCAGCGTCATTGAGGCCAGACGCGATCGTAGTGCTTGAGCGTCTTCCTCGAACCCCGTGGAGCCGTCGACACTGGGGTCCGTTGTTGCCGTCCAAGATGGTGGCGGGGGTGAACAAAATGGCTGCCCCCATGCATCGCACATGGCTGGGGGGTCACATGATGGCGGCGGGGGTGGACAAAATGGCCGCCCCCATGCGTCGCACAGGTCTGGGGGGTCACAAGATGGCGACGCCCCTCCTCCCCTCGTGGTGGCTGGGACCCAAAATGGCGGCGCCTGCGGGTCGCACATGGGGCGCTGGGGGGGTTGGGGAGCGTTAGAAACGCGCAGGACACCTTGTTCTCCGGAGGCAGCGGTGGCCGGGACCCAAAATGGTTGCGCCTGCGGGTCGTACATGGGGCGCTGGGGGGGTTGGGGAGCGTTAGAAACGTGCAGGACTCCTTGTTCTCCGGGGACAGCGGCGACCTCCCGGGACCGGCACACAGCCGCGAAATGGCCCTTTTTCCCGCAGCTCTTACAAATCGCTGCGCGGGCCGGGCAGCGCTGCCGGGGGTGTTTCGCCTGGCCGCAGAAATAGCAGCGGGCTCCCCCGGGACGACTTGGCGTCTGAACCGCGCAAGCCTGTGGGGTGGGGGGGGGTTTGTCGCGACGGGGGTCCATGGAGCCCAAGGGGCTGCCGCGCGGTCGGGGCCGTAGGCGCGGGCGTTTCGCGCGGCCACATCCAGGGAGGCTGCAAGGGCCCGTGCCTCTGAGAGTCCTAGCGACTCTTTTTCTAAAAGTCTTTGGCGGATTTGGGAAGAGTTCATACCAGCCACAAAAGCATCGCGCATTAACATGTCTGTGTGTTCAATCGCGTTTACCGGCGGGCAGCTGCAGGCCCGTCCCAAAATTAGCAGCGCGGCGTAGAATTCATCTATCGATTCTCCGGGACTTTGCCGTCTCGTTGCGAGTTGGTAGCGTGCGTAGATCTGGTTCACTGGGCGAACATAGATGCTCTTTAGTGCTGCGAACGCCGTCTGGAAATCCTCTGCGTCTTCGATGAGAGGGAAAATTTCCGGGCTTACCCTCGAGTGCAGGACCTGTAGTTTCTGGTCTTCTGTGACCCGGCCGGGGGCCGTTCTGAGGTAGGCCTCGAAACAAGTCTGCCAGTGTTTGAAAACTGCTGCTGAGTTCACTGCGTGGGGGCTGATCTTCAGGCATTCCGGGATGATCCTGAGCTCCATAGTCCTTTAAGCACGCTTAATAAATTGTAGCGCACAAAGACTCACGAGAGACGAATAGAGATGAACACGATGAGGCTTTATTAAGCATGACTTGTTCCCCGCAGTTCAGTAACAGACTGGCCTGCGGGGGAGAACTCCTGGTTCTTATACTCCGCCTTCAGGGCGGAGCTAGAGGTCAACAGCCAACCAGGACCCGGGATCTGTCAGCCAATGACATCACGGCTTCACAGTCCCACATGACCCCTAATGCATACTACCACGGGCTTCAAATGAAGTTACTGTGAAAAGCCTCTAGTCGCCACATTCCGCCGCCTGTTTGGGGAGGCTGGTACGGGAATTGAACTGTGCTGCTGGCCTGCCTTGGGCTGCTTTCAAAGCCAGAGATTTAGCCCTGTGCTAAACCAGCCCCTATAATAATAGTCACCATGTACACCATAACAGCCCCTAGTAATAGTCACCATGAAACCATTCTTGATTGCCATGAAAACCCACTCGATTCACTAATATCCTTTACAGAAGGAAATCTGACATCCATACTGGCGTTGCAACCGCCTGCCCAGTGCGCAGCCAATTCCAGCCCCACTGGACCCGGAGATGCAACACAATTGAAATTAATAAATATTTCTGGGAAAAAAAAATGTCTTCAACTCTTAACTTCCAAATATCTACAGCCACCAGGTTTGTAAATTTAAACACAATTAAGTTTATTAATAACAGTAATTATAATTAAATTAAAAGTAAAGTCTTTGCTTCAGATGGTTGTTTCTAGCACACTTTCCTTCAAGGCTTTCAGTTCAAGATTTCTGTTTCCAGTCTAGATTCATCCAGGTCTCCCAAGTTTCAGAAATGCAGCAGCTCTTCTGGAGAAAACACGAGGGAGAGAGACCAGGGGCAGGATTCTCCGATATCGGCGCGATGTCCGCCGACCGGCGCCAAAAACGGCGCGAATCAGTCGGGCATCGCGCCGCCCCAAAGGTGCGGAAGTCTCCGCATCTTGAGGGGCCGAGCCCTCACCTTGAGGGGCTAGGCCCGCGCCGGACTGATTTCCGCCCCGCCAGCTGGCGGGAAAGGCCTTTGGTGCCCCGCCAGCTGGCACGGAAATGACTTTGCCGTGCGGCGCATGCACGGGAGTGTCAGCGGCCGCTGACGGCATCCCCGCGCATGCGCAGTGGAGGGGGTCCCTTCCGCCTCCGCCATAGTGGAGACCATGGCGAAGGCGAAAGGAAAAGAGTGCCCCCATGGCACAGGCCCGCCTGCGGATCGGTGGGCCCCGATCGCGGGCCAGGCCACCGTGGGGGCAACCCCCCCCCCGGGGCCAGATCGCCCTGCGCCCCCCCCAGTACCCCGGAGCCTGCCCGCACCGCCGTGTCCCGCCGTCCCAAAGGTGGTGCTGGCGTGGATTGACAACGGCGGGACTTCGGCCCATCGCGGACTGGAGAATCGCCGGGGGATTCCCACCCCCGCCGAATCTCAGGTGGCGGAGAATTCACAACATGGCGGGGGCAGGATTCACGCCGGCCCCCGCCAATTCTCCGACCCGGTGGGAGGTCGGAGAATCGTGCCCCTCGTCTTTTCCCGTGTGTCTAGATCTTCTACTGATTTTCCCTGGCTCTCTGAAAACCATCCCATTCAGGCAGGACCCAATCACCGCCTGTTACCGGGCAGAATATGGCCTTTTGGCCAATTCATTGGCCACCAGCCAACCAATCGAACCGAGTCCCACCGATCTCTCGGGTGCCGAAAAGTTTGAGTTCTGTTGTCCAAACCTAGCAGAGTGTTCTCTTTTGTACCTTTTGAATTCTTCATTTCTCCTGCTCGGCTTAAAACTGTGTGTCCATTAAACATCCGTGGACCAAAATGATAATAGCAAACCGCACCTGGTGGATCTGATGTTAAAGGCGGGTCGGATGCAGTGCATGGGATGGAGGTTAGATGCTTTTATCGGATATTGGGTTCAGCAGGAAGGTCTCCAGAGCTACAAGAGCATATGTAGAGTTTACTGTGATGAGCTCTCTTCATTAGAGCTGCACTGTTGCTGGGAACGGGAGTCTCACCCTCTACTCTGTGGGAGGCGTTAAAGGCGGTGATTGGGGGGCGGGGGGGGGGGAGATCATATCGTGCAAGCCGCACGTGGATGGGGAGGCCAAAAAGGTTAGACAGAGGTTAGTGGATGAGATCTTGGGAGTGGACCTTGGGTATGTGAGCGACCCAACTCCAATTCCCAACTATTGGCACATAGGAAAAAGCTGCAAATGCAGTTTGACCTGTTATCTACGGACTGGGCACTGCGCCAGCTGAGGTGGTTGAGTGGGGTGATATATGAGTATGGGGAGAAGGCCAGTCACCTCTTGGCTCACCAACTAAGGTGGAAGAAAGCTACTCGGGAGATCATCCAGATTAGGGATACGGAGGACAGACTGGTTTCTGACCCGGACATGGTGAATGGGGCATTTCAAGCCTTTTACGAGAGACTCTGTAGGTCAGAGCAACCAGGGGATGAGCGAAGTTTCCCAAGATGGGGGAGGAATTGTGTGAGGAGCAGGAGGTGCTGCTGGGATTGGAGGAGGTCCAAACAGCCCTAGGAAAGATGTAGACGGGGAAGGTGCAGGGGCCAGTTGTGTTCCTGGTAGAAGTTTGCCGATCAATGAATTCTGTTGCTGATGGGGATGTATAACGATTCCCTGGATTGGGGCTCTCTCCCTGAGACGTTGGGGCAGATATCCATCTTCCTTCTCCTGAAAATGGCTCAGGATCCCACAGAGTGTGGGGCTTAACACCCGATTTCACTGCTCAATGTGGATGAACAGCTTTTGGTCAAATCTTCTGGCGAGATGCTCTGGATCCTCCGGCGGCATGGTGCAGCCCCACAACGAGAAACCCCATTGACCGGCTGACGTAACGGAGCATCCCGCCGGCGGGGTGATGCAGAAATGTGGCACGACGGGACATAGCACCCTGCCGCCTGTCTCCCGGAGGTAGTCGGGGAGGATCAGACGGGACTTGTGAAGGGCCAAAAGTTGTCATCCAATGTGAGTTGACTGCTCAATGTGGTTCTCACCCCAGTCGCTGGGTTGGAACTGGAGATAATCATGTTGCTGAACGCAGCAAAAATGTTCGACAGGGTTGAGCGTAGGGAGGTACCTCCTTGTGGTCTTGGAGAAGTTTGGGTTGGGCCCTGGATTTATGTCGTGGGTGCGGTTGTTGTGCGCGGCTCCTTCGGCCAGCATGCATACCAACACTTTGTGTTCGGGGTCATTTTGGCGATATAGGCGGAGGGGACAGGGGTGCCCTATGTCTCCTCTCTTGTTCACGCGAGCGATGAAGCCATTGGCAATTGTCTGAGGACTTCAACTAAGTGGAAAATTGTAAGAGGTGGGGAGAAACACAGGATTTCCTTGTATGCAGATGACCTTCTGCTATACATGAGGGACCCAAGGCCAATAATGGGGGACAAAATGGGGACATTGAAGAGCTGTGGCTCCTTCTCGGGATACAAGTTAAATTTAGAGAACGGTGAGCGTTTTGTGGTCAACACTTCAGGGAAGGGAGCCAATTTGGGGGTTTGCCTTTCTGCTTGACCGGGATTAGCTTTCGGTATTTGGGGGTCCAGGTGGCTGGGTTTTGGGTGCAGCTCAGTCAATTGAATTGCACCAACCTAGTGGGGAGGGACAAGCCAGACCTGCAAAGGAGGGACAGCCTTCCACTGTCCTTAGCAGGCCGGGTTTAATCTGTCAAAATGAACATTTTGCCAAGATTTATGTTTTTATTTCAGTGTCCTCCGGTATTTCTTTTTCTTTTTAATTTTTTAAAAATTCTCCTTTTTCACATTTTCTCCACCTGAATCCACCTGAGGAAGGAGCTGTGTTCCGAAAGCTAGTGATTTGAAACAAACCTGTTGGACTTTAACCTGGTGCTGTAAGACTTCTTACCATTAACACATACAGTCCTCCTCCCCCCAACCCTCCCAGCCCCCAACACCCCTAATGTACGATGTGATTATAGTCAGAGGCTTTTTCCCAGGGTAGAGGGGTCAATTACTAGGGGGCATAGGTTTAAGGTGCGAGGGGCAAGGTTTAGAGGAGATGTACGAGGCAAGTTTTTTACACAGAGGGTAGTGGGTGCTTGGAACTTGCTGCCGGAGGAGATGGTGGAAGCAGGGACGATAGTGACATTTAAGGGGCCAAATACATGAATAGGATGGGAATAGAGGGATACGGACCCCGGAAGTGTAGAAGATTTTAGTTTAGACTGGCAGCATGATCGGCACAGGCTTGGAGGGCCGAAGGGCCTGTTCCTGTGCTGTACGTTTCTTTGTTCTTTGTTCTATTAGTAAGTTTGCGGATGACACAAAGGTTGGTGGAATTGCGGATAGCGATGAGGACTGTTAGAGGATACAGCAGGATTTAGATAGTTTGGAGACTTGGGCGGAGAGATTTTTTTTCGAAAATTTAGAGTACCCAATTATTTTTTCCAATTAAGGGGCAATTTAGCATGGCCAATCCACCTACCCTGCACATCATTTGGGTTGTGGAGGCGAAACCCACGCAGATACGGGGAGAATGTGCAAACTCCACATGGACAGTGATCCAGGGCCGGGATTCGCCCTTCTTGGGCGGAGAGATGGCAGATGGAGTTTAATCCGGACAAATGTGAGGTAATGCATTTTGGAAGATCTAATGCAGGTAGGGAATATACAGTGAATGGTAGAACCCTCAAGAGTATTGACAGTCAGAGAGATCTAGGTGTACAGGTCCACAGGTCACTGAAAGGGGCAACACAGTTGGAGAGGGTAGTCAAGAAGGCATACGGCGAGGGCAGCACGGTGGCGCAGTGGATTAGCACTGCGCCCTCACGGCGCCGAGGTCCCAGGTTCGATTCCGGCTCTGGGTCACTGTCCGTGTGGAGTTTGCACATTCTCCCCGTGTTTGCGTGGGTTTCGCCCCCACACCCCAAAAGATGTGCAAGCTAGGTGGATTGGACACGCTAAATTGCCTCTTAATTGGAAAACAAAATGAATTGGATACACTAAAATTTGAAAAAAAGAAAATATTTCTTGCCTTCATTGGCCGGGGCATTGAGTTTAAAAATTGGCAAGTCATGTTGCAGCTGTATAGAACCTTAGTTGGGCCACAGTTGGAGTATAGTGTTCAATTCTGGTCGCCACACTACCAGAAGGATGTGGAGGCTTTAGAGACGATGCAGAAGAGATTTACCAGGATGTTGCCTGGTATGGAGGGCATCAGCTGTGAGGAGAGGTTGAATAAACTCGGTTTGTTCTCACTGGAACGACGGAGATTGAGGGGCGACCTGATAGAGGTCTACAAAATTATGAGGGGCATAGACAGAGTGGATAGTCAGAGACTTTTTCCCAGGGTAGAGGGGTCAATTACTAGGGGGCATAGGTTTAAGGTGCGAGGGGCAAGGTTTAGAGGAGATGTACGAGGCAAGTTTTTTTACACAGAGGTTGTGGGTGCCTGGAACTCGCTGCCGGAGCAGGTGGTGGAAGCAGGGACGATAGTGACCTTTAAGGGGCATCTTGACAAATATATGAATAGGATGGGAATAGAGGGATATGGACCCCAGAAGTGTAGAAGATTTTAGTTTAGACGGGCAGCATGGTCAGTGCAGGCTTGGAGGGCCGAAGGGCCTGTTCCTGTGCTGTACTTTTCTTTGTTCTTTGTTCTTTGATTCAATTCTCGAAAGTGCATAATGAATAATGCCCATGAATTGTAGAATCCCTCCATCCTGCCCCTCAGTTCAAATTTGACCTTTTCAAGCGTCAAGAATTCCAGCAGGTCCCCCCGCCCCGCCAGGGCACAGGGTGGAGAGGTTGATCTCCAGCCTAACAGGATCAGCCTTCGGGTGATCAACGTGGCAAAGGCTACAATATCTATCTCCGTGCCCGTTTCCAACCCCGGCTGGTCCGACACCCAGAATATGGCCTCCCGAGGGCCCGGGTCCAGTTTCACATGCATCATTTTTGAGATTACCCTAAACACCTCTGTCCAAATCCTCCAACCTTGGACAGGACCAAAACATATGAACGTGGTTTGTGCCCCCCCCCCCCCCCCCCCCGCAACATTCACATACATCTTCTACCCCCTCAAAGAGCCGGCTCATCCTCGCCCTTGTAAGGCGCGCTCGATACACCACCTTCAGCTGTATCAGCCCCAACCTCGCAGACGAGGTGGAGGCGTTCCCCCTCCGGAGCACCTCACCCCTGCTCCATACTCTCTCCCAACTCTTCCTTCCACTTTGCCTTGATCCCTTCTAGCGGTGCCTTCACATCCTCCAAAATAGCCCCGTAAACCGCTGATACTACCCACTTCTCCAGTCCCCCTGTCGTCAGCACCTCCTCCAGCAATGTGGAAGCCGGTTCTACTGGGAAGCTCTGTGTCTCCTTTCTGGCAAAGTCTCGAACCTGCATGTATCTAAATATTTCCCCCTGCTCCAGCCCAGTCTTCTGGTATTTCTACCCAAGCCTTTTTTTCGGGGCATTGAGAGACTTATATCAGGTTTCATATGGGCGGGGAAAACCCTGAGGATTCGGAGGGGGGTCCTGCAGAGGGATAAAGAGTCGGGGCAGCTTGCGGTGCCAAATTTGATGTTTTACTACTGGGCTATCAATGAGGAGAAGGAGTTAGGTGGATTGGAGACTCGGGGTCTATCTGGGTGCGGATGGAGTCTGGGTTGTGCACAGGCCGCTGTCAATGGCACCTTTGCCTTTTGCTCCGGCAAAGTAATCTTCAACCCCAGTTGTTGCCTCCACTTCAAAGATTTGGAGGCAACTCCGGCAGCATTTCAAGCTGGGCCAACGTCATGGTGGGCTCCTATCTGTCTGAACCACTTGTTCTAACCAGCTAAGTTGGATTCCACATTTGGGGGTGGAAGGGGAAGGGGCTGGAGAGAGTGAGGAATTTTTTTGGGATGGGCAGTTTGCCAGCCTAGAGGAGCTGAAAGCGAAAGTCGGGCTCTTGAGCTCAGACACATTTAGGTACCTCGAGGTTCAAAATTTTATTCGGGAGACGTTCTCAACATATCCGGTGGCGCCGCCTTCAACCTTATTGGATAGGATTCTTTCCTGTTCGGGGTTTGAAGAGGGCAGTACGCCCGGCATCTCTGGTCGGAATTTGGGGGAGGGGTTGGTCCCGGTGGAGGGGGTGAAGGCTAAGTGTGAGGAGGAGGTGCTGGACGAGGATGTGCGGAATGAGTCCATCCGCAGGGTGAACGCCACATCACCCTGTGCGAGGCTGAGCCTGAACCAGTTCAAGGTATGTTTAAGGTGCACCTTACCAAGGCCAGAATGAGTTGTTTCTTTGAGTGGGTTGAGGATAAGTGCGAGTGCCTTTCGAGAGTGCCTGCGGAACCACACGCCCATGTTCTGGCTGTACCCGAAGCTTGTGGGTTTCTTTTTTTGGCAATCTTGAATATGGAGCTGGTGTCTGCCCTTTAATGGCTATATTCTGGGTATCACACTTGCCAGAATTGTGAACGGGTGTAGGGCGGATGCCCTGGCATTCACTTCGCTAATTGCTCTGAGGCAAATGCTCCTGATGCCACGCCACCAAATGCTTCGGCGTGGCTAGGTGACTTAATGGAGTTTTTGCACCTCAAGAAGGTCAAATATACCATGAAGGGGTTCAATTGAAGTGTTCTACTATAGATGGCAACCATTCATATTGTACTTTAAGGAATTGGTCATTGTTTGCTACAGGGGTGTGTGTGTGGGGGGTTGGGGGGGGGTGTAGAAGGGGGAGGGAGTAAGGGGGATAGGTGAGTTTACTCGGTTATTATTATTCTTTTTCATCAAATGCACAACAAACATAAGATAGCCAACAATAACAAATACAATATCAACCCCCCAACTGATTCACCTGAGGAAGGAGTTGCGCTCCGAAAGCTAGTGATTTAAAACAAACCTGTTGGACTTTAACCTGGTGTTGTAAGACTTCTTACTGTGCTCACCCCAGTCCAATGCCAGCATCTCCACATCAATCCCCCAACCAGCATCCCCTTCAATATACAAACCCAAACACCGCCCCGACGTTCCAAATACAACAAAGCACAAAAGACCAAAAGAGAATCACAGGTCATGCCATACACAGTAAAAAGAGACAATATATTCAACCCGCCCCCGAATATATGTTATTATTCTTATTAGTTGATTTACTATTATCGGTTGTACATTTTTGGGGAGAAGATGATAAAAGTTTCCTAAAAATATTTTCAAACGCAAAATGATAACAGCAAAAATAAAGAAAGGGGAAAAAAGAGAATCAACAGGAAAGGCGCTTACACCGGTCTGGCCTACATATGACTCCAGACCCACAACAATGTGGTTAACTCTAAATTGGCCTAGCAAGCCACTCAGTTCAAGGGCAATTAGATATGGGCAACAAATACTGGCCTTGCCAGTGATGCCTACATCCCATGAAGGAATACATTTTCTAAATGTACCCTGGAGGCTTAAAACAGAATTGGAATCGGCATGTCATTGGGTACAAGTTGGCTCAGCCATACTAGGAGTGCAGGATAGTTAGTGTATCAGCTCACCGGAGGGTGATGTTGTGAATGGGTTCTGCTGTAGGGGACTCACATGAGGATTTTGATGATGCAGGGGGCTGCCGGCTGGAATTGCACACACAGATTCTGGCTGCATTGGCAGCCTGCCAGACAGCTTCCTGGCAATGTCAAGGGGCACGGAGCAGTTCAATTTCTCAGAGCTTGCCCTCTCCGCAGCCTCTGCTCCATCTCCCTGACCTGCTGCAGACCCAGGGGCACTGCAACTGCAGCCCTTGTACCCATTGCAGCCTCTGTGTGAGCATGTCACTTCCTCCTCTCCTCTCCGTGTGAGGATGCAGCAACACTCCTTATCAAACTCAGGAAGTCACCACAACACCCCTCCAAGAACATTCCAGAGTACTTTTCTCAATCACTTTATCGTGTTGGGTGTCCCGATGCACAAATGGTTCAACACGGCTGTAGGTGGTACAACTCTGTTTTATTGTCTTAACAACGACAATTACTAACTGCTGGTTTAGGTTCGTGCTTCACCAGCTAACCTGTGGACCCAGCCCTATCACTATCTTAGTGAGGCAGTCAGCACATGGTCTATGTCTGAGTGGCACGCTGTGAGCTCTGTGCTCTGAGCTATCTCCTGGTAGAATGAGCGGGAACTGTGGTGTTCCCGGTTTTATAGTGCGAGTGCTCTCACTGGTGATTGGCTGCGATGCTGTGTGTGTGCTGGTTGGTCCAACTACCTGTCCATCAGTGTGTGTGTGGTTGCACCATGATTGCTGATGTGGATATCATGACATCCCCCCCTTTTCACAAGGATATGTGCCGACATGCTAATAAATAGAAATGTGTACTGAGTGCATCTGAGTATGTGTGTGCAATATTTACAACATGTACATGAGGCTAAACTATATAGAGGAAGGTATCAGGTGCAACAGAGCAATGAGGTTGTACCAATAACAGAACAAATGCAATCAGGAAACGACGAGAAAAAACTTCTGGAACAATGAATGACAAGAAAAGAAACTTGTTAACAGTACTGTAAAACAATTCAGTGAGTCCAATGTGCTAACAGGCTCATAAGTCAAGTCTCTCAGGTGGGCGACGAATTAGAGTTGACCGCCTCAAGGGTGGGTCAGGATCCACCGGCTGAGGAATGGGCCTGGCCACAGGTGAGAGAGGAAGAGGCAGAGTGGCAGGAAGCTCAACAAAGTCAACATCAGGGACAACAGGAGGGCGTGGCACCGGTGCATGATCCCGTAGCAAGCGCGGAACCAGACTAAGGGCCCGCCGATTACGGCGGCGAATGGAGCCATGAGGCATGCGAACCAGGAACGAGCGGGGAGCCACGTGGCGGAGAACCTTGGCGGTTGCCGACCAGCGGTAGGTGTATGCGTACATTGTCTCCAGGCGCCAGGGCAGGAAGATCAGTCGCCCGAGCGTCATGTGCCACCTTCTGCTGAGCACGCTGTTGTTGCATACTTCGCAGTACTGGAGCATGGTCGGGGTCAGGAACATGAATGGACGCCACAGTGGTCCTGAGGGTGCGACCCATCAGCAGCTGGGCTGGCGAGAGGCCCGTGGACAGTGGGGCCGAGCGATAGGTTAGCAGGGCTAAACAAAATTCAGATCCAGCATCAGCAGCCTTGCAGAGGAGCCGCTTCACAATGTGGACGCCCTTTTCCGCCTTGCCATTCGACTGAGGGTGCAGGGACCGGACGTTACGTGTATGAAGTTGTATGAAGTGGCAAAGGAAGACCATTCTTGGCTCGCAAAGCAAGGCCCATTGTCAGACATGACGGTGAGCGGAATTCCATGGCGAGCAAAGGTTTCTTTGCATGCCCGGATGACAGCTGATGATGTCATGTCGTGCAGGCGTATGACCTCCGATAACTTGAGAAGTAGTCAATCAGAATAATGTAGTCCCTGCCGAGCGCATGAAAGAGGTCAATGCCCACCTTCGCCCAGGGGGACGTGACCAACTCATGGTGTCCCCGCCCCCGATCCAGACCTTATGGTCGCGAGGATATCCCCAGTGCTGATGCCCATCTGCTGAGTGTTTGATTTTTGGCTTCTGCCTCTATCGTGCTGGCACCTCTAGAGTTCAGGAAAAGTGTTCAGGCTTCAAGGTTTGATTGAAATGCGATGCAATAATCATCGTCTGAGACATGGCACGTGTACCCACCAGAAGTCACTTGAGAATTGTGGTAAACCACTGTGTTCTGATATTAGAGGTATGTACGGTAGAACCTGCACTACAGGTTCACCTGTGGCCCCTGCATGCTAGCTCCGCCCAGGAGGCGGGTTATAAATATGCGTGGTCTCCAGCTCGCAGCCATTTCGCCAGCTGCTGTGGAAGGCCACACATCTGATACTAATAAAGCCTCACTTTGGATTCAACTTCGTCTCCAGTCAAATTGATCGTGCCTCAATTTATTAGTATCAGATTCAGAAGATGGACGTCCGGATTAAACCAGATCGCCTGCAGCTGGATCCACACGCAAGCGACGCCAGAAAGGACTTCCAGCACTGGCTAGCTTGTTTTGAAGCGTATATCAACGCGGCGCCGACCCCTGTTCCAGAGGCTCAGAAGATCCAAATATTGTACTCCAGACTCAGCTCCAAAGTCTTCCCGCTGATCCAGGATGCGCCCAATTACGTTGATGCCATGACTCGACTCAAAGAAAATTATGAACAGAAGACGAACACGCTCTTCGCCAGACACGCTCTCGCAACGCGTACTCAACTACCTGGTGAGTCAATCGAGGACTTCTGGAGGACCCTGATCCCACTAGTTCGGGACTGTGACTGCCAGGACGTTACAGCTAAGGAGCACTCAGATCTCCTTATGCGGGACGCTTTTGTAACTGGGATTGGTTCTGATGTTATCAGGCAGCGGCTCCTAGAAGGGGCCATGCGCGACCTCGCAGAGACTAAAACACTCGCGCTCTCCATGACGGTCGCCCTGCTCAATGTCCAGTCCTATGCCCCCAACCGCGTGGCCCACTCCCCCTACGCTTCATGGGCCCCACATGCAGCCGCCCCAGCGGGGGCGCAACCCACCCAATACGCCTGCGTAACGCGCCAGCCAGTGATCTCCGGGGGCCCCCGATGCTATTTTTGCGGCCAGCAAAAACACCCCCGCCAACGATGCCGGCCCGTGCTGCTCTTTGTAAGGCCTGCGGGAAGAAGGGCCACTTCGCTGCGGTTGCCAGGCCCGCACAGAAGCAGCGGTCGCCCCACCCACCCCGGTCACAGCCAGTGGGCGTCGCCATCCTCCTCTCCTCCCGAGGCCATGTACGACCAATGGACACCACCATCTTTCTCCACCCCCGCAACGTACGTTCCATGGGCGCCGCCATTTTGTAACCCCAGGATCTCCGGGCGCCGCCATCTTGTCCACCCCGCAGCACATGGACACCAACGGCGTTCCAGGACCTCAACTCAACGGCCGCCTCACTACCCGACGATCAACCACGGCCCGCCTCCATGGCAATCGACCAGTCCCGACCACATAATCTGACCAACGCATCCACCAGCGTGAAAGTCAACGGCCATGTGACCTCCTGCCTACTAGACTCCGGGAGCACCGAGAGCTTTGTACACCCAAATACGGTAAGGCGCTGCTCCCTTAAGGTACACCCTACCAATCAAAGTATCTCCCTGACCTCCGGATTCCATCGCGTAGCGATCTGGGGGTACTGCACGGTCACGCTCACAGTCCTAGGCGTAGAGTCCCACGGCTTTCGCCTCTACGTCTTCCCTAACTTCTACGCTGCACTTATCCTTGGCTTGGACTTCCAGTGCAACCTCCAGAGCCTGACCCTTAAATTTGGCGGACCCTTACCACCCCTCACTGTGTGCGGCCTCGCGACCCAAAAGGTCGATCCTCCTTCCCTCTTTGCCAATCTAACTCCAGATTGCAAACCCGTCGCCACCTGGAGCAGATGGTACAGCACCCAGGATAAGGCCTTCATCAGGTCTGAGGTCCAGCGGTTGCTTCGGGAGGGCGTCATCAAGGCCAGCAACAGCCCCTGGAGAGCTCAAGTGGTAGTGGTTAAGTCTGGGGAGAAAAACCGAATGGTCGTGGACTACAGCCAGACCATCAACAGGTACACACAGCTCGGCACGTACCCCCTCCCATGCATATCTAACATGGTTAACCAGGTTGCACATTACCGGGTCTTCTCAACGGTGGACCTGAAATCCGCTTACCACCAGCTCCCCATCCGTAAATCGGACCAGCCATACACCGCCTTTGAGGCAGACGGCCGGCTATATCACTTCCTTAGGGTCCCCTTTGGAGTCACCAATGGGGTTTCGGTCTTCCAAAGGGAGATGGACCGAATGGTCGACCGGTACGGCTTGCGGGCCACGTCTCCGTACCTAGACAATGTGACCATCCGCGGCCATTATCAGCAGGACCACGACGCCAACCTCGCTAAATTTCTCCGCACCGCCACTCTCCTCAACCTCACGTATAACAAGGAGAAGTGTGTGTTCCGCACAAACCGCTTAGCCATCCTCGGCTACGTGGTCCAGAACGGAGTTCTGGGGCCCGATCCCGACCGCATGCCCCCTAATGGAGCTCCCCCTTCCCCACTGCCCCAAGGCCCTCAAACGCTGCCTGGGGTTCTTCTCATATTACGCGCAGTGCATCCCAAACTATGCGGACAAGGCCCGCCCACTCATACAGTCCACTCATTTCCCCCTGACGGCCAAGGCCCAACAGTCTTTCGCCCGGATCAGAGCTGATATTGCCAAAGCTGGAATGCACGCTGTAGACGAAACACTTCCTTTCCAAGTAGAAAGCGACGCATCGGACTTCACCCTTGCCGCCACCCTCAACCAGGCAGGCAGGCCCGTGGCATTCTTTTCCCACACCCTCCATGCCTCTGAAATTTGGCACTCATCCGTCGAAAAAGAGGCCCAGGCTATCGTTGCGGCTGTGCGACATTGGAGGCATTACCTGGCCGGCAGGAGATTCACTCTCCTCACTGACCACCAGTCGGTAGCCTTCATGTTCAACACACAGCGGGGCAAGATCAAAAATGATAAAATCTTGCGGTGGAGAATCGAGCTCTCCACCTATAATTACGAGATTAAGTATCGCCCTGGCAAACTCAACGAGCCTCCAGACGCCCTATCCCGAGGTAAGTGTGCCAGCGCACAGGTAGACCGACTCCGGACCCTGCACGACAGCCTTTGTCACCCAGGGGTCACTTGGTTGTACCATTTCATTAAGGCATGAAATTTGCCCTACTCCGTCGAGGAAGTAAGGACAATCATCAGGGATTGCCAGGTCTGTGTGGAGTGCAAGCCGCACTTCTACTGGCCGGACCGCGCGCTCACCGTACCTGGTGAAGGCCTCCCTCCCCTTTGAACGCCTCAGCGTGGATTTCAAAGGCCCCCTCCCCTCCTCCGATCGACACACATATTTCCTCAGTGTGATCGATGAATACGCCTGGTTTCCCTTCGCCATCCCATGCCCCGACATGACGTCTGCCACCATCATTAAAACCCTTAATACTATCTTCACTCTGTTCGGCTTCCCCGCCGACATCCACGGTGACAGGGGATCCTCATTCATGAGTGATGAGCTACGTCAGTTCCTGCTCAGCAGGGGTATCGCCTCCAGCAAAACGACGAGCTACAACCCCCGGGGAAACGGACAGGTAGAAAGGGAGAATGGGACGGTATGGAGGGCCGTCCAGCTGGCCCTGCGGTCCAGAAATTTCCCGGCCTCCCGCTGGCAAGAGGTCCTCCCTGATGCACTACATTCAATTCGATCATTACTCTGCATTGCTACTAACAGTACACCACATGAATGTCATTTTGCCTTCCCCAGGAGGTCCACATCCGGGGTATCGCTCCCAACTTGGCGCACAGCTCCGGGAACCGTGCTTCTCCGTAAACATGTGCGGCTCCACAAGGCGGATCCGTTGGTGGAAAGGGTGCATCTGCTCCACGCAAACCCACAGTACGCCTATGTGGCGTTCCTCGACGGCCGCCAGGATACCGTCTCCCTCAGGGACCTGGCACCAGCAGGTGCCATGGTAGAACATGGTAGAACAACAGTGAATGGTAGAACCCTCAAGAGTATTGAAAGTCAAAGAGATCTAGGAGTACAGGTCCACAGGTCATTGAAAGGGGCAACACAGGTGGAGAAGGTAGTCAAGAAGGCATACGGCATGCTTGCCTTCATTGGCCGGGGCATTGAGTATAAGAATTGGCAAGTCATGTTGCAGCTGTATAGAACCTTAGTTAGGCCACACTTGGAGTATAGTGTTCAATTCTGGTCGCCACACTACCAGAAGGATGTGGAGGCTTTAGAGAGGGTGCAGAAGAGATTTACCAGAATGTTGCCTGGTATGGAGGGCATAAGCTATGAGGAGCGATTGAATAAACTCGGTTTGTTCTCACTGGAACGAAGGAGGTTGAGGGGCGACCTGATAGAGGTATACAAAATTATGAGGGGCATAGACAGAGTGGATAGTCAGAGGCTTTTCCCCAGGGTAGAGGGGTCAATTACTAGGGGGCATAGGTTTAAGGTGAGAGGGGCAAGGTTTAGAGTAGATGTACGAGGCAAGTTTTTTACACAGAGGGTAGTGGGTGCCTGGAACTCACTACCGGAGGAGGTAGTGGAAGCAGGGACGATAGGGACATTCAAGGGGCATCTTGACAAATATATGAATAGGATGGGAATAGAAGGATACGGACCCAGGAAGTGTAGAAGATTGTAGTTTAGTCGGGCAGTATGGTCGGCACGCGCTGGAGGGCCGAAGGGCCTGTTCCTGTGCTGTACATTTCTTTGTTCTTTGTTCCACCCCCATACCACCCCCCGTCGCAACCCTCCCCTCCCCCGCCGCCCCCATCACCCCCCACCAAGGACCGTCCGTCCTCCCCATGCACCCCCCCGTTGATGAAGAGGATTTCGGCATGCTCCCGGAGTCAACTTCGACCACGACAACGCCAACATCGCCATCACCACTTTGTCGATCTCAAAGGACCATCAAGGCGCCGGACCGGCTGAACCTCTGACCGGCCCGCCAGATGACCAGAGACATTTTTTTTTACTGCTCTGTAAATATTAAAAATTGCTAATTGTATATAGTTATCCACCACCCCCGCCAGACTCAATTTTAACAGGGGGTGAATGTGGTAAACCACTGTGTTCTGATATTAGAGGTTGTATGGTAGAACCTGCACTACAAGTTCACCTGTGGCCCCTGCATACTAGCTCCGCCCAGGAGACGGGTTATAAATATGCGTGGCCTCCAGCTCACAGCCATTTCACCAGCTGCTGTGGGAGGCCACACATCTGATACTAATAAAGCCTCAGTTTGGATTCAACTTCGTCTCCAGTCAAATTGATCGTGCCTCAAGAATATTTTATTTATTAAACGGTCAACAGAAACAAAGATTTGAAAATTAACTATGTAACATTCCACATATCACACTCGCCATGAAACAACAAGGAAGAATCACTGTTCCACATTAGTTCCAATACTAAGCTATATCAGCGAATTTTCATAAAATAAAACAAACACACAATATCACCCATCGCAGGTTCCTCAACAGAAACGGAGGATAAGCCTGAGAATGTATTATAATGTCCATAACTTTGCCGTGGAAGTGATCTGTCCATAAATGTGTTACTTGTTCCACGTATCAGTGCCATTTTCCGTCCAGGAGCCGCAGATGTGCATGCCCTCCCACACAGCCCAATCTCACTGGAAACAAATACAGATGGAGGGTGAGAAGGTAAAATCAAACACTAGTGCTTTGTGCTTAAACAAAGGAGATTACAATGGGATGAGAGAAGAACTAGCTAAGGTAGACTGGGAGCAAAGACTTTATGGTGAAACAGTTGAGGAACAGTGGAGAACCTTCCAAGCGATTTTTCACACTGCTCAGCAAAGGCTTTTACCAACAAAAAGGAAGGACGGTAGAAAGAGGGAAAATCGACCGTGGATATCTAAGGAAATAAGGGAGAGTATCAAATTGAAGGAAAAAACATACAAAAGTGGCAAAGATTAGTGGGAGAATAGAGGACTGGGGAATCTTTAGGGGGCAACAGAAAGCTACTAAAAAAGCTATAAGATAGATTATGAGAGTAAACTTCCTCAGAGTATACAAACAGATAGTAAAAGTTTCTACAAATATATAAAACAAAAAAGAGTGGCTAAGGTAAATATTGGTCCTTAGAGGATGAGAAGGAAGATTTAATAATGGGAGATGAGGAAATGGCTGAGGAACTGAACAGGTTTTTTGGGTCAGTCTTCACAGTGGAAGACACAAATAACATGCCAGTGACTGATGGAAATGAGGCTATGACAGATGAGGACATTGAGAGGATTGTTATCACTAAGGAGGTAGTGATGGGCAAGCTAATGGGGCTAAAGGTAGACAAGTCTCCTGGCCCTGATGGAATGCATCCCAGAGTGCTAAAAGAGATGGCTAGGGAAATTGCAAATGCACTAGTGATAATTTACCACAATTCACTAGACTCTGGGGTGGTCCCGGCAGATTGGAAATTAGCAAACGTGATACCACTGTTTAAAAAAGGAGGTAGGCAGAAAGCGGGTAATTATAGGCCAGTTAGCTTAACTTCGGTAGCAGGGAAGATGCTGGAATCTATCAAGGAAGAAATAGCGAGGCATCTGGATGGAAATTGTCCCATTGGGCAAACACAGCATGGGTTCATAAAGGGCAGGTCATACCTAACTAATTTAGTGGAATTGTTTGAGGACATTACCAATGCGGTAGATAACGGGGAGCCAGGGATGTGGTATATCTGGATTTCCAGAAAGCCTTTGACAAGGTGCCACACAAAAGGTTGCTGTATAAAATAAAGATGCATGGCATTAAGGGGAAAGTAGTAGCATGGATAGAGGATTGGTTAATTAATAGAAAGCAAAGAATGGGGATTAATGGGTGTTTCTCTGGTTGGCAATCAGTAGCTAGTGGTGTCCCTCAGGGATCAGTGTTG
This sequence comes from Scyliorhinus torazame, assembly GCF_047496885.1. Classification (NCBI taxonomy): domain Eukaryota; kingdom Metazoa; phylum Chordata; class Chondrichthyes; order Carcharhiniformes; family Scyliorhinidae; genus Scyliorhinus; species Scyliorhinus torazame. Next base: position 170,427,139 of record NC_092721.1, on the reverse strand, counting down.
GGCCCACAATTGTTCACAATTTACATAGATGATTTGGAGTTGGGGACCAAGGGCAATGTGTCCAAGTTTGCAGAAGACACTAAGATGAGTGGTAAAGCAAAAAGTGCAGAGGATACTGGAAGTCTGCAGAGGGATTTGGATAGGTTAGGTGAATGGGCCAAGGTCTGGCAGATGGAATACAATGTTGACAAATGTGAGGTTATCCATTTTGGTAGGAATAACAGCAAAAGGGATTATTATTTAAATGATAAAATATTAAAACATGCTGCTGTGCAGAGAGACCTGGGTGTGCTAGTGCATGAGTCGCAAAAGGTTTACAGGTGCAACAGGTGTTTAAGAAGGCAAATGGAATTTTGTCCTGCATTGCTAGAGGAATGGAGTTTAAGACCTGAGAGGTTATGCTGCAATTGTATAAGGTGTTAGTCAGGCCACACCTGGAGTATTATGTTCAGTTTTGGTCTCCTTACTTGAGAAAGGACGTACTGGCACTGGAGGGTGTGCAGAGGAGATTCACTAGGTTACTCCCAGAGCTGAAGGGCTTGGATTACGAGGAGAGGTTGAGTAGACTGGGACTGTACTCGTTGGAATTTTGAAGGATGAGGGCGGATCTTATAGAAACATATAAAATTATGAAGGGAATAGATAGGATAAATGCGGGCAGGTTGTTTTCAGTGGCGGGTGAAAGCTGAACTAGGGGGCATAGCCTCAAAATAAGGGGAAGTAGATTTAGGACTGAGTTTAGGAGGAACTTCTTCACCCAAAGGGTTGTGAATCAATGGAATTCCTTGCCCAGTGAAGCAGTAGAGGCTCCTTCATTAAATGTTTTTAAGATAAAGATAGATAGTTTTTTGACGAATAAAGTGATTAAGGGTTATGGTGTTCGGGCCGGAAAGTGGAGCTGAGTCCGCAAAAGAGCAGCCATGATCTCATTGAATGGCGGAGCAGGCTCGAGGGGCCAGATGGCTGCTCCTGCTCCTAGTTCTTATCCACATATTCCACTGGCGCCGGCTTTCCAAGGGCCGGTGCAGACTCAATGGGCTGAATGGCCTCCTTCTGCACTGTAAATTCTATGATTCCGATTCAAGATGCAGTTGAACATCCTTGGCTTCCAGTATGTTTAACCTGCGGTGACATGCCAGTTACTCACTGCACCAGCAACAAAAGCATTTCTGCGAAGCATTTCTTCAATGGCATCATCAGGTGGCCCATTTGGATCAATGTTGTGCACCAGGTCCCGCAGCATCTTCTTACTTCAAACCAGATTGCCTTCTGAACTCATATGTCCTCTTGAGCCCGGTGTTCCAGGACCCAGATAACTTGGAACAAATTTTCCCTCTTTCCAGCTGCAGAAAATGAAGGATATGGCAACAGCAGTCTCAAGGCATCTGTAGCCACAAGCAGCAAACATAACCTGCAACTGTGAAGCTAGAGGCTGCTCACAGTCAGAGGGAATTAAAGTGACTATCAGCATATTACCAAAAACAGAGCTCTGTCCTGGAAGTGTTTGGTAGGAGAGACAGACAGCAGCTGTAGTTGCCCCTGTTATGGGTATCCACAATATTGAAAGATGCCTTGAAGGCCTCACAGACGGAACATTCAACCCCCAAAGTGGCCATAGCGACCCCCGACCTGGAACGCTTCTTCCCCCCTGACTAAGCCCAACACCCCTGTGGGTCCTCCCACCCCACCGAAGCACTGGGACAGCAGCTTCACTGCCCTTGAGCTGCATGCTGGAAAATGGAAATGGTTACCCACCTCCTCGGCTCCCCTCAGCAGCCATTACGCCCGCTTCACGTTTTTTAAAAGGAGTACGAAACAACACCCGTGTGATTTCCCACTGGGGAGCCAGTTAATTCCCGGGAGACCGTTACATTTGACCTCAATCTTGTTAATGAGGTAGAAATTGATGCAAATTGGGCTCAATGATACGCTCGCCATATTTGAGCGGGATCCGGAACTTGCCATCGGGAGTGGGCCGCTTAGATGGCGAACTGATTCGCACCTGGCGCGGATCTCAATCTTGGCCTTTCCCGCTATTTAACCGGTGTGCCCAGATCCATGCCGGGTGCAACGTGGCGGTTAAATTGCACCCTTTCGAACTAAATATGTAAATAACTTTGATCAACTCTAACCTGAATGATGCTGTCCGACGAGTTGGAATGTTCTCCATTCAGCGAGTAAAGCAGTGCTATCAGTTAACCTGTGGCACACTACTCCTGTGTAGGTAAATCATAGGAAACATCGCTCCACTGGTGAAAATTATATTTAGCTTTAAACATGAATTAAGTTAACAGAGACCTCAAATTGTAACAATGGCTTTAACCAAGAAGTCACAGGCCTCTTTGTTGTTCAGTTTGCTCTCAGTTCAGAAAGTTTTGCAACCTATGATTAAGGAAGCCTTAATAATGCACTTCAAAAACCATAGTATTATTTTTGACATTTATTTTTTTCACGGGATACAGGTGTTGCTGGCAAGGCCAGCATTTGTTACCCATTCCTAATTGACCCTGAACCAAGTGGCTTGCTAGGTCATTTATATAATAATAATCTTTATTGTCACACGTCGACTTACATTAACACTGTAATGAAATTTGGAGTCACATGTAGGCCCCAACAACCCCACCTCCCATGAAGGACCCCTCCCCGGCAGCAACAGTGGGAGGGTACTTACCACCTTGCCTCGGACTGAAAGGTGTCAGATTGGCACTGCCAAGGGTCGCAGCCTGAAAGGGGTGGGGGTTCTTGATTGGGTGGATACTGGGGGGACTGAAGGGGGGCCTTGCTAGCGAATAGTGTGGGGTTGGTGCCCTGCCAGCGATCTGGGAGGGTGGGATTGTGCTGCAGCAGCTCTTTGAGGTCGGATCTCAGAGGCGCAGGACCGGTCAGAGAGATTAGGGCCAGGATTCTCCCGGAATTGGCGGGGCGGCCCGTACCGGCGCCAAAGAGCGGCTTGAACCACTCCGGCGTCGGGCCGCCCTGCAGTTGCGGAATCCTCTGGACTTCTGGGGGCTAGGCTGGCGCTGAGGGGTTGGCACCGTGCCAACCAGCGCCGAAGGGCCTCCGCCGGCTGACGCGAGTTGGCGCATGTGCAGGACCGCCAGCGTGTTCTGGCGCATGTGCAGAAACGCTGGGGTGTTTCCTGCGCATGTGCAGGGGGTTTCTTCCCCGCGCCGGCCATGGCGGGGCCTTACAGCGGCGGCGCGGAGGGAAAGAGGCTTACATTAACAATGTAATGAAATTTGGAGTTACATATAGGCCCCATCAACCCCACCTCCCATGAAGGACCCTTCCCCGGCACAGGCCTGCCCACAAATCGATGGGCCCCGATCGTGGGCCAGGCCACCGTGGGGGCCTCCCCGGGGTCGGATCCTCCCACGCCCCCCCCCGACGACCCCGCTAACCGCCTTCCAAGCCAGGTCCCGCTGGTATAGACCATGTCTAATCCACGCCGGCGGGACTGGTCGAAAACGGGTACCCGCTCGGCCCATCGGGGACCGAAGAATTGCCGGGGGGGGGCCGCTGCCAACGGCCCCAGACCGGCACAGTGAGAATTCGGCAGCCGGCGTCAGAGTGGAGGGGCAGGATTCACACCGCCCCCCCCCCCCAGCGATTCTCCGACCCGGCGGGATGGATCGGAGAATCCCGCCCTAGGTCCTACCCCTCTCAGTTGCGGACACCAGTGCACCATGGAATAACAATGAAAAGCGGATTCAGCTAAAAACAAAATTTCCAAGTGCCATAGCATGGCTCGTCGGGCTCGCTCCTCGTGCCTGCAGAAGTCACTCTAGTTTTCCCGCTGGTAGGAGAACTTAGTCTCATTTCTGGTCAATCGCGCCCCCTATCTCTTAATTGTTAACAATTCTGCACGACACAGTACAACCATAAGTACAAATCACAAAATTTCATTGAAGACCTAATATTAAAATGACTGCTTCAAGTTACTGAGGGACACCTTCAGAAATGTCTTGGGGACACATGGCTGGCTGTGACGAGGGATTACTTACCTTCAGAATTAAAATAAAGTCTTCTGGGATAAAATAATAAACATTAATGCTTTATTTATCTCCACTATATTTAATTTACTATATTTATATGCCATAGCAACATCTCGTACATCTAATTAGATGAAAAGCATTAAACAGCCACTGTTTGTATATGTGGCAACACAAATGCTTTAACTTCACTGTTAACACTTCTAAAACCATTCCTTTATAGGTTCAGACTCTGGTGCAACATGTATACATGACTGATGTTAAAAATTCATCGTGACATCAAACATTTCTTCCATGTCACATTCAGAAGTATATTATTCCTTTATTCTAAATGATCCTTCAGTTATACGTTTTGTGGTACTTTTTAAGTAAAATGTGCTGGCAATAGGAAGGAACATGGCTATATTATTTTCTGATCTTCAGCCTTGCAACTAAGCAACGGGAGGCACATATCAGTCAATAAAAAGCAGTCCGTGAGTCAGTTTTATTCATCTTTATTATGAGCTTGACTCAGATCTAAACATAGCACTCCGGTTTTGAGTGCTAACTATTGAGGCGCAGTTGCCTTTTTTGGCTGATGTTGTACAAACAAACAGGTCAATCTTTTCTTTATCCGGCTACTTTAAAAAGATAATGATAGAAAGATCTAAACATTCATAAGAAATTGTTCATTCCTATTTCAAATTTTTAAATCAAGCCTTCAGGATTTCAATGTACTCATCATAATTTGTCATATATTGCACAACAGAATTAGAGAAATGCACAGAATTATGGGTTCTCTCAACCTTAAAAGTCTTAGTAAATTATTAGGTTTCATTGAGATTTTGTGAGGATGTTCAACACATACCTCAAAGGAATTATGCATTACTTATGTGCCGTTTGAGAAAGGTAATGCATCTTTGCTTCAAAGCAAGGTAATGTTAATGAAGCAGTTTAGTCTTCAGCAATATGCTGAGCACATCAAACAAAACTCACGCTTTGTTGCTGTTGGACATTTAATGAGCTTCAAATTGAATGGTTTGGTCACATTAAAAAAAAATATTTTTTTTGAATTCATAATCAGTATCTTAGCTACCAAACCCTTAATTTTGCTCTCTAACCAGCAGAGATCATTTATTATGTTCCTCCTTTAGAGGTATGTTCTGATCTGATCATTTGTCAGAGCTCAAGGAGTTAAGAGATAATTGACTAGTATGTTTTATTCGATTCCAGGCACTGGACCTTGGCGTATCTTGTCGCCTGTCATCTAATCCGACACAGATATTAATTTGCGATGGTGTATACTGTTTCATGCAGCTCTGTGCTCGAGATTCAAGCTTTTCTATATCTGGCTTCTTGTAGCTGAAATAGAGAATTACAGACAGAACATCAATTGCACTCAGAATTGTCAACAGAGACACACATACCATTTTAATCATTAAACTGGTATATTTATTTATGTGGGAAAAATCAGTCAAACACTGAGGCTGCTCTTTGATTCCAAAGGAATACATGTCATAGATCATAAGCTGTCGGATTCAAATTAATGGACAAAGCAAAAAACCTTTGTTTTGTTTTCAATCGTACTATATTACATCAACACCTGCCACCCTTCCTAGTGTGATAGCGTGTAAAAAAAGGGGCAGCAGGATAATAGGAAAGAAAGGGAAAAATTTTATTGCATTCAATGGGGCATGAGCTTAGTTAATAAGATATCAAACCCTTTTGCATTACAGATTTTTACCCATAGCATTTAATACATTCAGATTTTACAACTAGTGATTAAAAGGTGCAATTTCCATATCTGTAACATTACCCACTTCCAACTCTATTGTTCACATGAAAAATAGACTTCAAGAGAACATTGACAGGCTGATGGAATAGGAGGACACATGACAAATAAAATTTAAATACAGACCAGTGTGAAGTACATTTTGGTAGAAAGACTGGGGTGAGACAATATAAACGAAAGTATACAATTCTAAAGATGATGTAGGAACTGAGGAAACTTGGAGTGTATGTACAAAATCACCGAAGGTGGCACAACAAGTTGAGAAAGTGGTTCAAAAGGCACCTAAGATGCTAGGCTTTATAAATTGAGACATGGAGTACAAAACCAAGGACGTTATGATGAACCTTTTCTTAAACCCTAGTTTTATCTCAACCTAAGTATTTTGGGGGCGATTCTCCGAGCCCCGCGCCGGGCCGGAGAATCGCCGCAACCGCGCCACGACGCCGGAGCGCGATTCTCCGAGGTGCGGAGATTCGGCACCATTTGCGCTGGCGCAGTTGGCGTGGCGCTGGCCACTGGAATCGGCGGGGTCGCCTATTCTCCGGGCCGGATGGGCCGAGCGGTAGTGCTGATACGACAGAGTCCCGCCAGCGCTGTTCAACCCTGGTCGCTGCCGGCGGGAACTCTGCGCAAACGGTCGGGGGTGGGGGTGGGGGGGGGGGGGGCGGCCTGTGGAAGGGGGGCCCGATGGGGTCTGGCCTGCGATCGGGGCCCACCAATCGCCGGGCCGGGCCGGCTCTCTCCCCCCCCCCCCCCCCTCCCCGGGCCTACTTTCCTGCGCAGCCAGCCCCTGAACACTGACACCATGTTGAGTCGGGGCCGCATGAACTGCTCCAGCGCCGTGCTGGCCCCCTATGGGGGCCAGAATCGGTCGTCCCCGTGCCTGTTTCACGCCGTCGTGAAACGCGACGGCGTTCACGATGGCGCGAACATTTGGGCTCCATTTGGGAGAATCGCCCCCTTTGTGTCTAATTCTGGGCACCACAGTTTAGGAAGGACACAAAGACTTTAGACAGGGTGCAGAAAGGATTTACGACAATGGTTTTGGGAATGAGGGATTTCAGTTACATGGATAGATTGAAGAAGCTTGGATTGTTCTTCTTCGAAGGAGAAGCTTGAGAGGATATTTTATGGAGATGTTCAAAATTCTGAGAGGTCTCAACAGAGTAGATAGAGAAACTGTTCCCATTATGGTGGAAGGGTCCAGGAACTGGAGGACACTAATTTAAAGTGATTGGTAAAAGGACCAACTGTGGCATTAGGAAAACCTTTTATGGGGTGAGTAGTTAGGAACTCGAATGCACTAACTGAGAATGGAGGCAGATATAATTGGGGCTTTCTAAAGGAAACTGGGTAAGCAGCTGAAGAGGAAGATTTGCAGGGCTATGGGAAAAGAGTGGGGCGGTGGAACGAAGCGAGTTGCTCTTACAGAATAGGCAAAGTACGAAGTCTTACAACACCAGGTTAAAGTCCAACAGGTTTGTTTCGATGTCACTAGCTTTCGGAGCGCTGCTCCTTCCTCAGGTGAATGAAGAGGTCTGTTCCAGAAACACATATATAGACAAATTCAAAGATGCCAAACAATGCTTGGAATGCGAGCATTAGCAGGTGATTAAATCTTTACAGATCCAGAGATGGGGTAACCCCAGGTTAAAGAGGTGTGAATTGTACCAAGCCAGGACAGTTGGTAGGATTTCGCAGGCCAGATGGTGGGGGATGAATGTAATGCGACATGAATCCCAGGTCCCGGTTGAGGCCGCACTCATGTGTCCGAACTCACACAGAATAGGCAAAGACATGACTGGCCGCATTACCTCCATCTGCTCGGTAACCATTCTCTGAATCTATGTCATTTGTAGGGTGGATTAGGGCCTTTTAAGGGGGGGCAAGCCTCCAATCCCATTTCTAGCTATTACTTATCAAAGATGCTAATTGAAACAGCTTCACCTGTTCTGGTGTGAGTCAACGTTGCTATCCTTGACTTCTTGCAAAAAACAAAAATACAAATTAGTGAAATGTTCAGTTACTTACCATTTCAGCAATAGTGATGAAACCACTACAGAAACAGAAGAAGCAGCCATTGCTGCAGAACCCATCCATGGCTGTAAAACTAGGCCGATTGGAAAAAATACTCCTAGAAAATCAGAAGAACAGCGTACATTTAGAAATAACAAAAGTGCTGAAAGATAAACCCGTACTTGTGGAACACCGGTGCTCAACTGGATTGTAAACATGCCACCCCCCCCCCCCCCCACCCCCATCCCCTCCCCCTGGAACCCCAAAATCGCAACCAGCGCCCGGGACCCTGTCACACTCTACACCAAAATCGCAACCAGCACCCGGGACCCTGTCACACTCTACACCAAAATCGCAACCAGCGCCCGGGACCCTGTCACACTCTACACCAAAATCGAAACCAGCACCCCGGAACCCACCAGATGCAACCACTTACCTTCCACGAGGTCAGACTTCTCCCATCAGATCCAGGGACCATCCAGAAGCAGTTGCCGACTGAGGAAGCGAGGGAAATGCAGCAGTCTGCAGGTGAGAGTAAAACTCCCCAGCATACGCCTAGCAAACATCCAAGCGATCGAAAACAAGCTGGATGAGCTTAACTCTAGACTTACCCCTCAGAGGGAAGTAAGAGGCTGCTGTGTGCTGTGTTTCATGGAGACATGGCTCATCCTGCCTCACCGGACTGTGCCATACAACCTGACGGCTTCTCAATACACTGGGTGGACCGCACAGCATCATCAGGCAAAGCGAAGGGTGGAGGGATTTGCCTCATCAATTCTTCCTGCTGCTCGCACGTGGCAACCCCGACGAACTACTGCTCCTCGTACCTGGAATACCGACTGTGAAGTGCCGCCCATACTAACTTCCACAGGAGTTCACTTCTGCCATTATCACGGCGGTCTACATCCCACCCCGGGCTGAAGTGAAGAAGGGGCTGTACACCAAATTGTACACCGTTATAAATAACAATGAAACAGAAAACTTGGAGGCCTTGTTCATCATGGCCGGGGATTTCAACCAGGCCAACCTCAAGCGTGTACTGCCAAAATTCCAGCAACACATCTCCTGTCCCACCAGGGACATCAACATTCTCGACCACAGCTGGTGGCATAGCAGCATGCTGGTTAACACTGTTGCTTCACAGCGCCAGGGTCCCAGGTTCGATTCCCGGCTTGGGTCACCGTCTGTGCGGAGTCTGCACGTTTTCCCTGTGTCTGCGTGGGTTTCCTCCGGGTGCTTCAGTTTCCTCCCACAAGTCCTGAAAGATGTGCTGTTAGGTGAATTGGACTTTCTGAATTCTCCCTGTGTACCCGAACAGGCACCGGAATGTAGCGACTCGGGGATTTTCACAGTAACTTCATTACCGTGTTAATGTAAGCCTACCTGTGACAATAATAAAGATTATTTTTATTTTATTTTATTTACATGAACATCATGGAGCCCTACCTATCCATCCCAAACCGGGAAATCGGACCATAAGACGGTGCTCCTTCTCCTGGCATACAAGCAGAATCTTAAGCGGGAGAATCCGGTTAAGAAGGTCATGCAGTGCTGGTCCAAGGCAACCGAAAAGCCCCTATGTGATGCTTGGAGTCAGTGGACTGGTCCATATTCAAGAACTCAGCGACCAATCTCAATGAGTATGCCACCACCATCACAGACTTCATCAGCAACTGTGTAGAAGACTGCATGCCAAAGAAGGTAGCACGTACATTCCCCAACCGGAAATCATGGTTTAATTGGGAGATCCACTCCCTACTGAATACAAGGTCTCAGGTGGGCATTGGCTGAGGTGCTCCTGAGCATGTCATGGTCGCTACGGCCCGTGTATCAGACCCAGGTGGACATTGGCAAGGCACTGCAGAACATGGCCCGCTCACAGAGGAGCATTGCTGAGGGCATTGACACCATGGTGCAGACATTGGGGAGCCACATTGCCCCTCCGTCCCAAGTTGATCCCCAGGGCTACGGGCACCGATCGGGAAGAGGGAGCACTGAAGGCCAACCTGGAGCCTCCCTACATGGACACGACAGTGGTCACCATCCCTCCCGAGTTCAACCCATCCTGACAACGGCAATTCTCAGGGTCAGCGTGCGGAACATGGTAGCACGGTAAGGCATGTTCCGCCGGAAAAGCGGCAGGGGCCCTCTGGCCCCAAGCCCGCCAGAGGACGCCCGCATCAAATGTCACAGGACGTGATAGGCAGCAGGCTGCCTCCACCTCTGATGTGCATCCCAGAGAAACATCTAGATGTAGTACTAGGGGCTGGTTTAGCTCAGTGGGCTAGACAGCTGGTTTGTGATGCAGAACAAGGCCAGCAGCGCAGGTTCAATTCCCGTACCAGCTTACCCGAACAGGCACCGGAATATGGCGACTAGGGGAATTTCACAGTAACTTCATACTTGTGATAATAAAAGGTTATTATTATTATTATTAGTAGTAGGAAGATTGAGGATCACTGAGAGGGCACCATCGGTAGTTAAGGACACTATTGGGGTCACTATTGCATTTGTATACTATGAAATATACATTGCACCCGAAACATGTGAAGCCTCTGTCACGTTATTCTGCACTGCGGGCTGGTCTGCACCCCCTCCCAATTTGCCCTTCGCCCTCCCTTGACCCCCGGGCTCCCTGTTACAGGACCTGCGCGCCCCCCCCCCCCCCACTCTGCAAGGCAAATCATTTGCAGGTGATGGGTGTGAGCGGGTCTTCAGCAAACAGACAGGAATCAGACTATGGCATAGATTGAGCAGCACCAGAGCTCAGCTCATAGCGAGTTATCATCACCCTCCTGCCTTGTATAGTGACCCACTGACAATGCCTACACAAGCCCATCATCCTGGGGTGGTGTAACACAGACCCTGAGATGATGAAAGAGGGTGAGCCGGGGGAGTGGGAGGACAGTGGTCGAGGATGAGAGCATCTCTGGTTCAGGTCAAAGTTTATGTAGTCGGCTGCCCGGGCAAACAGAGTATCCGCGACTTCACGGATGCACTTGTGGGCTGTAGGTTGGGAGGTGCCACTCAAGTGCCCACTCAGGTCCTGGAATGATCCCGAGGCATAGACGTTCAGAGCTGTGGGGACCTAGGCGGCCACTGAGAGCGAGTATCGTCCTCTCCATGTGATGCCAGGTCCGCAAGGACTGGCACAGGTGCCGCACCATCCCCTTGTTGAGGTGAAGCCTCGTGCATCACATGCTGTCCATAATCTGTTCAAAAGACCAGCGATGCCTGTACACCTTGAGCCACCGCAGGCCTCCCCCTTTGGGTCTTTACCCGGCATGATAGATAGCCGGGTCCTCAGGGGGTGGGGCTGGGCCCCTGGACATGCTACTGTTGATGTTATTGCCACTGCCTTCCCTGGCTGCCACTAGCACCGTGGATCTCCAGGCATCCCCCACCCTCACACCCCCTGCCAACCCTCAGGGTGTCATCCAACCCGCCCTGCACATGCATCCCCGGCTGCAGCAGGGTTCCCTGGGCACCGGACCCCAGACAGCTGCTGGTAACGTTAATTGAGCTGGGAGCTGATTCCCTCCCCGGTCCACACAACCACCCACAGGACACGGGGATGCCCACAGCTCCTGAATGTTGGAATGTTGGCTCTTGCCTCTGTGGTGTTGATGCCTTCGGAATTCAGTCAAAGAGTCCAGGCTGCTCAGTCTGTTTGGGTGCTAAGCTGTAACAACCGCCTACCATCTGGCACATGTACCCACGGAGATCCACCTGGGAGCTGTAAAGAGTTCGCATTACTAAAATTACCAATTTCCCATTAGCAATAGTCTTCAGCTGTGCAGCCAGAGGCCGCCATGGGCAATGGGAGTTAAAGTGACCATCATCATATTACCACAGACATTGCTCTGTCCCGGGTACCAGACAGACAGGCAGCATCTGGAGCTGTCCCAGTTATGGGTATAACCCCACACCCTGAGGAACTGGCTATTCATCATGCCGGGTAAGGACCCAGAGGGAAAGGCCTGCTATTGGTATACACAGTGGGGTGGTATGTCAAGCCTGCGGGTGCTGGACCACTCACTCCCCCTTCCATTCCAGGGGCGAATCCCACCGATTGCAGCCCACCCCTCTCGACCGAGCCCCCCCCGCCAACCCCCAGTGTAGGCTTCTTAACCCGGCCACCCCGCCGCGAACCGGGTCAACGGTCCCAGTGCCCCGGCCGAACAAGCTGATTTCCAAAATGGCTACTCACCTCCTTGGATCCCCCCCCAGCAGCTACTCCGACAGCTTCACGTTTTTAAATAGGCAGATTAAACGGCGCTCGCATAATCGCTCGCTGGGGAGGCGGTTAGATCACAGGTGACCGTTAGATAGGAGGTCCTTCCCCTTAATGGGATGGAAATTGGTCTTAATTGGTCATTATTGGTTTCTCGCCCGCCGCAGTGGGGTCCTGATCTCGTCAAGCAGTTGGGCAGTTAGATCGGAAACCAATCGGCCCCTGGTGTGGTTCACCCTATTTAAATGGTCCATGCAATGAGGCCGGTAGATCTCGCCCATCCTCTCACACCATGGAATTTAGTCAAGCAATTTGTAGGTGCTCTTATATGCACAAATGTAGGTTTATAACAACCAGCTGCAAGGCAAACAACACTGCTGGGGTTCGGTTCAATAAGATCGGTTTCTCTCTCCACAGATGCTGCCTGATCTGCTGAGTTCTTCCAACGTTTTCTGTTTTTATTTCAATAATGAAACTGGTCTTAGTAACTGCTGGAATTTTAATATTTGATCTGCAGCTAGCTGCATTAAACTCAAGTCTGGGAAGTTCTGCACGGCCACAAGCCTCACACAATTTACAAGTGCTTTAATTGTCGTGGGGAAGGGTAAAAAACATGCAGCCTTTTGAAATTAACTATTACAATGCAACACAACGATGCGAATAACACAGAGAAAAACTCCCACTCACCAGCAGCAATAGGGATTCCTATCAGGTTATAAAATAAAGCAAAGATAAAATTTATTCGAATTCGCCGAACAGTCTTTTTTGACAAATCAATGCTCGCTACGACATCCAGCAGATCATTCTGGGGCAGGGGGGGGGGGGGGGGGGGGGCGGGTGGAGAAACAGAGAATGTATGAAACCACAAACTTTAAACAATGTTTAAATAAAAATTTTGTACTTCTAGTGACTAGTTTTATCCTGGATTATCTATCTTTGCAATAAAATATGGATAATCTGAGAACAAAAGTTCTTAATAAATATTACATGAATTTTAACATTGGCTCACTCTAATAAGCACGACGTCTGCTGCTTCAATAGCCACATCTGTGCCTGTTCCAATCGCAATTCCCACATCAGCTTTTGCCAGGGCTGGAGAATCATTCACACCATCTCCAACCATTGCTACAATTTTCCCCTGATCCTGAAGTTCCTGTACTTTGGCTACTTTATGCGAAGGAAGAACTTCTGCAAATACTTTCTTGATGCCAACCTTAACAAATGGAAACACAAGCATAAAACTATAATAGAGAATTTATTGTATTTATTTGTACCAACTGTAAAATTTAAACCTATTTTTATTTTCTGATGATTGCAATTAGGAGTAGTAAATAGGACAAGTATCTTATTAATTCATATATATATATTATATATATTTCCAGTAGTTCTTAATGTATATAAATGATTTGGAATAAAATGTAGCTGGTCTGATTAGTAAGTTCGCAGACGACACAAAAATTGGTGGTGTTGCGGATAGTGAAGAGGATTGTCAGAGGATACAGCAAGATATAAACTGGTTGGAGTCTTGGGCGGAGAAATGGCATATGGAGTTTAATCCGGACAAGTGTGAGGTAATGCACTTTGGAATGCTGTAGGAATTACACAATAAATGGTAGAACTCTTGCGAGTATTGGCAGGCAGAGAGATCTGGGCGTGCATGTCCACCGATCACTGAAAGTGCAACGCATGTGGATAAGGTGGTCAAGAAGGCATATGGCATGCTGGCCTTCATCAGTCGGGGCATTGAATATAAAAATTGGCAAGTCATGTTGCAGCTGCACAGGACCTTAGTTCGGCCTCATTTGGAATATTGTGTACAATTCTGGTCACCACACTATCAGAAGGATGTGGATGCTTTGGAAAAGGTACAGAAGCAGTTTACTAGGATGTTGCCTGGTATGGAGGGCATTAGCTATGAGGAGCGGTTAGATAAAATCGGTCTGTTCCCACTGGAACGACAGAGGTTGAGAGGCGACCTGATAGAGGTCTGTAAGATTATGAGTGGCATGGAGAGAGTAGATCGTTAGATGCTCTTTCCTGGGGTAGGAGAATCAAATACTAGGGGACATAGGTTTTAAGTGCGTGGGGGAAAGTTTAGAAAAGATGTGCGAGGCCAGTTTTCTACACAGTAGTTGGTAAATATATGGAACGCGGTGCCTGGGGAGGTGGTGGGAGCAGGTACATTTAAGGGGCATCTAGACAAATATATGAATTGGGTGGGAATGGAAGGGCCTGGTATGGAGGGAAAATCTTATGAGGAAAGGCTGATGGACTTGAGGTTGTTTTCGTTGGAGAGAAGAAGGTTAAGAGGAGACTTAATAGAGGCATACAAAATGATCAGGGGGTTAGATAGGGTGGACAGTGAGAGTCTTCTCCCGCAGATGGAAATGGCTAGCACGAAGGGACATAGCTTTAAACTGAGGGGTAATAGATATAGGACAGAGGCCAGAGGTAGGTTCTTTACGCAAAGAGTGGTGAGGCCGTGGAATGCCCTACCTGCAACAGTAGTGAACTCGCCAACATTGAGGGCATTTAAAAGTTTATTGGATAAGCATATGGATGATAACGGCATAGTGTAGGTTAGATGGCTTTTTGTTTCGGTGCAACATCGTGGGCCGAAGGGCCTGTACTGCGCTGTATCGTTCTATGTTCTATGTTACGGACTCTGTAAGTGCATATGGTTTTAGTTTAGGCAGGTACCATGGTCAGCGCAGGCTTGGAGGGCCGAAGGGCCTGTTCCTGTCCTGTATTGTTCTTTGTTCTTTTTGTAGTCCCAAAACTGTCTTTTAAAAAGATTACTTTTGAAAGATGAGAAACTTAAAATGTGAACACTAATACCTTCACATCTGAGGAGGTGGTAGTGCATAAAGTTTTCTAATAGATAAACTGTATGTACTTAATTGTTATCTCTGTTAGAACATAGTAAGAAGATTGGGTCCCGAGAAACACCACAATTTCAATGGAAATCTACCAAAAGGACTGGGATTGTGCCCAGGCCTCCTGAAGATGACTATTTAAAAATGTGCCTGTTTTCAAAGGGAACCACTGACATACATACAAACAAGGAGCAAGAGGAGGCCATTCAGACCCTCAGGCCTCCGCCATTTAATAGGATCACGGCTAATCTTACAGTAACATCAAATCTGCATCCTGCCTATCCCTGATCATGCTTACCAAGAATATATCCACCTCTGCCTTAAAAAGGAAGCAAAAACTCTGCTTTCACTGCCTTTTCAGGAAGAGTGCCTCAGAGAATTTCACCTCATGTCTGATTCAAATTGGCAACCCCTTACCCATGACTGGACCCCTTATTTTCAAGCAGTGGTCCCTTGTTCCAGATTCTTCCGGGCGTCGTTCAGTACTGGTCCAAGCAAATGTGGGCCAGACGGAATGGCACCTGGGAGATGAGGCACACCATTGGAGGCCCCTGGGTGGTCAGGGACAGGGCAGGGTGATGACCTGGCCCTCCCCCTGGAACACAAGCACCTTGTAACTGCCAGGCTGGCACCTTGGCACTGCCAGGGTTCCCAGGTGGCACTGCAAAACCAGCAGGAGTACTGCCAGGGTGCCAATGTGCTTGGGTTGCACTGCCAAGGTTCAGGGCTTGAGGGGGTCCATGCCAAGAACTGAGAGTGGAGGAGGGTATGAAGGGACCTCCAGAAGGTTGGGGAGGTGAAGGGTGGGGGTCCTTGAAGGTGGGGTGGGGCCTGAAAGGGGGTGTGAGCTAGCGAGTTCAGCTCCCCAGTGATGAAAATAATTTGAAGTGTGGGCTTGAACAGGAAGAAACTCCCCAGAGCCTAAAAAAGTGACTAAATGTGGTTAGATAGCGGTGACACAAATGGCATTTAGAAACTTTTCAGTTTGCTCCCTTGGATGGATGTAAAAGATCCCGTGGCATTATTTCATAGGTCATAGAATTTACAGTGCAGAAGGTGGCCATTCGGCCCATCGAGTTTGCACAGGCCCTTGGAAAGAGCACCCCGCCTAAGCTCAATTCTCCACCCTGTCCGCGTAACCCACCTAACCGTTTTGGACACGGAGGGAAATTTAGCCTGGCCAATCCACCTACCCTGCACATCTTTGGACTGTGTGAGGAAACCGGAGCACCCGGAGGAAACCCACGCACACACGGGGAGAACGTGCAGACTCCGCCCAGACAGTGACCCAAGTCGGGAATTGAACCTGGGACCCTGGAGCGGTGAAGCAACTGTGCTAACCACTGTGCTGCCGTGCTGCCCTGTTTCAGAGAACACTATTCCAGGAGAGGTATACCTGGTTTCCTGGATAATATTTGTTCCTTAATCAACATCAGTAAAAGGGATTAGAGTACATTGCCATTTGTGAGAGCTTGCTGATGCCATATTTTGACATTGCAATAGTCACTACGCTTCATATGTACTTCATTGGCTATAAAGTGTTTTGGATGGGTCTTGAGGTTATGAATGATGTTATATAAGTGCAAGTCCTTCTATTTAATTTTCCTTTTTTTGGAAAATGGACCTTGAGTTGGACATTCCAACCTCACTAGTTGCATCTCCAGTAGTCCCAGTGCCCATCGCCTCACAAAAACAGGACCTTCCCACAATCCCATGCACACTGGTAGGCTCA
Organism: Scyliorhinus torazame; assembly: GCF_047496885.1. NCBI lineage: Eukaryota > Metazoa > Chordata > Chondrichthyes > Carcharhiniformes > Scyliorhinidae > Scyliorhinus > Scyliorhinus torazame. The sequence continues at coordinate 170,410,518 of NC_092721.1, read as the reverse complement.
GCATGTCTCGAAACAAAACAGTGCACTACATCCTTTCATGGGTTTTCATGCTCTATTATTCTTGAATCCTTCATTATCAATATGCTTTTATACCAAGGTCGATAATTGATGATAAAGCACTTTTGGCACCCTGACAGTGTGACAGCTTAATGCAATTTTTTTCTTTACTATTCTCTCCTATACCAAGAAACCAGAGTTTGGTCACTGGAGAGTCACTGGTTGATCTCAGATTTACTATCTTGGGGCTACAAAGCCCCTGGCACTATCTTCATCCGTCTTTGAACACTGCCATTTCCCAGGTTCAGAGGGAGAGGGAACGGAAAATGGAGAGGGCAGGCTGGAAGGAGGACAGCGGAGTAGAGGGTGAGGCTGGTGGAAAGGGCATGGGGGTAACGACAGGGAGAGGGCGAGGAATGACATGGAGACAGATGAGGGGATGGGCGGGAGATAGAGAGGGTCGGGTGGTCGAGGGGGTATTGGGAGATCGAGTGGGTCGATGGGAGGTAGAGAGGGTGGAACAAGGTAGAGGGGGTGGGAGCTGGAGGGGGAGCAGGAGATAGAGAGCAGATGCAGGAGGTAGAGGAAGGGCAGGAGGTAGAGAGGGAGGCTGGAGTGGGAGAGGGAGGGGTTGGGAGGTAGAGGGAGGGAAGCGGAACGTAGAGAGGGGAGCATGAAGTCGAGAGGGGAGCGGGAGGTAGAGAGGGGGAAGGAGATAGAGAGGGGGAGGGAGGTAGAGAGGGGAGCAGGAGGTAGAGAGGAAGGGCGAACAGTAGAGAGGGGATGTGAGCGGTTGACAGGGGGCGCGGAAGGTAAAGATGGGGCAGGAGGTACACAGGGGGGTGAGAGGTAGCGAGGGGGGCTGGAGGCAGTGAGGGGGCAGAGAGTGGGGTGGATGGTAGAGAGGGGGATTGGAGGTAGGGAGATAGGTGGGAGGAAGAGAGAGTGGCAGGAGGAACGGGGGGGGGGGGGAGAGAGAATGTGGAAGAGAGAGGGAGAGGATGAATCACAGAAGGGAAATGTCTGAAGAAAGGATGAGGGATAGTGTAGGAGACAGAAAGAGGGAAACAGTGAGGCTCCAAGCATGAGCATTTTTGAAAATAAATCTGTGCCACACCAAAATTCCATGACTAGCTAACTGGAGCTCATCTCATGCACTTCTTACACCAAGTTATAATTTCCTTTTATTTCTCCCAATTTTATTGATTTCTGGGAGATTAGTGCATGTGTATTATGCTACTAAATCTAGATCACCGCCTTTCCATATCAGAATTATAATCTCACATAAAACTGGGTCTACAATTGTGCCACCAAAATAAAGAAGTTGGATTAGATACAGTAAATATGGCAGCTGGATGTCTACCACAATCTGAACTAAACATACCAATTATGGTATGGAGAGAAGTCAAAGAAATCAGACGGCTGTCTGATCTCTCAGATGGGGCATAATGAAGGAAAAAAATTATTTCAAGAAGTAATAAACCAAATGCAGTGAGCTCTGTACATGGGGATCGATCAAACTTTATTAAAATCTACCTGGCTAGCAATTGAAGCTGCTGTTTTGTGGTTGTCACCTGTTATGAGCACCACATCCACACCCATACTGTTCAAGGTCCACACGGCCAATGCAGCTTCAGGTTTGACTGTATCTGCAATCGCTATCATTCCACATAGCGTACCTTTGCGGAGCAAAACATATCATGTCACTGAATATTAGGAAATACCACATAAATCTCACATGACACCAAGCAATTCATGCTTCGTATACTGAGTCAGTGTACTGGTCAATATTAATCATAATTTTCTATATTCATTTTGAAATAGAGCGGATAAAACATTTGTCTAAAATTATTAGAGTATTACTATTTAGGACAGGATATCATTAACTATCAAGTGTACTAGTACAGTACAAGCGAGGGGAGGCAGTGGCATAGTGGTCTTGTCACTGGACTAGTAATCCAAAGACTCAGGGAAATGCTCTAGCGACCCAGGTTTGACCCAAGGATGTGGGGAAATTTGAATTTTAAAAAATCTGGAATTAAAAGTCTTATGATGACCATGAAACCATTGTTCATGATTGTAAAAACATATCTGATTCACTAATACCCTTTCCAAGGGCCGGTGCAGACTCGATGGGCCGAATGGCCTCCTTCTGCACTGTAAATTCAAAATTCTATAAATCTGCCACCATTACCTGGTCTGGCCTACATTTGACTCCAGGTCCAGAGTAATGTGGTTGACTCGCCCCCCCCTCAAAGGCAATTAGGGATGAGCAATAAATGGTTGCCCAACCTGTGATGCTCACATTTCATGAAAGAATTTTAAAAACTCGCCCACCAGTCCAAAGTTTTGTTTATTCTAGATTTCAGTATTTTAACTCCTTTTCACTATTTTCTAACTTTGTATTTCTTTCCTATGGATGGGCACGGTTTTAGCTATTTTGAAAACCTTTTAATGTGATGATTTTGTTCTTCATTCAGCAATTTTTCAGCTCTATCATACTTCATATTGACCATTTACTCAATGTGTATTCTCGCCAACAGTCAGTGTTGACTTCCGGTGGCGGCCATGATCTAAACGGTTGCATGAAAGGTGACCCTCTCCTGGGAACTTCTTGTTAGAACTTTTTAACACATCAAATGGGTACCAAGAGCACAAAAAAGTTCCCCAACCGAACCGCCATTTAGTACCCAACTGATTAAGATGTCAACGAACTAGCAGCCAGGCCACAGGGTCAGCAAGAGCAAGGAGAGGAAAACCAGAACAGGGAGACCTGCGTGGCGAGCCAGAGCTGAACATAGCAAAACCATCAAGACTACCAACACTGACCCAGTCGCTGACGGAGTAGATAATGGAATTTTATCTCCAGAGCTTCAAAAACACAAGAAACGGTAAAAACAGACCTCATGTGGGCAATGTAATCGGCAATAGAGGCCGCGCTGGCCCCTATTGTCCACTGCGCTGGTTGCAGTGGACAGAGCAAGCGGACACTGGACGTCCAAGAGGTGACGGTGTGGGATCTGGAAATAACAGTCACTGACCAGGACTAGTGGATCGCCTTGCTTGAAGCCGATGTTGCAAGGTTGATGACAGTGCAGAAAGTGCTAAAGGGGAAGTAAAAGTAAAGTTGCCATAGTCCCAGATGAACATAGTCTGCTTTCCCCTTTGAGAGGGAGAGCTGACTGGTGGTGATTTAACCTGAGAATCACCACACCTCAGGCGAGGGGCAAGGTTGAGACGGGGCCTTCATGAATAACCTCGGCTGGTACGGAAATTCAAACCCATGCTGCTGCCCATGTTCTGTGTCACAAACTAATTGTCTAGCCCCCTGAGCTCAACCAGCCTAAAAGAGGAAGGTAGATGACCAAGGAAACAGGTCCCATCAACAGAACCATTTAATCGTCGCGTTACCGGAGGACACAGAGGGTAGGAGCCCAACAGAATTTGTTTTTAGGATGGTCGATAAACTGATCAGAGAGGAGGTCTTCACCAAACCTCCAGAGGTGGACTGGGCCCAGAGATATCTCCAACAAAACCCTAAGTCAGGGGAACCACCATGGGCAGTAATAGCAAAGAACCACAAATTCCAGAAAAAGGAACTGGTTTTGAAGTGGGTAAGGAGCATGCAGTTGTGTAAATGGGAAGGACACACCACCCAAATTTATCCTGCTGACCTGGCTAAGCGGCAGGCTGAGTTTGACAGGGCGAAAACTTTATTGTTCCAAAACAAGCTACGATTCAGCATGTTGTACCAGGCAAGACTATGGGTGACGTATAATGACAGAGAATACTATTTCAACACGCTGGAGGATGCAAATTAGATTGTATGGAAAAATGGGCTTGAGAAGAAATAGAACAATATGGACCTACACGAGCTCGGGGGAGTTGGGGTTACTGTACTTGGGGATATGGAAGGGGGAGAACCAGAGGGGTTGGGAACAAAAGGATCCGATTTTCAGGGAGGAGCCACCATGCTGGTGAGCAAGCTGTTGCACCGGAGTAAAAAGTAGGGGGGTGGGGGGGGGGGGGGGGGGGGGGGGGGGGCTGCAGCATATCTCCACGAGGGAGGAAATGCCTGGCAGGAGGGGCGGGGGCTAGAGCAGCAAGCTGGGGGAGGGCAGGGAGCGAGAGGCAAGGGAAGTGGGGGTGGGGGGGGTGGGGGCAAGTAATGAGGTCTATAGGGGCAGAAGGCCCTCAGGGGTGCTGAAGGATGGGGAGAGGGGAAGGGAAGAATGCTGGTCACACCGGGTTGCACGTGGAGTTAGTCGGAAAGAGGAAGGGAATGGCCATGAACAAAGGGAAACCCGGGCTTGCAGGGACGCGTCCATGAGGTAAGAATGGTTTACCCCCATGGGAAGGGGGGGAAGGTCAGAAACCCCTCCATCAGGGTGGTCACCTGGAATGTGAGGGGACTCAATGGACCAATGAAAAGACCCAGAGTCTTGGCCCACCGAAAAAGCCTTTGGGTCGACGTAGTCTTTCTTCAGGAGACACAGAGAGAGAGAAGGGCTGACTGAGGGCAAGGAAAAGTTTGGTGGATCAGACATATCAGGCGTGCTTTGACACAAAGGCGAGAGGGGTGGCCATATTGTTCAACAAAATGTCTTTACTGCGACGAGCACAGTGACTGACAAAGGGGAATGCTACATAATTGTTAGTGGGGTCCTAGAAGGGTGGTTCTCGTAAATATATATGCACCAAACTGGGATGATGCCAAGTTCATTGAAATCCCTTGGCAGAGATACCCGACCTTAACTCCCACCAACTTATCATGGGGGACAACTTTAATTGTGTGCAGGACACAAAAGGTGATACGTTCAGCCCTAGATTGGGGGCTAAATCAGGAATGGTAAGGAAACTAACCACCTTCATGGAACAGATGGGGAGGGGTGGACATGTGGAAGTGCAACCACTCGAGGGAGAAGTTTTCCTTCTTCTCCCATGTCCACAAAGCCTATTCCCACATCGACTTCTTCGTAATTCAGTGCTTCCATGGGTGGTAGGGGTGGAATATTCCACAATAGAAACCCCGGACCACGCGGCACGCTACATGGACGTGACGTTGGAGATGGGCCAGGCCCAGCGCCTCCCATGGAGGCCGGACAAAGATCTCCTCGCCGACAAGGAGTTCTGAGAAAAAAATGTCACAACGGATATGGAACCTGCAACCAGAATAAGGAGGTCTCCCCCTTCCCAATCTGGGAGGCAATGAAGGCAGTGATCAGTGGGGAAATAATAGTGTATAGGGTCCACAGAGACAGGAGGGAAAGGGCAGCCAGGCAGCCGCTGATCGACTCCATATTGGAAGTGGATCGACAGTACTCTATGACCCAACCGTAGAGCTGCTGGCGGAAAGGAAAAGGTACAATTGGAATTTGACCTGCTCCACTGGGAAAGCAATGAACCAGCTATGCCAGGCACTGGCCTTTTATGAGCTTGGGGACAGGGCCAGCTGAGGAAACAGGCTGCCACAAGAGAAATAGCATAGGTGGGGGACTGGAGCAGCAGAGTAGTCACGACTCCAGATGAGATCAACGGAACCTTCGCAACTTTCTACCAGGAGCTGTACACTTCCGAGCCTTGAGAGGCGGATTCGAAAATGAAAGAATTCCTGGATGGGCTGGACATACCAGCCATGGGGGAGGGAAAGAGGCAGGGACTGGAAGCACCGTTAGGATTGGAGGAGGTCATGGAAAGCAGTCCATAGAACATACAGTGCAGAAGGAGGCCATTCGGCCCATCGAGTCTGCACCGACCCACTTAAGCCCTCACTTCCACCCTATCCCCGTAACCCAATAACTCCTCCTAACATTTTTGGTCACTAAGGGCAATTTATCATGGCCAATCCACCTAACCTGCACGTCTTTGGACTATGTGAGGAAACAGTGAGCCAGCGGGGAATCGAACCTGAGACCCTGGCGCTGTGAAGCCACAGTGCTATCCACTTGTGCTACCGTGCTGCCCTTAACATGCCGTCAGGAAAGGCACCGGGACCAGATGGGTTCCCGGTGAACTTCTACAAGATGTTTGCGGCAACAATGGCCCAACACATGAGGGAGATGATCAATGACTCACTGTTGAGGGGGCCCCTGCTGCCCACGCTGGCACAGTCCTCGATCTCACTGATTCCGTAAGAAGACAAAGACCCGGTGGGGTGTGGGTCATACAAACCCATCTCACTGCTGAACACTGACGCCAAAGTCTTGGCAAAAGTTCTGGCAAGGCGACTGAAGAGTTGCTTGCCAGAAGTATTCATAGAAGATCAAACTGGGTTTGTCAAGGGCAGACAGCTGACAGCGAACATCAGAGGTCTGCTGAACACGATCATGGTCCCATTCGGAGAGGAGACACAGAAGTGGTCATCTTCCTTGATGCAGAGAAAGTCTTCGACAGAGTAGGCTAGAGGTACCTCATGGAAGTGCTGGAACAGTTCAGGTTTGGCCCAGCGCTCACCTCATGGGAGAAACTACGGTACATTGCTCGAAAGGCAGGCAAATATTTTTAAAAATTTGTTCATGGGATGTGTGCAGCGCTGGCTGGGCCAAATTTATTGCCCATCCCTGAGGGCATTTAAGAGTCAACCACATTGCCATGGATCTGGAGTCATATGTAGGCCAGACCGACACATTTCCTTCACTAAAGGACATTGGTGAACCAGATGGGGTTTTACGAAAATCGACAAAGGTTCCTCGGTCACCTTTAGATTTCTAATTTCAAATTTTTATCGAATTCAAATTTCACCATCTGCTATGGTGGGATTCAAACACAGGTCCCCAGAGCATGACTCTGGGTCTCTGGATTACTAGTCCAGCGACAATACAACGAGGCTACTGCCTCCCCAACGAACAAACAACACCAGCTCTGGTGGTTTTTAGCTGCACAGTGGCATGAGACAGGGATGCCTGTTGTCCCCGCTACTGTTCGCTCTGGTAATTGAGCCACTGACCTTTGATCTCAGATCAGCAAAGGGATGGAGAGGCTTCGGAGGGGAGACAGGGAGCACAGAGTCTCTCTCTATGCAGATGGCCTGCTTCTCTACGTCTCAAACCCCCTAGCCGGCATGGGTAACTCCTGAGGGAGTTCGGAGCCTTCTCGGGATAAAAACTAAACCTGAGCAAGAGCAGAATCAAGAGGAGGACAGAAGAGCAGAGCTGGGCACGCTGTCGTTCAAACTGGCCCAAACCAAGTTTTGATACCTGGGGATCCAGATAGCCCATTCTAGGCATGGCTCCACCAATTGAACCTATTTAGCTTGGTGGAGGAGGCGAAGAGGGACCTGTGAAGGTGGGACACGCTCCCACTTTCTCTTGCAGGAAATGATGAGAAGCACCAGAGCTCATCTCACAGCAAGTCGTCATCATCCTCCGTCCCATGGACAAGGCCCGCTGACTGTCCTCCCAGGGCAAACACCCTGTAGTGATGCAGGACAATAAAAATGAACGTGCTGCTAAGGTTCCCCTTTATATTCAGATCATGCCTGATCTTCATCTCCAAATCCTTCTTCACCAGTCATTGCTTTTGTGTGGGCTGGAAAGAAACCCAGGATCTGCAAAACCATTCTACAAAGGAGGCGGCACAGGGGGATTGGCACTGCCGAACCTCGTACTCTACCACTGGGCCGCGAACACAGAAAGGGTGCCGGGGTGGCTGGGAGAGCCGGAGATGGAATGGGTGCAGCTGGAGGAAACCACCTGCATTGGAACATCTCTCTGGACATAGGCCACTGCCCCACTCTCATTTCCCCCAACCAAGTACTCGAGGAGCCCGTTGGTAGTAGCCACACTAAAAACCTGGAAACAGCTCAGACACCACTACAAACATGGTGACATCAAAAAGAAAATGCTGGAAAATCTCAGCAGGTCTGGCAGCAACTGTAGGGAGAGAAAAAAGCTAACATTTCGAGTCCAGATGACCCTTTGTCAAAGCTAATGACAAAGAATGTGGGAAATATTTACACTGTGGAGTGAGAATTAAAAATAAGTCATAGCCACAGAAACCCATGGAAACGGGGTGCTAATAGCCGCAGAAAGCAAGGGGAAAGAGTGCTAATGGCAGTTCCCAGAGAGAACAAAAGTTGTGAAAGGCCAAACTGCAGAGAAACTAACATTAGAGGGGAAACTGTGACAGATGTAGATTTGGGGGGAGGGAAAGGGGGAAGCAAAGGAGAGAAAGGGTAAGGAAAGGTGGAAAAGATGGGGGGTGGGGTTAATATATATAAAGAAAGACAAGAGAGAAAGAAATGGTAAAAGACAGTTAAAATGAAATGGGATAAAACCAAATGGGTCGAGGTGGGGTGGAGCTAATCATCCGAAGTTGCTGAATTCGATGTTGAGACCGGAAGGCCATGGCGTGCCTAACCGGTAGATGAGATGTTGTCCCTCCAGTTTGCGTTGAGCTTCACTGAAGCATTGCAGTAGGCCAAGGACAGACACGTGGATGGGAAATCATGGTTGCGGAAGAAACCGTGATTTCCCACCTACAATTGTGGACAGGGCCCTCAACAGTGTGGGGTCTGTCTCCCGCGCCACTACCCTCGCCACCCCCTCCCTCCCAGAACAAGGATAGAGTCCCCCTCGTTCTCATATTTCACCCCACTAGCCTCCAAATGTAAAGCATAATCCTCCGCCATTTTCGCCAACTCCAGCATGATGCCACCACCAAACACATCTTCCCTTCACTTCCTCTGTCAGCATTCTGTAGAGACCGTTCCCTCCGAGACAATCTAGTCCACTCCTCCACCATACCCAACACCTCGCCCATCACCCATGGCACCTTCCCATGCAATCGCAGGTGTAACACCTGCCCCTTTACCCCTTCCATGCTTAAAATCACAGGCCCAAAATACTAATTCCAGGTTAAGCAGTGTTTTACTTGCACCTCTTCCAATTTGGCTATTGCATTCGCTACTCCAATTTGGTCTCCTCTATATTGGAGAGACCAAATGCAGACTGGGTGTTTGCATTGCTGAGCACCTTGGGTCAGTACGCATTCAGGACCCTGACCTTCCCGTTGCTTGCCATTTTAACACAAGACCCTGCTCCCATGCCCACATGTCTAGCATCCTGTTTCCCTGGGTTTCTGTGGCTGTGACTCATCTTTCATTGTCACTCCACAGTATAAATATTTCCCACTTTCTCTGTCTTTAGCTTTGACAAAGGGTCATCTGGACTCGAAAAAGTTAGCTCTTTTCTCTCCCTGCAGATGCTGCCAGACCTGTTGAGATTTTTCCAGCATTTTATCTTTGGTTTCAGATCCAGCACCCGCAGTAATTTGTCTTTATCCATTATTTAGATAGCTGCAGTATGATTTCCAACTCCTGTACTCAATGCTCCAGCTGATGAAGGCAAGCGTGCCATATGCCTTCTTAATCACCTTGGCCACCTGTGTTGCCCACTTTTAGGGAACTGTGGACCTGCACGCCCAGATCCCTCTGTATGTTAATGTTCCTAAGGGTTCTGCCATTTACAGTATAATTCATACCTAGATTTGATCCTCCAAAATGTATCACCTTTGCATTTGCCTGGATTAAATTCATCTGCCATTTCTGTGCCCAAGTCTCTAATCTATCTATGTCCTGTTGTATCTTCTGACAATCCTTGGCACTATCAGCAACTCTTCCAATCTTTGTGTCATCTGCAACTATGAATCAGACCACCCACATTTTCCTCCAGATCATTTATATGTACTATAAACAACAGAGGTTCCAGTACTGATCCCTGCGGAATACCACTAGCAACAGATCTCTACAACCAAGCCAGTTCTGTATCCACCTAGCCAGCCCACCCTGAATCCACGTGATTTTAATTTTTGTACCATGAGGGACCTTGTCCAACGCCTTACTAAAGTCCATATAAATTACATCAATAGCCCTTCCCTCATCAATGTCACCTCTAAAAACAAATCAATCAAGTTGGTGAGACATGACCTTCTCTGTACAAAACCCATGTTGCCTGTCACTAACTAGTCTATTTTTCTCCAAATGTGCATATACTCCTGTCCCCTCAGTATCTTTTCCAAAAGCTTCCCCACCACTGAGGGTGGAGCCATGCCCTTTAGTAGTCTTTGGGGTGTCAGAGTAGCCAGGGCTCTGTATGGGGAGAGGGGCTGACGCCCTGGCCTTTGTCTCCCTGATTTCCCGCTCAGATAGAGGGCAGCAGTGCCACACAGGGCCGCAGACTGGCTGTCCGACCTAGCAACATTCCTGAAATTGGAAAGATTAAATTTGCCAACTGGCGGTGACAGGGTAGGAGGGAGCACCCACAACACAGGGGAAGTGACAGGTGTACGCTTGTCTAAATCAGAAATCTACCGTACCTTTCATGAGCTGTAAATATTTTTTTTAAAAACAATTTTATTGAGGTATTTTTTGGCATTGTAAACAGTTAGATAACAGAAATGTGCAAACATCAATATAAAACCAATACTTCAATCAAACCATACTGCACATGCCCGCTCCTCTCCCCTAGACACTACCCGCCTATTTATCCCTCCTACTCTACTCTAATCCCCCCCCCCTGACGTTCACTCTCCCGTGAAGAAGTCGATGAATGGTTGCCACCTTCGGGCGAACCCCAGTACAGATCCCCTCAAGGCGAACTTAATTTTTTCCACACCCAGAAAACTTGACATGTCCGAAAGCCATAGTTCGGTCTTCGGGGGTTTCTCTCCATGCCAACAGTATTCGCCGCCGGCTATTAGGGAATCAAAGGCCAGAACATCTGCCTATTTCTCCCCTGGACTCCCGGGTCTTCCGAAACCACGAAAATTGCCACCCCTGGACTCATCGCTACCATTGTTTTCAGCACCCGGGATATGACCCCCGCAGTACCCCCTAAGCTTAAACATGTGAACATGGTTCGCTGGTCCTCCCGCACATCTTAGCACACTTGTCCTCTACCCAAAGAATTTGCTCATCCGAGCTACCGTCATGTGGGCCCGGTGAATGACCTTAAATTGAATCAGGCTGAGCCTGGCCCATGTTGCGGTTGAGTTTACCCGACTCAGGGGTTTCCGCCCACAGCCGGTCCTTCATCTTCCCACCAAACTCCTCCCATTTGAGTTTCAGTTCCTCCATCTGGGACTCATCCCCCTTCATGAGCACCTTGTAGATATCAGAGACTCTACCCCTCTCCTCCTTCTCCTCTAGAGACTATTCTGTCCTGGATCCCTATTGGCGGGAGGCGTGGGAAGGATGGGGACCTGTCTGCGTACAAAGTCCCGCATCTGTAAGTACCTAAAGTCATTTCCCCTTACCAGCCCAAATTTCTCCTTCAAGCCCCTCAACTCACAAAGCTCCCCTCCAGGAACATATCGCCACCCTCCCCACCCCCGCCCGCCGCCATGTTCGAAACCCTCCATCCATGTTCCTGGGGCGAATCGATGGTTAGCACATATTGGAGCCCAAACAGAGCACCCCTCCCCCCCCCCCCCCCCCCCCCCCCCCCCCCCCCCCCCCCCACATGCCTCCTCCACTGGCCCCATATCCGCAGGGGCCACCCCCACTACCGGGCTGGTGGAGTACCTGGCCGGCGACAGCGGTAGGGGAGCCGTGACCAGGGCTGCCAAACTGGTGCCCCTGCATGAAGCCGCCTCCACTCACTCCCAGATAGACCCCGTACCCACCATCCACTTCCTTATCATGGCTATGTTAGCCGCCCAGTAGTAGTTGATCAGACTCGGCAATGCCAGTCCTCCCTCGCTGCGGCTCCTTTCAAGCATCGCCTTCTTCACGCGCGGGTTTTTTCCCCGCCCAGACAAAGTTCATGATGATTTTGCCAGTCCTTTTGAAGAAGGACCGTGGGATAAAGATCAGGAGGCACTGAAAGATGAACAGAAATCTAGGGAGGATTGTCATCTTTACAGTCTGCACCCTCCCCGCCAGTGACAGCGGGAGTGCATCCCATCTCCGAAACTCCCTCTTCATTTATTCCACCACTCTAGTCAAATTTAACTTATGCAACCTGCCCCAGTTTCGTGCCACCTGTATCCCCAAGTACCGGAAACTTTCCTCCACCAGCCTAAATGGCAGCTCCTTCAGTCTGTTCTCCTGGCCCCTTGCCTGCACCACAAACATCTCACTCTTGGCCATATTTAATTTGTACCCTGAAAACCGGCCGAACTTCACAATGATTCCAGTATATTTTCCATCCCGGCTAGTGGGTCCGACACGTACAGGAGCAGGTTGTCCGCATAGAGAGAGACCCTATGTTCCAACCCCCTCCACCACTAGTCATTCCTTTCCACCCCTTCGTAGCTCTCAACGCCATCACCAACGGCTCAATGGCCAGCGCGAACAGCAACGGGGAGAGTGGGCACCCCTGTCTGGGCCCACGATGTAGCCTGAAATAATCTGACATTATCCTGTTCGTCCTAACGCTAGCTTTTGGGGCCTGGTACAATAGTCTGACCCCAATTAACCAGTCCCTCCCCAAACCAAACCGTCAAGCACCTCCCACAAATAGCCCCACTCCACCCGGTCAAAGGCCTTCTCAGCGTCCATTGCCACCACCACCTCCACCTCCTTGCCCGTCGGGGGTATCATGATCACATTAAGCAATTTCTCAAGTTAGCTGCCAGCTGCCTGCCTTTCACAAACCCTGTCTGATCGTCCCCAATCACCTCCGGTACGCAGTCCTCAATTCTAATCGCCAGGACCTTGGCCAGGAGCTTGGCATCCACATTGGATCAGGGAGATTGGCCTGTATGACCCGCAGGATTCTGGTCCTTGTCTCGCTTCAATATCAGCGAGATGGTGGCTTGTGACACCGTCGGAGGCAGGGTCCCTCTGTCCCTTGCCTCATTAAAAAACCCTTGTCAGGACCGGTCCCCACTATCTCCGATAACTTCTTGTAAAACTCTACTGGGTATCCATCGGGTCCCGGGACTTTCCCCGACTGCATGGCCTTTAGGCCCCAATACCTACTCCGCTCTAATCGGGGCCCCCAGCCCGTCCACTAGTCCCCTGCCTACTTTTGGGAAGGTTAATCCATCCAGGAACCATTTCCTCTCCTCCGGCTCTTCCAGGGGTTCTGAAGTGTACAGCTTACTATAGAAGTCCCGAAATACCTTATTCAGTCCTGCCAGGTCCCTCCACTCTGCTCCCCTCCCATCAACCACTCTACTTATTTCCCTGGCCGCCTCCCTCTTCCTGAGTTGCTGCACTAGCAATCTGCCGGCCTTCTCCCCATGCTCATACACCACTCCCCTCACCTTCCTAAGTTGTTCCACGTGGATAGCACCCCCAGTTCCGTCTGCAATCTCCGTCACTCCCTGAGTAGGTCCTCCCCCGGGGACCCCACATGCTCCTCGTCTATCCGGTGAATTTCCCTAACCAATTCTGTCCATTTCTGCTCTGTCTGCCCCGACCCTGTGAGCCCGAAATGAGATCAGCTCCCCCCTCACTACTGCCTTCAGCGCCTCCCATAGGGTCGCTGCTGACACCTCCCCCGTATCGTTCACCTGCTAGTAATTTTGCATACACTTCCGAAATCTCTCACATCTCCCCTCCTCCGACAACAGTCCTACGTCTAACCTCCATTGCGGGCGTTGGTAATTCCCCCCCCCCCCCCCCGACCTGCAAGTCCACCCAGTGCGGGGCATGGTCCAAGATCGTGATTGCCGAGGTATTCCGTATTCTTTACCTCCCCTACACAGTCCTGCTCAAGATTAAAAAATCAATCCTAGAATATACATTATGAACATGCGAATAAAACGAGTAGCTCCTTCCCGTTGGCTGTCTGGCTCTCCATGGGTCCACAGCCCCCCATTTGCTCCATGAACCCTTTCAGCTCCCTTGCCATTGCTGGGAGTCTACCCATACAAAGTGGCAAAAATTAGTGGGAGACTAAGAGGACTGGGAAGTCTTTAGGGGACAAAAGAAAGCTACTAAAAAAGAGATAAAGAAGAGTAAGGTAGACTATGAAAGTAAACTGGCTCAGAACATAAAAGCAGATAGTAAAAGCTTCTACAAATATATAAGACAAAAAAGAGTGGCTAAGGTAAATATTGGTCCTTTGGAAGATGAGAAGGGGAGATTTAATAATAGGAGACGGGGAAATGGCTGAGGAGCTGAACAGGTTTTTTGGGTCAGTCTTCACAGTGGAAGACACAAATAACATGCCAGTGACTGATGGAAATAAGATATGATAGGTGAGGACCTTGAGATGATTGTAATCACTAAGGAGGCAGTATTGGGCAAGCTAATGGGGCTAAAGGTAGACAAGTCTCCTGGCCCTGATGGGATGCATCCCAGAGTGCTAAAAGAGATGGCTAGGGAAATTGTAAACGCACTAGTGATAATTTATCAAAATTCACTAGACTCTGGGGTGGTCCCAGAGGATTGGAAAGTAGCAAACGTGACACCACTGTTTAAAAAAGGAGGTCGGCAGAAAGCGGGTAATTATAGGTCGGTAAGCTTAACTTCGGTTGTAGGGAAAATGCTGGAATCTATCATTAAGGAGGAAGTAGCGAGGCATCTGGAGGGAAATTGTCCCATTGGGCAGACGCAGCACGGGTTCATAAAGGGTAGGTCGTGTCTGACTAATTTGGTAGAATTTTTTGAGGACGTTACCAGTGCAGTAGATAACGGGGAGCCAATGGATGTGGTATATCTGGATTTCCAGAAAGCCTTTGACAAGGTGCCACACAAAAGGTTGCTGCATAAACTAAAGATGCATGGCATTGAGGGTAAAGTGGTAGCATGGGTAGAGGATTGGTTAACTAACAGAAAGCAGAGAGTGGGGATAAATGGGTGTTTCTCTGGTTGGCAACCTGTAACTAGTGGGGTCCCTCAAGGGATCAGTGTTGGGCCCGCAGTTGTTCACAATTTACATAGATGATTTGGAGTTGGGGGACCAGTGCAATGTGGCAAAGTTTGCAGACGACACTAAGATGAGTGGTAAAGCAAAAAGTGCAGAGGATACCGGAAGTCTGCAGAAGGATTTGGATAGGTTAGGTGAATGGGCTAGGGTCTGGCAGATGGAATTTAATGTTGCCAAGTGTGAGGCTATCCATTTGGGAGGAATAACAGCAGAATGGATTATTATTTAAACGGTAAGATGTTAAAACATGCTGCTGTGCAGAGGGACCTGGGTGTGCTGGTGCACGAGTCGCAAAAAGTTGGTGTGCAGGTGCAACAGGTGATTAAGAAGGCTGATCGAGTTTTTGTCTTTCATTGCTAGAGGGATGGAGTTCAAGACTAGCGGAGGTTATGCTGCAATTGTATAAGGTGTTGGTGAGGCCACATCTGGAGTATTGTGTTCAGTTTTGGTCTCCTTACCCGAGAAAGGACATATTGGCACTGGAGGGAGTGCAGAGGAGATTCACTAGGTTGATCCCAGAGTTGAAGGGATTAGATTATGACGAGAGGTTGAGTAGACTGGGACTGTACTCATTGGAGTTTAGAAGGATGTGGGGGGGATCTTATTGAAACATATAAAATTATGAAGGGAATAGATAGGATAGATGCGGGCAGGTTGTTTCCACTGGTCGGGGAAAGCAGAACTAGGGGGGCATAGCCTCAAAATAAGGGGAAGTAGATTTAGGACAGAGCTTAGGAGGAACTTCTTCACCCAAAGGGTTGTGAATCTCTGGAATTCCTTGCCCAGTGAAGCAGTTGAGGCTCCTTCGTTAAACATTTTTAAGAAAAAGATAGATACCTTTCTAAAGAATAAAGGGATTCGGGGATATGGTGTACGGGCTGGAGAGTGGAGCTGAGTCCACAAAGATCAGCCATGATCTCATTGAATGGCGGAGCAGGCTCGAGGGGCCAGATGGCCTACTCCTGTTCCTAGTTCTTATGTTCTTACCCGTCTGGGACATGACAGGTCCAGCCCCGGGTCAAGGACCGTATTAAAGTCCCCAACATTATCAACCTCCGAGAGTCTAGGTCCAGGATCTTCCCCAGCACTCTTTTGATAAAGTCAATGTCATCCCCGTTCGGTGCATATATGTTCACCAGCACTACTCTTCTCCCCTCCAGCTTGCCCCTTACCATAAGGAATCTGCTCCCGCCGTCTGCGACTACACCCTCCGCCTCAAATTGAACCCGCTTATTGATCATAATTGCTACCCCCCGGGACTTAGAATCCAAGTCCGAGTGGAAGACCTGGCTGATCCAGCCCGTCCTTAGCCGAGTCTGGTCAGACACTTTCAGATGTGTCTCCTGCAACATAATTACGTCCGCCTTCAGAGCCCGCAAATGCGCGAACACACGTGCCCTTTTAACTGGCCCATTTAATCCCCTGACATTCCAGGTGATCAGCCTGGTTGGAGGGCACAACCCATTGCTGACCCTTTTGTTACAATACAGGCTCCAGCACACTCAGAGAGCCCAATAAAAGGTACGCACCACACCAGCAAAAAAAAAAGGAGAAAAAAATAACAACAGCCATAACCTTTCTTGGGCCCGCCCCCGGCCCATGCGCTGCGCCATTCTTGGCTCACCTCTTGGCCGCCTCCACCCCCGACCTCCTTTCCATTACCTACTTCAGATCCCCCCGTCAACAAAATAACTCCCCTCCTCCCCTCCTCGCAACATCCCCCGATAACCCCACCCCTGCCATCCACTGGCTGTACCTCCCCCGCCCCCCCCCCCCCCCCCCCCCCCCCCCCCCCCCCCCCCCCCCACCTGACTCCCTTGACTAGCCAATCTGCTAGCCCGGTGACACATCGCTCCGGCACCCCTTGTCTCACTCCCATTGTTTCCCCGACCTCATCTCCCCACTCCCCAGCATACCATCCCCCACTCCGACCCACTGGAGCAGTCTCACTCAGATGGGAAAGGTCAAACAAGATGGAAACATCAAACAGCACCGCGAGGCTGCTCCAGGCACAACACAGTTCCAGCTGTGTACACCGAAAAGTGTTAACCCCACCTCCCTTTCTCAGCACTAAAAAAAAATATAGCACTGCAATAACCCAGTACCCGTACATCCCCCATCCGAAACAAACATAAAAACCATAGACATAAATTAAACTAAATCCCCCAATCAACATCTTTAATCCCCATTGCTGACCGACCACCCTTTTGTTACAATACAGGCTCCAGCGCACTCAGAGAGCCCAATAAAAGGTACCCACCACACCAGCAAAAAAGAAGAGAAAAAAAATAACAACAGAAAAAAGACCATATAAGGGTGGGGGGGGGGGGGGGGGGGGGGGGGGGGGGGGAGATACCCTCCCCCCACATCCCCCACAGGCAAAAACTGCCCACAAAAAATACACCACTGGGGTGAAACACTGTAATAGGAGATGTAAGGTAGGACCTGCACTACAGGTTCTCCGGTAGCTCCTGCCGGCTGGCTCCGCCCAGGGAGAACTGTATAAATATGCATGACCTCCAGTGCCCTGCCATTTCACCAGCTGCAGCAGGAGGCCACGTATCTGACTGTAATAAAGCCACAGTTGTACCCAACTTTAGTCTTTGTGCAATTGATCGTGCATCAATTTATTACAGTCAGATTTTCCACAGAATGGATATCAGAATTAAGCCCGATCGCCTGCAGCTGGATCCGCACTTGCCTGACGCCAGAAAAGACTTTACTCACTGGCTAGCATGTTTTGAGGCCTACATCAAGGCTGCGGACCCCGAGCCAATGGAGGCTCAGAAGATAAACGTCCTGTACTCCAGACTGAGCTCCAGCGTGTTCCCGTTGATCCAAGACGCCACAAATTACACAAAAGCAATGGAACTCCTTAAGGAACACTACGCGCAGAAGGCGAACACGCTCTTCGCCAGGCATGTACTCGCCATCCGCTCGCAACTACCTGGTGAGTTCATCGACGACTTCAGGCGGGCCCTAATTCCACTCGTCCGGGACTGTGACTGTCAGGCCGTTACGACCGCCGAGCATGCGACCCTCCTCATGCGCGATGCCTTCGTGACGGGGATTGCGTCGGACCGCATCCGAGAACGATTACTGGAAGGGGCCACGCTCGAACTGGCGGAGACAAAAACCTTGGCGCTCTCCATGACGGTCGCATCCCGTAACGTACAATCGTACCCCTCCCGCCGCGCTGCCCACCCTTCTACTCCTTCCCACGCCTCCTGGACCCCGCCGACAACCTCCTCAGCCGGGGCCCTGCCTTCCCAATACGCCTGCACCGCACGCCGATTCACGCACCCCGGGGATCCCCGCTGCTACTTCTGCGGTCAGCAGAAGCACCCCCGCCAACACTGCCCGGCCCTCACTGCAGTTTGTAAAGCCTGCAGTAAAAAGGGCCACTTCACGGCTGTGTGCCAGGCCCGCGCAGTCGTGGCGATTGCGCCCATTATCGCCCCCTCCTCCATGCCAGACGCACAATGGGAGCCGCCATCTTCTCCTCCCTGGTCCATGTGCGACCAATGTGTGCCGCCATCTTGTCCCCCTTCGGCCACGTGCGCCCCAAGGGCGCCGCCATCTTGTCCCGACCCTGCAATGTGCGCAACATGGGCACCGCCATCTTGTCCCAACCCCGCAATGTGCGCACCATGGGTGCCGCCATCTTGTCCCCCACAGGGTATCCGGACATCCTGACATCGGAACCGCACTCGCTCGCTACCCGCAGCTCGCTTCGATGACACTGGACCAATCTCACCCGCACAACATGGCCACCGCGTCGACGACGGTGAAAATCAACGGCCACGCGACCTCATGCCTGCTGCACTCCGGGAGCACCGAAAGCTTCGTTCACCCAGATACGGTAAGGCGCTGCTCCCTCGTGGTCCACCCTGCCAGTCAAAGGATCTCCCTAGCATCTGGATCCCACTCCGTCCCGATCCGAGGTTTTTGTACAGTCACCCTCACGGTCCAGGGCGTAGAATTTAGTAACTTCCGCCTCTATGTCGTTCCTAATCTCTGCGCTGCACTCCTGTTGGGCCTGGACTTCCAGTGCAACCTCCAGGGCCTCACCCTCAAATTCGGCGGGGCCCTTGCCATCCCTTACCGTTTGCGGCCTTGCGACCCTCAAGGTCGATCCCCCCTCCCTTTTTGCCAATCTAACTTCAGATTGCAAGCACGTTGCCACTAGGAGCAGATGGTACAGCACCCAGGAAAAGACCTTCATCAGGTCCGAAGTCCAGCGGCTGCTTAAGGAGGGTATTATCGAGGCCAGCAACAGCCCCTGGAGAGCCCAAGTGGTCGTGGTTAAAACTGGGGAGAAACACAGGATGGTCATGGACTACAGCCAGACCATCAATTGGTACACACAGTTCGACGCGTACCCCCTCCCACGCATATCTGATATGGTCAATCAGATTGCGCAGTACCGGGTCTTCTCAACAATTGACCTGAAATCCGCTTATCACCAGCTCCCCATCCGGAAGTCGGACCGGCCATACACTGCCTTCAAGGCGGACGGTCGCCTCTACCACTTCCTTAGGGTCCCTTTCGGTGTCACAAATTGGGTCTCGGTCTTCCAAAGAGAGATGGACCGAATGGTCGACCAGTACGGTTTGCGGGCCACCATTCCGTACTTAGATAATGTCACCATCTGCGGCCATGACCAGCAGGACCACGATGCCAACCTTGATAAATTCCTCCGCACTGCCACTCTTCTCAACCTGACCTACAACAAAGAGAAGTGTGTGTTCAGCACAACCTGGTTAGTCAGTGTTCCAAGGACTTTATTTATATCCTTTCTTTCTTTTATTCAATCCTTTTAAAGTTTTCACCCAGAACACTCACCTGACTTTTCCGTTTACAGATGCTGTACATTTCTTTTAATAAAAAAAGAGCATCCAGGCATACCATTAATAGTTCAAAGCACTCATAAATCTTTCATCAAATAATTGAATGTGAAACATGGAAGGAAATATGGATCAATTCCAGACATGTATGGGTCATACAGGTTTACCAGTTTACGGTTAGGAAGTCAGACACAAAACATTGAAAGTCCTTTGGCGGGTGTCTGATTTATCTTTGTGCTCCTGAAAAGGAAATAATGCTCTACCTGCATTCAATCTTTAAAACTAAATCAGAGGATTACTCCCAAACTAATTATTATTTTGATGGGAAAATGTATTCTTTTGTCTTCAAAAATGTGTACTAAAGTGCTTGAGCCTTCCATTGCATAGCGGAACGAGGCAGGGATGACCCATGTTCCCCTTCTGTTTGTGCTGGCAATAGAGCTGAGCTGCTTGGGTAAATGGAGGGGGATAATGGGGGGGGGGGGGCAGTTTTGGATGGCAAAAACCCACTTTAGGTATCTGGGAGTGAAGGTGGCTTGGGACTGATTTTGGCTCTGTAAATTGAACTTCACGAGTCTGGCGGGCAGGATTAAGGCGGATTTGTTGAGGTAGGATATCGTTGGCAGGCTGGATGCAGGTGGGTAAGATACTGTGGTTTTTATTTTTGTTTCAGTGCCTACCAGTCTTTTGCCAAAATCGTTTTTTATGGAGGTTGGGAAGTTGTTTTCGTCATTTGTGTGGGTAGGGAAGCTGGTAAGGATTAGGAGAACGATGCTTCAGAGGGGGCATCAGTTGGGGGGGCTTAGCCCTTCTGAACCTGTTGTACATCATTGGCATCGAATGCTGAAAAGCTGGAGTAGGGAGATGGAGGCTTTGTGGGTGAGGATAGAGGCAGGCTCTTGTAAGGGGTCGGAGCTGTGGATGCTAACAATGGAGCCGCTCACGTTTGCACGGAGGTGAGGCTGCAGTGAGCTCATGAGGTTCCACCATCACCTGGGTGCTGCCAGTCCTGAAGGCCTGCCCTCGTTTGAACCAGAGTCTCGATGCTCTCAACCATGGAGCACTAATACTGGGCCATGTCCCTCAACAAGTGAGTCATGTCCTTCACTGTCTCGGTCATGTCGCTCTGTGACTGTCCCACGTCAATCAGTGCCTGGCCAATGCTCTTGATGCCTTCAGCCATGATCCTTTGTGTGGAGATGCAGCCTCACCTCCGTCACATGGATTAGTCTGTGGGCACACCAAGCGACCCGAGGGAGGAGGAAGTGATGGGGCCCATGCTGGTGCCTCCAGCAAGGGAGTTGCTGGAAACCTCAGTGCTTCTGCCTCCCCCACGTGACACTAGCGCATCTGATGGGCAGCGGCAGAACAGGCTGGCACCTCATCACCTGTGACACCCAAAGGTCGGACGGGCTCATCCAGGTCTAGGCCCTCCAGAGGATGGCCACCAAAGGCATCTCAGGTCAGAGGGCGAGAAATGCAGCAGGTCACCTCCACATCTGATGTGCTGTCTGGGGTAACATTTAGAAAGAGCGTTAAAGCAGGTAAGATAAGGAAGTTAGACACCAGTTAAGGTGGCACGGGTGCAGCATATAGGTTAGAGTTTGGGTAAAGGCACAATAATGTATATAGTCTCCATTAAACTCCGTTTCACTAACATTCCAACCTACCTCAATCCTCTGAAGATTGTGAGGGATGGGCTGGGTATGCCGGGTGGTGGGGCAGTGTGGGAAGTTGATGTTGTGGGGCGTTTGTGTTGAAAGATGGCACAGGGAAGGCCCCCCAGGACAATTGAAGATTCCACCTGGGGTCACCCTCAGAGGCAGCAAGGAACAGAGACAGAAGTGTGATGCCGACTTGTAGAACAGCTTACTCATTGAATGACCCATCACTGCTCATCATCTCCATACACCCCCCCCCCCCCCCCCACCCCACACCACCACCACCACTCCAAAGAATATATGGGCTTGTCAGATGGAATGGCCAGCACATGTGCAGGGATCACCCAGGCGGACAATGGAAAATGACCCTGAAGGCAGGAGTCAGACTTTGTCAAATGATGAGAAGCACCAGAGCTCATCTCACAGGAAGTCGTCATCTTTCTCCGCCCCATGGACAAGACCCATCATCGAGTTGTACCTGAGTTGTAACTTCACACAGAGCATGCTGCACCTGCTGTTTAGCATGCATGTAAATACTGTGTTATACCTTCTTCCTACTTTGCCACTGAAGAGTTGAGGTTGTTGCCATTTACTCTGGATTATGACTAGAATTTGTAATGGAGCACTGTTGTGGAGTAACGTGTAATTACATTATGATGTCCAAAGATGTTCAGGTTAGGTGGATTGGCCATGATAAATTGCCCTTAGTGTCCAAAATTGCCCTTAGTGTTGGGTGGAGGTGTTGACTTTGGGTAGGGTGCTCTTTCCAAGAGCCGGTGCAGACTCAATGGGCCGAATGGCCTCCTTCAGCATTGTAAATTCAATGATAATCTATGATTAATCTAGGACAAAAATTCGGCACAACATCGTGGGCCGAAGGGCCTGTTCTGTGCTGTATTTTTCTATGTTCTATGATAGTTCAGTGGAAGAACTTTAATTACATGAATCTTACCATCAATGGCCGCCAAGACAGCTGTTTGGCCTTTCATTTCATGATTGGTCATGGCTTCATCGACATCATGTCCAATATGTAAAGCATTGCGTGCCATCCACTCACGGTTTCCCATTAACACAGAGTAGGTCTGAGAAGTCACTGCATCTAGAAATGGTAAAATGTCTGTGAATAATTTATTGGTATTTAAATAATTTACTCAATTATTCAAAAGCTATCTACCTTAAAAATGTGTCAAGAAAGTCATAGCAACAGTACAAAGGCTAACAAAGTCATCATTACAGGGAATACTTGGGAAAATTACACTTTTATTTCTCATTGTACCTATTTCTGTCGACATTTTGAGAGAGATTTCAGTAAATTTGTGCATTATAGTACCAAACAGTGGGTCCTACTGCACTATTTGGTGGCTTTTGGCAGATGAACAGCGACAAGGATCGCTGTTATTTATCGAAGTGCTTTATAAATAAAATTAATTAAGGTTCAAAATATTTGGAATCAAATTCTCACCATAATCAAATAAATTTAAGTTGACATAGTATCAATTGTTTGCAAATCTAACTTTATTCAAATAGGCATCAACAGAAATTTAGATGCTATGTATTTACCTTTTGGTGCAGTAGACTTTGAAGGCAGTGCATTGACATCATGAGAGTCACTAATCTGGAACAAATGTGTGTTATGTTCGCTTTGTTTGTTCAGGATCTGTTCACTTTTCATCAAAATTGTTTCAACATTAGTAACTTTGCAGCTAATACCACAGCCTGGCACTGATTGAAAATCAGTGCAGTATCCAAGAACATCTGTGCTCAGCTCCTGGAACATACAGAAATTGCAATTATTATCGACATAATACAGAATACTTCATTTTTTCCTGAACTACTACATTACATAACACTTATCTTTACGTTTAAGGCATAAAAATCCCCAATTTGCATAAAAGAGGAACAGTTGTTAAAGGATAACATATGATTGAAGGAGGTAATTGAAAGATATGTGTTTGGAAGAGACAGGTTTTATAGCAGTAAATTCTTGAAATGAAGTGAAAATTTGCTCTGAATAGTAAGAACATAATGGAATGAAAGTACTGAGAGATACAGATGTGCAGGTCAATAAAGGTGAGTGCAGGTAGAATGAGCTATAAAAATAAATGGGATTCTGTGGTTAATCTATATTGACATTCAAGAACTAGAAGGAGGAGGCCATTCAGCCCCTCAAGCCTGCTCCATCATTCAATACGATCATAACTGATCTCATCTCGGCCTCAAGTCCACCTTCCTGCCTGCTCCCCACAACCCTTCATCCCTTAATTAAAAAACCCATCTATTTCCTCCATAAATTTGTTTAGTGTTCTGGCGCCCTCTGAACTCTGGGGTAGGTAATTCCACAAATTCCATTTGAGTGAAGTAATTCCTCCTCATTTCTGTTTTAAATTTATCAACTTAAAACTATGGCCTCTCATTTTAGAATGTCCAACAAGGGGAAACATCCACTCTACGTCTAGCCTCTCAATCCCCGTTAGCATTTTGTGTACTTCAATTAGATGTCCTCACATTCTTCTAAACTCCAGCGAGTAAGTTTGCAGACGACACAAAGGTTAGTGGAATTGCGGATAGCGATGAGGACTGTCAGAGGATACAGCAGGATTTAGATTTTTTTGGAGACTTGGGCGGAGAGATGGTAGATGGAGTTTAATCCAGACTAATGTGAGGTAATGCATTTTGGAAGGTCTAATGCAGGTAGGGAATATACAGTGAATGGTAGAACCCTCAAGAGTATTGAAAGTCAGAGAGATCTAGGTGTACAGGTCCACAAGTCACTGAAAGGGGCAACACAGGTGGAGAAGGTAGTCAAGAAGGCATACGGCATGCTTGCCTTCATTGGCTGGGGCATTGAGTATAAGAATTGGCAAGTCACGTTGCAGCTGTATAGAACCTTAGTTAGGCCACACTTGGAGTATAGTGTTCAATTCTGGTCGCCACACTACCAGAAGGATGTGGAGGCTTTAGAGAGGGTGCAGAAGAGATTTACCAGAATGTTGCCTGGTATGGAGGGCATTAGCTATGAGGAGCGGTTGAATAAACTCAGTTTGTTCTCACTGGGACGACGGAGGTTGAGGGGCGACCTGATAGAGGTCTACAAAATTATGAGGGGCATAGACAGAGTGGATAGTCAGAGGCTTTTCCCCAGGGTAGAGGGGTCAATTACTAGGGGGCATAGGTTTAAGGTGAGAGGGGCAAGGTTTAGAGTAGATGTACGAGGCAAGTTTTTTTTACAGAGGGTAGTGGGTGCCTGGAACTCGTTATCGGAGGAGGTGGTGGAAGCAGGGACGATAGTGACATTTAAGGGGCATCTTGACAAATACATGAATAGGATGGGAATAGAGGGATACGGACCCAGGAAGTGTAGAAGATTTTAGTTTAGTCGGGCAGCATGTTCGGCACGGGCCGAAGGGCCTGTTCCTGTGCTGTACATTTCTTTGTTCTTTGAGTATTTTAAACTCTCTTAAGAACATAAGAACTAGGAACAGGAGTAGGCCATCTGGCCCCTTGAGCCTGCTCCGCCATTCAATGAGATCATGGCTGATCTTTGTGGACTCAGCTCCACTCTCCGGCCCGTACACCATATCCCCGAATCCCTTTATTCTTTAGAAAGGTATCTATCTTTTTCTTCAAAACGTTTAAAGAAGGAGCCTCAACTGCTTCACTGGGCAAGGAATTCCAGAGATTCACAACCCTTTGGGTGAAGAAGTTCCTCCTAAACTCGGTCCTAAATCTACTTCCCCTTATTTTGAGGCTATGCCCCCCTAGTTCTGCTTTCCCCGACCAGTGGAAACAACCTGCCCGCATCTATCCTATCTATTCCCTTCATAATTTTATATGTTTCAATAAGATCCCCCCGCATCCTTCTAAACTCCAATGAGTACAGTCCCAGTCTACTCAACCTCTCGTCATAATCTAATCCCCTCAACTCTGGGATCAACCTAGTGAATCTCCTCTGCACTCCCTCCAGTGCCAATATGTCCTTTCTCAGGTAAGGAGACCAAAATTGAACACAATACTCCAGATGTGGCCTCACCAACACCTTATACAATTGCAGAATAACCTCCCTAGTCTTGAACTCCACCCCTCTAGCAATGAAAGACAAAACTCGATTAGCCTTCTTAATTACCTGTTGCACCTACACACCAACTTTTTGCGACTCGTGCACCAGCACACCCAGGTCCCTCTGCACAGCAGCATGTTTTAACATCTTACCATTTAAATAATAATCCATTCTGCTGTTATTCCTCCCAAAATGGATAGCCTCACATTTGGCAACATTAAATTCCATCTGCCAGACCCTAGCCCATTCACCTAACCTATCCAAATCCTTCTGCAGACTTACTCTGCACTTTTTGCTTTACCACTCATCTTACTGTCATCTGCAAACTTTGCCACATTGCACTTGGTCCCCAACTCCAAATCATCTATGTAAATTGTGAACAACTGTGGGCCCAACACTGATCCTTGAAGGACCCCACTAATTACAGGTTGCCAACCAGAGAAACACCCATTTATCCCCACTCTCTGCTTTCTGTTAGTTAACCAATCCTCTACCCATGCTACCACTTTATCCTCAATGCCATGCATCTTTAGTTTATGCAGCAACCCTTTGTGTGGCACCTTGTCAAAAGCTTTCTGGAAATCCAGATATACCACATCCATTGGCTCTTAATAAGTCAAGTCCTTCTCCTTGGAATCAATCTAGTGAACCTTCTCTGATCTGCCTCTAATGCACTGACCTCCTTCATCAAGGAAGGGGGGCAAACTGCACAATACTTCAGATGTAGCCTCACTAATACCCTATATATACAGTTGCAACAGCATTTCCCTACTTTTATACTCTATTCATTGCAATGTTAATGTAAGCCTATTTGTGACAATAAAGATTGTTAATATTATTATTCCATTAGCAATGAATGCCAAACTCTATTTGCCTTCCTTATTGCCTACTGTACCTGCATACTATCCTTCTGCGATTCATGCACGAGATCGCCCAGATCCCTCTGCACCAAAGCATTTTGAAGTTTCTCTCCACTTAGTTAATAAGTTGCCTTTTTATTCTTCTAACCAAAATGGATAACCTTAGACTTATCCATATTAAATTCCATCTGCCAAATTTTGGCCCAATCACCTAACCTGTCTATAACTATTTGTAAATTTCTTGGGCTGGATTCTCTGGTCATGTGTTTCTTGGCAACGTGCCGTTTGCTGATGGTGGAATTCTACACTCCCGTTATATGTCAATGGGATTTCCCATTGAAGCCACCCTGCGCTGTCGAGAAACCCACGGGCAGGGATGCACTATTGGCGGGAAGAGTGAATCCCAACGGTAGGAGAATTCTAGCCCTTATTTCCTCATTGCAACTTTCCCACCTATTTTTGTTTCATCTGAAAATTTGGCTATCGTACATTCTATCCCGGCATCCAAATCATTAATATAGATTGTAAGTAGTTGGGACCTAAGGACTGAACCCTGTGGCATACCACTAGTGACAGCTTACCAAACAGGAAAAAAAACGTTTATCCCCTTATTTACTTTGCTTCTTACATCTTCGAAGAACTCTAGCAAATTAGTCAAACACAATTTAACTTTCATTTAAAAAAAATATATATATTTTATTCAAATTTTCCGGTCAAACAAAAACAGTACAAAATTTTCCCCTTTTGCAACTTTAAAACAATATAAGAATAAATAATATATTAACTAGACGGCAACTGCCAGCAACAAAAATAAAAACTAGCCAATATCCAAAATAATAAAGTCACAAAAACCAATATAAATAACTCATATACAAACACTTGTACAAAACCCCTGAGGGCCCGGATGGGCCCTTCCCCACCCCCCCTCCCCCCTGGGTTGCTGCCGCTACCTTTCCCATTTCCCTTATCGTTCTGCGAGATAGTCGAGGAACGGTTGCCACCGCCTGGTGAACCCTTGAGCCGAACCTCTTAGTGCGTATTTTATCCGCTCCAATTTTATAAACCCCGCCATGTCGTTTATCCAGGCCTCCACGCCTGGGGGTTTAGCTTCTTTCCACATAAGTAATATCCTTCGCCGGGCTACTAGGGACGCAAAGGCTAAAACATCAGCCTCTCTCGCCTCCTGCACTCCCGGCTTGTCCGCTACCCCAAATAACGCCAACCCCCAGCCTGGCTCGGCCCGGACCCCCACCACCCTTGAAAGCACATTCGCCACCCCCACCCAGAACCCATGCAGTACCGGGCATGACCAAAACATGTGGGTGTGGTTCGCTGGGCTCCCCGCGCATCTCCCGCACCTATCCTCCACTCCAAAAAATCTACTTAACCTTGCTCCAGTCATGTGCGCCCTATGTAGAACCTTGAATTGTATCAGGCTGAGCCTGGCACACGAGGACGAAGAGTTTACCCTACTTAAGGCCTCGCCCACAGCCCATCCTCAATCTCTTCTCCTAACTCCTCTTCCCAATTTTCCTTAGGCTCCTCCACCATCGTCTCCCCCTCGTCTCTCATTTCTCTATATATATCTGACACCCTACCATCCCCCAACCATGCCCCCAAAATCACTCTGTCCTGAATCTCTTCCATCGGGAGCCGCGGAAATTCCCTCACCTGTTGCCTCGCAAAAGCCCTCAGTTGCATATATCGAAATGCATTCCCCGGTGGCAACCCATATTTTTCTGTCAGTGCTCCCAGACTCGCAAACGTCCCGCCTAGGAACAAATCCTTCAATTTCACAATCCCTGCTCTCTGCCAAGCTTTAAATCCCCCATCTATCTTTCCCCGGGACAAACCTGTAGTTGTTCCTTATCGGGCACCTCACCAAGGCACCCGTCACTCCCTTATGCCGTCTCCACTGCCCCCAAATTTTCAGCGTTGCCACCACCACTGGACTTGTGGTGTATTTCTTCGGGGAGAACGGTAAAGGCGCCGTCGCTAATGCTTTTAGGCTGGTTCCCCTACAGGACGCCATCTCTAGTCTTTTCCACGCCGCTCCCTCCCCTTCCCCCATCCACTTGCATACCATTGATATGTTGGCGGCCCAATAATAGTCACTTAAACTCGGCAGTGCCAGTCCCCCCCTAGCCCTACTACGCTGCAGGAACCCCCTCTTCACTCTTGGGGTCTTCCCAGCCCACACAAAACTCATAATGCTCTTACCCACTTTCTTGAAAAAGGCCTTTGTAATCATCACAGGGAGGCACTGGAACACAAAAAGAAACCGTGGAAGGACCACCATTTTAACCGCCTGCACCCTACCCGCCAGTGACAGGGGCGCCATGTCCCATCTCCTAAAGTCCTCTTCCATCTGCTCCACCAATCTTACTAAATTTAGCTTATGCAAGGTTCCCCAGTTCCTGGCCATCTGGATCCCTAGGTACCGAAAATCCCTTGTTACTCTCCTCAACGGCAAATCATCTATTCCCCTGCCCTGTTCCCCAGGGTGCATCACAAACAGCTCACTCTTCCCCATATTCAATTTATATCCTGAAAATTCCCCAAACTCCCCGAGTGTCTGCATTATCTCGGGCATCCCCTCCACTGGGTCCGCGACATACAACAACAAATCATCCGCGTATAGTGATACCCGGTGCTCTTCTCCTCCCCTAAGTACTCCCCTCCACTTCCTAGAGCCCCTCAGCGCTATGGCCAGTGGCTCAATTGCCAACGCAAACAGTAACGGGGACAGAGGACATCCCTGTCTTGTCCCTCTGTATAGACAGAAGTGGTCAGATCTCTGCCTATTTGTAGTCACACTTGCCACCGGGGCCCTGTATAGAAGCTGAACCCATCCAATAAACCCCTCTCCAAATCCAAATCTCCTCAACACTTCCCACAGGTAATCCCACTCCATTCTATCAAATGCTTTCTCTGCATCCATCGCCACCACTATCTCCGCCTCCCCCTCCGGCGGGGGCATCATCATTACACCCAGCAGCCTCCGTATGTTAGTGTTCAATTGTCTCCCCTTAACAAACCCCGTTTCATCCTCGTGAACCACCCCCGGGACACAATCCTCCATCCTCGTCGCCATCACCTTGGCCAAAAGCTTGGCATCTACATTCAGGAGGGAAATAGGCCTGTAAGACCCGCACTGCAGCGGGTCTTTGTCCCTTTTCAAGAGCAGCGATATCGTCGCCTCCGACATCGTCGGGGGTAGTGACCCCCTTTCCCTAGCCTCATTAAAGGTTCTCGTCAGAAGTGGGGCCAGCAGGTCCACGTATTTCCTATAAAATTCCACCGGGAACCCATCCGGTCCCGGGGCCTTCCCTGCCTGCATATTCCCAATCCCTTTTACCACCTCCTCCACCTTAATCTGTGCTCCCAGTCCTGTCCTCTCCTGCTCCTCGACCTTCGGAAATTCCAACTGGTCTAGGAAGTGCATCATTCCCTCCTTCCCTTCCGGGCTGAGCCTTATACAGCCTCTCGTAAAATGCCTTAAACACCCCGTTCACCCTCTCTGCTCCCCGTTCCATCTCACCCTCCTCGTCCCTAACCCCTCCAATCTCCCTCGCCGCCCCCCTCTTCCTCAGTTGTTGGGCCAGTAACCAGCTCGCCTTCTCTCCGTACTCATACTGCACTCCCTGTGCCTTCCTCCATTGTGCCTCCGCCTTGCCCGTGGTCAACAAATCAAATTCCGTGTGCAACCTTCGTCTTTCCCTGTATAGTCCTTCATCCGGAGCCACCGCATACTGCCTATCCACCCTCAAAATTTCTCTCAACAATCTCTCCCTCTCTTTGCTCTCTTGTTTCCCCTTATGGGCCCTTATGGAAATCAGTTCCCCTCTGACCACCGCCTTCAGTGCTTCCCAGACCACTCCCACCTGAACCTCTCCGCCGTCATTAATCTCCAGATACGTTTCGATACATCTCCTTACCCTTACACATACCCCCTCGTCCGCCAACAATCCCATATCTAATCTCCACAGTGGGTGCTGTTCCTTTTCCTCTCCTACTTCCAGATCTACCCAATGTGGGGCATGGTCCGAAATGGCTATAGCCGAGTACTCCGTCCCAGCCACCTTCGGGATCAGCG
Source organism: Scyliorhinus torazame (assembly GCF_047496885.1). Lineage (NCBI taxonomy): Eukaryota > Metazoa > Chordata > Chondrichthyes > Carcharhiniformes > Scyliorhinidae > Scyliorhinus > Scyliorhinus torazame. Next base: position 170,380,181 of record NC_092721.1, on the reverse strand, counting down.
CCCTTCCCAGGACAAAGAAGTCTATCCGAGAATACACCTTGTGGACATGGGGGAAGAAGGAGAACTCTTTACTCCTAGGCCTAGTAAATCTTCAGGGATCTACTCCTCCCATCTGCTCCATGAAGTCCTTAAGCACCTTGGCCGCTGCCGGCCTCCTCCCGGTCCTAGACCTGGACCGGTCCAGCCCTGGATCCAGCACCGTGTTGAAGTCTCCCCCATTACCAACTTTCCCACCTCCAGGTCCGGGATACGCCCCAGCATATGCTTCATGAAGTTGGCATCATCCCAGTTCGGGGCTTTACGTTCACCAGAACCACCGCCTCACCTTGTATCTGCCACTCACCATCACGTATCTACCCCCACTGTCCGCCACTATGGTCCACGCCTCAAACAATACCCGTTTCCCCACTAATATTGCCACCCCTCTATTTTTCGCATCCAAGCCCGAGTGACATACCTGTCCCACCCATCCTTTTCGTAATCTGACCTGATCCGCCAGTTTCAGATGCGTCTCCTGCAGCATGACAACATCTGCCTTTAATTTCTTTAGGTGCGCAAGTACCCTTGCCCTCTTAATCGGCCCATTCAGCCCTCTAACGTTCCACGTGATCAACCGGGTTGGGGGGCTCTTTAAACCCCCCCCTCGTCGACTAGCCATCCCCTTTTTTAGACCAGCTCCTCACCCGGTTCCCACGCACCCACTTGTCCCCCCAACTGTGTCCTCCCGTCCCGACCATCCCATCCCGTAGCAGCTCCCCCTTCCCCTTAACAGCAGCAACCCAGTTACCCACCCCCCCCCGCTAGATCCCCCTCTAGCATGATTGCTCCCCCATGTTGCTTCCATAAGTCAGCAAAATCTGGCTGACCTCAGCTTCCCCCGTTTATCCTCAGCCTCCCATTGTGTAAGGCGCCCTCCTTCCTGCGCCCCCTTTTCCCGCCACAATTACCATAGCGCGGGAGCAAAGCCTGCGCTTCCCACTCGGCCCCGCCCCTAATGGCGCAGCTCCCTCTCTCCTTCCCCCTCTCCTTCCCCCCCGGCGCCCACAGTTCACCATACCCCCCCCCCCCCCCCCCATCGAGGGGAAAGAGAAAATTTCCCCCCCCCTTCCGATTCCCAGTCCCATGCAATCACACCACTGCTTTATTACAAACGTTCTTTCTCTCTCCAGTCTAGTCCAGCTTCTCCTCTTCAATGAATGTCAACGCCTCTTCTGCCGTCTCGAAGTAGTGGTGTTTCCCTTGAAGTGTAACCCACAGTCTCGCCGGCTGCAGCATACCAAATTGAACTTTCTTTCTATGGAGCACCGCCTTGGCCCGATTGAAACTCGCCCTCCTTCTCGCCACCTCCGCACTCCAATCCTGGTACACGCGGATCACCGCGTTCTCCCACCTGCAGCTCCGTGTCTTTTTCGCCCATCTCAGGACCATCTCCCTGTCTTTATAGCGGTGAAACCTCACCACTATAGCTCGAGGTATTTCTCCCGCCTTCGGTCTTCTTGCAAGGACTCGAAATGCTCCCTCCACTTCCAAGGGGCCCGTCGGGGCCTCCGGTCCCATTAAGGAATGAAGCATCGTGCTCACATATGCCCCGACGTCCGCTCCCTCTGCACCTTCGGGAAGACCCAAAACTCTTAGGTTCTTCCTCCTCGAGCTATTTTCCAGGGCTTCCAGTCTCTCCATAGACCTCTTATGCAGTGCCTCGTGTGTCTCTGTCTTCACCACCAGGCCCTGTATTTCGTCCTCATTTTCGGCAGCCTTTGCCTTCACGCCACGAAGCTCCAATTCTTGGGTCTTCTGCACCTCCTTTAGCCCCTCAATCGCCTGCAGCATCGGGGCGAGCACCTCCTTCTTTAGCTCCTCAACACATCTCCGAAGGAACTCTTGCTGTTCCGGGCCCCATACCAAACGGCCTCCCACCGCCGCCATCTTGCTTCATGCTTCCCTTCCTTGCCGCTGCTCCAGAAGATCCTCTGCTAATCCGGCCACTATTATCTCCTTTCTCCATGTACATCCGGGGGGATTCCCTTCTGTTTCACCGCACAATGGGTTTAGCCGTCAAAAATTTCCGTTGGGGCTCCCAATAAGAGCCCAAAAGTCCGTTCAAACGGGAGGTGCCGGAACGTGCGACCTAGCTGGTCATCACCGCACCCGGAAGCCCACAATTTAACTTTCATAAAACCTTGCTGACTGATGGATTGCATTGACTTTCCAAATATCTTGTTACTCCTTCCTTAATAATGGATTCCAACAATTTCCTGTTACTCTTGGGAAGGTTCTAGTGTCCTCCACTGTGAAAATCGTGGCAAAATATTGATTTAGTGTCACTGCTATTTCTGTGTTCCCCATTATTAACTCCCTAGTCTCATCCTCAACGTTGACTTTAGCTACTCTCTTCCTTTTTGTATAATTTGCTCTTTTTATTACTTTTTTTGGTAACCCTTTGTTGGTCTTTAAAGGTTTCCTAATCCTCCCGCCTGCCACTGATCCTTGCAATATGGTATTCCTTTGTTTTTGCCTTTATGTTATCTTTAACCTCCTTGCATAGCCACTGATGCATTTTCCTCCTCTTACAATCATTCTTCCTCTCCAAAATATATTTTAGTTGGGAGAAATTGACTACCTCCTTAAATGTCTGCCACTGTTCATCAACTGTCCTACCTCTTAGTCTTTCTCCCAAGTCCACTCTGGCCAAATCTGTCCTGATACCTATGTAATTACCTTGGTTTAACACCCAAACACTCGTGTGGGACTCAGGCTTATTGCCCTCAAACTGAATTTGAAATTCAAGCATCCAACGATCACTCTTCCCGAGAGGATCCTTTACTACAAGATCATTCATTAATCCCATCTCATTACACAATCCAAAATAGCCTGCTCCCTGGTTGGTTTGACAACATATTGTTCCAAGAAATAATCTCTAATACACTCTATGAACTCTCCCTCGAGGCTACCCTTGCGAATTTGGTTAATCTAGTCTATATGCATAATAAAATCACCCATAATTATTATCATACCTTTCTTACAAACATCCAGTATTTCCACGTATATACTGCGTCCTACTGTGGAGCTACTATGAAATGAAATGAAAAATTAAAATTGCTTATTGTCACAAGTAGCCTTCAAATGAAGTTACTGTGAAAAGCCCCGAGTCGCCACATTCCGGCGCCTGTTCGGGGAGGCTGGTACTATTAGGGAACCTTTAGATTACTCACACCAGGGACTTCTTTCCCTTGCTATCTCTTATTTCTATCCAGACTGATTCCACATCTTGATCCCAGTGCCAATATAATTTCTCAGCGCTGCACTAATCCCTTCCTTTATGAACAAAGCTGCACACCTTATTTTCCTTTTTGTCTATCCTTCTGAAACACTGAGTACCCTTGGATATTCAACTCCCAGACCTGGTCTCCTTGTAACCATGTCTCAGTAATCACCACCAAATCATGCCCCTTTGTCTCTATTTGCACTGTTAACTCACTAATTGTATTCTGAATGCTCCATGCATTCAAATACTAAGCTTTTAAGTTTATCCTATTATAAATTTTCCCTACTCTTGTACGATTCCCTGGTGTAATATGACATTCACATACTCTGTCACATAATTGTTAATGTTAACAATTAACATTAACATTAACCTGTATTCCTACTTTCTCTCTACAGTTTAAATTTTTTTTCCATGCAATTGAACACCCGCTATTTAGTTTAAAGCCCTTCCTACAGCCCTAGTGATTCGATTTGCCAGGACACGATAAGAGCAAAGAAATTATGCTGCTGTTCTACAAGATATTCAGTCACAGCTGAATTATTCACCACAACTGAGTTATTTATGAAGATCCCGCTTTCATAACTTTGCCGTTTGCCTGAGGTGTGGCGAGATCTTCAGGTTAAATCACCACCAGCCAGCTCCCCCCCTCAGAGGAGGGGAGCAGCCTATGGTCATCTGGGTCTATGGCGACTTTACCTTACCTTAGTCCATGCAACTCACTAGAGGAAAATATGAGCACCATTCAAAGGGTATAGCAGAAATTCATTAGAATTACATCAGGAATGAGCGATTAAAGTTATGAAAAAAGCATGAAAAATTGAAGTTCCTCACATTTCACATTGCAAATAAGTTGTAGAGTACAGGGAAGAGAAATCAAAGAAGGTCATCTTTCGTTGAAAGGAAAGCCTGAAATTACCAGTCAGTTTACTTTGAAGGAAATAGTTCAAAACGTATAGATATCTGCTCTGGAACATAAATTCAAATACTCAAAATAGTTAAATTCATCTCACAACATAGTTCTTACAAAAGCATAAAAATCATTTTTTGAATGAGTCAATTATAGATTCAATACAAAATATTATTCAGTAGTAAACTTATTATAATGTAATAGTCGATAACTTTAGTGTAAGCGGTAAGAACGTTTTATTGCCAAGATAAAAATGTTCAATATATGAACATATATTTTGGCCCAGACCTTCCGGTGAACAGTGAATAAACAGTGTTGCCATTCACGCCCCATGAACGCAGGCTTTTGAGTGGAGCTTTGCTCTAATCTGCCGTTTGAATAAACATGGTGCCGTGGTCAGGACATCTGCGGCCCGTGATAGCAAGGCAAAAAATAAAATGACTCTTCGACCAGTTAGATTGAAGGATCCTCTTTGAGACATGCAGACTCTAAACTGTGAAGTATAAATTAGATTTAAATCATGCATAGAAAGTGAACCAAAGATTGCAAAACACAAGGTGAAGCTGAGAGGGAGAGAGAACTAAAACTGACAGACAGAAATTGTACAAAAGGATATATTTTAAATTCCTGGTACTAATTGACCTCTTAAACAATGAGGCTCAATGCTTGCAAATTTTTCAGGGCCAGAGAAGTTGTTTGACAGTGAATTATACTTATCACACCCTTAATAACTCACTTACCCGTGTCATGCTCCTCTTGCTCAATCTGGGAGCTCAGGGACGTGGCTGATGTCCCTGGCTCCTTCACGTGCAGGAAGTGTGTCCAGCTGCAGCTCTTGTTAGACCGCATGATGGCTCTGGAGCTGCGGACAGACTCACTTTGGAGCATCCGCGATGCTGAGGAGGTCGTGGTTAGCACGTTTAGCGAATTGGTCACACCACAGATTAGGATTGCTGAGGGAGAAAGGGAATGGGTGACCAAAAGGCAGAGGAAAAGCAGGAAGGCAGTGCAGGTGTCCCCTGCGTCATCTCCCTCCAAAACAGGTATACTGTTTTGGATACTGTTGGGGGAGATGGCTCACCAGGGGAAGGCAAAAGTAGCCAGGTTCATGGCACCGTGGCTGGCTCTGCTGCACAGAAGGGCGGGAAAAAGAGTGGAAGGGCTATAGTCATAGGGGATTCAATTGTAAAGGGGAGTAGATTGGCGGTTCTGTGGTCGAAAACGAGACTCCCGAATGGTATGTTGCCTCCCGGGTGCACGGGTCAGGGATGTCTCAGATCGGCTGCAGAACATTCTGAAGGGGGAGGGTGAACAGCCAGTTGTCGTGGTGCATATAGGCACCAATGATATAGGTAAAAAACGGGATGAGGTCCTACAAGCAGAATTTAGCGAGTTAGGAGCCGAGTTAAAAAGTCGGACCTCAGAGGTAGTAAACTCAGAATTGCTACCAGTGCCATGTGGTAGTCAGAGTAGAAATGAAAGAATAGGCAGGATGAATGCGTGGCTTGAGAGATGGTGCAGGAGGGAGGGGTTCAGATGTTTGGGACATTGGGACCGGTTCTGGGAGAGATGGGACTACTACAAATTGGACGGTCTACACATGGGCCGGACTGGAACCAATGTCCTTGGGGGTGCTTTTGCTAACGCTGTTGGGGAGTGTTTAAACTAATGTGGCAGGGGGATGGGAACCAAATGAGGAGGTTAGTGGACAGTAGGGAGGTAGTAACTAAAGCCTGTAAGGAACTAGATCATGAAGTCAGCGTGACTAAGGGGAAGAGTAGGCAGGGAGCAGATGATGAACGCAAAGGGGCTGGTGGTCTGAGGTGCATTTGTTTTAATGCAAGAAGTGTAGTAGGTAAGGCAGATGAACTTAGGGCTTGGATTAGTACCTGGGAGTATGATGTTATTGCTATTACTGAGACTTGGTTGAGGGAAGGGCATGATTGGCAACTAAATATTCCAGGATATCTATGCTTCAGGCAGAATAGAGAGGGAGGTAAAAGGGGTGGAGGTGTTGCATTACTGGTCAGAGAGGATATCACAGCTGTGTTGAAGGAGGGCACCAAGGAGGACTCGAGCAGTGAGGCGATATGGGCAGAGCTCAGAAATAGGAAGGGTGCGGTAACACTGTTGGGGCTGTACTACAGACTTCCCAACAGCGAGCGTGAGATAGAGGTACAAATATGTCAACAGATTATGGAAAGATGTAGGAGCAACAGGGTGGTGGTGATAGGAGATTTAAATTTTCCCAACATTGACTGGGATACACTTAGTGTTAGAGGTCGAGATGGAGCAGAATTTGTAAGGAGCATCCAGGAGGGTTTTCTAGAGCAGTATGTAAATAGTCCAACTCGGGAAGGGGCCATACTGGACCTGGTGTTGGGGAATGAGCCCGGCCAGGTGGTTGAAGTTTCAGTCGGGGATTACTTTGGGAATAGTGATCACAATTCCGTAAGTTTTAGAGTACTCAGGGACAAAGACGAGAGTGGTCCTAAAGGAAGAGTACTAAATTGGGGGAAGGCCAACTATACCAAAATTCGGCAGGAGCTGGTGAATGTGGATTGGGAGCAGCTGTTTGAAGGTAAATCCACATTTGATATGTGTGAGGCTTTTAAAGAGAGGTTGATTAGAGTGCAGGACAGACATGTCCCTGTAAAAATTAGGGCTAGAAATGGCAAGATTAGGGAACCATGGATGACAGGTAAAATTGTGAGACTAGCTAAGAGGAAAAAGGAAGCACACATAAGGTCTAGGCGACTGAAGACAGACAAAGCTTTGGAAGAATATCAGGAATGTAGGACCAATCTGAAACGAGGAATCAAGAGGGCTAAAAGGGGTCATGAAATATCTTTAGCAAACAGGGTTAAGGAAAATCCCAAAGCCTTTTATTCAAATATAAGGAGCAAGAGGGTAACTAGAGAAAGGGTTGGCCCACTCAAGGACAAAGGAGGAAAGTTATGCGTGGAGTCAGAGAAAATGGGTGAGATTCTTAACGAGTACTTTGCATCAGTATTCACTGAGGAGAGGGACATGACGGATGTTGAGGTTAGGGATAGATGTTTGATTACTCTAGGTCAAGTCGGCATAAGGAGGGAGGATGTGTTGGGTATCCTAAAAGGCATTAAGGTGGACAAGTCCCCAGGTCCGGATGGGATCTCTCCCAGGTTACTGAGGGAAGTGAGAAAGGAAATAGCTGGGGCCTTAACAGATATCTTTGTAGCATCCTTGAACACAGGTGAGGTATCGGAGGACTGGAGAATTGCTAATGTTGTCCCCTTGTTTAAGAAGGGTAGCAGGGATAATTCAGATAATTGTAGACCGGTGAGCCTGACATCAGTGGTAGGGAAGCTGCTGGAGAAGATACTGAGGGATAGGATCTATTCACATTTGGAAGAAAATGGGCTTATCAGTGATAGGCAACATGGTTTTGTGCAGGGAAGGTCATGTTTTACCAACTTAATAGAATTCTTTGAGGAAGTGACAAAGTTGATTGATGAGGGAAGGGCTGTAGATGTCATATACATGGACTTCAGTAAGGCATTTGATAAGGTTCCCCATGGTAGGCTGATGGAGAAAGTGAAGTCTCATGGGGTCCAGGGTGTACTAGCTAGATGGATAAAGAACTGGCTGGGCAACAGGAGACAGAAGAGTAGTAATGGAAGGGAGTTTCTCAAAATGGAGAACTGTGACCAGTGGTGTTCCACAGGGATCCGTGCTGGGACCACTGTTGTTTGTGATATACATAAATGATCTGGAGGAAGGTATAGGTGGTTTGATTAGCAAGTTTGCAGATGACACTAAGATTGGTGGTGGAGCAGATAGTGAAGGGGACTGTCAGAGAACACAGCAGAATATAGATAGAATGGAGAGTTGGGCGGAGAAATGGCAGATGGAGTTCAATCCGGGCAAATGCGAGGTGACGCATTTTGGAAGATCCAATTCAAGAGCGAACTATACGGTAAATGAAAAAGCCCTGGGGAAAATTGATGTACAGCGAGATCTGGGTGTTCAGGTCCATTGTACCCTGAAGGTGGCTGCGCAGGTCGATAGAGTGGTCAAGAAGGCATACGGCATGCTTTCCTTCATTGGTAGGGGTATTAAGTACAAGAGTTGACAGGTCATGTTACAGTTGTACAAGACTTTGGTTCGGCCACATTTGGAATACTGCGTACAGTTCTGGTCGCCACATTACCAAAAGGATGTGGATGCTTTGGAGAAGGTGCAGAGGAGGTTCACCAGGATGTTGCCTGGTTTGGAGGGCGCTAGCTATGAAGAGAGATTGAGTAGATTAGGATTATTTTCATTAGAAAGACGGAGGTTGAGGGGGGACCTCATTGAGGTCTACAAAATCATGAGAGGTAAGACAGGGTGGATAGCAAGAAGCGTTTTCCCAGTGTGGGGGACTCAATTGCTAGGGGTCACGAGTTCAAGATGAGAGGGGAAAAGTTTAAGGGAGATATGCATGGAAAGTTCTTTACGCAGAGGGTGGTGGCTGCCTAGAACGCATTGCCGGCGGAGGTGGTAGAGGCGGGCACGATAGCGTCATTTAAGATGTATCTACACAGATACATGAATGGGCAGGGAGCAGAGGGATACAGAGCCTTAGAAAATAGGCGATAGTTTTAGATAGAGGATCTGGATCGGCGCAGGCTTGGAGAGCCGAAGGGCCTGTTCCTGTGCTGTAATTTTTCTTTGTTCTCTTTCTTTTCTTTGTTCTACCAGCCCTAACTTTTTATACAGTTAACGGTGCACATGCAGACACTGGATGCTGCTGTCCAATTTTATTCCATAACAGCTAATGGCTTCATCATTATTCCTATTGCAAAATTCAGGACTGTATTACATCCCAGCCTAATACATGGGATGTTTGTAAGAGATACAAACTCAGCTGGGGAACTAAGAGATGTCGTAGTGAAAGGATATCTATGACTTACCTCTTTGCAATATTTGGCCACAGCACTTCCAAGAGGATGCTCACTGTTAGCCTCTGCAGTACCAATAATTGCAAGCAATTTCTTCAATGGCAGTACAGCTACATCTACCAGTACAAGGACCCTCATTACCTTTGGAACGCCGTGTGTAATTGTTCCTGTCTTGTCAAACATCACCACTTTTATCTAGAGGCACAAAAGCTTTTATCACCACAGGGAAATAATTAAAGCCATCAACTGCAGTTATCATTTTTAATGCAATTTCCCATCAACTGGATAAGTGTAGGGAAGTTTTATTGAAGCAGATTAAATAGTGAAATATGTAACCCACTTTGTAAACGCAAGCAGCCCACTAACAAACACAATTGTGGAACTCACTGTTCCTGTGCTTGCTGAACATGCAACCAAAATTTATTTAATTTCTTTTAATTTTGTGCAGGTATTCCACAAATAAAACTTCTAACTAATTGTGAACTAACTTAATTTTGAGTCAGGTAATCTAAGATGGTTATGTGTTGGTAGGGCAAGGGGGGTGCAATATGGTAGGGCAAAGGGGGGGGGGGTGCAATACGAATATGGGGAGAAGGCGAGCCGCATGCTGGCGAACCAGCTGCGGAGGCAGACTGCGTCCAGGGAAATATTGAAGATACGGACGGGGGCTGGGGATGTGATGTCAGAGCCAGGGAAGATAAATGAGGCATTTAGGGAGTATTACCAGGGACTTTATGAGGCAGACCCAGGAGGAGAGGAGGGGGACATGGGGTGGTTTCTGGACAAGTTGGAATTTCCCCAGGTGGAGGAAGCAAAGAGGCAGTTGGAGGAGCCTCTGGGGCTGAGGAAGGTATCAGTGGTATGAAGTCGGGGGAAGGCCCCTGGGCCAGATGGGTACCCGGCAGAATTTTGTAAGGAATTTGTGATGGATCTGTTCACCACATCTGTTGGGGGCGTTTAATGAAGCACTGGAGAAGGGGGAGTTGCCGGAGTCGATGACGCAGGCAGGAATAACGCTAATTCCGAAAAGTGGGAAGGACCCGGTGGAATGTGGATCATATAGGCCCATATCACAATTGAACACGAATGTGAAAGTATTGGCTAAGTTGTTGGTGGGGAGGATGGAGGAGTGTGTCCCCGGGGTGGTAGCAGAAGATCAAACAGGCTTCGTGAAGGGCAGGCAGCTCGCGAGTAATATAAGATGGCTGTTGAATGTGATGATGAATCCTTCAGGGGCTCTGGTACCAGAGGTGATGGTGACCATGGTCGCGGAGAAAGCATTTGATTGGGTGGAGTGGCGGTACTTGTTCGAGGTTTTGGGAAGGTTCGGGTTTGGGCCAAGATTTGTGACATGGGTCCGGTTGCTGTATGTGGCACCAAGGGTGAGGATTAGGACGAATGATATGAGCTCACAAAGCTTTGACTTACACAGGGGTACACGGTAGGGGTGACCGCTGTCACTGCTGCTGTTTGCGCTGGCCATAGAGCCATTGGCGATAGCTCTCAGGGGGTCGGCAGAGTGGCAGGCAATTATGAGGGGACATAGGGAGCATTGGGTGTCGCTCTATGCCGATGACCTCTTGCTGTATGTTTTGGATCCGTTGGAGAGTATGGGAAGGTTTACGGGCCTGTTGGGGAGGTTTGGAGGGTTCTCAGGGTACAAGCTGAATGTAAGGAAAAGTGCGATATTCCTGCTGAATGAGCTGACAGCAGGCTAATTTAGGGCGGATGCCATTTACAGTAGCGAGGGAGAGGTTTAGGTATTTGGGGATTCAAGTAGCGAGGGAATGGACGGGACTTCATAAGAGGATCTTAACAAAGCTGGTGGAGGAGGCTACGGGGGGTCTTAAGAGGTGGGATACACTGCACTTAATGCTGGCGGGGAGGGGCCAAGTGGTGCAAATGAATATTCTGCCGAGGTTCTTGTTTATCTTTCAAGCTCTCTCGACCTTTATACCAAAGGCCTTTTTTCGGAAAGTGGACATGATCATTTCTGACTATGTTTGGGCGGAGAAGGTGCCAAGGGTGGGGAGGACCCTGCTACAGAGGCAGAGGCAGCAGGTGCGGTTGGCATTGCCGAACTTGCTTCATTACTATTGGGCCGAAAATGTGGACAAAGTGCGGCGGTGGTGGGAAGGAGAAGGGGTAGAGTGGGTGAGGATGGAGGAGGAATCTTGTAAGGGGTCTAGTTTGAGGGCTATGGTGAGGGTAGCATTGCCAATGGCTCTGAGTAGGTATTTAAGGAGCCCAGTGGTGCAGTCCACAGTGAAGATATGTTGAGGAGGCATTATAGGGTGGAAGGGATGTCGGTGCTAACGCCACTGTGTGAGAATCATGGGTTTGAGCTAGGGGGGATGGATAGTGTATACAGGAGGTGGAGGAAAGTGGGGCTGGTCAAGGTGAGGGATCTGTATTCGGAGGAAGGGTTCGCCAGTCTGGAGGAGCTAAGGGAGAGGGTAGAGCTGCCGAGGGGGAGTGAGTTCAGGTATCTGCAGGTTAGGGTTTTGCGCGAAAGGCATGGAGGGCGTTCCCTAGGTTGCCGGGATACACTCTGCTGGAGCGACTGCTGCTTCCGGATGTGGAAGGGGAGGGAAGGGGAGGGGATATATACAAGTGGCTGGGGGAGCAGGGAGGCGAGCGGGTGGTGAAGATCAAGGAGAAATAGGAAGCGGAGTTGGGAGGGGAGATCAATTGGAGAGCATGGAGTGAGACACTGTGTACGGTAAACGGGACCTCCCCTGTGCAAGGGGGTAGTAGATGAGTGTGAGAGGTGTGGGCGGGGGCCAGCGAATCATGCGCACGTGTTTTGGGGTTGCAAAAAATTGGGAAGATTCTGGGTGGGAGTGTACACGGACTTAGCCAGGATAGTGGAGGAGGAGGTGGACCCGGACCCTGTGATGGCGATATTTGGGGTTTCAGAGAAGACGGAGCTCATGGAGAGGAGGAAGGCCGATGTCTTGGCCTTCACCTCTCTGATTGCACGGCGACGAATTTTGCTGGAGTGGTGGTCGGCATCGCCACCGGGGGTAGCGGCTTGGTTGGGTGACCTGTAGGACTTCCTGCGATTAGAGAAGATAAAGTATGAGTTAAGTGGCTCTTCGGGGGGTTTGAGGAAAGGTGGGGGATGTTTGTGACCGTGTTTGAGGGGCTGTTCTTCGCGGGGGAGGGGTGTGTGAAAAAGAGGAAAAGTCCGGACAGACTGTATACGTGATTGTTGGGAAGTATGTTTCCCAGGGTGTTTGTTCGCTGTAACCTGTTTGTAATAAAATACATTTAAACAAAAAAGATGATTATGTGTTGGCAGTGCTTGGAAAAACTTCAGTGTCCCCACATCGAAAGACATAAAAATGTCAGTCACAGTTTCCACTCATGATCGCGTTCCAGTGAGAACAAAGTAAGTATATAGAGTTGAAGAAAGCAAGGTTGGCTTGGATTTGATACCTCCTATAGCTAAAAAGCCTTCTGACACATACTGCCAGAATACATACATAATGAATGGATTCTTGGGTGAGAGATATCCACAAACAGATTCACTTGTAGGAAAAATACAGCTATCTTTACTTTAAAAATGATAAATATATAAGGATATAACCCAGAAGATAATTCAGCCCATTGGACATGTGCTGGCCCTTTGAAAGATCTGTCCAATTAGTTCCACTTGCCTAGTCTTTCCGTAACGTCCTGCATATGTCTCCCCCATTTAACATTGATACATTTCATGGTCTTCTGATTGGCTGTTTATCAACAATGCTAATCCAGTGTAACTGATCTGACCTGTTCCTGGGGGTAAAGCTATGGTAGCTTTTCTTGCTAAATCTCTTCATTACCACTAACCTTGTGTGCCATCTCGAGTGGTTCTCCACCCTTGATAAGAATGCCATTTTGAGCACCAACACCTGTACCCACCATCACAGCTGTAGGTGTAGCCAGTCCCAGGGAACAGGGGCATGCAATAGCCAACACTGTAATGGATGTCTGAAATGCGAATCTGATAATCAGTTCAGCTTTAGGAACATGATTGCTGTAGCCCTAAGAAGAGAAAAGCTTACAAGTCAATATGAAAAACCAACCAATGTTGGACACCTTGTGATAGTAGAGTGCAAACCGTCCCAGGTGGTCAATATTCCTGGGAGATTATACCTCAACACAACATCAATCATGTGAAGTACTGTGACTGAGCTCACTCAGTTGACCATTATAAGGCTCTGGCAGTTGCAAAAAAATGGTAGAAATAATTTTGTATTTGGCTATTTTTTTACAGGATACAAACTGACAACAAAAGATCAAATCATTCTTTACATATTAGTTTTTTAATTGACTTAAGAAAATGGTCTTTAAAGCCAATATTTCCCACCATCAAAACACACAGGCTGTATTTAACAGGGTGCCAGAATCCCATTCAGTGAAAAAAACGGTGGGGAATCCACCCAAGGAAAAGCCAACTGTCCTCTGTCATTTAATGACTAATTAGCAATTAATAAACTGGAGATGATATTTCCACCCATGAGGAACAGGATGGCCAACAGCTCTGTGGTCCCTGCAGTGCTCGACAGGAACAGTGGCCACTGCTGGTACTACAGGCAGTCTCCAAAAAGACACCATGTTAAGTGGGGCTGGGTTTGCTGAGCTCAGGCTGGCAGGTCCTCGTGAGGAGTGTGTGGGAAGGCTTTGATAGGTTGGGTGTGGGTAACGTAAAGAGGAAAGTGTAATCTTGGAGGGGTGTGAATAGGAGGTGGCCTCTGATGGGCACAGAGGACCTACTAAGGAAGTCCCTAATTGCCCGACTCCAGCCCACCCAGTAAAAACTATCAGGCTAGCTGCTTTGCATGGCCCCGCCTGCTGTGGGTAAGAGAGCAACAAGGCAGGATGATGCTGTAAAGTGGCCATTAATTGGTCCGGGGCAGATAGGTGGTAGGAAGGCCATAAACTGGAATTGAGAGCATTCCCCCTTCAAACCAACTAGTAAACCCCAGCCCCAGATTTTTGAAAACAAATCCTACCCTAAGATGTGAGCCTGAATTTATATTATATTTTTAACAAGCTCAAAATGTCCGAAAGGGCTCAATAGATATTGAAGTACTTTAGAAATGCATTAATTGACATAATGTGGGAAACCCATCAGCTAATTTTCAGGCAGCAATGTCCCATAAACAGCGGTTAATAAAACAACCATGCCATTTGCTTTAGGTGTTGGTCGTGGAACAAAAAGCGGCAGCAAACTGGGCAAAGCTGTCATAATCTTTGAACAGTGACATGGAATCTTTTACATCCACCTGAGGGGGCAGGCGGTGCCTCGATTGAATGTCTCATCTGAAAACTGGTAGCTTTGACAGTGCAGCACTATCTCAGAACTGCACTTAAGCACCAAAATGTGGTTTATGCTGAAATTTGCAAGTAAAAATGATTTTTTTCAGCAAACAATATTAGACATAGAAAATACAGGATGGATTACATTAAGCAAAAAAAAAACGATCTTTTAAAAAAAATCACATTTTACAAGTTCTTAATTTACTTGTGCAATGTCATCACACAAGTGTTGGGTGGGGTTACTGGGTTATGGGGATAGGGTGGCGGTGTTGACCTTGGGTAGGGTGCTCTTTCCAAGAGCCGGTGCAGACTCGATGGGCCGAATGGCCTCCTTCTGCACTGTAAATTCTATGATCTATGATCACAATATTCTTATCCCTGATATCTGCGTACCTGCAGGGTTTAACTGAAAACTTACAAACCTAGTGATCCCAACAAGAAAGTTGTTCCCTTGGATCTGCCAGCAGCCCAGGATTAAGTGGCGCCAAGTGAATGGAAAGAGATGATTCAAGCCTGGCTGCCAGCGGATGGTGCCAGGTGGAGGCAAAAGGCCAAGGGAAGGAGGTAAGACCAACTGCAAGTCTGCTCACATCTCCCTTTTTGAACTGCAAATGGTTGAATGTAATAGACCAGGAGGCATCCAGCCCTCTTCCGAAGTAACTACTAAACTGTTTTGTGTAATTTAAGAGGAAGAAATTCTCTCTTCCAACCACCCACCATGCACTTAAATTAGACGAGTGATTGATTTTAAAATACATTTTGGATCAGTCTTGCTAAACAGTAGCTGCTTTTAAAAAAAAAAACATTTTCTTGCCCCATACATCTACTTGCAGCAGACTTCTTTGTTGATTCCAACTAATAATAATAATTGCTTATTGTCACAAGTAGGCTTCAATGAAGTTACTATGAAAAGCCCCTAATCGCCACATTCCGGCACCTGTTCGGGGAGGCTGGTACGGGAATTGCATGCGCACTGCTGGCATTGTTCTGCATTACAAGCCAGATGTTTAGTCCACTGTGCTAAACCAGCCCCTATAACTGTAATGTCTGATTTGTAAAAAGCACCATTAAAGCATACATTGTCTGGAACACATAGAAGGAAACATTCGCTTTGCCCTTGCATTAAATATTGCACCACGCCGTAGAGCCTATTACTCCACACTGACAGGCAATACAGACAGATGCTACTTACTGACAAGTGTTGTTCAATGGTGGCAAAGTCTGCAAAACCAATGATGATCCAGACAGTCAGTGTAGCCACAGAAATAACAACAATAAATGGAACAAAATAGCCACTCAGTTTGTCAGCAAATTGTTGAATTGGAGCCTATAAAATTCAAAACGTATTTCACTTAGATTCATAAAATGAAAATCAAATTTAAAAATTACATTACCACAGATTTCTACAGAAACTAGATTTTTGCATCCTTTGTTTTATCTTTCTCTCTTCACTGTGCTCTCTTCACCCTCCCCTCCAAATTAACACCAGTGCAGCAATGAATAATGCATTAGGACAGGGGTTTCAAGTTTGTGAAGAATTAGCAGTCTTTGCGCCATTTTCACGCAGCATTTTGTCTTATGGTGATCCGCACAGGTTGGAAGGGACTATTTAAATTTTGTGTATTTTGATTTCATAGAAATGTTTTATTATACTCTGATATTATATAATAAGAGTTAAAAATTAAGGTAAACAATGACCTACTTATTAAAGCTGTTCGGAAAACAAAGATAGTTTTAAGGGATTTATATTTTCATTGGTAAACATTATAAATAAGGTATAGTTTTAGATGTGTTTAATTTAATGTTTCTATACCTGGAAGAGTGAAACATATAGTTAGATTCATGCTGGATAAAGGTGTAGATTAATGCTGGATAAAGGTGTTTGTATCTTTGGGGACTGGCTAAGTTCCAACTGTGTTTCTAGTGTGCTTAGAGAGGACTACGGAGTGAAGAATAAATAAAAGGCATAAGCATGTGGGTATTGCTTAGCAACTGGGGGTTTGTAAGGTAGACAAGCTTTTAAATTTTAGCTTAGTTAATTTGATTATAGTTGGAGACAGGACTTAGTGCATGGGATTATGGGTAGTGTCTTGAGATGGATAGATAGCTGGTTAGTAGACAGGAAGCAAAAAGTTGGAAAAAATGGGTCGTTTTCTGATTGGCAGGCAGAGACTAGTCAGGCACCGCAGGGATCTGTGCGAGGGCCCCAACTGTTCACATTTTATATTAATGATTTGGACAAGGGAACTATATGTATTATCTCCAAATTTTAAGATGATACAAGGTTGGGTGGGAGGGTGAGCTGTGAGGAGGATGCAGAGATGCTTCAGCAAGATTTGGACAGGCTGAGTGAATGGGCACATGCATGACAGATGCAGTACAATGTGGATAAATGTGAGGTTATCCGCTTTGGTAGCAAAAATAGGAAGGCAGATTATTATTTGAATGGGTGTAAATTGAAGAGGTTGATACCTAGCAGGACCTTGGTGTCCTCGTCCATCAGTCACTGAAAGTAAGCGCGCAGGTATAGCAGGCAATAAAGAAGGCAAGTGGTATATTGGCCTTCATAGCAAGAGGATTTTAGTAGAAGGAATAGAGATGTTTTATTGCAATTGTATAGGGCATTGGTGAGGTCACACCTGGAGTATTGTGTGCTTATCTGAGGAAGGATGTTCTTGCTGTGCAGCAAAGGTTTACCATGCTGATTCCTGGGATGGCGGGACTGTCATATGGGGAGAGACTAATTGGTTAGGATTATATTCATTGGAGTTTAGAAGAATAAGAGGGAATCTCATAGAAATTTATAAAATTCTAACAGGATTAGACCGGGTGGATTCAGAAAGAATGTTCCTGATGGTGGGGGAGTCCAGAACTAGGGGTCATAGTTTGAGGATAAGGGGCAAACCTAATAGGACTGAGGTGAGGAGAAATCTCTTCCCCAGAGTGGTGGATCTGTGGAATTCACAACCACAGAAAGTAATTGATGCCAAAACGTTGTGTAATTTCAAGAAGAAAGTAGATATAGCTCTTGGGCTAAAGGGATCAGGGGAAGGCGGGATCAGGATATTGAATTTGCTGATCAGCCATGATCATAATGAATGGCGGAGAAGGCTCGAAGGGCCTAATGGCATCCTCTATCTTTTATTTTCTAAGTAAACCTCTCTTAATCTTGCCAGAAGAAAGGCTGGATAGGACATGAGCTGCCAAGAGGCAGTCTCCCTAAAGGAGAAGTTACTGTCCAGATAGCCAGTGAATTGAGACAGACACTTGACGATGAGAACAGAGGCCAATGTATTGTCCAGAAGAATTCAAGGAAGAGCAAATAAAATGTTCCGAGTTAGAGACAATTGCAGTAACTAGATTTAAAGTGGGAAAGCAGACTTCAGAGGTAGATGAAATGTTTGATGTCATTATAATAGTCGGGGGAATCGAGAGTTAAAGCAATCGTAAGCAGTTTGCACAGCAGTCAAGACAAATGAATCCTAATGGGGTTGTACTGGATTCACTGTTAAAAGTGGAACGGAAGCTTTGTTTAAAAGTGTAATTTGGAAAACATAGTGTGGATTTTGGAATGCAAACCACTAAGGGAAAGCATGATTATTGTGAGAGAAGATTTTAAAGTGCGTTTTTAAGAGTGAAGTTTGGAAACCCTCATGTGCAATCAATCATCTTGGGGAATTCTGAGGAGAAAACCACAGATATTCACTTGGGTTCAGAGAAGAGTGTGACTTACCACATTCATCAGGTATGTTTAAACGTGACTTTTTGTTTTATGAGACCATTGTATCTTAAATTGTACTCTGTAATCCATGTTAATCTTTAAATCTGTGTGTATTTGTTAAGCTAAGGGGGAGTAAAGGAGTATTATATTATAATCCAAATTTATCACGTTAAATAATTCTTTTTCTTGGTGTTGCAACTAATTAGAGGTCCTGTGACTGTTCCTCCACATTTTATTTTTAAAAAGTAAAACGTTAGTCTTTTGAGCCAGTTTCCATTCTGGAATCTTCCCAAACAGTTTATAACATCAACCTGGATCATAACAAAACACATGGGGATGAATCTTAACACAAAAGAGTGAGTTTGGGTTGGGTAGGTGGTACATGTTTTAAAAATCAGAATCCTGACCTAAATTCACCTCCAACCCTCCCACTTCTAGCATATCCAAGGTGGAATGGTGGACAGATGACTACCTTGCTCCTTTGAGCCTGTTCTGCCATTCATTATGATCATGGCTGATCAGCAAGTTCAATACCCTGATCCCGCCATCCCCCCGTATCCCTTGATCTCTTTAACCCCAAGAGCTATACCTAATTCCTTCTTGAAATTACACAACGTTCTAGCCTCAAATATGATGCTGGGGTACTGCAGGGATCGGAGCTAGGACCCCAGCTAGTCACAACATATATTAATGATTTGGATGAGGGAACAAAATGTAATATTTCCAAATAATTTTTTTTTATTGTCACAAGTAGGCTTACATTAACACTGCAATTAAGTTACTGTGAAAAACCCCTAGTCGCCACATTCTGACGCCTGTTCGGGTACACTGAGGGAGAATTCAGAAGGTCCGAATTACCTAACAGCACGTCATTCGGGACTTGTGGGAGGAAACCAGAGCACCCGGAGGAAACCCATGCAGACACGGGCAGAATGTGCAGACTCCGCACAGACAGTGACCCAAGCCAGGAATCGAACCTGGGACCTTGGCGCTGTGAGGCCATAGTGCTAACCACTATGCAACCATGGTGCCCTGCAGATGGTGGGAGAGTGAGTGGTGAGGAGGACATAGAGATCATTCAGTGTGTTTAGGACAAGTTGAATGAGTGGGCAGATGCAATATAATTTGGATAAATATGAGGTTATCCACTTTGGTAGCAAAAACGAGAAGGCAGAATACTATCTGAATGGATATGAATTAGGAGAGGGAATGTGCACCAAGATCTGGGTGTCCTCGCACACCAGTCAAAGAAGGTAAGCATGCAGGTATAGCAGGCAGTAAAGAAGACAAATGGTATGCTAGCCTTCATTGTGAGAGGATTCAAGTATAGGAGCAGAGATGTTTTGCTGCAATTATACAGGGCCTTGGTGAGACCACACTTGGAATACTACGTTCAGTTTTGGTCTCCTTATCTGAAGAAGGATGTTCCTGCTCTAGAGGGAGTGCGGCGAAGGTTTACCAGACTGATTCCTGGGATGGCAGGACTGATGTATGAGAGATTGAATCAGTTAGGATTGTATTCGCTGGAGTTCAGGTGAATGAGGGGGATCTCATAGAAATCTACAAAATTCTAACAGGACTGGACACGGTAGACGCAGGAAAGATCCTGATGGTGATTGTGTCCAGAACCAGGGGTGCGATTCTCCGACCCCCTACCGGGTCGGAGAATCGCCGGGGGTTGGCGTGAATCCCGCCCCCGCCGTGTCCGGAATTCTCCGCCACCAGAGATTCGGCGGGGGCGGGAATTGCGCCACGCCGGCCCGCGATGGTCCGAAGTCCCGCTGCTGTCAACCCTCGCCCTCCAGCGTGGATTAAACCTCCTTTTGAATGGCGGGACAAGGCGGCGCGGGCAGGCTCCGGGGTCCTGGGGGGGGGCGCGGGGCAATCTGGCCCCGGGGGATGCCCCCACGGTGGCCTGGCCCGCGATCGGGGCCCACCGATCCGCGGGCGGGCCTGTGCCGTGGGGGCACTCTTTTTCTTCCGCCTTCGCCGGTCTTCACTATGGCGGAGGCGGAAGAGACCCCTCCCCTGCGCATGTGCGGGGATATCGTGAGCGGCCGCTGACGCTCCCTTGCATGCGTTGCCCGGCGAAGACCTTTCAGCACCTGGCGGCTTTGCCCGCCAGCCGGCAGAGCGGAAACCACTCCGGCGCGGGCCTAGCCCCTCAAGGTGAGGGCTTGGCCCCTAAAGGTGCGGAGATCTCCGCACCTTTGGGGCGGCGCGACGCCGGAGTGGTTCCCGCTACTCCATCGCGCCGGAACCCCCCGCCCTGCCGGGTAGGAGAGAATCCTGCCCCAGGGGTCACAGTTTGAGGATTTGGGGTAAACCATTTAGGACAGATGAGGAGAAATTTCTTCACCCAAAGAGTGGTGAGCCTGTGGAATTCATTACCACAGGAAGTAGTTGAGGCCAAAACATTGTACGTTTTCAAGAAGCAGTTAGAGAGAGCACTTTGGGTGAAGGGAGTCAAAGGAAAGGAAGTGTGGCGCGGGATTCGGCTTTTGAGTTGAATGATCAGCCATCATCATAATGAATGGCGGAACAGGCTCGAAGGGCTGAATAGCTTTCTCCTGCTCCTATTTTCTATGTTTCTACACTTCAGGAAAGTTACAAAGTCATTAGAAGAGGTGCAGAAGAGGTTTACGAAGATGTTACAAGGGATACCTCTAGAAAGGGCGACACGATGGCACAATGGTTAGCACTGCTGCCTCACAACACAGACTCGGTTCAATTTCAACCTTGGGTAACTGTCTGTGTGGAGTTTGCATGTTCTCCCTGTGTCTGCGTGAGTTTCTTCGGTGTTCCGCTTTCCTCCCACAGTCCAAAGATGTGCAGGTTAGGTGGATTGGCCATGATAATTTGCTCAGTAGTGTCCAATGGTTATGTGGTATTGCAGGGAAGAAAGCCTCGCTAGGATGCTCTTTTCGAGGCTCAGTGCAGAGCCGATGGGCCAAATGGCCTCCTTCTGCACCGCAGGGATTCTATGATTCTAATGCACAAAAGGGTTTCATATTGGACATTTTCCAAAGCTGTTGAGGCAAGAAAGGCAACCTCCCTATGTTGAATATCTTTGCACTTTTGTTCCCTGTTGGAAAATGAGTGTAAAATAAGTCCACTTTCATGCTCACTAACACTTTGAATCAAAACCTTCAACACATTGATGATAAACTGGCAGAGCAAATTAGACCCCTGTTACTCATTGGCGGAATGTCCACCCTGTACAGCACCTGCATAGGAAATGAAAATTTAATAGGTTCTATAATGGGTGGGTGATTTGTACTGCATAAGAAATTGGTGCCGATTGATTGACAAGCTGATTCTGATTGGTCTAGGCATTGTCTTGGGGAATGCACTGGGGAATTTCTGTCATTGGATAGCACTTGTTTAACAATCAGAGTGTTTTAAGAATTACACAAACAACCTGTTATGACCTGCCAGATTATTAATGGCTGGGAACTGATGGCAATCCCACAATCCTTAGTGAGTGTGAGCTCCCCCCCAATGAGGAGTGCGGAGAAATCTTTAGCAGAATCACCTGCATAAATAATAATAATTGCTTATTGTCACAAGTAGACTTCAATGAATTTACTGTGAAAAGCCCATATTCGCCACATTCCGCCGCCTGTTCGGGGAGGCCGGTATGGGAATTGAACCCGCGCTGTTGGCATTGTTCTGCATTACAAGCCAGCTGTTTAGCTCACTGTGCTAAACCAGTGTGGCCAGTGTGGAATCAGCTAGAGGAGAGAGCAGTGGTGGAGTACTGCAGTTGTATATATGTAATTGTAAATTAAGTTATTTCTTTTCGATTCTACAAACTGGTGCTGTATTCTTTGTGGCCCTCACAAAACAACCAATTTAGAATTATCAGTTGGGCTTGCAATGTGGCTCATTTATGTTTGCGAGAAACTACATATATTCATTTACAGGGACTTGTCCGCTGCAAGAAAAAGGAATATGTCCAGGCATTGTGCACTTTACCTTTTTTGAATTAAACAAGTGTGGGGCAACTGTTCTTGGTGCATTCTCCATGGTAACGCCTCAACCAAACAGAGTAGACTTGCCAATCAGTCGCACTCTTTTCACATGCCGTAGAAATTATTCCTCCCTTTGAAATTTGACATGCTTGCATCTGTCCTGATGGGTGCAATACTCATGTGCTGCACTATCAAATGATTATAAATATAACTTGTTTAATTGCACAAAGCAAGGATCGTGGGTCTACCTTCGAGGTCTGTGCTTCTTCTACCAGCTTAACAATTTGTGACAATGTTGTTTCTGGACCAACATGGGTAGCTTGAATAAGCAGAGAACCCTGTGCATTAATAGAACCAGCAATCACTGTATCTCCTATTCGTTTTACAACTGGCATAGGTTCCCCTGCAAGAACAAAATCAGAAATTAATTACGTACAGTGTGAATCTGTGTTCTCAATTCAATACTTCACGATGCTGTACTACACATATGTAAGGTAAAAATGAAGTCAAGGTGATAACGTATAATGAAGTGAGTAATTGTCAGTCCTTTCCACGACTGGTCATCAAGAAACAAGATTGACATTCAAGTGCTGGAGGTGCTTGAAACATTTAGTTGGAATATTATCTTAAATTAAGATTCAGGAATAGCACAAAGAGGATCAGGTTCAATCTTGCAAAAAGTAAATTTGAGACATCAGGAAATGCTTCTTCACACACACTCACACACACACAAAAGAAAACTCAATATGTGAAATAATATACCAGATTAGGTGCGGTAAAGTTCCCATAGTCCCAGATGACCATAGGCAGCTTTCCCCTTTAAGGGGGAGAGCTGACTGGTGGTGATTTAACCGGAGGATCACCACCCCTCAGGCGAGGGGCAAGGTTGAGAAGGCGGGGCTTTCATGAATAACCTCAGCTGGTACTGGGGATTGTATCCCCTCTGCTGACCTGTCTAGCCAAGTGAGCAAAACCGGCCCCCAAAATACCAGATAGCGTCGCAGAAACAACACCCCTCTCCCAGAATACCTGAGTACTACTAATAAAAGCAAAATACTGCAGATGCTGTAAACCTGAAATAGAAATGGAAAATGCTGGATAGACTCAGCAGGTCTGGCATCATGGTGGTGAAAAAGAGTTAACGTTTCGGGTCTAAATGACCCTGCTGTCATATGCTGCTAAACATGCTGAGTTTATCCAGCATTTTACTGTTTTTATAGCTGGATACTACAATGGGAATGGGGGTAGGGTGCTGGGGAAAGAGAAAATGTAGATCTCTCTGAGTGGATGAAATAAGATGAGCCAAATGGTCTTCATCCATTATTGTATTGTGATCTTAATGGGATCTACACCTACAAATCCTGAAGCTCAATGTTTTTGTTCTGTTTGACCATCTGTTGTAACCCGCACTGAACCCATGGGGCTGGACCAATTAGGCTCCCTGCCAGTCTCGTGGAGTACGAGCTTCCCTGCTGAGGGACGGATCCTCTTCATCAGCGGGAGAGGTAATCAGAGGATATAAACCAGGCCCAAGTGTGAGCCGAGCATGTAGACCCTTCCGGGATCTGTGTACAGAGTCTTTTTGCATCTCTGTAAATAAACCTTTTTTCCCCAATGTTTCCCATGTGGCTGCTTCTGTGAACTCAATACCATCCCTTCCCTATTAAAAGCTAGGTTAAAAATGGCAAATGAATTTCAATGGGTGCAAGGTGCAATGGAACCAGAAATTATGAAGTAATCTTCATTAGTAAGAATTAGGAGAAGGGATTTGGAAATATTATTAACAACCATATACTGAAAGTTTCCTGTCTTTTTGATTATATTGCTAACCAAGCTATTGAAATACCAAACTATATTTACTGAACAAATCTGTAGACTAATTTGCAGCCAAAATAAATCTTCCCTAATATTATTCAAAATAGTTGAGTGGGTTGAATACACCCCGTGAGGGCAATGTTAAATTGATAAGTACTTTTCCACAATCATTAGAGATTTGAAAATGAAAATATTTGTCGACTCCTGATAGCTTAAAGTCACTTTGACACGCCCAACGAAAAGTCGAGTTATTGAAAAATTCTAATTAAGCACAGTAATTGCACCAAACTGGCACAAAAGTACTTCTCAGTGCAACCCAATCCACCATTCTCCATAATTTCAAATTAAGTAACTTCTGATAGTAGGCGAGTATATTGCAATAATTTTTACACTGCAGATGGTTCTTGGAACACAAAGATTGGACTGGTTACTTTTATTGTAAAATGTTGATTGTTATGGTGCAATTTTAAAAAGGAACATCGGAAGAAGATTCATCCACTCAGCTCTTGAGCCTGTTCCAATGTTCAGATGGATCATACAGATCTGTACCTCAACTCTATTTGTGCACCATCGCCCCATATACCTTCATCTACGTACGTAACAAATGATTATCAATCTCAGTCTTGCGAGTTCCAATTGCCTCAGCTGTCCTGTCTAATGTTGTTATCTATTGAAATATTTTGATGAAAGGACGATATCAGGTGCAAAATGGATGCAATGCCAATAAACAAAGCCAATTTGAAAGTCTGGTCTTAACCAACAATTTGGGAGCTAATTAATGATTATTGATAGGGGACTTCCGGTTGCGGCGATGCACTGCTAAGCCGCACGTTTCGGCAGCTCCCGTTCTAACGGACTTTTGGGCTCTTTTCGGGAGCCCCAACGGATATTTTTTCAGACCAAACCCAGTGTGGGGTGACGAAGGAAGGTGTCCCCCCCGGGTGTGTATGGAAAGGACCAGTGGCAGTGGCCAGATTGCGAAGGATCCTCTGGAGCAGCGGCAGAGAAGAGATGGAAGAAGCAAGATGGCGGCGGATGGAGTCCAGACGACATGGGGCCCGGACCAACAGGAATTCCTCCGACGGTGTGTGGAGGAACTAAAGAAGGAGGTGCTGGCGGCGATGTTATTGGCAATCGATGGGCTGAAAGAAACACAAAAGGCCCAGGCGATAGAGCTCCGTGGGGTGAAGGCAAAGACAGCCGAAAACGAGGATGAGATATAGGGCCTTGTGGTAAAAATGGAGACGCATGAGGCGCTACATAAGAGGTGTATCGAAAGGCTCGAAGCCCTGGAGAACAGCTCGAGGAGGAAGAACCTCCGGATTCTGGGTCTCCCCGAAGGAATGGAGGGAGCTGATGTTGGTGCTTATGTGAGTACGATGCTCCATACGCTAATGGGAGCTGAAGCCCCCTCGGGCCCCCTGGAGGTGGAAGGGGCTCACCGGGTCCTTGTGAGAAGACCAAAGGCTGGAGAACTACCAAGGGCGATAGTGGTGAGATTTCACCGCTTCACGGACAAAGAGGCTGTCTTGAGCTGGGCTAAGAAAGTACGGAGTAGCAGTTGGGAGAATGCGGTGATACGAGTGTATCAGGACTGGAGCGCGGAGGTGGCGAGAAGGAGGGCGAGCTTTAATCGGGCCAACGCGGTGCTTCACAGGAAGAAAATAAAATTTGGGATGCTGCAGCCAACGCGATTGTGGGTCACGCACCAGGGCAAGCACTACTACTTTGAAACGTCGGATGAGGCATGGACCTTCATCCAAGAAGAGAAACTGGACTAGAACTGAGGGACTGATGTTGGGGGGGAGACAACGAGGTTGATGTACAGAAGTGTAAATTGGGGAATGGAAGGTTTATAGTATCGAGACGATAGACGGGGAATTTTTCTCCTCTTGATGGGGGGACACGGAGAAATGTGGGTGCCGGTGGAAAAAGGGACTGAGAGGGGGGATGGGGAATGGGGGAGCTGCGCCATAGGAGGTGGGGCCAATAGGAAAGCGCGGGGTTTTTCCCACGCTATGGAGATGATGGCGGGAAGATAGGCGCAGGAAGGGAGTTCCACGCACAGGGGGGTCAAGGAGAGAACGGGGGAAGCCGGGTTCAGTTAGAGTTAGCTGACTTTCGGAAGCATCATGGGGGGGGAGTAACCATGCTAGATGGGGATCTAGCGGGGGGGGGGGGGGGGGGGGGATGATCAACGGGGTTGCTGCTGCTGAGAGCGAGGGGGAGCTGGCAAGAGAAGAGGTGGTCGGGGGACGGGAAGGCGCCGCCTGGGGGATGGGTGGGTGCGCTGGACCCGGAGGGGGGGCTGGCCTAGAACAGGGGATGGCTAGTCGGCGGGGGGGGCCCCCAATCCAGCTGATCACGTGGAATGTGAGAGGCCTGAATGGGCCGATTAAGAGGGCCCGAGTGTTCGCGCACTTAAAAAGACTGAAGGCAGATGTAGTCATGCTTCAGGAGACGCATCTGAAGGTGGCGGATCAGGTTAGGTTAAGGAAAGGATGGGTGGGACAGGTGTTGCACTCAGGGTTGGACGCAAAAAATAGGGGGGTGGCGATATTGGTGGGGAAACAGGTGTCGTTCGAGGCTAGGAATATAGTGGTGGATAACGGGGGTAGATACATTTATGGTGAGTGGTAGATTGCAGGGAAAGGAGGTCGTACTTGTAAATGTATATGCCCCGAACTGGGATGACGCGGGATTTATGAAGAGGATGCTGGGACGTATCCCGGACCTGGAGGTGGGAAGCCTGGTAATGGGGGGGGGGAATTCAATACTGTGCTGGATCCAAGGCTAGACCGGTCTAGATCCAGGACCGGAAGAAGGCCGGCAGCGGCCAAGGTGCTCAGGGGGTTCATGGAGCAAATGGGGGAATGGATCCGTGGAGATTTGCTAGACCGTTGGCCAAAGAGTTCTCCTTTTTCTCCCATGTCCACAAGGTATACTCCCGAATAGATTTCTTTGTTTTGAGCAGGGCACTGATCTCGAAGGTGGCAGGAACAGAGTACTCGGCCATAGCCGTTTCAGACCATGCCCCGCACTGGGTGGATCTGGAATTAGGAGAGGAGAGGGAGCAGCGCCCACTCTGGCGACTGGATGTGGGACTATTGGTGGATGAGGGGGTCTGTGGAAGGGTGCGGGGATGTATTGAGAGGTACCTGGAGGCCAATGACGATGGTGAGGTCCAGGTGGGGGTAGTATGGGAAGCGCTGAAGGCGGTGGTTAGGGGAGAGGTGATCTCCATTAGAGCTTACAAGGAGAAACAAGAGGGCAAAGAAAGGGAGAGATTAGTGGGGGAGATTTTGAGGGTGGATAAAAGATATGCGGAGGCCCCGGACGAAGGACTATATAGAGAGAGGCGAAGACTTCAGACGGAGTTTGACCTGCTGACCACAGGAAAGGCAGAGGCACAGTGGAGGAAGGCACAGGGGATGAAATACGAGTATGGGGAAAAGGCGAGCCGGCTGCTGGCCCACCAACTTCGCAAGAGGATAGCGGTGAGGGAGATTGCGGGAGTTAGGGATGAAACGGGAACTACGGAGCGGAGAGCAGGGAAGGTAAATGAGGTGTTTAAGACCAATGCAACAGTTTCTGGACCAACTAAGGTTCCCGAGGGTGGAGGAGCAGGAGGTGGCAGGTCTGGGGGCGCCAATTGAGGTGGATGAGGTGACTAAAGGACTGGGGAATATGCAGACAGGGAAGGCCCCGGGACCAGACGGGTTCCCGGTGGAATTTTACAGGAAATATGTGGACTTGTTGGCCCCGCTGCTGGCGAGAACCTTTAACGAGGCCAGAGAAGGGGGGACTCTACCCCCGACAATGTCGGAGGCGACGATATCACTAATCCTGAAGCGGGATAAAGATCCGCTGCAATGCAGGTCATATAGGCCTATCTCATTCCTAAATGTAGACGCCAAGCTGCTGGCAAAAGTGCTGGCGACGAGGATCGAGGATTGTGTCCCGGGGGTGGTGCATGAAGACCAGACAGGGTTTGTAAAGGGGAGGAGAGACAACTGAATGTCAACGTGCGACGGCTGTTGGGGGTGATAATGATGCCCCCAGCAGAGGGGGAGGCAGAGATAGTGGTGGCGATGGATGCAGAGAAGGCATTCGATAGGGTAGAGTGGGAGTATCTATGGGAGGTGTTGAGGAGGTTTGGGTTCGGGGAGGGGTTTGTCAGTTGGGTCAGACTCCTATATGGGGCCCCAGTGGCAAGTGTAGTCACAAACCGGCAAAGATTGGAGTATTTTCGGTTACATAGGGGAACAAGGCAGGGGTGCCCCCTGTCCCCATTACTGTTCGCGTTGGCAATTGAACCACTGGCCATAGCGTTGAGAGACACTAAGAAATGGAGGGGGGTGGTTAGAGGGGGAGAGGAACATAGAATGTCACTCTACGCAGATGACCTACTGCTATATGTGGCGGATCCTGTAGAGGGGATGACAGAGGTTATGCAGATATTGAGGGAGTTTGGAGATTTTGCAGGATACAGGCTAAATATGGGGAAGAGTAAGCTTTTCGTAATACACCCTGGGGACCAGGGAAGAGGAATAGACACCCTGCCGTTAAGGAGAGTGGTATGGAGCTTCCGATATTTGGGGATTCAGGTAGCTAGGAGCTGAGGAAGTCTACACAAACTTAATCTGACGCGGCTGGTGGAGCAGATGGAGGAGGATTTCAAGAGGTGGGATATGCTGCCGCTCTCACTGGTGGGCAGAGTGCAGGTGGTAAAAATGATGGTTCTCCCAAGGTTTCTTTTCGTGTTTCAATGTCTCCCCATTCTGATCACAAAGGCCTTTTTCAAGAAAATAGACAGGAGCGTTGTGAGTTTTGTGTGGGCAGGGAAGACCCCGAGGGTAAGGAGGGGGTTCCTGCAGCGTAGCAGGGACAGAGGGGGACTGGCGTTGCCGAACCTGGACGACTACTACTGGGCCGCCAATGTGGCGATGGTTTGTAAGTGGATGAGGGATAGAGAGGGGGCGGCGTGGAAGAGGCTGGAGATGGCGTCCTGTAAGGGAACAAGCCTAAAGGCGCTGGTGACGGCGCCGCTGCCGCTCTCCCCGATAAGGTATACCACAAACCCAGTGGTGGTGGCAACCTTAAGGATCTGGGGGCAGTGGAGGCGACACAGTGGGGTGATGGGTGCCTCGGTGTGGTCCCCGATCAGGAACAACCATAGGTTTGTCCCAGGAAGGATGGACGGAGGGTTCCAGAGCTGGCAACGGGCAGGAATTAGGAGATTGAGAGATTTGTTTATTGACGGGACGCTCGCGAGCCTGGGAGTGCTGGAGGAAAAGTATGAGCTGCCCCCTGGGAATAATTTTAGATAAATGCAAGTGAGGGTGTTTACGAGGCAACAGGTGAGGGAATTTCCGCTGCTCCCGACACAGGGGATCCAAGATAGAGTGATTTCCGGGGTATGGGTCGGGGAGGGCAAAGTGTCCAAAATATATCAGGAGATGAGAGACGAGGAGGAGGCGCTGGTAGAGGAGCTGAAGGGAAAATGGGAAGAAGATCTGGGGGAGGAGATTGAGGAGGGGCTGTGGGCCGATGCCCTAAGTAGGGTAAATTCCTCATCCTCGTGTGCCAGGCTTAGCCTGATACAATTTAAGGTTCTACACAGCACATATGACGGGAGCGAAACTGAGCAGGTTCTTCGGAGTGGAGGACAGGTGCGGGAGGTGCTTGGGAAGCCCGGCGAACCACACACACATGTTCTGGTCGTGTCCGGCACTGGATGAGTACTGGAGGGGAGTGGCAAAGGTGATCTCAAAGGTGGTGAAGGTCCGGGTCAAGCCAGGCTGGGGGTTAGCTATATATGGGGTAGCGGAAGAGCCGGGAGTGCAGGAGGCGAAAGAGGCCGATATTCTGGCCTTTGCGTCCCTGATAGCCCGGCGAAGGATCTTACTCATGTGGAAGGAAGCGAAACCCCCCGGCGTGGAGGCCTGGATAAACGATATGGCAGGGTTCATAAAACTAGAACGAATGAAATTTGCGCTGAGAGGATCGGCTCAGGGGTTCTCTAGGTGGTGGCAACCGTTCCTTGACTATCTCGCGGAACGTTAAGGGAAAATAGATCGCCAGCAGCAGCAGCCCAGGGAGGGGGGGGGGGGGGGCACTATTTTTTGTTACTTTGTTAGTTCACTATTTTATTCAAATTATGTTATTTATCAGTTGTTGCGCTATTTTTATGTTGATTTGTGAAGTGGAAAAATTCTGTTTGAAAACTTTAATAAAATATATATATATTTTTTTAAAGATGATTGTTGATAGAATCAACTATTTCCTGATAGATCTGATAGGTAAAAATGCTATTTTAATGTCAATATCAAGACCCAGTTTTAATACCCATTTTAAAATAAGGATTTCAGCACTCATAACCTCAGGTTATGACAAAACACATAGCTTCAACAGAGACACAAAACACCTGACACATGCATAAACTAATTGGAGATAAAAGCAACATTTTCACTAAGCAAGATGAAAAAGCTATTGTCCTGATGAATATATTTTCAAAGTCAGTTTGACATTAAGAAATGAGCTGTACCAGTAATCGAGATCAAGGTCGAAGGAAGCACCCCAGCCACATGAAGGCACCATTGTTCATAATGTGGATAAAGCAAAGTCAGCAGAAAACCAGTAGAAACCAGTCTTGATAAAAGCACAGAATCGCATTTCATAACATTCACAAATATTCAAACATGAAACATTCAGAACGTATGTTGCACATTAAGGATTGACAGTTAACCATCAAATCAAATGTATTTGATTCTAATCCAAACCAATTAGGACGACATAGAGGTATAGACAGATGACTAAAGAATGTTAAGATTCTCCTTAAACATGATGGTCCTATACTTTGATCTAACTACTCGCTATCCTTATTTTCATATTTTCACTTTTCCACTCTAACTCTTGAAGTAAATGCAAGCTGTTTTGCCATAAACAGGAAACCATTTCTGTATTATTTTGAAAGTTAAATTGTGAATAAGTTACTTCTCTTTAAGTCCTTTTGCTAGCCGGACTTTATTGAGAATAGATTTAAGTTTCTCTCAATTGTAATCAAATAGAGGCAATAAAGATTCTTGTTTGCATCCGAGAAGTTTAACTCAAATTTCTATTGAGTATAAGTGTTGCAAGACCTCACTAATTCCACATAGATCTCTTCAATTATCATGATTTAAACTTTCCTGAAGGTGCTAAAACAACACACATCTGCAGGTTTAGCACTCAAGCACTGATTAGAAACAATTTTTATGACATGGTATATGCAGTCTCGTTGTATCCACTTCCACTGAAGATACGAAGAAGAACTGGCTGACATACAATGGAACGTTTTCGGATGGCTCAGGTATGGAGGGAAAGGGCAGACAGGTTGGTTCTCTGACATGGAATTCAAGGTCTGGCAGAAGAAGTCCAGAGGAGGGTGAATGACTTGTATGTGCAGAGGGGAAGGAGCTCTCCTTGCCCTCCTGTCTCCATCTCGCGCAGTTGGTGCTCTGCCTGGCCTCATTTCTTCTCCTATTCCTTCTCCAAACCAAGGAGAAACCCTAGCAAGATACCCATGACCAATCGTCATATTCTCTTTGGTGCCTCCTATAAGGTGTCAAATAAGGTAACGCAACACAGAACGAACTCACTTCAGATGACGTTCTTAGAATAAGTACAGATTTAAAGTGTTAATGGAGTCTTAACAAGGTGTCCTAGAAAGTCCCATCATGTGCCTCAGGAGTTATCATCAAATCTCCTGCAGCTTGGATGGGAACAGTAAAAGCTGAGCATATGTTTAAGTAGCACTTCAAGTCGCCAGTAATGACTTATTTATTCCTATTCAGGTGGTCATTGGTGTTGTGTTAGCTACCCTGGGATAACACGGACTGCAACTGAATGCAGTTGGTCTGTGAAGCAAACACCAAACTTAGACGTTGGTTCAATACGATTTATTGAACATCTGTAACAAGGCACACAGCTGGCTGTGGGTTGACACTCTACTACTCTAAGTGTACTAACTCTAACTAACTAGATCAGACTAGCTCTGATCCATGTGTAGAAGGTGCTGACTGATATATACACCCTGACTGACACTACAGTTGTCACCAGTGGAAAAAGGCGGAGTGCTGGTGCCTCGTGTGTTTTATAGTAGGAAAACCCCCTCTAGTGTTCTGTCTGGTGATTGGTTGTGTTCTGTCCTGTGTGTTGATTGGCTAACCTGGGTGTCTGTCACTGCCTGTCTTTACCTCATGATGTGCATGTGTGCATATTATGACAACTGGAAGGAGAGGTTAACTGAAGCACAAGCCATCAAAATATATTTTTCTGGATGGCAAGATGTAACTAGTGGGGTCCCACAGGATTCGGTCCTTGGGCCGCAGCTATTTACAATCTACATTAACGATCTATATTAATGACTTGGATACAGGGATAGAAGGTTCTATAGCCACATTTGCAGATGACACAAAAATAGGTGCGACAGTGAATTTGACAGTAAGCTGCAATGAGGAAATAAGAATCTTACAAATGGATATAGATAGGTTAGGAGAGTGCGCCAAAATGTGGCAGCTGGAGTTTAACGTGGATGCATTTTGGTCAAAAAAATGGAAAGGCAACTTATTATCTAAATGGGAGACTTCAGGGTGCTCCGATGTAGAGGATCTGGGTGTCCTCGTGCATGAGTCATAGAAAACAAGCATGCGGGTGCAGCAGATAATAAGGAAAGCAAATTGAATGTTGGCATTTATAGCAAAAATAATTGAGTATAAAGGTAAGGAAGTGTTGTTGCTACTATACAAGGCTTTGGTAAGACCACACCTGGAGTCTTGTGCACAGTTCTGGTTCCCTTATTTGAGGAAAGATGTAATGGCATTGGAGTCAGTTCAGAAGAGGTTCACTAGATTGATTCCAGAGATATGAAGGGTTTGTCATAAGAGGAGAGATTGAACAGTTAGGGCCTATACCCTCTCGAGTTTAGAAGAATGAGGGGAGATCAAATCAAGGTATACATGATGCTAAAAGGTATGGATAAAGTAGACGTGGATCAGATGCTTCCTCTTGTGGGGCATTCTAAAACGAGAGGTCATAATCTTAACATAAGAGGTAGCAAATTTACAACGGATTTGAGGAAAAACTACTCCCAATGGGTTGTGAATCTGTGGAATTCGCACAGTGAGTAAATTTAAGGAGGAGTTAGACAGATTTTTTAATGATATTGGGTTGAAGGGTTATGGAGAACGGGCAGGACAGTGGAGTTGAGGCCAGGATGGGCTCAGCCATGGTCACATTGAAGGTGTTTAGGCATGGGAGGCTAAATTGCCTACTTCTGCTCCTAGGTGTTCAAGGGAGGCGATGCTCTGCTGACAATCCAGCTCTTGATCTGTAGCATTATAGGTAACAGATGAGGAACATATCAGTCATGATAGAATGGCGGAGCAGACTCGATGAGCGAATGGCCTAATTCTGCCCCTATATCTTAAGAACTTATGAACCGCTGCTCGGATTCAGCCCTGTGTTGGTGGCATATGAATGCTTGTTCTAGCACCGCCCAGGAATGCACATCACCAATGTTGATGCTCTGAGTCACCTACCATTACTCACAATTACCCCCCCCTCCACACCCTACCAAGAATTTAATGGACACTCAGCCTCTGTCCGCCAGGCAGATCCAGACATGGACCAAGAAAGATCTCACGTTAGTGAAACTACGTCACGTGATCCTAAGAGGCGGCATCCAATGACACCTTAAGAAGGACCTGAAGTTGTTCCTATCCAAACGCCAAGAATTCAGCGAGGAAGATGGCATCATCCTGTCCCTTGCCCTGACCAGAGCCTGATCTTGAAGGAGCTCCACAATAGTCACTCCGGAGTCTCCAAGGACCACTATAGAAAAACTCCGGCAATCATTTTGCACTCATGGAATACCGGAGGTCGTCATATCTGACAATGCGGCCCCCTTTACCAGCGGAGATTTCCAGGCGTTCACAAAGTCCAATGGGATCTACCATAGATCTATCATAGAATTTATAGTGCAGAAGGAGGCCATTCGGCCCATCGAGTCTGCACCGGCTCTTGGAAAGAACACCCTACCCAAGGTCAACACCTCCACCCTATCCCCATAACCCAGTAATCCCACCCAACACTAAGGGTAATTTTGGACACTAAGGGCAATTTATCATGGCCAATCCACCTAACCTGCACATCTTTGGACTATGGGAGGAAACCGGAGCACCCGGAGAAAACCCACGCACACACGGGGAGGATGTGCAGACTCTGCACAGACAGCGACCCAAACCGGAATCGAACCTGGGAACCTGGAGCTGTGAAGCAATTGTGCTATCCACAATGCTACTGTGCTGCCGTGATGAAGCATATTTGGACGGTGCCCTACCACCCATCTTCTAATGGCTTGGCCAAGCGGGCAGTATAAACGTTTAAAAACGGGATGAAGAAACAGATCACTGGAAACAGCGTCTATACCCGCAAATGCGGAGAAGAGTCCCCTTGGATCCTGGGAGTGGTAGTTGAGAAGATTGGCCCCATGTCATACAAGGTTAAGCCAAGGAGAGGACCGTAGAAAAAGCACGTGGACCATATTTGGAGCAGGGAGCTCTCGACTGCAGAAGCTACTCTGGGCAGGTTGACATCATTGGAACCTACCACTGAGCAGGGAACTAAGCCCATGGTACGCCCAAGAGTTTTCCCCCAGGAGGATGAAGACTCAGGCTCCGACATGGAGACGGAGGTGACGGACCACCAGCTCGAAATTGACAATGGGGTAGAACCCCCATCAGCGACCCTTTGACCTCGGTGAGGAAGCAATGTTCCCCTGTCCGTTCTACATTCCCAGATCCAACTCCGCTGACGATGGACTCGAGGCGGTTTGCAAAGTGGTGAAGGAGGCCTCGTGTCATGGGAGCGAGGGGGAGGATCTGGACTTGGGGGAGGGGGGAAGGGATGGGATAACACTCACGAAAATCATGAGGGATCACTCATTGATCTTCCTGTGGGGCCTGTGGAGTACGAGTTCTTATGGGAATGGGCAGAGGTCTATCCAGCAGGGACTCGTTACTGAGCCTTTTAGAAACCATCCCAGACCGTGGGGCACACGGAGTATGAGTTCCCATGACAACGAGTGGAGGCCTGTCCAGCAGGGACTTGTTATTGAGCATTTTAAATGCCATCTCAGACCCGGACCGGGAGTCTCTGTTAGGTCCGAGCTGGGAAGTGTTGTATACACGGTGCGCCTTTACTTTTGAGTTAAAATAAACTTGGTTCAACTTTTATCTTCATGTGTCCTGGATTACTACACATATTAAGTTTGATATACTGTTACAACACCCTGACCAAGTGCGTGACCCAGAGTCACAACACAAATGAATTAACCAATAATCCTCATAAATATTCTTGACGCCTTTGACTCTTGGCTGCCCAATGCTCGTACCCGGCTGCCCAATGCTCGTACCCACCTATCAAAATTGTTCTGCTTAACCCTTTCAAATTCTGCATAACTCTGTCCCAACTGTCTCCTTAAATTCCAATACTTTTGCCTATATTCTTCAGGGAACAATTCATATGCATCCGGAATAGTCTTTTTTACTGTGTCATAATTCTTAGACTCCTTCTCTGACAGAGAAGCATAAACCTCCTATGCCAACACCATCTATTTACTCTGCGTGGGTAATGTCCACTTTACTCTTGGCCACTCCATTTGGATTGCTATTTTCTCAAAAGCCTTAAAAAAGGTTTTGATCTCCTTTCTCATCGAATTTTGGGAGGGCCGGTATAAACTTAAACATATCGTCGTTGGGTCCCATTCTGGGATTAAGCCCCCCTTACTTTCTGGCAGTTTCCTGCTCATTTCTAGTATCTTATGCTGGAAGGCTCTCTCTTTTGCTTTTCCAACCCTCTCTTCTTTTCCCCTCTTTTCCTTTTTCCTCTCTTTTTCTTTTTTCTCTTTTTCAATCACTTCAATTATCTCTACCTTCTTAGCTCTAGCACATACTAAAGCACATACCAATTCGACTAGCTTGTCTTTGCAAAGTTCTTGTAATTAAACCATAGTTAAGTCTTACATCTTAAGAAAAATTTTAACAGGGTCCAGAGCCATCCTGTTACATCACTACAAACCTGGGGCTGGATTCTCCACACCCCAACGCCGAAATCGCGTTCGGCGATGGGGCGGAGAATCCAGTTTCCTGTATGAAATCAGGACCGGCGCTGGTTTGGCGATTCTCCACCCCCCGAAAAGCGGCGTACTCGGGGAGTACCCGAGAATAGCCCTGCTATTCTCCGTCTCCGACCAGCCGAATTCCTGATGGTGTGGATCTAATCTGGTCCTGCTGTTCAGGATACTCGCGAGGTGGCTGCGGACTCAGTCCGCAGTCGCCACAGTCGGGGTGGGCCACTAGGAGGGCAGGGTGGGCCTCATTCGGGACTGGGATATTTTTGAGCAGGTGGTCCGGGTCGGGCGTGCAGCCGATCGGGGGCACTATTTCCGTAGTCCGGGTCCGCGGTCTGAGTCCGCGATGGAGCTCGGCGAGGCCGCCGCTGTGCGCATGCACAGCCTCTGAGCCAGATGTGCAGGGGCTGTATCGGCAGCTGGAGCTGCGAGCTCCACCACAGCTGCCTGCTAGCCCCCTGCAAGGCAGTGAATCTGTGACCTTTTGACACCAGATTGTCTGGCGTAAAAGACCACAGTTTTCACGACGGCGTGGGGATATCGTCCCTGAAACGGAGAATGCAGCCCCTGGTGTCTCTTTTAATTCACACTGTAACCCAAGCTTCGCTGTCTACCGTTCCGAAGATCCTGGACGAGCCCCCAAATGATGTTCCCCAAGGTAGGGTAACTGCACGGTCAATTGCAGCCCATGTGTCCCAGAGTCACAACACAAGTGAATTAACCAATAATTCTTTAAAAAATTCCTGAAATCTTTGGCCCTTGGCTGCCCAATAATTACAGTCACCAAGTTTGTATGTTCAAACACAATTATTGTTTATTTCTAACAAGATTAATGGTGAAATATGCAGCAGGTACAATTGGTTAAATATTTAAAAAGTACTTAACTCCTACTTTAACTTGCCTCTCCATCCTCTATACACACAGACAAAAACAGGGGAATGGAAAAGGGGGAAAAATATAAATTGAAGAGAAAAGAGTCTTTGCTTCAGATGATGGGTAACTGCAGGCTTTTTCCGCAATAAGTTTGTAAATTACAGTCCTTGTTTTGCAGCCTGTACTCACAATTGTTCTGGAGAGACAGAGTCCTTGTTTTATCAGATTTTGCTCTCAATTTGCCTTCAGGATCTAACACCCACAGGCTTATTGGAGAGACCGAGTTAGCTGGATCTTTCTTTAAGAGGCTTAACAGCAGTTGTTTGGAGAGGATCTAGCTGGACGTTCACCTCCGCTACCGCCATCAAAAGTGAAACTAAAATGGAACTTCATGGCTCTGAAAAAACATTCCAATTCGATAATATCCCATCGTCACCGGTTCCGGATTTTGGGCCCATTCGTTGGCCACCAATCAATCAAATTGAGTCAGTATTAATGTCAGCCAGTCTGCAATTATCAGCGTAAAACAGCACAGTCTTTTGGTCCTTCTGTTTGAATTAAAGGCACAGGAATTTACAGTGCAGAAGGAGGCCATTCGGCCCATCGAGTCTGCACCAGCTCTTGGAAAGAGCACCCTACCCAAGATCAACACCTCCACCCTATCCCCATAACCCAGTAACCCCACCAAACACTAAGGGCAATTTTGGACACTAAGGGCAATTTATCATGGCCAATCCACCTAACCTGCACATCTTTGGACTGTGGGAGGAAACCGGAGCACCCGGAGGAAACCCACGCACACACGGGGAGGATGTGCAGACTCTGCACAAACAGTGACCCAAGCCGGAATCGAACCTGGGACCCTGGAGCTGTGAAGCAATTGTGCTATCCACAATGCTACCGTGCTGCCCTTAGTCACAGGTCCATTAAACATCCATGGTTCAAAGATCGAACAGCAAAATTAAAAGGGGAAATAAGGGAATAAACAGGGAATGGAAAGGAACAAACAGGAAGGACCCTTACAATACTTTAAACAAAGAATCAACACATACCTGTGATGAGAGATTCATCTGCCATAGAACAGCCTTCTATTACTTTTCCATCCACAGGAAACTTGCCACCAGGGACCACCTTAACAATGTCACCCCTTTGGACAAGATCTACAGCAATCTGTTCCTCACTGAAAGAAACAAAATCAGATCATATTTAAAATGGCATATTTCAGATTGCATGGTATTCAGAAAGCTGCATTTTTGATTACACATATCACCATCCTTCACGTCCATTAAAAATTGTCAGCAAAATAAAGGACTTGCAGAGTTAGAATAGATGTACAATGTAACCCATCGTTACATAAAAGCATCTCCTGCTGGTTTTAGACGTGACAAAGTATCAGAAATGTTTCCTAAATTCCAACTGAGACATGTAAGATTTACTGAATCATCACATGGGAATACATTGGAAAACAGGCTAATTAAAAAAAACTTTAAAGATGTTTTATTCAACTACTTATTTGATTTGTGTCTTGTTCAATGCAACAAACCATTGATAGTATTTAATAGCACTGTGGGCGTACCACACAAGAACTACAGTGGTTCAAAAAGGTAGTTCACCACCACCTTAGCAAGGGCGACGGGTAGAAATGCTGGCTTACCAGTGATGCCCACATCCCGGGAAAGAATTTTTAAGAATTCAGAACCCCTCATACCATGAGCCTCCATACTGACATCATGATGTAAAGTATAGGTACGGCTCCAGATGCAGAATCACCACAGGTTAAAACACTCTCATCAAGTTTGGATATAGTGACACTGACACATATGGTGGATAATTAGATAGAAGCCCTGCTTTTAATTTAACCCGCCCAGCAGGAAAACAAAGTAGATTCGGGTCAAATGCATACTTTACAACTTGCCCATTTAATTTTCCCTGCCCCCCCCCCACAAATTCTCCGACCAATCATCGCATTTCCCGATTCCGGCACGGCTGAAGTAGAGTCCCGCCCACTATCTTGGGCATTTTGTTTTAATCAAGTTCAGACTGATAGTAGATATTCT
Organism: Scyliorhinus torazame; assembly: GCF_047496885.1. Lineage (NCBI taxonomy): Eukaryota > Metazoa > Chordata > Chondrichthyes > Carcharhiniformes > Scyliorhinidae > Scyliorhinus > Scyliorhinus torazame. Next base: position 170,341,168 of record NC_092721.1, on the reverse strand, counting down.
ACCATCTGTATGGCACCAATGAAGAAACAGTGAATCTGATTCGAAAGCACAAATAATTTATAATTCAGCATGCATAAAATGACAATGGTGACAATGTGATAAACTCAAGAAATTTGTATTGGTTCAAAGCACTTACTCTTGACATAAAGGAAAAAAAACTTGCATTTATTAAGCTTTCACAACCACAGGGTGTCCCAAAGCACTTTACTGTCAATAATGTACCATTGAACTTTAGTAATTGTTGTCGGAAATACTGCAGCAAATATGTGCTTAGCAAGCTCCCACAAACAGCAATGTGATAATGACTTCAGTCTATTTTTCTGTGATGTTGATTGAGGGCAGCACGGTAGCACAGTGGTTATCACAGTTGCTTCACAGCTCCGCGGTCCCAGGTTCGATTCCCGGCTTGGGTCACTGTCTGTGCGGAGTCTGCACGTTCTCCCCGTGTCTGCGTGGGTTTTCTCCGGGTGCTCCAGTTTCCTCCCACAGTCCAAAGATGTGCAGGTTAGGTGGATTGGCCATGATAAATTGCCCTTTTTTTTTCCAAAAAAGGCGAGGTGGGGTTACGCGGGCTTAAGTGGGGTGCTCTTTCCAAGGGCTGGTGCAGACTCGATGGGTCGAATGGCCTCCTTCTGCACTGTAAATTCTACGCTTCTATGAGTCATAAACATTGGCCAGGATACAAGGAAGTACTTCCCAGCTCTTCCTTCAAATAGTGGATTGGGATGTTTGATGTCTGCCTGAGAGGGCATCATCGGAAAGAGGGCACCTCAAACAGTGCAGCATTCCTTCAGTACTGCACTGAGTGTCAACCTTGATTGTGCTTAAATCTTGGAGGGGGGACTTGAGCCTTCACGTTTGGAGCCGCTGAGGAACAGCTATCCCGGCTTGGAAACATATCCGTTGCTCCTTCACTGTGGCTTGGTCAAAATACCTGGAACTCATTTCCAAACAGCACTGTGAGTATACCTTCACCAGATGAACTGTAGCTGTTTAACATGGCACCTTACCCCCATCTTCTCGAGGGTAATTATGGATGGGCATTAAATGCAGGCCGAGCCAGCATGCCCACATCTGTGGGGGGGAAAAGCACATTTCCCCCCAGTTCCTTTGTGTAAATGCAAGTTTAACCGGAAAAGATATGATTGTCACTTGAAGCTGCAGTACAAACATAATGAATATGAGCAGTTGATTCATGATGAAACATTCACTTTTATTACTGAATTGACTGGAGCGCTAATAAAGCTGTTGAGGAGGAAGGTAAGTTAAGAAGGTGAATTAGTTTCCACAGAGGTGTTCTAATTAAATGGTTTTCACTGTAATGGATGAAAAGTTAATGATGTTGAAAGATGAAAATTTGTATGTGGAAAGTACACATGAAGGATAAGCTGACCGTTAGCTTCAGGAAATGATGCCCAGAAATGTCAGGTCCGTTCTCATTCTTCCCTTTTGGATTTATGTGAAAGTGTGGGAACTACATGGCTCTCTGTTCCATGGGACATGACATCTTATACTATTGCAGTTTTGTGCAGCTGTGCTAGTTTTGTTTTATGAATAGTATTCAGATGAGCAAGAGAGCGGCACGGAAGCATAGTGGTTAGCACTGTCGCTTCACAGCTCCAGGAGCCCAGGTTCAATTCCCTGCTTGGGTCACTGACTGTGTGGAGTCTGCATGTTTTGATTGGGTTTTTCAACAAAGTATATTTACCGTTATGCACACAGAATGAGAAATATATATATATTTATACATATATAGAAGAGAAGGGCACGCCCAAACATACCAAACAAAAAAGTAATAATAAAAAATAAAATAGAATAACTGGTAGGGTTTTGTGCACCAGCTCAACAGCAGCAACTCTGTACACCTGGCAAAATTATTTATAACACACAAGTAGGCGACTGTTTGTGGGGGGTGTGGGGAGGGGGGGCTGTGGAGACTGGGGAGGTAAATATACATTTGGGTGCCCGAGAAACAATTACAGTGGGCAATACTCAAATGGGTTTGGTGCTGGTGTTGTCGCTTGCTTCTCCCAGACGGATCTCGCTGCTGTTGTCGTCTTGCGCTCACCTCTGCTTCAGCCGTTCCTCCCGTCTTTCGCCTGTATTCTCCTTGTTCTCTGTTCCTGGAGATGCCAAGTTTGTTATTGTATCCCGTGCCCTCCTTCCGGCTGTCATTTCCCTGCCTCCTCCCCCACCTCCCTGGTTCTCCTCTCTTGTTCCCTGTCCCTACCCTCTCCCCCCTCCTGTGGTTCGCCTTTCTTACCTCTTAGGTTTAGCTGTCTCCCCCGCCTCTCCCGGTCTATCTCTCCCTCTCATGCTTTGGCTACTTTCCCCTGATTCTTGGCTACCTGGCTATTCTTTTGATTGTTCGCTGGCCACAAACAGGTCCCGGAACAATTGGGTGAATGGCTCCCAGCCGTCGTCTGACCCTCGGATGGCGAATTTGATTTTCTCCATTTGGAGAGATTCCGAGAGGTCGCACAGCCAGTCTGCAGCTTTGGGTGGTGCCGCTGACCGCCTGCTGAACAGGATTCTAGTGCGGGCGATTAAAAAATGAAAGTTATAACTGTGATGCACCCTTCAGTAGAATAAGTGGACAATGCTCACTATCTGACCTTGTGAATGATAATAATCATGAGTAACATAGTAGAGAACTTGAATTGTCCATGGGGATGTGCTCAGCAAGGAGTCTCCTACAGGATAGGGAGATGGAAAGATCACTGGTGAATACTAATGGCAGAATGGAGAAATACGCAATTCAAATTAATTTACCTAAATGCTGTTTCAAACTAGTTTCTCAACTTTTTCAATATTTCTCAAAAGTATGATTTTCCTTCGAACTTCAGTCTCCAGGGTTTCCGGTGGTGGCCATGGAGTGAGTGGTCACACATTTGGCTCCTGCTCAAGGTGGACTTTTTTGGTCATTCCACATCCAAATGGGGTGTTGTTTGAGGGTAAAAGGTGTGAGAATTTAAATATATAAAATTATGAAGGGAAACTAGAACTAGGAAGAATAGCCTCAAAATAAGGGGGAGCAGATTTAAGACTGAGTTGAGGAGGAACTTCTTCACCCAAAAGGTCGTGAGTCTGGAATTCCCTGCCCAGTGAAGCAGTTGAATGTTTTTAAGGCAAAGGCAGATAGATTTTTGAACAGTAAAGGAATAAAAGGTTATGGTGAGCGGACAGGGAAGTGAAACTGAGTCCACAAAAACATCAGCCATGATCTTATTGACTGGCGGAGTAGGCTCGAGGGACCAGAGGGCCTACTCCTGCTCCTAGTTCTTATGAGTGCTCAGGGAAGGTAATACTCCTCTGGTAAGGCCGGGGTATAGATCAGTGGACGAGAAGTGCCACGAGAGAGCAGCTACAGCAAGAACGTTTTTGTGGTGCGCCACAGGTGAAGATGGCAGAGGGCAAGGGGCAGCGCTGCCCATCCAGTGGCTGGCAGAGCAGCTGGTGGAGTTTTTGAATAATAAATTCCGGCAGCAGAGGAAAGAGGCTTTGGAGGATTTGGCCACGGTGGTGGAGCTGCTCAGGACCGCGATTGAGCGAGTGGAGCAGAGGCAGGAGATTCAGGGTCTGGCGAACTGGATATTTTACAGGGCGCCGGTGGCGAGCATTCAGAATTTGATAAATTACTATTTGGCGGTAAATATTGTGATGGTGAGGAGATGGGCTGTGGATGAGAGGTCGGTCTGGGGCCGGGTGGAGGCGGTGTTGTGTTGGGGAACATGTGATGCACGATCAATTGCACAAAGACAAGAGTTGAATACAACTGAGGCTTTATTGCTGTAAGATGTGTGGCCTCCCACAGTAGCTGGCGAAATGGCTGCTGCACGGAGGACACACATATTTATACTCCACCTACTGGGCGGAGCCAGCAGGTAGGGAGTACCGTCGTACCTGTAGTACAGGTCCTACCACACATCACCTAATATAGATGCAACAGTGGTTTACCACATTCACCCCCTGTTAAAATTGAGTTCGTCGGGGGTGGTGGAGAATTATATACAACAACTGAATTTTACATGTACAATTTTTGTGAGAAAAAAAATGTCTTTTGAAGTCCAGTGGACCAGTTAGAGATTCAACCGGTCCGGGGCCTTGATGTGCTGCTGGGAGCGATGCAATGGTGGCGGCGGTGCCAATGCTGGTCCGATCTTCGGTGACTCCGGGAGCGTGCCGAAATCCTCTTCATCCTTGGGCGTGGGCAGGGGGAGGACGGATGGTCCTAGGGGGTTTCTGCTGGGAGCGCCGGGGGAGGGGAGGGTGGGGCCGGGCCAAAGGGGTGTGTGTGTGAGGAACCTGCTGGTGCCAGGTCCCTGAGGGAGACAGTATCCTGGCGGCCGTCGGGGTACGCCACGTAGACATACTGGGGGTTCGCATGGAGCAATTGCACCCTCTCCACCAACTGGTCTGCCATGTGGATTCGAACGTGTCTACGGAGAAGGCCGGGTCCTGGAGCTGCGAGCCAAGTCGGGATCGACACCCCGGATGTGGACTTCCTGGGGAAGGCAAAGAGACGTTCATGGGGTGTGTTGTTAGTGGCGGAGCACAGTAGTGACCGAATGGAGTGTAGTGCATCAGGGAGGACCTCCTGACAGCGGGAGGCCGGGAGGTCCCTGGACCGTAGGGCCCACCATACTGTCCCGTTCTCCCTCTCTACCTGACCGTTTCCCCGGGGGTTATAGCTTGTCGTCCTGCTGGAGGCGATACCACTGCTGAGCAGGAACTGACGCAGCTCATCACTCACGAATGAGGATCCCTTGTCACTGTGGATGTAGGCGGGGAAACCAAACAGAGCGAAGATTGTGTTGAGGGCTTTGATGACGGTGGCAGACGTCATGTCGGGGCATGGGATGGCGAAGGGGAATCTGGAGTACTCATCGACCACACTGAGAAAATACGTGTTACAGTCGGTGGAGGGGAGGGGCCCTTTGAAATCCATGCTGAGGCGCTCAAAGGGGCGGGAGGCCTTCACCAGGCGCGCACGGTCCGGCTGGTAGAAGTGTGGCTTGCACTCCGAACAGACCTGGCAGTCCCTGGTGATTGTCCATACTTCTGCGACGGAGTAGGGCAGATTGCGGGCCTTTATAAAATGGTACAACCGTGTGGCTCCCGGGTGACAAAGGCTGTTGTGCAGGGCCCGGAGTCGGTCTACTTGTGTGCTGGCACATGTACCTCGGAATAGGGGGTCTGGGGGCTCGTTGAGCTTGCCGGGGCGATGCAAAATCTCGTAATTGTAGGTGGAGAGCTCGATCCTCCACCTCAAGATCTTATCATTCTTTATCTTGGCCCGTTGTGTGTTATTGAACATGAAGGTTACCGACCGTTGGTCAGTGAGGAGAGTGAATCTCCTGCCGGCCAGGTAATGGCTCCAATGCCGTACAGCTTCAACGATAGCTTGGGCCTCTTTTTTGACGGATGAGTGCCAATTTCTGAGGCATGAAGGGTGCGGGAAAAGAATGCCATGGGTCTGCCTGCCTGATTGAGGGTGGCAGCTAGGGTGACGTCTGATGCGTCGCTCTCCATTTTTTTTTAATTAAATATTTTATTGAAAATTTTTGGTCAACCAACACAGTACATTGTGCATCCTTTACACAATATTATAACAACACAAATAACAATGACCTATTTTATAAACAAAAAATGAATAAATAATAAATAACAAAAATGAAAACTAGCCCTAATTGGCAACTGCCTTGTCACAAGTAACACTCTCCAAAAATATAATTTAACAGTCCAATATATAATTATCTGTAGCAACAACCTATACATACTATACAGTATATATTAACATCCCTGAGAGTCCTTCTGGTTCCTCCTCCCCCCCCCCCCCCCCCACCCCCCCCAATCCTGGGCTGCTGCTGCTGCCTTCTTTTTCCCATTCCGTCTATCTTTCTGCGAGGTATTCGACAAACGGCTGCCACGCCTGGTGAACCCTTGAGCCCCCTTAGGACGAACTTAATCCGCTCTAGCTTTATAAACCCCGCCATGTCATTTATCCAGGTCTCCACCCCCGGGGGCTTGGCTTCTTTCCACATTAGCAATATCCTGCGCCGGGCTACTAGGGACGCAAAGGCCAAAACATCGGCCTCTCTCGCCTCCTGCACTCCCGGCTCTTGTGCAACCCCAAATATAGCCAACCCCCAGCTTGGTTCGACCCGGACTCCTACTACTTTTGAAAGCACCTTTGTCACCCCCATCCAAAACCCCTGTAGTGCCGGGCATGACCAAAACATATGGGTATGATTCGCTGGGCTTCTCGAGCACCTCGCACACCTATCCTCCACCCCAAAACATTTACTGAGCCGTGCTCCAGTCATATGTGCCCTGTGTAATACCTTAAACTGAATCAGGCTTAGCCTGGCACACGAGGACGACGAGTTTACCCTGCTTAGGGCATCTGCCCACAGCCCCTCCTCGATCTCCTCCCCCAGCTCTTCTTCCCATTTCCCTTTTAGTTCATCTACCATAGTCTCCCCTTCGTCCCTCATTTCCCTATATATATCTGACACCTTACCATCCCCCACCCATGTCTTTGAGATCACTCTGTCCTGCACCTCTTGTGTCGGGAGCTGCGGGAATTCCCTCACCTGTTGCCTCGCAAAAGCCCTCAGTTGCATATACCTGAATGCATTCCCTTGGGGCAACCCATATTTCTCGGTCAGCGCTCCCAGACTCGCGAACTTCCCATCCACAAACAGATCTTTCAGTTGCGTTATTCCTGCTCTTTGCCACATTCCATATCCCCCATCCATTCCCCCCGGGGCAAACCTATGGTTGTTTCTTATCGGGGACCCCCCAAGGCTCCAGTCTTTCCCCTATGCCGTCTCCACTGTCCCCAAATCTTCAGTGTAGCCACCATCACCGGGCTTGTGGTGTAGTTCCTCGGTGAGAACGGCAATGGGGCTGTAACCATAGCCTGTAGGCTAGTCCCCCTACAGGACGCCCTCTCTAATCTCTTCCACGCCGCTCCCTCCTCCTCTCCCATCCACTTACTCACCATTGAAATATTAGCGGCCCAATAATACTCACTTAGGCTCGGTAGTGCCAGCCCCCCCCTATCCCTGCTACGCTGTAAGAATCCCTTCCTCACTCTCGGGGTCTTCCCGGCCCGCACAAAACCCATGATGCTCTTTTCAATCCTTTTAAAAAAAACCTTCGTGATCACCACCGGGAGGCACTGAAACACAAAGAGGAATCTCGGGAGGACCACCATCTTAACCGCCTGCACCCTCCCTGCCATTGACAGGGATACCATATCCCATCTCTTGAAATCCTCCTCCATCTGTTCCACCAACCGCGTTAAATTTAACCTATGCAATGTGCCCCAATTCTTAGCTATCTGGATCCCCAGGTAACGAAAGTCCCTTGTTACCTTCCTCAACGGTAGGTCCTCTATTTCTCTACTCTGCTCCCCTGGATGCACCACAAACAACTCACTTTTCCCAATGTTCAATTTATACCCTGAAAAATCCCCAAACTCCCCAAGTATCCGCATTATTTCTGGCATCCGCTCCGCCGGGTCCGCCACGTATAGTAGCAAATCGTCCGCATACAAAGATACCCGGTGCTCTTCTCCTCCCCCAAGTACTCCCCTCCACTTCTTGGAACCCCTCAACGCTATCGCCAGGGGCTCAATCGCCAGTGCAAACAATAATGGGGACAGAGGGCATCCTTGCCTTGTCCCTCTATGGAGCCGAAAATATGCAGATCCCCGTCCATTCGTGACCACGCTCGCCACTGGGGCCCTATACAACAGCTGCACCCATCTAACATACCCCTCTCCAAAACCAAATCTCCTCAACACCTCTCACAAATAATCCCACTCCACTCTATCAAATGCTTTCTCGGCATCCATCGCCACTACTATCTCCGTTTCTCCCTCTGGTGGGGCCATCATCATTACCCCTAACAACCTCCGTATATTCGTGTTCAGCTGTCTCCCCTTCACAAACCCAGTTTGGTCCTCGTGGACCACCCCCGGGACACATTCCTCTATTCTCATTGCCATTACCTTGGCCAGGACCTTGGCATCTACATTTAGGAGGGAAATAGGTCTATAGGACCCGCATTGTAGCGGGTCCTTTTCCTTCTTTAAGAGAAGCGATATCGTTGCCTCATTAAAGGTCCTCGTCAGTACCGGGGCGAGCAAGTCCACATATTTTCTATAGAATTCGACTGGGAATCCATCCGGTCCCGGGGCCTTTCCCGCCTGCATGCTCCTAATTCTTTTCACCACTTCTTCTACCTCGATCTGTGCTCCCAGTCCTACCCTTTCCTGCTCTTCCACCTTGGGAAATTCCAGCTGATCCAAGAAGCCCATCATTCTCTCCCTCCCATCCGGGGGTTGAGCTTCATATAATTTTTTATAAAATGTCTTGAACACTCCATTCACTCTCTCCGCTCCCCGCTCCATCTCTCCTTCCTCATACCTCACTCCCCCTATTTCCCTCGCTGCTCCCCTTTTCCTCAATTGGTGTGCCAGCAACCTGCTCGCCTTCTCCCTATATTCGTACTGTACACCCTGTGCCTTCCTCCATTGTGCCTCTGCAGTGCCTGTAGTCAGCAAGTCAAATTCTACATGTAGCCTTTGCCTTTCCCTGTACAGTCCCTCCTCCGGTGCTTCCGCATATTGTCTGTCCACCCTCAAAAGTTCTTGCAGCAACCGCTCCCGTTCCTTACTCTCCTGCTTCCCTTTATGTGCCCTTATTGATATCAGCTCCCCTCTAACCACCGCCTTCAACGCCTCCCAGACCACTACCACCTGGACCTCCCCATTATCATTGAGTTCCAAGTACTTTTCAATGCACCCCCTCACCCTTAGACACACACCCTCATCTGCCATTAGTCCCATGTCCATTCTCCAGGGTGGGCGCCCTCCTGTTTCCTCCCCTATCTCCAAGTCCACCCAGTGTGGAGCGTGATCCGAAATGGCTACAGCCGTATACTCCGTTCCCCTCACCTTCGGGATCAATGCCCTACCCAGCACAAAAAAGTCTATTCGCGAGTAGACTTTATGGACATAGGAGAAAAACGAGAACTCCTTACTCCTAGGTCTGCTAAATCTCCACGGGTCTACACCTCCCATCTGCTCCATAAAATCTTTAAGTACCTTGGCTGCTGCCGGCCTCCTTCCAGTCCTGGACTTCGACCTATCCAGCCCTGGTTCCAACACCGTATTAAAATCTCCCCCCATTATCAGCTTTCCCATCTCTAGGTCCGGAATGCGTCCTAGCATCCGCCTCATAAAATTGGCATCATCCCAGTTCGGGGCATATACGTTTACCAAAACCACCGTCTCCCCCTGTAGTTTGCCACTCACCATCACGTATCTGCCCCCGTTATCCGCCACTATAGTCTTTGCCTCGAACATTACCCGCTTCCCCACTAATATAGCCACCCCCCTGTTTTTCGCATCTAGCCCCGAATGGAACACCTGCCCCACCCATCCTTTGCGTAGCCTAACCTGGTCTATCAGTTTCAGGTGCGTTTCCTGTACCATAACCACATCTGCCTTAAGTTTCTTAAGGTGTGCGAGTACCCGTGCCCTCTTTATCGGCCCGTTCAGCCCTCTCACGTTCCACGTGATCAGCCGAGTTGGGGGGCTTCCTACCCCACCCCCCTTGTCGATTAGCCATCACCTTTTTCCAGCTCCTCACCCGGTTCCCACGCAGCTGTATCTCCCCCAGGCGGTGCTCCCCCGCCCATCCTCTCCCATACCAGCTCCCCCCTCTCCCCAGCAGCAGCAACCCAGTAATTCCCCCACTCCCACCCCCCCCACTAGATCCCCCGCTAGCGTAATTACTCCCCCCATGTTGCTCCCAGAAGTCAGCAAACTCTGGCTGACCTCGGCTTCCCCCCGTGACCTCGGCTCGCACCGTGCGACGCCCCCTCCTTCCTGCTTCTGTATTCCCGCCATGATTATCATAGCGCGGGAACCAAGCCCGCGCTTCTCCCTTGGCCCCGCCCCCAATGGCCAACGCCCCATCTCCTCCACCTCCCCCCATCACCACCTGTGGGAGAGAGAAAAGTTACCACATCGCAGGATTAGTACATAAAACCCCTCTTTGCCCCCCACATTCGCCCCACCACTTTGTTCGAACGTTCTTTTTAATAACCCGCTCATTCCAGTTTTTCTTCCACAATAAAAGTCCACGCTTCATCTGCCGTCTCAAAGTAGTGGTGCCTCCCTCGATATGTGACCCACAGTCTTGCCGGTTGCAGCATTCCAAATGTTATCTTCTTTTTATGAAGCACCGCCTTGGCCCGATTAAAGCTCGCCCTCCTTCTCGCCACCTCCGCACTCCAGTCTTGATAAACGCGGATCACCGCGTTCTCCCATTTACTGCTCCGAGTTTTCTTCGCCCAGCTAAGGACCATTTCTCTATCCTTAAAACGGAGGAATCTCACCACTATGGCTCTGGGAATTTCTCCTGCTCTCGGTCCTCGCGCCATCACTCGGTATGCTCCCTCCACCTCCAACGGACCCGCCGGGGCCTCCGCTCCCATTAACGAGTGCAGCATCGTGCTCACATATGCCCCGACGTCCGCTCCCTCCACACCTTCAGGAAGACCAAGAATCCTCAGGTTGTTCCTCCTTGCGTTGTTTTCCAGTGCCTCCAACCTTTCCACACATCGTTTCTGATGTGCCTCCTGCGTCTCCGTCTTCACCACCAGGCCCTGTATATCGTCCTCATTCTCGGCTGCCTTTGCCTTCACGACCCGAAGCTCCCGCTCCTGGGTCTTTTGTTCCTCCTTTAGCCCTTCGATCGCCTGTAGTATCGGGGCCAACAGCTCTTTCTTCATTTCCTTTTTGATCTCTTCCACACAGCATTTCAAGAACTCTTGTTGTTCAGGGCCCCATGTTAAACTGCCACCTTCCGACGCCATCTTGGTTTTTGCTTGCCTTCCTTGCCGCTGTTCTAAAGGATCCACTGCAATCTGGCCACTCTCTCCTCCTTTTTCCATCCGTATCCAGGGGGGATTCCCTTCTGGTTTACCGCACAGTGTTTTTAGCCGTCAAAATTGCCGTTGGGGCTCCTATCAAGAGCCCAAAAGTCCGTTTCACAGGGAGCTGCCGAAACGTGCGACTCAGCTGGTCATCGCCGCACCCGGAAGTGCGCTCTCCATTTTAAAGGGCAGCGTCTCATCTACTGCATGCATCCCGGCCTTGGCGATATCGGCTCTGATACGGGCGAAGGCCTGTTGAGCCTCGGCCGTCAGGGGAAAATGGGTGGACTGTATGAGTGGGTGGGCCTTGTCCGCATAGTTTGGGACCCACTGGGCGTAGTATGAAAAGAACCCCAGGCAGCGTTTGAGGGCCTTGGGGCAGTGGGGGAGGGGGGGCTCCATGAAGGGGCGCATGCAGTCGGGATTGGGCCCCAGTACTCCATTCTGGACCACATAAACGAGGATGGCTAAGCAGTTTGTGCTGAACACGCATTTCTCCTTGTTGTAGGTGAGGTTTAGGAGGGTGGCAGTGTGGAGAAATTTGGCAAGGTTGGCATTGTGGTCCTGCTGATCATGGCCGCAGATGGTGATGTTGTCTAGGTATGGAAAGGTGGCCCGCAAACCGTACCGGTCGACCATTCGGTCCATATCCCTTTGGAAGACCGACACCCCGTTGGTGACGCCGAAGGGAACCCTGAGGAAGCGATAGAGGCGACCGTCTGCCTCGAAGGCAGTGTATGGATGGTCCGCTTTACGGATGGGGAGCTGGTGGTAGGCGGATTTGAGGTCTACCATTGAGAAGACCCGGTACTGTGCAATCTGATTGACCATATCAGATATGCGTGGGGGAGGGTACGCGCAAGCTGCGTGTACCGATTGATGGTTTGGCTGTAGTCCACGACCATTCTGTGTTTCTCCCCAGTTTTAACTACTTCCACTTGGGCTCTCCAGGGGCTGTTGCTGGTCTCGATGATGCCTTCCCGCGCAGCCGCTGGACCTCGGACCTAATGAAGGTCCTGTCCTGGGTGTTGTACCATCTGCTCCTGGTGGCGACGGGTTTGCAATCTGGGGTTAGATTTGCGAAGAGGGAAGGTGGATCGACCTTTAGGGACGCGAGGCCGCACACAGTACTTTCTTTGAGCATTGTTGAGGGCATGCGATCCGGCCAAAGGGGAGGGCACTATTTCGCAGGCCGGGTCCGCGAGTGGCCAGCGCCATGTTGCACAGCGCAGCAATTCCCCAGGCCGTATCGGCACTAGAGCCAGATGCTCTACATTGCCTTGATGCTAGCCCCCAGCGAAACGGAGGATCGGTGGCCGTTTTACACCATTTTTTCTGTCCTAAAACACCACTATTCCCATGCCGGCTTGGGGACTGTGGTAGTCTGTTTAGAGGTATTACGGTACCAGGTAATGCTGGAACACGGTTGGTAGATATTGTATGTTTCCCATTGGTCAAGCTGTATGGTAGCTCCGCCCTGCTAGGCGGGGTATAAGGGCCTGTGCCGCCCCAACAGCCTTCATTCTGTACCTGAGCTGCTGGGGGAAACATCTAGCTTATTAAAGCCTTCAGTTGGACTACAAACTCGCTTTAGTGGTCATTAATCGTGCATCAGTTTAATAAGCTAGATTTAAAAGGATGGAGCTCCGAATCAAGCCGGAGTGTCTGCAACTCAGCCCCCACGCGGCGAACTCAGCGGCAATCTTCAAGCATTGGCTGGCGTGTTTTAAAAGACATCTCGGAACGGCCGAAAACACACCCGCGTGAGAACAGAAAATGCAAGTCCTGCACTCAAGGGTGAGCCTGGAAATTTACACCCTCATCGAGGAAGCGGAAGACTTCGATGCAGCAATAGAGCTGCTAAAAGGACATTATATTCGCCCGGTAAACCAGGTCTACGCCCGACATCTGCTAGCAACGAGGCGACAAATCCCTGGGGAATCGCTGGAAGAATTCGATCGTTCACTCCTGGTATTGGGGAGAAACTGCAGCTGCCCGCAAGTTTCGGCGCGAGAACGCACAGAACTCTTGATCCGGGACGCTTTTGTGGCAGGTGTCCTCCCAAATCCGCCAGCGATTGCTGGAAAAAGACACTCTAGGCCACAAGGAGGCACGGGCCCTTGCAGGCTCCCTGGATGTGGCCTCCAGAAACGCCCACGCTTACGTTCCCGACCGCGTGGCGGTCCCCATGGCAGCGTGGAACCCCTCCGCAGCCGACCTGAAACATCCCCCATTCCCCCCACAGGCTTGTGCTGCAAGGCAGCCTGACAAACCCGGGAGGCCCCGCTGCTACATTTATGGGCAGGCCAAGCACCCCCGGCAGCGTTGCCTGGCCCACCCATCCACCTGCAAGGGATGCGGTAAAAAGGGCCACTTCGTGGTGGTATGCCAGGCCCATGCGGTCGTCGCGGTCTCCGGCGGCGAATGCGGACCACCACCACAAACCTTTCCACGGTCCCCGCTGGATGGCGGGCGCCGCCATCTTTCTATTCCAGGCCACGTGCGGCCCCTGGGCGCCGCCATCTTGTCCCGCGGATGCCACGTTCGATGAATGGGCGCCGCCATTTTGTGCACCCCCAGCCATGTGCGACCAATGGGAGCCGCCATCTTGGATGGACTCCCAGGACCCCAGCTCGGCTGGCCACACACCGCCCGAAGAGAACACTCAACTGCTGAGATTAGCCTCGGTGACCCTGGATCAGTCCCGGCCTCGAACACTCTCAACTGCTATAACAACTGTACTTATCAACGGGCACGAGACGTCCTGCTTAATCGACTCTGGGAGCACGGAGAGCTTCATACACCCCTACACGGTAAGGCGCTGTTCTCTCCTCGTCCATCCCGTTAATCAAAAGATCTCTCTGGCCTCCGGTTCCCACTCAGTAGAGATAAAAGGGTTTTGTGTAACAAACCTCACAGTCCAGGGAAGGGAGTTTAAAAATTACCGGCTCTACGTCCTTCCCCACCTCTGTGCAGCCACACTCCTAGGTTTAGACTTCCAGTGTAATCTCCAAAGTCTAACTTTCAAATCCGGCGGCCCTATACCCCCCCTCACTGTCTGCGGCCTCGCGACCCTCAAGGTCGATCCGCCTTCCCTGTTTGCAAACCTCACCCCGGATTGCAAACCCGTCGCCACCAGGAGCAGACGGTACAGTGCCCAGGATCGGATCTTTATTAGGTCAGAGGTCCAAAGGCTACTGAGGGAAGGAGTCATTGAAGCGAGCAACAGTCCCTGGAGAGCTCAAGTAGTGGTGTAAAAACCGGGGAGAAGCATAGGGTGGTCATCGACTACAGTCAGACCATCAACAGATTTATGCAGCTGGACGCGTACCCTCTCTCCCGCATATCCGACCTGGTAAATAGGATCGCGCATTACAAGGTCTTCTCCACGGATCTTAAGCTCGCCTACCACCAGCTCCCCATCCGCACTAGTGACCGCAGATACACTGCCTTCGAGGCAGATGGGCGGCTCTATCACTTCTTAAGGGTTCCCTTCGATGTCACCAACGGGGTCTCGGTCTTCCAGCGCGAGATGGACCGAATGGTTGACCGGACGGTTTACGGGCAACATTCCCATATCTCGATAATGTCACCATCTGTGGCCACGACCAGCAGGACCACGACACCAACCTCTGAAAAGTCCTCCAGACCGCAAAGATCCTTAACCTTACATACAACAAGGATAAATGCGTGTTTAGCACCGACCGCCTAGCCATCCTCGGCTACGTAGTGCGAAATGGAGTTATAGGCCCTGACCCTGAACGCATGCGCACCCTTATGGAGTTCCCCCTCCCTCACTGCTCCAAGGCCCTGAAGTGCTGCCTAGGGTTCTTCTCTTTCTGTGCCCAGTGGGTGCCCAACTATGCAGACAAGGCCAGTCCCCTGATCCAATCCACAGTTTTTCCCCTGTCGATAGAGGCCCGCCAGGCCTTCAGCCGCATCAAAGCAGACATTGCAAAGGCCACGATGCACACTATCAACGAGTCCCTCCCCTTCCAGGTCGAGAGCGATGTGTCCAACGTAGCTTTGGCGGCCACCCTCAACCAAGCGGGCAGACCCGTGGCCTCCTTCTCACGTCCCCTCCACGCTTCTGAAATCCGCCACTCCTCAGTCGTAAAGGAGGCCCAGGCCATAGTAGAAGCTGTGCGACATTGGAGGCATTACCTGGCCGGCAGGAGATTCACTTTCCTCACTGACCAACGGTCGGTTGCTTTCATGTTTGATAATGCACAGCGGGAGACTTCCGGGTGCGGCGATGACCAGCTGAGTCGCACGTTTCGGCAGCTCCCTGTGAAACGGACTTTTGGGCTCTTGATAAGAGCCCCAACGGCAATTTTAACGGCTAAAAACACCGTGCGGTAAACCAGGAGGGTGTTCCCCCTGGACACGGATGGAAAAAGGAGAGGAAAGTGGCCGGATTGCAGCGGATCCTTTGGAACAACGGCAAGGAAGGCAAGCAAAAACCAAGATGGCGTCGGAAGGTGGCAGTTTCATATGGGGCCCTGAACAACAAGAGTTCTTGAAATGCTGCGTGGAGGAGATAAAAAAGGAAATGAAGAAAGAGTTGTTGGCCCCGATACTACAGGCGATCGAAGGGCTGAAAGAGGAACAAAAGACCCAGGAGCAGGAGCTTCGGGTTGTGAAGGCGAAAGCAGCCGAGAATGAGAACGATATACAGGGCCTGGTGGTGAAGTCGGAGATACAGGAGGCACACCAGAAACGATGTGTGGAGAGGTTGGAGGCACTGGAGAACAACGCAAGGAGGAACAACCTGAGGATTCTTGGCCTTCCTGAAGGTGTGGAGGGGGCGGACGTCGGGGCATATGTGAGCACGATGCTGCACTCGTTAATGGGAGCGGAGGCCCCGACGGGTCCGTTGGAGGTGGAGGGAGCGTACCGAGTTATGGTGCGAGGATCGAGAGCAGGAGAAACTCCCAGAGCCATAGTGGTGAGATTCCTCCGTTTTAAGGATAGAGAAATGGTCCTTAGATGGGCGAAGAAAACTCGGTGCAGTAAATGGGAGAACGCGGTGATCCGCGTTTATCAAGACTGGAGTGCGGAGGTGGCGAGAAGGAGGGCGAGCTTTAATCGGGCCAAGGCAGTACTTCACAAAAGGAAGATAAAATTTGGAATGCTGCAACCGGCAAGACTGTGGGTCACATATCAAGGGAGGCACCACTACTTTGAGATGGCGGATGAAGCGTGGACTTTTATTGTAGAAGAAAAACTGGAATGAGTGGATTATGAAAAAGAACGTTTGGACAAAGTGGTGGGGCGAATGGGGGGGGCGAAGAGGGGTTTTATGTTCTAATCCTGCGGTATGGTAACTTTTCTTTCTCCCACAGGTGGTGTTGGGGGGAGGTGGGGAGGGAGAGGAGATGGGGCGTTGGCCATGGGAGGCGGGGCCGAGGGAGAGGCGCGGGCTTGGTTCCCGCGCTATGATAATTATGGCGGGAATAGAGAAGCAGGAAGGAGGGGGCGTCGCACGGTGCGAGCCGAGGTCACGGGGGGAAGCCGAGGTCAGCCAGAGTTTGCTGACTTCTGGGAGCAACATGGGGGGAGTAATTACGCTAGCGGGGGGTCTAGCGGAGGGGGTGGGAGGGGGGAATTACTGGGTTGCTGCTGCTGGGGAAAGGGGGGAGTGGGTACGGGAGAGGATGGGTGGGGGGGCACCGCCTGGTGGAGATACAGCTGCGTGGGAACTGGGTGAGAAGCTGGAAAAAGATGATGGCTAACCGGCAAGGGGGGGGGGGTGGGAAGCCCCCCAACTCGGCTGATCACGTGGAACGTGAGAGGGCTCAACGGGCCGATAAAGAGGGCACGAGTACTCGCACACCTTAAGAAACTTAAAGCAGATGTGGTTATGTTACAGGAAACACACCTGAAACTGATAGACCAGGTTAGGCTGCGCAAAGGATGGGTGGGGCAGGTGTTCCATTTGGGGCTGGATGCGAAAAACAGGGGGGTGGCTATATTAGTGGGGAAGCGGGTAATGTTCGAGGCAAAGACTATAGTGGCGGATAACGGGGGCAGATACGTGATGGTGAGTGGCAAATTACAGGGAGATGGTGGTTTTGGTAAACGTGTATGCCCCGAACTGGGATGATGCCAACTTCATGAGGCGAATGCTAGGACGCATCCCGGACCTAGAGACGGGAAAGCTGATAATGGGGGGAGACTTTAACACGGTGTTGGAACCAAGGCTGGATAGGTCGAAGTCCAGGACTGGTAGGAGGCCGGCAGCAGCCAAGGTGCTTAAGGATTTTATGGGGCAGATGGGAGGTGTGGACCCGTGGAGATTCAGTAGACCTAGGAGTAAGGAGTTCTCGTTTTTCTCCTATGTCCATAAAGTCTATTCGCGCATAGAATTTTTTGTGTTGGGTAGGGCATTGATCCCGAAGGTGAGGGGAACGGAATATACGGCTATAGCCATTTCGGATCATGCCCCACACTGGGTAGACTTGGAGATAGGGGAGGAAACAGGAGGGCGCCCACCCTGGAGAATGGACATGGGACTAATGGCGGATGAGGGGGTGTGCCTAAGGGTGAGGGGATGTATTGAAAAGTACTTGGAACTCAATGACAATGGGGAGGTTCAGGTGGGAGTGGTCTGGGAGGCGTTGAAGGCGGTGGTTAGGGGGGAGCTGATATCAATAAGGGCACATAAAGGGAAGCAGGAGAGTAAGGAACGGGAGCGGTTGCTGCAAGAACTTTTGAGGGTGGACAGACAATATGCGGAAGCACCGGAGGAGGGACTGTACAGGGAAAGGCAAAGGCTGCATGTGGAATTTGACTTGCTGACTACAGGCACTGCAGAGGCACAATGGAGGAAGGCGCAGGGTGTACAGTATGAATATGGGGAGAAGGCGAGCAGATTGCTGGCACACCAATTGAGGAAAAGGGGAGCAGCGAGGGAAACAGGGGGAGTGAGGGATGAGGAAGGAGAGATGGAGCGGGGGGCGGAGAGAGTGAATGAAGTGTTCAAGACATTTTATAAAAAATTGTATGAAGCTCAACCCCCGGATGGGAGGGAGAGAATGATGGATTTTTTGGATCGGCTGGAAATTCCCAAGGTGGAAGAGCAGGAAAGGGTGGGACTGGGAGCACAGATCACGGTAGAGGAAGTGGTGAAAGGAATTAGGAACATGCAGACGGGAAAGGCCCCGGGACCGGACGGATTCCCAGTTGAATTTTACAGAAAATATTTGGACTTGCTCGCCCCGGTACTGACGAGGACCTTTAACGAGGCAAAGGAAAGGGGACAACTGCCCCCGACTATGTCTGAAGCAATGATATCGCTTCTCTTAAAGAAGGAAAAGGATCCGCTACAATGCGGGTCCTACAGACCAATTTCCCTCCTAAATGTGGATGCCAAGGTCCTGGCCAAGGTAATGGCAATGAGAATAGAGGAATGTGTCCCGGGGGTGGTTCACGAGGACCAAACTGGGTTTGTGAAGGGGAGACAGCTGAACACGAATATACGGAGGCTGTTAGGGGTAATGATGATGGCCCCACCAGAGGGTGAAACGGAGATAGTAGTGGCGATGGATGCCGAGAAAGCATTTGATAGAGTGGAATGGGATTATCTGTGGGAGGTGTTGAGGAGATTTGGTTTTGGAGAGGGGTATGTTAGATGGGTGCAGCTGTTGTATAGGGCCCCAGTGGCGAGTGTGGTCACGAATGGACGGGGATCGGCATATTTTCGGCTCCATAGAGGGACAAGGCAGGGATGTCCTCTGTCCCCATTACTGTTTGCACTGGCGATTGAGCCCCTGGCGATAGCGCTGAGAGGTTCCAAGAGATGGAGGGGAATACTTAGGGGAGGAGAAGAACACCGGGTATCTTTATATGCGGATGATCTGCTACTATATGTGGCGGATCCGGCGGAGGGGATGCCAGAAATAATGCGGATACTTGGGGAGTTTGGGGATTTTTCAGGGTATAAATTGAACATGGGGAAGAGTGAGCTGTTTGTGGTGCATCCAGGGGAGCAGAGTAGAGAAATAGAGGACCTACCGTTGAGGAAGGTAACAAGGGACTTTCGTTACCTGGGGATCCAGATAGCTAAGAATTGGGGCACATTGCACAGGCTAAATTTAACGCGGTTGGTGGAACAGATGGAGGAAGATTTCAAGAGATGGGATATGGTAGCACTGTCAATGGCAGGGAGGGTGCAGGCGGTTAAGATGGTGGTCCTCCCGAGATTCCTCTTTGTGTTTCAGTGCCTCCCGGTGGTGATCACGAAGGCTTTTTTTAAAAGGATAGAAAAGAGCATCATGGGTTTTGTTTGGGCCGGGAAGACTCCGAGAGTGAGGAAGGGATTCTTACAGCGTAGTAGGGATAGGGGGGGGCTGGCACTACCGAGCCTAAGTGAGTATTATTGGGCCGCTAATATTTCAATGGTGAGTAAGTGGATGGGAGAGGAGGAGGGAGCGGCGTGGAAGAGATTAGAGAGGGCGTCCTGTAGGGGGACCAGCCTGCAGGCTATGGTGACAGCCCCATTACCGTTCTCACCGAGGAACTACACCACGAGCCCGGTGGTGGTAGCTACACTGAAGATTTGGGGACAGTGGAGACGACATAGGGGAAAGACCGGAGCATTGGGGGGGTCCCCGATAAGAAACAACCATAGGTTTGCCCCGGGGGGAATGGATGGGGGATATGGAATGTGGCAAAGAGCAGGAATAACGCAACTGAAAGATCTATTTGTGGATGGGAAGTTCGCAAGTCTGGGAGCGCTGACCGAGAAATATGGGTTGCCCCAAGGGAATGCATTCAGGTACATGCAATTGAGGGCTTTTGCGAGGCAACAGGTGAGGGAATTCCCGCAGCTCCCGACACAAGAGGTGCAGGACAGAGTCATCTCAGAGAAATGGGTGGGGGATGGTAAGGTGTCGGATATATATAGGGAAATGAGGGACGAAGGGGAGACTATGGTGGACGAACTAAAAGGGAAATGGGAAGAAGAGCTAGGGGAGGAGATCGAGGAGGGGCTGTGGGCAGATGCCCTAAACAGGGTAAACTCGTCGTCCTCGTGCGCCAGGCTAAGCCTGATTCAGTTTAAGGTATTACACAGGGCACATATGACCGGAACACGGCTCAGTAAATTTCTTGGGGTGGAGGATAGGTGTGCGAGATGCTCGAGAAGCCCAGCGAATCATACCCATATGTTTTGGTCATGCCCGGCACTACAGAGGTTTTGGGTGGGGGTGACAAAGGCGCTTTCAAAAGTAGTAGGAGTCCGGGTCGAACCAAGCTGGGGGTTGGCTATATTTGGGGTTGCACAAGAGCCGGGAGTGCAGGAGGCGAGAGAGGCCGATGTTTTGGCCTTTGCGTCCCTAGTAGCCCGGCGCAGGATATTGCTAATGTGGAAAGAAGCCAAGCCCCCGGGGGTGGAGACCTGGATAAATGATATGGCGGGGTTCATAAAGCTAGAGCGGATTAAGTTCGTCCTAAGGGGGTCGGCTCAAGGGTTCACCAGGCGGTGGCAACCGTTCGTCGAATATCTTGCGGAAAGATAGATGGGGGAAAAAAGAAGGCAGCAGCAGCAGCCCAGGACATGGGGGGGGGGGGGGGGGAGAAGAGGGATGGGGGGGGGGTGTATAGCTTGTGACAAGGCAGTTGCCAATTAGGGCTAGTTTTCATTTTTGTTATTTAATATTTATTTATTTGTTGTTTTTTTGTTTATATAAAAAAAGATCATTATTATCTGTATTGTTATAATGTTGTGTAAAGGATGCACAATGTACTGTGTTGGTTGACCAAAAATTTTCAATGAAATATTTATTAAAAAAAAAAAAAGATAATGCACAGCGGGGCAAGATAAAGAACGATAAGATCTTGCGGTGGAGGATCGAACTCTCCACCTACAACTACGAGATCCTGTATTGTCCCGGGAAGCTAAACGAGCCTCCTGATGCCCTGTCCCGCGGCACATGTGCCAACGCACAAGTGGATTGCCTCCGAGCCCTCCATGAGGACCTCTGCCACTCGGCGGCCACTCGCTTTTTCCACTTTATCAAGACCCGCAACCTGCCCTACTCCATCGAGGAGGTCAGGACAGCCACCAGGGACTGCCACATCTGCGCGGAGTGCAAACCGCACTTCTACCGGCCAGAGATAGCGCGCCTTATAAAGGCTTCCCGTCCCTTTGAACGCCTCAGCATGGATTTCAAAGGCCCCCTCCCCTCCACCGACCGCAACAAGTACTTCCTGAACGTGATTGATGAGTACTCCCGGTTCCCATTCGCCAACCCTGCCCCGACATGACTGCAACCACCGTCATCAAGGCCCTCCATAGCATCTTTGCACTGTTCGGGTTCCCTGCTTACATACATAGTGATAGGGGGTCCTCCTTTATGAGCGACGAACTGCATCAATTCCTGCTCAGCAAGGGCATCGCCTCGAGCAGGACGACCAGTTACAATCCCCGGGGTAACGGACAGGTAGAGAGGGAGAACGGAACGGTCTAGAAGACCGTCCTACTGGCCCTATGGTCCAGGAATCTCCCAGTCTCCCGCTGCAGGAAGTCCTCACGGATGCCCTCCACTCCATCCGGTCACTGCTTTGTACCACAACCAACCAGACACCTCACGAACGTCTCCTTGTCTTCCCCAGGAAGTCCTCCTGTGGGACCTCGCTCTCGACCTGGCTGGCAGCTCCCGAACCCATCCTGCTCCGAAAACAAGTGCGGGCGCACAAGT
Source organism: Scyliorhinus torazame (assembly GCF_047496885.1). Classification (NCBI taxonomy): domain Eukaryota; kingdom Metazoa; phylum Chordata; class Chondrichthyes; order Carcharhiniformes; family Scyliorhinidae; genus Scyliorhinus; species Scyliorhinus torazame. The sequence goes on along the minus strand of NC_092721.1, from coordinate 170,319,509 downwards.
CAGACCCGTTGGTCGAGAGGGTCCACCTTCTCCACGCTAACCCCCAACGGCGTACCCCGACGGCCGACAAGATACCCCGACGGCCGACAAGATACGGTCTCCCTACGAGACCTGACGCCCGCCGGAGCCCCACGCACACTCCAGCCACCAGTCCCACCCTCCCTCCCACCTGTGCACCTTACAGGAGGGTCGGTCCTTCCGCCTGCCCCGTCTAGGCCCCCACCCACCGACGCACCTTGCAGACGCTCCCTTCCCAGGTCAACCGTTTTCCCCACCAGCGCCGTCTAAGGGTGTCGAAACTGCCACAGAGATCAAGGCCACGCTCCCGGAGTCACAGACGCCCGAGCCTCCACCGGAGTCACCACCGAACGTTCGACGATCACAGAGGATAACCAGGGCCCCCAGTCGACTGATTGCTTCATTTTAAAGTGTATACTTAATTATGAATCATAAATTGTAAATAGTAAATAGAATTGTAAATAGTTACAAACACTGTACGGAGGTATTACGGTACCTCCATAACTATAATTTCTACCACGTTACCATGCTGTAATGTCAGGCCACCACCCCCACCGGACTCTTTTTTAACAAGGGGTGAATGTGTTAGTCTGTGTAGAGGTATTACGGTACCAGGTAATGCTGGAACACCATTGGTAGATATTGTATGTTTCCCATTGGTCAAGCTGTATGGTAGCTCCGCCCTGCTAGGCGGGGTACAAGAGCCCGTGCTGCCCCAGCAGCCTTCATTCTGTACCTGAGCTGCTGGGGGAAACATCTAGCTTATTAAAGACTTCAGTTGGACTGCAACCTCGCTTTAGTGGTCATTTATCGTGCATCAGGAACATAGCCTCAAAATCGGAGAATCCCGCCCATCAACTGGGATCAGCTTGGATAAGCAGCTGAAAAAATAAAATTTGCTGTGCTATGGGGAATGGACAGGGGAATAGGATTAGCCACACTGCACTTGCAGAGGGCTGGCAAATGCACAATGGTTTCCTTCCGTGTTGCAACCATTCTAGAATTCTATGGATACTATCAACATTTTGGTTGGTGGACATAAATAATTATTAATTCATGGATGTTTAAAGTTCCTTACTTCCTCCTACAGTCCAAAGATGTGCAGGTTAGATAGACTGCCTATGCTAAATTGCCCCCAGGTTGGGTTACGGGGATAGGGTGGGGAATTGGGTGCTCTTTCAGAGGGTCAGGACAGACTTAATGGGCCGAATGGCCTGCATCTGCACTGCTCGAATTCTATGATAAATATGACAAACTGTTAAAATCAACTAAATGTTGGCTTCATGTTGACTAATCAAACCAGAAAGTTGGTTTACGCTAAGTGGCTTGATAAAATTAATGTAGATATTGGATGCAACATGAATACATTGAGTAGTTTGAAATGTTCTAAGTCAAGGAAATTCAATTAAGATCAGTCTTTATTGCTAGAGAACAAAGGTAGTTTTAAGGGATTTAATAATAATCTTTATTAGTGTCAGAAGTAATAATAATAATAATCTTTATTGTCACAAGTAGGCTTACATTAACACTGCAATGAAGTTACTGAGAAAATCTCCTATTCACCACACTTTGCCATTTGGCATTTGTTCAGGTACACTGAGGGAGAATTCAGAATGTCCAATTCATATAGCAAGCAAGTCTTTTGGGACTTGTGGGAGGTAACCGGGGCACCCAGAGGAATCCCACGCAGACACAGGGCGAACGTGCAGACTCCGCACAAGCAGTGACCCAAGCCAGGAATCGAACCCGTGTCCCTGGCGCTGAAAAGCAACAGTGCCAACCACTGTGCTACTGTGCCGCCCCCGCTGTGCTATATTTGTACAGGTAAACATTGGAAACAAGGAATGGTTTTAAGTAGATTTAATTTAATGTTTCTATGCCTGGAAGGTGAAAACTTGTAGTTAGGTTCATATTGGACAAAGTTGTTTGTATGTCTGGGGGTAGGTTAAGCTCCAACTATTTTTCCAACATGCTTAGAGGGGGCTATGGCATGCATGAATAATAAATAGTAGTAGCAGGGACATTGCTTAGCAACAGGAGGCCATTTTCCTTTGTTCTTAGATTTAACTGGAAACCAGAATAGTTGCATGTATGTAGAGGGTGAGAAGGCAGTTCTCACAACTCTGCGAGAAACAGTTGGTTTAGAAGACTAGAGAATGAACAATTCTCTCTCAACTTTGCTGGAGGAAAAGCGTGGGGCAATGGTTAAGAAAACAAGTGCAGAGATCTTAAGAGCAGCGAGTTAAGGAAGTTAGAGAAATGAAGAGAGGTTTCCAAGTAAAGATGGACTGTGCTGAGAAGAAGGCTGAGATGCCAGAAAGATATCTGAAGAGATTTTCAAGTTTTGTGATTTTACTACAGCCCAATGGGGATTGGAATAATTATGGAAATTAGTGGCTAAAGTCCATTAACAGAATGAAGTTGCCCACGGTCTACGTCAGTCTCTCATTTGTATCATGCACTGGTATGTACACAGGACAGGGGATCAGAGACAGACAAAAGTGTAAAACAGCAAAACAAAATGAAAGTAAGAGTATAAACATACTGTTGCATGAAGTTTCATTCAACTGTTTTACTAGTGCTCATGCCAATAGGTTCAATGTAATTTGCCAATTACCTCAGTATTGAGTTGTCTGGTCCTAATGTTATGACTGTAGCCTCTGTAGCCTGGAGTGATAGCAACTTAGCCAGTGCTTCTGAAGTCTTGCTCTACAACAAAAGGTATTGCGAAAACAATTAGGAACTCTGATGTAACCATTAAAATAAAAATTCCTGTTTCTCTGCAGCATCTATTCCCTTGCCCTGAACCTTGCATTCTCCCACTTCCTTGACCTTCTCTCTATATTATCTGGGCGGCATAGTAGCACAGTGATTAGCATTGTTGCTTCACAGCGCCAGGGACTTGGGTTCGATTCCCGGATTGGGTCACTGTCTGTGTGGAGTATGCACATTCTTCCCGTGTCTGCATGGGTTTCTTCCGGGTGCTCCGGTTTCCTCCCACAAGTCCCAAAAGACGTGCTTGTTAGGTGAATTGGACATTCTGAATTCTCCCTCAGTGTACCCGAACAGCCGCTGGAGTGTGGCGACTAGGGGATTTTCACAGTAACTTCATTGCAGTGTTAATGTAAACCTACTTGTGACAATAATAAAGATTATTATTATCTCACTTCCTTCCCTTCCACTTCCTCAAGCCTACTTCAGTCCAGCACCTAATGCACCTGACAGTGTCCAGATTACTGTCTCTCTACAACGGAGCTGGAATTCCTGTCTCACAGGCATTCCCAACTCATGTGTACAGGGGCGACATTCTGCCAAAAATGTTTGTACTATATAAAGTAGAGGAACAAAGCAGTGGTGGGTCTACAGAAAGAACCATTGCACTAATTTGTCTCAGCAAACACTGACACAGTAATTGGGTTCTCAAAGTGATGACCAGCAGCATGACCTGTAATAGTCATAGAGACCAGAGTGTCCCAGGTTCTCCCATTGTAATTGATCAATTACATTTGGGTGCTGTACCTTGACAAGCCTTTGTTTGAAGGAGTGGAGAAATTAGCCAATGTTCACTTCTCTATTATATGGTGATGCATGCTGTAAAGTACAGTCGTGAACAGAAAATTACAACACTCTACACTCTACTACGATAGTGACATTTAAGGGGCATCTTGACAAATACATGAATAGGATGGGAATAGAGGGATACGGACCCAGGAAGTGTAGAAGATTGCAGTTTAGTCGGGCAGCATGGTCGGCACGGGCTTGGAGGGCCGAAGGGCCTGTTCCTGTGCTGTACATTTCTTTGTTCTTTGTACATGTGATAGCTTCCACAGCCCAGTATCGTGGTAATGCTTACTGTCTAGATCAGATTTATTTGGCTTTCTAAAGACTAGCTACCAGCAATAATGAAACTATGGGCGCTATCTACTGGCTGCGTCGTGCTCAAAAGCTGTCGCGGCACAACAGGTAGATGCCAGTAGATCACTCGCGAGATCTAACACGATCTTGTGATACGTCGCAATCTGAACCCCGCCCATTGTGAACCTATGGAGAGGGAGAGAGAAAAATTTGTAACTTTTTATATTCTTTATTCTGCCATGGGATGTGGGTATCGCTGGCAAGACCAGCATTTGTTGTCCATCCCTAATTGCCCTTGACCTGAGTAGCTTCCTGGACCATTTCTGATGTCAGTTAAGAGCCAACCACATTCATGTGGGTGTGTAGTGTAGGCCAGACCAGGTAAGGATGGTAGATTTCCTTCCCTAATGGACATTCGTGAATCAGATTGGCTTTTATGACAATAGGCGATAGTTGTCATGGTCATCATTACTGAGACTAACTTTCAATTCCAGATTTATTAATTGAATTTAATTTCCTCCAGCTACCCTGGTGGGATTTAAACCCTGTGCCCCAGAGTATTAGCCTGACCCTCTGGATTACTTGATATTACAACGCAACCGTCTCTCCTAACTATAAGTGAACAGGTGATAAAAGAGAAGGATTGCTCTTAGCATTAAATGTTCAGCTAAAGTTATGGAGCATTTTCTTATAGAAAGTAACTTTACCTGATAAACTGTGTAAGTGAATTATTACCTTTGCTACATGTTCCAGCCATCTCCCCAAGGCAATAAAGACAAACAGCATTGGCGGAGTATCAAAAAACGTCACTGGACTTTGTTCTGCCTTTTCAGCAATAGCCACAATAAGTATCACACAGGAATATAAATATGCAATAGTGGTGGCCAGAACAATGAGCACATCCATATTGGCAGTTCTGTGCTTCAGGGATTTGTAGGCTTGAACGTAAAAGTACCAACCTCCGATAAACTTAAAGAAACATGTTAATTAGTTGTGGCAATTCAATCAAATACATGCAATAAAAATATATACAATTACTATCAAATGAATAAACAACTTTCTGCAGCTTTTTATTTTCACACATCACTTGTCAGATTCAGTTTACACTGAAATATGAGGATGTTCTGCTGTGCAATTTATCTTTGTACGTATGAAACTCGCAAGCATCCAGAGGTATTTCTTGAAGCCAAGTAGATCTTTTTGCTAGAATTACATCTTTTTAAATCACTATTTAGTTAGATAATTGAATAACTGTGGGCAGCACAGAAGCACAGTGAGTAGCACTGTTGCTTCACAGCTCCAGGGTCCCAGGTTTGATTCCCGGCTTGGGTCACTGTCTGTGTGGAGTCAGCATGGGTTTCCTCGGGGTGCTCCGGTTTCCTCGCGCAAGTCCCGAAATACGTGCTGTTAGGTTAATTGGACATTTTTAATTCTCCCCGTGTACCCGAACAGGCGCCTGAATGTGGCGACGAGGAGATTTTCACAGTAACTTAATTGCAGTGTTAATGTAAGCCTACTTGTGACAATAAAGATTATTATTTTTGTTAAATAAAACCTCCCAATATTGTCATTCATTTTAATCACCAGAAAATGGCAACCATTGCAAACCAGGACTACTGACTTCCACATGAAATCCTCTGGTCCAGCGATGGAGCAAGGCTCAGTGGTCGCAATGCTCTATGTGAGACTAAGTAATCAAAAACATTATTAGCCATGGTGAGCAACAAACTTGGATATGGTAAGCAGGGTCTTGGTGGGGGCGCCAGCAGCATTAGTGAAGGTTTCTACGCCCAATTGGGGTAACATGGAATTTGTTAAGAAGACGTTGGCATCCATCGTGGACTTGGATTCACATCAGCTGATAATGGGGACGACTTTAACTGCGTGTTAGACCCCAGGATGGCTAGGTCGAGCCCCAAGTCATTGGCCATGTTGGGTTGGTAAAGGAGCTGGGGCTATTTATGGACCAGATTGGAGGGGTGGGGGGGGATCTGTGGAAGTATAGGAATCTGGGAGAGAGGGTTTTCCTTCTTCTCCCATGTACATCGGACACACTCCCGAATAGACTTTTTTGTGGTGGGGAAGTCAATACTCCCGGGGATTGTGGGGGCAGAACTTGCAGAGATTGTGATTTCAGACAACGTGCCATCATTATGTGGATGTGAGGTTAGAGACGGGCCGAGCCCAGAGCCCCACGAGGAGTTTGACTTGCCGTTCCTGGTGGGCAAGAAGTTCTGTGAGGAGGTGGCCTCGGTGAGAAAGGACTATGTGGAGTTTAATCAGAATGGGTGGTCTCACCCTCCATGTTTGGGACCAGGTTAAAGTCCAACAGGTTTGTTTGGAATCACTAGCTTTTGGAGTGCAGCTCCTTCATCACCTGATGAAGGAACTGTGCTCCGAAAGCTAGTGGTTCCAAACAAACCTGTTGGACTTTAACCTGGTGTTGTAAGACTTCTTACTGTGCCCACCCAATGGCGGCATCTCCACATCATGTTTGGGCGGCATTGAAGACGGTGGTCCAGGGGTAGGTTATATCCTATAAGGCCCAAAGGGACAAGGTCAAGAGGGCAGAGAAACAGAGATTGCTGGATGCCATTGTAGAAGTGGACCTATGGTACTCGGTGGCCCCGACTAGGGAGTTGTTAACAGAAGGGAAGAAACTGCAGAGGGAGTTTGATCTAATGACGACAGGGAAGGCAGTGGGTTAGCTTTGTTGCTCAAGAGGAGTGTTTTATGAGTCTGGGGAGAAGGCCAGTCCACTGCTAGCCCATCAGTTGTGGAGGCAGGCAGCCACATGGGAGATTGCACAGGTGAGGGATGGGGATGGAGAGTTGATGATGACGCCAGAGAAAATTAATGAGGCATTTGAGGCCTTCTAATGGGGACTGTATAGGTCTGAGCCCTGAGGGGAGGAGGCGGAGATGGGGCATTTCTTAGACGGGTTGGTATTCCCAGATTTGGAAAAAAGAAATGGACAGGGATTGAAGGCGCCATTGAGATTGCAGAAGATAATGGGAGTGCATTGGATTGATGCATTCAGGGAAGGCATCGGGGCTGGATGGCTTTCCGGTATAATTTTATAAAAGTTTTCGGCAGAGATGGGGCCCATCTCCTGGGGATGTATAATGATTCGTTGGTGCAGGAGTTGCCGGCCATGCTGATCCCGAAGAAGGATAAGGACCCAGCGGAATGTGGGTCTTATAGGTCCATCTCCCTGTTACATACAAATGCGAAGCTGCTGGTTAAGGTGCTTGTGAAGTGGCTGGAGTGGTGATTGCCAGAGGTAGTCTCTGAGGGCCAGCCAGGTTTTGTTAAGGTGCGGCAGTTGTCGAGCAATATCAAAAGACTGCTTAATATGGCAATGCCTCCGTCTAGGGGTAAAGCGCCAGAAGATATTATAGTAACAGATGCGGAGAAGGCTTTTGACTGGGTAGAATGGAGGTAACTGTTTGAGATTCAGGGGTGGTTTGGGTTTGGGCCAATGTTTACTTCGTAGGTGCCTTAACAGTAAGCGTGAGGACGAACATGATGAGTTTTGGATATTTTAGGCTACATTGAGGCACGAGACATAGATGATTGTTATTGTTTGCACTGGCTATTGAACCTTTGGCTATTGCACGCCGGGCGTCGAGAGCGTGGAAGGACATTGAAAGGTGAGGTAGGGAGCATAGGGTATAATCGTAATCAGATGATCTGTTGTTATATGTTTCAAACCCGCTGGAGTGTATGGAGAAAATAATGGACCTACCAGAGACATTTGGGGCCGTCTTGGGATATAAACTGAATGTGGCAAAGAGTGAGGTATTCCTGGTGAACGGCCAGGGAAGAATGCTAATTTGGGAGCCTTGCCATTTAAGCTGGCCAAAACATGTTTTTGATGTTTGGGAATTCTGGTGGCCATGACTGGGCCATGATGCATATGTGGAACTTTGCCAGTTTGGCAGAGGGGATAAAAGAGGTTTGAGGAGGTGGGAAGCCCTGCCACTAACCTTGGCAGGGTGGGTGCAGACTGTAAACATGAACATTCTCCTAAGGTTTTTAATTGCTTTCTGGTCGCTTCCAATATTTCTTCCAAAGGCATTCTTTCGGAGGGTACATAAGCTAATCTTGGAGTTTGTATGGGCAGGTAAGATGCCCAGGAGCCAGAGGACGACGAAAGATGGGGGTGCTGGCGCCCTACCGGACAGCACATGTGGAGAAGGTGCGATGGTGGTGGGGGTCAGAGTGGGTGCAGGTGGAGGAGGCTTCCTATTGTGTGTAAGGGCCCTGGCAACAGCCCCAACTCCCATTCTCCTCGGGTAGATATACCAATAACCCGGTCAATGTGTCGTCCCTCAAGATATGGAACCAGCTTAGGTGGCACTTTGGAATAGGGGTATGTTGGTACTGGCCCCAATATGCGGGAATCATAGGTTCATACCAGCTGGGATAGACGTGACGTACAGGAGCTGGCACAGGGAAAGGGTAGAGCAGGTAAACGATCTGTTTGTAGAAGGGAGGTTTGCGAGACTGAAGCAGTTGCAGGGGAAGTTCCAAACTGCCGAGGAGGGGCGAATTTAGGTAAATACAGGTGCGGCATTGGGTACATGAGGAGTTCCCCTCATTTCCTCAGCTGCTAAAGTATACTCTACTGGATAAGATGCTAATCAGGACAAGTTGGGGGAAGGGAAGATTGCGGATATTTATGGATGGTTGTTGGAAACGGAGAAGAAGTGGAGGAGATAAGACAAATGGGAGGAGGAGCTGGGGATAGAGCTTGGGGGGGGGGGGTTGCATGAGTTAAGGGGAGAAAAAGGGGAAAATGACAAACTGTAACTTGGTTATATCTTTTGTCGATTGGTTCATTTATTGACTATTTGGAACAAAATCTTTTTTTTTTAAAACAAACTTGGATTTGTTAATCACTGGAAAAGTGTAAATCTTGATGCCCACTGAACTAAAGTATAGATTTTCATGCAGCATTTGTTTTATAAAAACTACAGAATTAGAACATTTTCTTGTTTTCTCTAAATCCAGCAAATAGTACTTCCCTTTTAAAGATACCATATTGGTATATATAAATACTGGAGCACTGTCATCTTCAAAGATCATTTAACTCGTTCTCCATTTGTCTATTATTTTCCAAAGTTAAACTCTATCTGGCACCTGTCAGTTTATCTCTGTTTTACTGCACAATCCTTGTAAGAATTTACCACAATTTGGTGTCACTTACAAATTTAATATTGTTCATCAATTCCTAAGTCCGGTTCTTTTACAAATAAATAAAAAGATTCAGTTCATCGCATCTTCCAAGTCTGAGGAAATTCCTTTTGTTTCTGTTTTTCTTCCGATCATCTCCCTATTCTTGTGGTGCCATTCATCTTAATTCTATATGCCATAAGCTTCTTCATAGTCTCCAACGTATTAACTTACCAAACCCAGGCTGCACTCCTCAGATAGCATTTTCCGAGTAGAGCATAACTTTTTATCCAGATGCAAGAAAGTTATTTAATTTAAATAAGATTCAAATGACTATGGCGAAACAATAACAATAGTCACCAATGTTCCCACCAATCAATTCATTTGCGTGACCAAACAGCAGCCTGAAATGTGTTGCATAGGCCTTGCCCCTTGATAAAAAGCTGGTGTATGCAACCAAGCTAACACATCAGAAGGGCATTTTGACTACACTCCTTTTGAGTACTTAATGGTCTGTTAATAAACATGTTTAAAAACAGGCCTAGGGCTGCACAGTGGTTAGCACTGCTGCCTCACAACGCCGAGGACCCAGGTTCGATCCCGGTCTCAGGTCACTGTCCATGTGGACTTTACACCTTCTCCCCAGGTCTGTGTGGGTTTCACCCCCACAACCCAAAGATGTGTAGGGTTGTCGGATTGGCCACGCTAAATTGGCCCTTAATCTTAAAAATGAAACAAAATGATCGGAATGACATTTGGTCTAGAACAAGTTTGAATGCGTAACATTAATTACAGAAGATTTCTAACACACATAGGTTCCTGTGCTGCTGGGATCAGAGAGAGGTCATTTGTTAAGTGCTATTGGTCACACATGAATAATGTAAACTGTAATATTAACTAATATCTTAGAGCCTGGGAGCTCAAGAGAAAATTTTCAATTATCTTCTTTGATCCTTCATAAAGTGATTGCATTAATGAGATGGACAACAGTAGTAAGCTGTACATGACCTGTTCATTCCAAATGCTCAGTTACATCCTGATTGATAGGATGATAATTTGTCTCTGTGATACTCTCATTCTCAGCATTTGAACAAAATACATATAAACGAAAAGGAAGCGAGAAACATCCCATACCCCAAATCAACTTGTGCTATTTTACCACAGTTCCACTAGAGCAGCTACAGGACAGTGGAACTGGAATTTAAGATCACTTACAAAACGGGGATATTCTGCTATTAATCCAGTTAAAAAGATCAATTTTGAACAACCAAGTTATCCCTGGCATAGACTACAATAATTTTTTTAAACTGCATTCATATAGCACTTTCACGACTACCAGATATCTCAAAGCACTTTATAGCCAATGAAGTATTTTAAGTGTCATCACAGTGATAATGTAGGAAACATGTTAGCCAATGTACGCAAAAACAAACTCCCACAAAAAATAATATGATGATTACCAGATAATCTGTTTTTAGGATGTTAAGGAATAAATACTGGCCAGGGCACCACGGATAACCCCCCCTGCTCTTTTTCAAAATAGTGCCATGGGATCTTTCACATCCACCTGAGCAGGCAGGTAGTGCCTCGGCTTGGCATCTCATCTGAGATACTGTGCCTCAGGCAGTACAGCACACCCTCAGTACTGCACTGGTATGTCCACCTTGATCTTTGTGCTCAAGCCATGGGATGAGACTTGAACCCGGAACCTTAAGACCATAAGACCATAAGACATAGGAGCGGAAGTAAGGCCATTCGGCCCATCGAGTCCACTCCACCATTCAATCATGGCTGATTTCAACTCCATTTACCCGCTCTCTTTCCATAGCCCTTAATTCCTCGAGAAATCAAGAATTTATCAACTTCTGTCTTAAAGGCACTCAACGTCCTGGCCTCCACCGCCCTCTGGGGCAATGAATTCCACAGACCCACCACTCTCTGGCTGAAGAAATTTCTCCTCATCTCTGTTCTAAAGTGACTCCCTTTTATTCTAAGGCTGTGCCCCCGGGTCCTAGTCTCCCCTGCTAATGGAAACAACTTCCCTACATCCACCCTAACCAAGCCATTCATTATCTTGTAAGTTTCTATTAGATCTCCCCTCAACCTCCTAAACTCCAATGAATATAATCCCAGGATCCTCAGACGTTCATCGTATGTTAGGCCTACCATTCCTGGGATCATCCGTGTGAATCTCCGCTGGACCCGCTCCAGTGCCAGTATGTCCTTCCTGAGGTGTGGGGCCCAAAATTGCTCACAGTGTTCTAAATGGGGCCTAACTAATGCTTTATAAAGCTTCAGAAGTACATCCCTGCTTTTATATTCCAAGCCTCTTGAGATAAATGACAACATTGCATTTGCTTTCTTAATTACGGACTCAACCTGCAAGTTTACCTTTAGAGAATCCTGGACTAGGACTCCCAAGTCCCTTTGCACTTCAGCATTATGAATTTTGTCACCGTTTAGAAAATAGTCCACGCCTCTATTCTTTTTTCCAAAGTGCAAGACCTCGCATTTGCCCACGTTGAATTTCATCAGCCATTTCTTAGACCACTCTCCTAAACCGTCTAAATCTTTCTGCAGCCTCCCCACCTCCTCCATACTACCTGCCCCTCCACCTATCTTTGTATCATCGGCAAACTTAGCCAGAATGCCCCCAGTCCCGTCATCTAGATCGTTAATATATAAAGAGAACAGCTGTGGCCCCAACACTGAACCCTGCGGGACACCACTCGTCACCGGTTGCCATTCCGAAAAAGAACCTTTTATCCCAACTCTCTGCCTTCTGCCTGACAGCCAATCGTCAATCCACGTTAGTACCTTGCCTCAAATATCATGGGCCCTTATTTTACTCAGCAGTCTCCCGTGAGGCACCTTATCAAAGGCCTTTTGGAAGTCAAGATAGATAACATCCATTGGCTCTCCTTGGTCTAACCTATTTGTTATCTCTTCAAAGAACTCTAACAGGTTTGTCAGGCATGACCTCCCCTTACTAAATCCATGCTGACTTGTCCTAATCCGACCCTGCACTTCCAAGAATTTAGAAATCTCATCCTTAACAATGGATTCTAGAATCTTGCCAACAACCGAGGTTAGTCTAATTGGCCTATAATTTTCCATCTTTTTCCTTGTTCCCTTCTTGAACAGGGGGGTTACAACAGCAATTTTCCAATCCTCTGGGACTTTCCCTGACTCCAGTGACTTTTGAAAGATCATAACTAACGCCTCCACTATTTCTTCAGCTATCTCCTTTAGAACTCCAGGATGTAGCCCATCTGGGCCCGGAGATTTATCAATTTTTAGACCTCTTAGTTTCTCTAGCACTTTCTCCTTTGTGATGGCTACCATATTCAACTCTGCCCCCGGACTTGTTGGGATATTACTCATGTCTTCTACTGTGAAGACTGACGCAAAGTACTTATTCGGTTCCTCAGCTATTTCCTTGTCTCCCATCACAAAATTACCAGCGTCATTTTGGAGCGGCCCAATGTCAACTTTTGCCTCCCGTTTGTTTTTAATGTATTTAAAGAAACTTTTACTATCATTCCTAATGTTACTGGCTAGCCTATCTTCAAATTTGATCCTCTCTTTCCTTATCTCTCTCTTTGTTATCCTCTGTTTGTTTTTGTAGCCTTCCCAATCTTCTGACTTCCCACTACTCTTTGCCACATTATAGGCTTTCTCTTTTGCTTTGATGCATTCCCTAACTTCCTTTGTCAGCCATAGCTGCCTAATTCCCCCTCTGATAACCTTTCTTTTCTTTGGGATGAACCTCTGTACTGTGTCCTCAATTACTCCCAGAAACTCCTGCCATTGCTGTTCTACTGTCTTTCCCACTAGGCTCTGCTCCCAGTCGATTTTCGTCAGTTCCTGCCTCATGCCCCTGTAGTTACCTTTATTTAACTGTAACACCTTTACATCTTATTCTACCTTCTTTCTTTCAAATTGGAGATTGAATTCGACCATATTATGATCACTGCCTCCTAAGTGCTCCCTTACTTTAAGATCTTTAATCAAGTCTGGCTCATTACATAACACTAAGTCCAGAATGGCCTGTTCCCTCGTGGGCTCCATCACAAGCTGTTCCAAAAAGCCCTCCTGTAAACATTCAATGAATTCCCTTTCCTTGGGTCCACTGGCAGTATTATTTACCCAGTCCACCTGCATATTAAAGTCCCTCATGATCACTGTGACCTTACCTTTCTGACATGCACTTTCTATTTTGTGGTGCATTTTGTGCCCCTGGTCCTGACCACTGTTAGGAGGCCTGTACATAACTCCCATTATGGTTTTTTTGCCTTTGTGGTTCCTCAACTCTACCCACACAGACTCCACATCATCTGACCCTATGTCGTTTAGTGCTATTGATTTAATTTCGTTCCTAATTAACAAGGCAACCCCGCCCCCTCTGCCCACCCCTCTGTCTTGTAGCTCAAGAGGTGAGAGTGCTACCAATTAAGCCACAGTTGACACCCTAATGTTAATTTAATGTTAATAACAATGCTCAACATGTTAATTTAGATTCAACTTGATTACACTTTGTACCAGTACTACAGCGAAATTATTTGATATTATAATTTACATTTTAAATAAAGTTTTTCCTGGTGTGTACTCACCTGAACAGGAGTACACAAAATAAAGAATACCAGATTCAGAATTGATAAACCTGGAATAATGTTTTGTTGAAGAGGAATGGAGCCACTGTGCTTGTTATCCATCACTATCATATATATCATTAGTGCAAGGACAGGGATGCCAAAAAGAAGGCTGAACAAGAAGGACCTCTTCCACCTAACACAGAGAAAAACATAAATATAATTATTTTTCATAAAAAACAATGTTTGCTATTTCTATTAAAAATATCGACAGGCTTACTGTTTTATTTCCTCTTTATGGTCCAGATTATGTACTGCTGTATCTCTTTTGGCTAAAGCAGCATGAAAGCCAAGATCCTATAATGGAAATTATACTTAGTAAATAAACAGTGAAGTGCAATCAGTGGCAGAGAATGCAAAAGGTTTATCTATGACTACACATCTTCCACAAGAGATTAAATTAATTTAAATCTATGAATAATAATTTACAGATTTTCATTTATTGTAATATACTGAGTGTGGTAAGATATTAATTTCCCCATGCAATTCCTCACAAAAAATAAGAATGTTCCATTAGAAAAGAAACTACTTGTGGTTTTAAGATGGCACAAATGAAAAGAGGTGAGAAAGCAATTAGAATTCAAATGGAGTTTGCACATTCTCCCGTGTCTGCGTGGGTTTCACCCCCACAACCCAAAGATGGGCAGGGTAGGTGGACTGGCCACGCTAAATTGTCCCTTAAATGGAAAAAAATAATTGGGTACCAATTTATATTTAAAAAATTAATATATTTGTTTCAAATGTGAAAAAAACGAATGGGGTGAGAGAAGAGGCTGTTCTAATTAAGGCTTCATTGCAGCTCAGTGTATTCCCATATTGTTCTACTAGTCCAGTCAAAATTAATTTGCTTTACAGATTCAGAAAGACAATCAAGAAAAAACATTGAATTTTAAGACACGAACAAATCATCCTGTGATTACCTTCAGCTATTCAGGATTGAACATATCTTGCATCATCAACTCAGCTGTCATTTAATCTGTTCCATCTTATCCGAGCTGTCCTTTTGTTTATTCCACCTCATCTGTGTCTACACTTGGTTAAAACCTTCCGTAACTTGGACTTTATTTCAATTCTGATGAAAAGTCATTGGGCGAGATCTTCTGGTTCTGCCGATGGCACACCCACACCACGGGTTTCCCCGTAGCGTGGGATGTAGTCAATGGAAAATCCCATTGACAGCGGCGGGACCAGAAGATCTCACCCATTGTTTCTCGATGCTGTCTGATCTATGGAGTATGTTCATCATTCTCGATACTGTCTGATCTATGGAGTATGTTCATCATTTTCTGTTTTTATTTCAGATTTCCAGCAACTGCTGTGTTTCACTTTTCAACATACCTCAATCATTCTGATGATATCACGTGGGCCCAGTACCTCTGGATCCAATTTAATGTGCGCCTTGTTGGTGGCGAGGGCTACTGACACATACAAGATGCCATTGATTCTCATTAACTTTGATTCAATATTGTGAACACAAGAGGCGCAAGTCATTCCTGTAATCTAAAGAAACAAGATCGTGTTGTAAGGAATAGGAACATCTTTGCATGAGAAAGACAATGCTTACATTGTTAATTACACATTCAGGATTAAAGCATGGGAACAAAATCATTAAGATAATCAGTCAAGAGCAGGAAAGAATCTCGGCACTATTTTGCAAGTTTATAAAAGTCTATACGAATGAAGGCACTGCTGTTGTGACCTCAGACAGCACAAGCAATATTTCATATCATTATTTGGAATTAATCTAGGCCAACAAATCCCATTAATGCTAATGTTTGTAGATGGAATTTTAATCCTATGCACACAGTTTGAACTCACTGGCATCGCCTTCAAAAGGATTGCTCAAGCGCGCAATAAGTCAATTCAATTGATCCATTAAAACAAATTACAAAGAAGGTGCAGTAATATGAATTATAAATGACTTATTTATAAAACATTCTGTTTCATAACAGGGTTACCATTCTCAGTTGTTAAGCATCAGAAATGTTTCAGTAATAAAGCGACAGACTCCCGTCAATAGTACAAGGCAATTAAATCATGTGCCTATTCACGGAGATCAGTAATTGTGACATTGGTTTTAAGCCCAGAAAACAAGTTGGATTTTTTATTGTGGTATTTCACCACAAACGGAATAGTGATTGTTCAGAATACCCACTTGCCATGGGTAAACCTCAGCTGCTGATGCTATACCGCCTGAACTTCTCAAGTATGGGAAACTGAAACTCCTACAACATCAGCATAAATTTCCCTTTCTGTGTCGGAGGGAGGGCAGTGCCCCAGGATAATAATAATCATTTATTATCACAAATAGGCTTACATTGCAATGAAGTTACTGTGAAAAGTCCCTAGTCGCCACATTCCAGCATCTGTTCGGGTACACAGAGGGAGAATTCAGAATCTCCAAATTACCTAACAGCATGTCTTTTGGGACTAGTGGGAGGAAACTTTAAAGAAACCTACGCAGACAATAGGAGAACGTGCAGACTCTGCATAGAAGTGACACAGCCAGGAATCGAACCTGGCGCTGTGAAGCCACAGTACTAACCACTGTGTTATCGTGCTGCCCTACATGCATAACGCAAAGATTGTGACCTTGTACAAGAACAAGAGTGAGCGTCGCAATTACAACAACTATCAAAGCAGCTCCCTGATGAACAATTTGGAAAAAACATTTGCACTGTGTTGGTCCCTGTCAGGCTGCAGATCCTGGCTGAATGCATCTATCCTGAATTCCAGTATGGCTCCAGAACTGGAAGATCTACAACTGACATGATCTTCTCAGTCCACAGCTGCAAGTGAAACGCCATGAACAAAGGAGACCACTATATATTGCCTACATCGATCTTACCAAGGCATTCGACCACGTGAGCAGAGACGGTTTATTTAAACTGCAGGAGAAAATTGGCTGCTCACTGAAACTGCTCACCATAAACTTCTCTTTCCACAACAACATGGCAGGTAAGGTCAGCTATGATCGGGCGCTTTGAGATCTGCAGTGGGGTCAAAACAGGTTGTGTTCCGGTAGCAATGCTTTGACATATTCTTCTCTTTGCTGCTGTCATATGCCTTCAGGCCATCTACTGAACATACCGGAACTGATGGAAAGCTATTCAACCTTACTCGCTAGAGATCCAAGACAAAGGCGCGCCAACTCCTTATCGGAGAGTTGCTCTACGCTGGCAATGCTGCATTAGCATTCCAAACAAGCAGCACCTTCAGCAGCAAATGAACACGATTGTAAAGAGTTTGATTTGACCATTAGCATCGGGAATATAAATATCATGGTCCAGGATGTTGCCGTACTGCCATTTATTGAAAATATGATGCTGGAGGTTGTTGGTAATTTCACATATCTAGGCAGCAGTGTCGACTGATGCTGAAATCAACACACAAATTACAAAGCTGCAGCTGTTATGTTCATAACAGAGTGTAGAATAACAGTAACGTGACTGAGAACACGAAACAGCAAGTCTACTAAGTCTGCAACCTCAGTGCACTCCTTTACAGTTGTGAGACCTGGACAATATTTGTTAAGCAGGAGAAAAGGATGACCAGTTTCCACATTCACTATCTCAGACATATCCTCGGTGTCTCTTGGAAGGACAAGGTCACCAACTTACACTGGAGCATGCTAATTCCACGGTATACACTCATTGCTAAGCTGATGACATCTGCACTGGCTTGGCCATGCTCATCAAATGGATGATGGCCATGTATTCAATGAGTTTTTACGGTGAACTGACCGCCAGATCACAACCTTCTGGGCATACCTCCACTATCGAGACACCATCAGGCGAGGTTTGAAGATGGGGTGGACATTGACACTGACAACTGGGAGATAATCACCGACTGCCATCACTTCAGAAGGCTGACTGTTTGGAAGGACACTGGAAGAGGAGAGCAGAGACAAAAGCTCAGCTGCCCAAGAAGAGGGCCCAGAGAATTGTGTACCTGCTCATCCCACTGTCTTCCACTGCACAAAATGTAGCAGAGACTGCCAGGTCAGATAATCTCTCATATGAAGAGAGATTGAGGAGTATAGGCCTGCACTCTATAGAATTTAGAAGAATGAGGGGAACTCAATTTGAAGTATATAAGATGATAAAAGCTATGGATAATGTAGGCATGGAGAGGATGCTTCTTCTTGTGGGGAATTCTAGAACGAGAGGTCATAGTCTCAGGGTAAGGGAAACAGCGATGAGGAGAAATTACTTCTCCCAAAGGGTCATGAACCTGTGGAATTCGCTACCCCAGATTGCGGTGGATGCTGGGACAGTGAGTAAATTTAAGGGGGTGTTAGACAGATTTTTTATTAGTTGAATGATTACGGAGGCAGGACGCTGGAGTTGAGGCCATGATGAGATCAGCCTGGATTATACTGAACAGTGGGGCAGTTTCAAGAGGCTAAATTGCCTACTCTTGCTCTTAGTTCTTATGTTCTAAGAAATAACTATTCTATCTAATTCCACCTTCCAACTCTTGGTCTGTAGCCCTGTAGGTAACAGCATCTCAAGCACAAATCTGGCGTTCTTGATTAATAAGGGGATCAGACATTATGGGGAGAAGGCAGGAGAATGGGGATGAGGAACATATCAGCCATGATAGAATGGCAGAGCAGACTCAATGGGCCAAATGGTCTAATTCTGCTCCTCAATCTTATTGTCCTGAGCCTCACAAGGTGATACTTAACAAAGAGTTGACCATCGTGGTGCAAACCATCAATGAACAAGGTGGAAGGCTGCCACCACCGCTCAGAATAGTTCAAGATAATTTATAACATGAAATATACTTACAATGAACTCCAACTCTCCAGCTGAAGAAACGTAATTTTCTATAACAGTAGCTCCAAAGCCTAAATCTATGATCAATTCTTCAATTCCATCAGGCTGGATGATGTCTGGATTATATTTGACTTCTGCCTTACCAGCCATGAGTGCGACCAGAACTGAATATATACCTAAAATCCAAAAGATATATTAGAAATATTATTCTGCAATTTATAGAAATATGGTTGGAAAATAAAACAAACTAAAAAAGAAGTCTGACAAACATTTTATATTCATGAAAGTAACATATGGTTTATGTAAAAATGTATGAAACCAAGTCCTTTCATTGTTAAGATTTATATCCTGTTCATGATTACTGGTGTCATGCCAAGAAGACGCGAGAGAAAATTTATATATATCCATAGCATCCTAGTTACTTTATAATTTAAAAATAGTGTATAATGGACAAAAGTGTTATACTGACCAAAGCCTGACTGGTTATGACTCACACAAAAGTCAATTCTAGCCTTCAGAAAACCACAACAACCTTATTATCTCTAAAGAGGCACTAATACTGGGGTCCTAGCCAATTTGTATGCCTCTTCCTTGGATCTAATACTATCTTCAACATCATAACCAACTCAACTCATGCCTCATTCCATCATAGTTCCCTTTATTTAGATCCAGGTTCCTAGTCCCAGAATGAACTTATGTGGAGGAATTTCTCCTCTACAGAATTGTTACTAATTTGATTTGTCTAATCTATCTGTAGATTGAAGTCTCTAATTACCTGTTTAATGCCATCCCCAACATCACCAAGACAGTTTGAGGTCTATATACAATCCCCACTAACGATTTTGCCCCTTGGTATTTCTCAGCTCTATCCATACAGATTCCACGGGCTGGATTCTCCGCCCCGTCACATTTCTGTTCCACCCCACCAACGGGATGCTCCGCTACACCGGCTGATCAATGGGGTTTCCCATTGTGGGGCAGCCCCACTCCGTCGGGAAACCCCAGGGCTGACGGAAAAACGGAGTATCCCGCAGGTGGAGAATCCAGCACCATATCATCGGAGTTAATGGGCTGGATTCTTCGGTCGCTGACGGCGAAATCGCATTCGGCCGGAGAATCTGAGTTCCCGACCAAATCGGGGGCGGCGATGCTTCGCCATTTCCAAAGCGAGTATGCCGCGCCACGTATCGACGGCCTCAGGACATGGCCTGAGGCGCGCCCCCGATGCTCCGCCCCCGACCGGCCGATGGGGCATGTGTGGTCTCACCCATCGGGAACTCAGTGTGGCGGCTGTGGACTCAGTCCAGCGCCGCCACAGTTGACGGAGGGCCAATCTGCGGGCAGTGGGGGGACATTATTCAGGGCTGAGGGCACTGTGTGTGTGTGTGGGGGGGGTCCAGCCGTAGGGGGGACTATTTCACGGGCCGGGTCCGTGAGCAGCCGCCGCTATGTACACAATAAAAGTAATAAATATTTACCTTACCCTACTCACCCGAGCAGCTGCTTCCTCTTGCATCGTGTTACTTTTGAATCTTGACGTCACCTGGAGGGGTGGATTCAAAAGGACTGGAGACCCTGTCGTCTCCTTGGTGGCAGGCTCCAGGGTGGCCTTCATCGCTTCCTCCTCCCTGATGGGGTATCAAAGGGCACAGAGCATGAAAGCAGCATGCTGCCTCCCCTTATGATGTGCATTCTGGGGACACACCTAGACGTAGTGGTAGACCACGAAGGGTCAAGAAGAGAGAGGATCACTGATTGGGTAGGGGGGGGGGGGGGTAGCTTGTGGCCACTATCTG
Source organism: Scyliorhinus torazame (assembly GCF_047496885.1). NCBI lineage: Eukaryota > Metazoa > Chordata > Chondrichthyes > Carcharhiniformes > Scyliorhinidae > Scyliorhinus > Scyliorhinus torazame. Next base: position 170,299,229 of record NC_092721.1, on the reverse strand, counting down.
TAGCTAGGGGTAATGGAAATGTCAAATGTTCACAATTAAAACATGTTACACTTGATACATGTGAAGCCTCTGTCACGTTCATCTTCACAGCAAACCTCTCTGCACTCCTATTGCCCTCCGCTTCCCCCGGGCACAGTGGTCCAAGATCAAACACTCCCGATGCAGACCCCATTCAGAGGGTAGGCGTGAGCACGTGTCCGCTGAAAGACAGGAGTCAGACTTTGGCATAGACTGAGGAGCACCAGAGATTTCCTCATAGTGAGTGATCATCACTCTCTTGCCTTGTATGGTGACCCACTGGCAGTGCCAACACAGGCCCATCACCCTGATGTGATGTTACACAGACCCTTGGAGGGTGGAACATGAGAGTCGGGGGGGGGGGGGGGGGGGGGGGGAGTCAGGGAATGGGGGGTGAAGGAAGGAGGGGAATGGGTGGGAAGGAAGGAGGGGAATGGGGTGAAGGGGGGGATTGGGGAAGGAGGAATTGTGGGGAAAGAAGGGATTGGGGAGTACAGGGATTGGGGGAAGGAGGGATTGAGGGAAGGTGGATTGGGTGGCAAGGAGGGGAATGGGGCGGAGTGGGGAATTGAGGAAAGGATGGAATGAGGAGCACCTCTCTGGTCATCTGGGCATGCCTGACCCTTGACGCCACCTGTCCTCGATTCTCCAGCTCCACACAGGGCTCATCCTACATCCCTTATGGTCCGCCTCCTCCTCCTCAGACGAGGCCACTTGCCGCTCTTCCTCCTCCTCCATGACGCCCTGTTGCTGTGTCAGGTTGTGAAGGGAACAGCAGCCCACCACAAAGCGGGAGACACACTGGGGAGTGTACTGCATTTTGAGCAGTCCAATGCATTGCTCAATGAGTGTACAGGTGGCAGCATGGGCCTCGTTGTATCGGGTCTCCGCCTCAGTCTCCGGCCTCCGCACTGGTGTCATCAGGAGGAGCTCAGCGGTTACCCCATATCCCCCAAGAGCCAACCCACCATCCTGGGTTCGAAGACACCGGAAATCTCCAAGTGTCCCAGGATCTAGCTGTCATGCATGTTCACTGGGAAGTGTGTATACACATTTGATTTGATTTGATTTATTGTCACATGTACCAAGGTACAGTGAAAAGTATTGTTCTGCATACAGTCCAGACAGATTGTTCTACACTTTAAAAAAAACATGGGACATACATAAATACACACAATGTAAATACATAGACAGGAATCGGGTGAAGCATACAGAGTTTAGTACTACTCATGAATGCTCCGGAGGTAGTGGTTGCACATGAGTTGAACGTTCAGGGAGTGGAATCCCTTCCTGATGCCCTGGTGCGCTCAAGGCGACATGCGTGCCAGCAATTACCCGCTGGACCTGGAGCATCCTGGCAATAGCAGGGAACCCTGCAGCCCAGGCATCTTGGTGGGCCTGGCTCAAAGTTGATAAAGTCTGATTCCCGGGCATACAGGTGAGCTGTAGCTTGGGAAATGCCGCACAAGTCCCCGCTCAAGCCCTGGAAAGAACCATTTGAATAGGAGTTCAGGGATGTGGTGACCTCTACTGCCACCGGAAGCGGGTGTCCTCCTCCTCCTCCACAAGGTGCCAAGTCCACAAGGATGTGGCACAGGTGCTGTACTGACTCTTTGTTGAGACAGAGTCTCTTGCAGCAAGACTGTCCCTCATCTCTTCGAAAGACCAACAACGCCTGTACATCTCTGGGTTCTTCCTCAGCCTGATGAGCAGTCGGGTCTTCGGGGTGTGAGGTGGCCCTTCACACATGAGATGCCACCTCCAGCCTCTGCCACTTTCTCCAGCAACTGCCTGCCTAGGCTGCCACCAGCACCGCGAGGGCAGCCTCTGCGGGACTGACAGTATCAGCCATATTGTTATATCTGTCAGGAGTTAGAGATGGAGAGAGACCGACAATCAGTTAGGGCTTCCACTCTGGGATCCACAAATCCCCCAAGCCTCCCCCACCCTTATGTGTCCCACCTTTTCTCAGAGTGCTATCCACCGAGCCAGTTGTACTGGAAAACTTTGCACTGCACATTCACTCCTGGCCACAGCAGGAGCCCCTAGACCACAGACCCCTATCAGGAACAGTAGTGATACCGTGTTCAGATGCCCTCCCTGATCCACGCACTTACCCTATGGTCGCTAGGATATCTCCGGTACTGTAGCCGAGCTCTTGAGCGTTTGATTGTTGGCTGCTGCCTCTGTGGTGCTGACACTTCTAGAGTTCAGGTAAACTATTCAGGCTTCAAAGTTTGATTGAAATGCGATGCAATAATCATCATCTGAGACATGGCACGTGCACCCACCAGAAGCCACTTGAGAATATTTTGTTTATTGAACAGTAACAAAGGTTTGAAAATCAACTACATAACATTCCACATATCGCACTAACCATTAAACAACAAGGAAACACCACCATTCCATATTGGTACCAATACAAAGCTACGGAAGCACATTTTCAGAAAGAAAAAAACACAGGGATCCGCTGTCGGAATTCTCCATTGCACAGGCAGCGCACCAACGCCCGGGGATTTCCCGACGGCGAGGGGCTGCCGACAATGGGAAACCCCATTGGCCGGCTGGTGGGACAGAGAATCCCGATATCACCCCTCGCCGGCTCGTCAACAGAAATGGGGGATAAGCCTGAGAATGTGCTGTCATGTACAGAACTTTGTCGTGGAAATGATCTGCCCATCAATGTGTGACTAGTTCCATGTATCAGTGCCATTCTCCGTCCAGGAGCCACAGATGTGCAGGCCCTTCCATACGGCCCAATCTCACTAGAACCAAATCCTGGCATCCACATATTCCACTGGTGCCGGCTTTCCAAGGACCGGTGCAGACTCGATGGGCCGAATGGCCTCCTTCTGCACTGTAAATTCTATGATTCTGATTCAAATGCAGTTGAACATCCTTGACTTCCAGCATGTTTAACCCGCAGTGACATGCCAGTTACATGCAGCACTCACTGCACCAGTAACAAAAGCATCTGCAATGTGCAAAAGCATTTCTTCAATGGCGTCATCAGGTGGCCCATTTGGATCAATGTTGCACACCAGGCCCCACAGTATCTTCTTGCTTCAAACCAGATTGCCTTTTGGACTCATACATCCTCCTGAGCCCGGTGTTCCAGGACCCAGGTATCTTAGAAAAAATTGTCCTTTGTTCCAGCTACTATAAAACAAGGAAACAGCAACAGCAGCCTCCAGGCATTGGCAGCCACAAGCGGGAACCCGCAGCAAACACAACCTGCAGCTGTGAAGTGCTCTCACAACTAACAAGGCCAATTCCTCATTCGTAATAGCCTTATATAACCGGCTTGCAGTGGTTCGCATTGTTGCCTCACAGAGCCGAGGACCCAGGTTCGCTCCCGGCTCCCGGTCACTGTCTGTGCGGAGTCTGCACATTGTCCTTTGTCTACTTGGATCTCACCCCCACAACCTAAAAGATGTGCAAGATAGCTGGATTGCCACACTAAATTGCCCCTCAATTGGAAAAGAACGAATTGGGTACTCAACTTTATTTTTAAAAAAGCAATAACCTTCAGCTGTGAAGCTAGAGGCTCCTCACAGTCAAAGGGAGTTTCAGTGACCTTCAGCATATAACCAAGCACACTGCTTTGGCCTAGAAGTGCTTGGTAGGACAGACAGGCAGCAGCTGTAGTTGCCCATTATGGCTAACCACTAAAGATGGCTTGAAGGCCTCAGAGACAAAAAGCACCCCCCCCCCCCCCCCAAGAGCAACCCCAGACCTGAAACGCTTTAGCCCCATGACCAAGCCGTTCCCCCTGAGGGATCTCCTCATGGTGCCCTTGAGCTGCATGCCCAAAAATGGAAACGACTACTCACCTCCTCAGTTTCCCTCAACAGACATTGCGCAAGGAGTACTAAACAATGCCCGCGTGATTATAGCTGGGAAGCCGATTACTTCCCGGGAGGCTGTCGCATTCACTTCAATCTCGCCAATGAAATGGAAATGATTGCAAATGAGGGCTAATGCTATGCTCGCCATATTTAGGCATGATCCGGAATTCACACCCGGAGCGTGTCTTGATTTTGGCCTTTCCTGCTATTTAATCGCTGCACCCAGATGCGCAGCGGCCGCAACGTGGTGGTTTAATCGCGCCCATAAAGCTTAGCACGGTAGCACAGTGGGTAGCGCTGTTGCTTCACAGCGCCAGGGTAGCAAGTTTAACGTGGGTCACTGTCTGTATGGAGTCTGCACGTTCTCCCCGTGTCTGCGTGGGTTTCCTCCAGATGCTCCGGTTTCCTCCCACAAGTCCCGAAAGACGTGCTGTTAGGTAATTAATTTGGACATTCTGAATTCTCCCTCTGTATACCCAAAAAGGAGCCGGAATATGGCGACCAGGGGCTTTTCACAGTAACTTCATTGCAGTGTTAATGTAAGTCTACTTGTGACAATAAAGATTATTATTATTATTACAACACGTAAACAGACCCTTCAGCCTATCATGTCTGTGCCAGTGATCAAGCACCTATTTATTCTAATCCCATCTTCCAGCACTTGGTCTATAGTATCCTGTGCCGTATGCTACGGCATTTCAAGTGTTCCTCTAAATTAAATGAATGAAAATCGCTTATTGTCACAAGTAGGCTTCAAATGAAGTTACTGTGAAAAGCCCCTAGTCGCCACATTCCGGCGCCTGTTCGGGGAGGCTGTTACGAGAATTGAACTGTACTGCTGGCCTGCCTTGGTCTGCTTTCAAAGCCAGCGATTTAGCCCTGTACTAAACAGCCCCTAAATGTTGCAGATTAACGAGATTCCATCTAAAACAAACCAACAATAAAGCAACATAGTAACATAGAGTATATAATTAAAATGTATATATTATACATCAACATCATATAATTATGAAGATGTGTTTTTGAAGTACTTTGTAAAAATGCTATTTTATTTACTTGAGAGTAGGTTTCAGCCAAGCTCTCCATATGCCCTGGTGACAGAAAACTCAATGAAACCCCCTCCCCTCCAAACGCACAATTGTAATCACCTCTCTCTCCGTCCACCACACACACACACATGCACAAACACACATACAAGTTTGTGCACACATATACCTTCACAACCCTCCCCATACACACAGGCAAAACAGCCCCTCTTCCCAATCCCACTCTTAAGCAAATAACCCGGCCCCTTTTCAAAGAACAAAGAACAAAGAAATGTACAGCACAGGAACAGGCCCTTCGGCCCTCCAAGCCCGTGCCGACCATACTGCCCGACTAAACTACAATCTTCTACAACATCCATCTCTCCACTCAATCACTTAGGAATCCCTCTTCCCAAACCTATCCACCCCATCCCCTCATCCACACACCCAGTCCCTTTTAGCCCATCCCTTGCAAAGCAGAGTGCCTATCCTAAGGAAAGATCCTGTACAACAGGCAGACAGGAGCGGGAACGTGGAAAATTCTGAAGCCATCATTCACCTCCCTGTGTCAACTGCACGAATTCCCAGTTTATCCCACACTCTGGACACAGTCATATCATAGATCATATCATAGAATTAACAGTGCTGAAGGAGGCCAATCGGCACCGGCTCTTGGAAAGAGCACCCTACCCAAACCCACACCTCCACCCTATCCCCATTACCCAGTAACACCACCCAACATTAAGGGCAATTTTGGACACTAAGGACAATTTAGCATGGCCAATCCACCTAACCTGCACATCGTTGGACTGTGGGAGGAAACTGGAGGACCCGGAGAAAACCCACGCACACATGGGAAGAACGTGCAGACTCCGCACAGACAGTGACCCAAGCCGGGAATCGAACCTGGGACCCTGGAGCTGTGAAGCAATTGTGCTAACCACAATGCTACCGTGCTGCAATTGTCTGTGTCAAGTCGATGCACGGACATCCCAGGCCCACTCGGTACACACTGCTAAAAAAAAATTCTGAAGTCAAAGAGCACCTTGGGCTCACCATCCGCCTCGTGCTATTTGACAGAATAGTCTCACCAATGCCTGCAGGTTGGGCTGTCTCCTTTCCACACTCGCCATTGCTGCTTGGAGGAAGTGTTGCTCACAACCCCAAATGTGAGCTGTAAAAACCCCATCAGGAGGGTAACGATTCACAGTTTGAAAACTCCTACTCTATTAAATGATTTAGATCTAATATATTTCCTAGTTTAGACTCTGCTTGATTTAGTGAAGATGCTTCAATCTGATTGGCTGAAGCGTCTTGCTGTTTCTCGCTCTATTTTCTATCGAGAGCATCATGCATAATACAACATGTAGAATCCGCAGAATCGGAGCAGAAGGAGGCCATTCGACCCATTGAGTTTGCACCGCACCTCCGAAAGAGCACCCTACCTCAGCCCACTTTCCTGCCTCATCCTTGTAACCTAACCTGCACATCTTTGGATACACTAAGGGGCAATCTGCTCTAAAACCTGTGAGAATTTTGTCAGCAAATGTCTTCACAGTAAATGGCAAGCTCTCGCCTTCACAAACTAAAGCCATTTCAGAGCACATTTTAGAGTCAATCACTTTGCTTATTTAAAAAATAAATTTAAAGTATCCAATTCTTTTTTTCACATTATGGGGCAATTTAGTGTGGTCAGTCCACCTACGCTGCACATCATCATTTTGGGTTGTGCAGGGTGAGACCCACGCAGACATGGGGAGAATGTGCAAACTCCACATGGACAGTGACCCGGGGCCAGGATCGAACCAGGGTCCTCAGCGGCGTGACGCAGCGATGCTAACCACTGCACCACCATGCCGTCCAGAGTCAATAACATCTGGAGTCACGTATAGGCCAAACCAGTTAAGGATGGTAGATTTCCTTCCCTAAAGAACATTAGCGAACCAGTTGGGTTTTTACTGACAATCAACATTGGTTTCCTGATCATTAGACTTTTAATTCCAGTTTTTTTATTGAACCTGGGCCCCCAGGGCTTTCCCCTGGGTCTCTGGATTACTCGTCTAGTGACAGTATCACTACACCCATTGCCTCCCCCTACAAAATGATGTTGCATTGCAGGTAAATACGGCAACTAAATTCCCCAAAATCCAGCAAACATCAATGAAACATAGGAGCACCTAACCTGTTTGGTGATATTCTTTGAGGGATAATTGTTAATCAGGATGCTTGGAGAATGTGGTTGCTCTTCTTGCAATAGTCTCATAGGATATGCACTTACACCTTTTGTCGAGCCTCAACATATCTCAGCCAAAAGACAGCATACATTTTTGTTTTATAAATTTAGAGTATCCAATTATTTTTTCTCCAATCAAGGGGTAATTTAGCGTGGCTAAGCCACCTACTCTGCACATCTTTTTGGGTTGTGCAGGGTGAGACCCACGCAGACACGGGGAGAATGTGCAAACTCCACATGGACAGTGACCCAGGGCCGAGATCGAACCTGGGACCTCGGTGCTGTGAGGCCGCAGTGCTAACCACTGCACCACCATGCCGCCCTGAAAGACAGCATACTTGACAATGTAGCACTCCATCAGCTCCATACTTGGGTATTACCCAAGATTATGTAATTGTATTCTGGAGTGGAGCTCGAGCCACTAATCTCTGACAGTGACAACACAACCAAAGTTGCCAAATCTACCCAAGGGAAGTACAATGTGAAAGGTGTAACATGAATTTTGAGGTAAATATGCTTTATACCTAGCATGTTAGTTTCTTCTTCAGATGCAAAAGAAAAGTTTCTATAAGTATAGAATCTTTATGGTGCTGAAGATTTAGATTATATTTAAATTTATTGTCACATGTACCGAGGTACAGTGAAAAGTATTGTTCAGTGTACAATGTAGGCAGATTGTTCCATGCATGAAAAATAATAGGACACATGATAAATACACAATGTTAATACATAGACATAGACATCGGGTGAAGCATATGGAATACAGTGCTAAAAGGCCATTTACTGGCTCTCTGGAAGAGCATTCTACCTAGTTTCACTCCATAACCAACACATTCTATTTTGAACTGACTGGTATGAATGACTAATACAAGTGCAGCATAAAATATTACTCACCATCTTCTCTTTGAAGATTACTTTCAATATTTGTAACACAAGAGGCACACGTCATACCAGTAACCTTTAGGAAACACTTTGCTGTTGATGTTTCATTCTTTTGGTCATCTGGCTTGGGCCTGGGCGGTAGAAACGCGACTACATGAGCACTGGCAAGGTTTACTGTTTTCTTCCTTAGAGCAAGTGCTTCTTCTTTGCTATGTGTGGACTGCCTTGATGGCACACTTGAAGACTCACTCATGCTACCAACATCTATATTCCAGGGGGAAATAAATACCAAAATCAAAGACGAGCATTATTCTTCTTTCCCTCAAAATACTTTTATGATACGAAACATATGTGAATTTTCAGGAACAAGAATATGTCACAGATATTTGGCAAATTAATCTGAAGGTGAGTTTACAGCCCTGTCTTTGAGACAGGAACAGAGTGGTTTAGAATCATAGAATCCCCACAGTGCAGAAAGAGGCCATTCGACCCATCTGGTTTGCACCGACCCTTCGAATGAGCACTCCACCAATGTCCACTCCCCCGTCCAAACCGCCCTATCCCCATAACCAAACCTTCAAATCCCTGAATACTAAAGAGCAATTTTTCAATGGCAATCCACTTAACCTGCATATCTTTGAACTGTGGGAGGAAACTGGAGCACCCGGAGGAAACCCACGCAGACACAGGGAAAATGGACGGTCACTCAAGGCCGGAATTGAACCTGAGTCGCTGACACTGAGGCAGCAGTGCTAACCATTGTGCTTTATCTGGCATGAAATGTGTGCAGACCCATTTTCCACTCCATACCCACTAATCTCTGATTTTGAATGCATTAGTTTTGTTTCAGGGTCGGATGGATGCCTGTCTACAGACTCATGCAAAAGCCTCATTCATAATTGCTTATCGGAATTCTTGGACAATAGGACTACACTGCATTTTAACCGCCCATGAATGAGGAAGCCACCGTTGTGTCCAGAGGCTGAAAGAGGTCCACTGCCAGTAGGAAGAAGAGGCCCTCCAGGGAACTGCAAAACATTTCTTTTATAGGTTCAAGAAGAGGGAGCACTACTCCAGGCCCCAGAAGGAAAATTCTGAGTACCCATGTTCTGAACTTCTTCTTTCCCTCTCATAACATCCTCTCAAATCCTTCCAGCCAGATTGCGGCTGACGACTGCCTGTTCCAGTTACCAGATCGACAATTGGTTTATAAGTTTGTACAAGTGCATTATTTACTAACAGATCAGAGCTCTTCTCAAAAACTTTTTTACCACATTTGGGCATATCAAGGACTATTTTCAGGGAGCAATATCCTGTGGCCCAAGGACCCCAGAAGAACGTCTGACCCAATATTAAGCCAGGTCTTTAATCAGCCATCCAATGCCGAGGATAAGTATTGGGCCACTGCCATAGGCCAATGAATGGCCCAATTCCGAATTTAGGACTTTTCAAGAAAAATGTGATGCCAATACATCAGGCCTGCTCCAACCAATGGTGTCACCCTTGCAAGGTTCAGTATCTCCCCTTCATAGGAGTATCCCACCAGTGAAGGTCAATGGGAGGTCTCTCTTGGAGGGCTGAGTTATCTTCCCCCTTCTGGAGGGTGGGTGAATCCAGAGAAGTGGAGGGGGGGAGAAATGGGTGGGGGGTGATGGGTCTGCAAGGGCGGCACATATGTGAACAGGGTGGGGGGGTACGTATGGGAGCGAGGTGGTTTTGTTGGGTGGGGAAGGGGGCACTGTGAGCCAGTAGCTGGGGGAGCTGGAAGCAGTGTGATTGGCAGGTGGAGATGAAAGGGACCATAAGCATGGGAGCGAAGGTGGCAAGCTGTGAGTGCTGTTGGAGCTGCACTCATCCAAGCAAGTGGGGAGTGTTCTGCCACACTCCTAACTGTGCCTTGTAGAAGGTGGGTTTTGTCCCCCACCACAGAATGTCCACTCTCTGGCCTGCTCTTGTTATTACAGTGTTTATGTGGCCAGTCCAGATAAATTTCTGGTCAGTAGTAATCCTCAATAAGTTGATGGTAGTACATTCAATGGCTGTAATGCTATTAAATGTCAAGGAAAGGTGGATAAATTCTCTTGTTGAATATGGTCATTAACTGGTACTTCAGTGGCAAATCATGTTGGTGCCACACATTAGCCCAAGTCTAAATGTTGTCCAGGTGTTGCTGTATGTACGCACAAATTGCTTCCTTACCCAAGGAGTTTCAAATGAAACTGAACATTGCAATCATCAATGAGCATACCAACTTCTGACCTTATGCTGGAGGGAAGGTCATTGATGAAGATTCTGAAGACGGTTGGGCCTAGGACACTACCCTCAATAGCGCCTGCAGGGGCTGAGATAATTTGCCTCCAACAACCACATCTTTGTCAGAACTAGTTCTGGTGAAGGGTCAAGCTGAAATGTTAAGTGTTCTCTCCAGGGAGTGAGGGTGGAAGGTGTCAGGGAGTTGGGGGGGGGGGGGGGGAGAGGTATCAGGGAGTGAGGGTGGAAGGTGTCAGGGAGTGCGGGGGGAAGGTGTCAGGGAGTGGGGGGGGGGGGGGAAGGTGTCAGGGAGTGGGGGAGGAGGAGTCAGTGAGTGAGGGGGTGGTGTCAGGGAGTGGGGGGGAGGGACATGTCAGGTAGTGGGGGGGAAGGTGTCAGGGAGTGGGGGGGAAGGCTGGTGGGGGGCAGGGAGGAAGGTGTCAAGGAGTGGGGGGAAGGTGTCAGGGAGTGGGGGGGAAGGTGTCAGGGAGTGTAGGCGGAGCTGTCAGGGATTGGGGGGGAAGGCTGGTGGGGGGGGGGGGAAGGTGTCAGGGAGGGGGGGAGGTGTCAGGGAGTGCGGGAGGAGGTGTCAGTGAGTGGGGGGGGTGGTGTCAGGGAGTGGGGGGGGAGGGACATGTCAGGTAGTGGGGGGGAAGGTGTCAGGGAGTGGGGGGAAGGTGTCAGGGAGTGGGGGGAAGGTGTCAGGGAGTGGGGGGGGGGAAGGTGTCAGGGAGTGTAGGCGGAGCTGTCAGGGATTGGGGGGGAAGGCTGGTGGGGGGGTGGGGGGGGAAGGTGTCAGGGAGGGGGGGAGAAGGTGTCAGGGAGTGGGGGGGATGCTGTTGGGGGGGCGGGGGTAAGGTGTCAGGGAGTTGGGGGTGTTAGAGAGTGGGGGGGTGTCAGGGAGTAGGGTGGTGGTGTCAGGGAGTGGGGGGGAAGGTGTCAGAGAGTGGGGGGGACGGTGTTGGGGAGTGGGGGGAAGGTGTTAGGGAGTGGGGGGGGGGAGGTGTCAGGGAGTGGGGGGGGGGTGTCAGGGAGTAGGGGGGGGGGAAGGTGTCAGGGAGTGGGGATGGAGGTGTCAGGGAGTGGGGGGGGTGTCAGGGAGTGGGGGGGGGAAGGTGCCAGGGAGTGGGGGTGGAGGTGTCAGGGAGTGGGGGGGGGAAGGTGTCAGGGAGTGGGGGGGGGGAAGGTGTCAGGGAGTGGGGATGGAGGTGTCAGGGAGTGGGGGGTAGGTGTCAGGGAGTGGGGGGGGGGAGGTGTCAGGGAGTGGGGGGGGAGGTGTCAGGGAGTGGGGGGGAGGTGTCAGGGAGTGGGGGGGGAGGTGTCAGGGAGTGGGGGGGAGGTGTCAGGGAGTGGGGGGGTGTCAGGGAGTGGGGGGGGGAGGTGTCAGTGAGTGGGGGGGAAGATGTCAGGGAGTGGGGGGGGAAGGTGTCAGGGAGTGGGGGGGGAGGTGTCAGGGAGTGCGGAGGTGTCAGGGAGTGGGGGGAAGGTGTCAGGGAGTGAGGGGGAAGGTGTCAGGGAGTGGGGGGGAAGGTGTCAGGGAGTGGGGGGGGGAAGGTGTCAGGGAGTGGGGGGGACGTGTCAGGGAGTGGGGAGGAAGGTGTCAGGGAGTGGGGGGGAAGGTGTCAGGGAGTGGGGGGGGAGGTGTCAGGGAGTGGGGGTGAGGTGTCAGGGAGTGGGGGGGAAGGTGTCAGGGAGTGGGGGGGAAGGTGTCAGGGGGTGGGGGTGCGTCAGGGGGTGGGGGGAGGTGTTAGGGAGTGGGGGAGGTGTCAGGGAGTGTGGGGGGGAGGTGTCAGGGAGTGGGGGGGAGGTGTCAGGGAGTGGGTGGGAGGTGTCAGGGAGTGTGGGGGGGAGGTGTCAGGGAGTGGGGGGGGAGGTGTCAGGGAGTGGGGGGGAGGTGTCAGGGAGTGGCGGGGTGTCAGGGAGTGGGGGGGGGGAGGTGTCAGGGAGTGGGGGGGAAGGTGTCAGGGAGTGGGGGGGGAAGGTGTCAGGGAGTGGGGGAGGTGTCAGGGAGTGGGGGGGAAGGTGTCAGGGAGTGGGGGGGAAGGTGTCAGGGAGGGGGGAAGGTGTCAGGGAGTGGGGGGTGTATCAGGGAGTGGGGGGGAAGGTGTCAGGGAGTGGGGGGAAGGTGTCAGGGAGTGGGGGGGAAGGTGTCAGGGAGTGGGGGGGGGAGGTGTCAGGGAGTGGGGGTGAGGTGTCAGGGAGTGGGGGGGGAAGGTGTCAGGGAGTGGGGGGAAGGTGTCAGGGGGTGGGGGAGGTGTCAGGGAGTGTGGGGGGGAGGTGTCAGGGAGTGGGGGGGAGGTGTCAGGGAGTGGGGGGAGGTGTCAGGGAGTGGGGGGGAGGTGTCAGGGAGTGTGGGGGGGAGGTGTCAGGGAGTGGGGGGGAGGTGTCAGGGAGTGGGGGGGATGCTCTTGGGGGGGCGGGGGTAAGGCGTCAGGGAGTGAGGGGGTGTCAGCGAGGTGGGGGGAGATGTTAGGGAGTGGGAGGAAGGTGTCAGGGGGTGGGAGGAAGGTGTCAGGGGGTGGGGGGTGTCAGGGAATGGGGGGAGGCTGGTGTGGGGGGGGTCAGGGAGTGGGAGGGAGGTGTCAGGGAGTGGGGGGGGTGTCAGGGAGGGAGGGAACGTGTCAGGGGGTGAGGGTGCATCAGGGGGTGGGGGGGCGGAGGTGTCAGGAAGTGGGGGGAGGTGTCAGGGAGCGGGGAAGAGGTGTCAGGGAGTGGGGGAGGTGTCAGGGAGTGAGGAGGTGTCAGGGTGTGGGGGAGGTGTCAGGGAGTGGGGGGTGTGGCAGGGAGTGGGGGGAGGTGGCAGGGAGTGGGGGGGGTCCGGGAGTGCGGGGGGGAGGTGTCAGGGAGTGGAGGGTGGTGTCAGGGAGTGGGGGAGGTGTCAGGGAGTGCGGGGGTGTCAGGGAGTGGGGGGAGGTGTCAGCGAGTGGGGGGGGGGGGTCCGGGAGTGGGGGAGGTGTCAGGGAGTGGGGGAGGTGTCAGGGAGTGGGGGGGTGGCAGGGAGTGGGGGGAGGTGTCAGCGAGTGGGGGGGGGGGGGGTCCGGGGGGGGGGGGGGTGTCAGGGAGTGGGGGTGGTGTCAGGGAGTGGGGGCGGTGGCAGGGAGTAGGGGAGGGGGGGTGCGTGGGGGGGGGTGTCAGGGAGTGAGGGTGGTGTCAGGGAGTGGGGGAGGTGGCAGGGAGTGGGGGGGAGTGGGAGGGGGAGGTTTTAGGGAGTGGGGGGATGGTGTCAGGGAGTGGGGGGGGGAGGTGTCAGGGAGTGGGGGGGAGGTGTCAGGGAGTGGGGGGGGGCGGGAGGTGTCAGGGAGTGGGGGGGGCGGGAGGTGTCAGGGAGTGGGGGGTGGAGGTGTCAGGGAGTGGGGGGTGGAGGTGTCAGTGAGTGGGGGGGAAGGTGTCAGGGAGTGGGGGGGAAGGTGTCGGGGAGTGGGGGGGGAAGGTGTCGGGGAGTGGGGGGGAAGGTGTCAGGGAGTGGGGGGGGAAGGTGTCAGGGAGTGGGGGGGGAAGGTGTCAGGGAGTGGGGGGGGGGAAGGTGTCAGGGAGTTGGGAAGGTGTCAGGGGGTGGGAGGTTAGGTGTCAGGGGGTGGGGGGTGCGTCAGGGGGTGGGGGGGAGGTGTTAGGGAGTGGGGGGAGGTGTCAGGGAGTGGGGGGGAAGCTGTTGGGGGGGCGAGGGTAAGGTGTCAGGGAGTGAGGGGGTGTCAGGGAGGTGGGGAAGGTGTCAGGGGGTGGAGATGCGTCAGGGGGTGGGGGGAGGTGTTAGGGAGTGGGAGCAAGGTGTAAGGGGGTGGGAGGAAGGTGACAGGGGGTGGGAGGAAGGTGTCAGGGGGTGGGGGCCTGTCAGGGAATGGGGGAGGCTGGTGGGGGGGGGGGTCAGGGAGTGGGGGGGGGGGGGGTCAGGGAGTGGGGGGGGAGGTGTCAGGGAGTGAGGGGGTGTCAGGGAGTAGCGGGGGAGGTGTCGGGGAGTAGCGGGGGAGGTGTCAGGGAGTGGGGGGTGTCAGTGAGGGGGGAAGGTGTCAGGGGGTGGGGGTGCATCAGGGGATGGGGGGGAGGTGTCAGGGAGTGGGGGTGGAGGTGTCAGGCAGTGGGGGGGGAAGGTGTCAGGGAGTGGGGGGGTAAGGTGTCAGGAAGTGGGGATGGGAAGGTATCATGGAGTAGGGGGGTGTCAGGGAATGGGGGAAGTTATCAGGGTGTAGGGGGGTGTCAGGGAGTGGGGGGTAGGTGTCAGGAAGTGGGGGGAGGTGTCAGGGAGGGGGGAAGAGGTGTCAGGGAGTGGGGGAGGTGTCAGGGAGTGGGGGAGGTGTCAGGGAGCGGGGGAGGTGTCAGGGAGTGGGGGGGGGGGGTGTCAGGGAGTGGGGGGGTGGCAGGGAGTGGGGGGAGGTGTCAGCAAGTGTCGGGGGGGTCCGGGAGTGCGGGGGGGGGAGGTGTCAGGGAGTGCAGGGTGGTGTCAGGGAGTGGGGGAGGTGTCAGGGAGTGCGGGGGTGTCAGGGAGAGGGGGGTGTCAGGGAGTGGGGGGTAGGTGTCAGGGAGTGGGGGAGGTGTCAGGGAGTGGGGGTGGTGTCAGGGAGTTGGGGGGGGGGGTGTCAGGGAGTGGGGGGGGTGGCAGGGAGTGAGGGGAGGTGTCAGCGAGTGGGGGGGGTCCGGGAGTGCGGGGGGGAGGTGTCAGGGAGTGGAGGGTGGTGTCAGGGAGTGGGGGGGTGGTGTCAGGGTGGTGGGGGGAGGTGTCAGCGAGTGGGGGGAGGTGTCAGCGAGTGGGGGGAGGTGTCAGCGAGTGGGGGGAGGTGTCAGCGAGTGCGGGGGTGAGGTGTCAGGGAGTGGGGGAGGTGTCAGGGAGTGGGGGAGGTGTCAGGGAGTGGGGGAGGTGTCAGGGAGTGGGGGGGTGTCAGGGAGTGGGGGGGGGTGGCAGGGAGTGGAGGGGGTGTCAACGAGTGGGGGGGGGGGGGTCCGGGAGTGCGGGGGGAGGTGTCAGGGAGTGGAGGGTGGTGTCAGGGAGTGGGGGAGGTGTCAGGGAGTGCGGGGGTGTCAGGGAGTGGGGGGTAGGTGTCAGGGAGTGGGGGAGGTGTCAGGGAGTGGGGGAGGTGTCAGGGAGTGGGGGAGGTGTCAGGGAGTGGGGGGGAGTCAGGGAGTGGGGGGGTGTCAGGGAGTGGGGGGAGGGGTCCGGGGGTGTGTGTCAGGGAGTGGGGGTGGTGTCAGGGAGTGGGGGAGGTGGCAGGGAGTAGGGGGGGTGTCAGGGATGGGGCTGGTGTCAGGGAGTGGGAGAGGTGGCAGGGAGTGGGGGGGTAAATGTCAGGGAGTCGGGGGGAGGTGTCAGGGAGTGGGGGGGGGGGGGGAAAGGTGTCTGGGAGTGGGGGGGGAAGGTGCCAGGGAGTGGGGATGGAGGTGTCAGGGAGTGGGGGGGGGAGGTGTCAGGGAGTGGGGGGAGGTGTCAGCGAATAGGGGGGGGGGGGAAGGTGTCAGGGAGAGGGGGGGGAGGTGTCAGGGAGTGGGGGGGGGGAAGGTGTCAGGGAGTGGGGGGGAAGGTGCCAGAGAGTGGGGGGAGGTGTCAGGGAGTGGGGGGGGGAAGGTGTCAGGGAGTGGGGGGTGTCAGGGAGTGGGGGGGGGGAGGTATCAGGGAGTGGGGGGGAAGGTGTTCGGGAGTGGGGGGCAAAGGGGTCAGGGAGTGGGGATGGAGGTGTCAGGGAGTGGGGGGGAAGGTGTCAGGGAGTGGGGGGGAAGGTGTCAGGGAGTGGGGGGGGGGGAGGTGTCAGGGAGTGGGAGGGGAGGTGTCAGGGAGTGGGGGGGGGGGAGGTGCCAGGGAGTGGGGGGAGGTGACAGGGAGTGGGGGGGGGGGAGGTGTCTGGGAGTGGGGGGGGGGGGAAAGGTGTCAGGGAGTGGGGTGGGGAAGGTGCCAGGGAGTGGGGGAGGTGTCAGGGAGTGGGGTGGGGGAGGTGTCAGGGAGTGGGCGGGGGGAGGTGTCAGGGAGTGGAGGGTGGTGTCAGGGAGTGGGGGGTGGTGTCAGGGAGTGGGGGGAGGTGTCAGCGAGTGGGGTGGGGGGGGTCCGTGAGTGCGGGGGGGAGGTGCCAGGGAGTGGGGGAGGTGTCAGGGAGTGGGAGAGGTGTCAGGGAGTGGGGGGGTGTCAGGGAGTGGGGGGGGTGTCAGGGAGTGGGGGGAGGGGTCCGGGGGTGTGTGTCAGGGAGTTGGGGTGGTGTCAGGGAGTGGGGGAGGTGGCAGGGAGTAGGGGGGGTGTCAGGGATGGGGGTGGTGTCAGGGAGTGGGGGAGGTGGCAGGGAGTGGGGGGGGGGTAAATGTCAGGGAGTGGGGGGGAGGTGTCAGGGAGTGGGGGGGAGGTGTCAGGGAGTGGGGGGGGAGGTGTCAGGGAGTGGGGGGGGAGGTGTCAGGGAGTGGGGGGGAAGGTGTCAGGGAGTGGGGGGGAGGAGGTGTCAGGGAGTGGGGGGGGGGAGGTGTCAGGGAGTGGGGGGGGAAGGTGTCAGGGAGTGGGGGGGGAGGTGACAGGGAGTGGGGGGGGCGTGTCAGGGAGTGGGGGGGAAGGTGCCAGAGAGTGGGGGGAGGTGTCAGGGAGTGGGGGGGGAAAGGTGTCAGGGAGTGGGGATGGATGTGTCAGGGAGTGGGGGGGAAGGTGTCAGGGAGTGGGGGAGGTGCCAGGGAGTGGGGGGAGGTGTCAGGGAGTGGGGGGGGAGGTGTCTGGGAGCGGGGGGGGGAGGTGTCTTGGAGTGGGGGGGGGGGAGGTGTCAGGGAGTGGGGGGGGAAGGTGCCAGGGAGTGGGGGAGGTGTCAGGGAGTGGGGGGGGGGAGTTGTCAGGGAGTGGGAGGGGGAGGTGTCAGGGAGTGGGGGGGGGGAGGTGTCAGGGAGTGGGGGGGAGGTGTCAGGGAGTGGGGGGGAAGGTGTCAGGGAGTGGGGGGGAAGGTGTCAGGGAGTGGGGGGGAAGGTGTCAGGGAGTGGGGGGGGGAGTTGTCAGGGAGTGGGGGGGGAGGTGTCAGGGAGTGGGGGGGGGAGGTGTCAGGGAGTGGGGGGGGAGGTGTCAGGGAGTGGGGATGGAGGTGTCAGGGAGTGGGGGGGAGGAGGTGTCAGGGAGTGGGGGGGGGGGGAGGTGTCAAGGAGTGGGGGGGGAAGGTGTCAGGGAGTGGGGGAGGAAGGTGTCAGGGAGTGGGGGAAGAAGGTGTCAGGGGGTGGGAGGAAGGTGTCAGGGGGTGGGAGGAAGGTGTCAGGGGGTGGGAGGAAGGTGTCAGGGGGTGGGAGGAAGGTGTCAGGGGGTGGGGGGGTGTCAGGGAATGGGGGGAGGCTGGTGGGAGGGGTCAGGGAGTGGGGGGGTGTCAGGGAGTGAGGGGGTGTCAGGGAATGGCGGGGGAGGTGTCGGGGAGTAGCGGGGGAGGTGTCGGGGAGTGGGGGAGGTGTCAGGGAGTGGGGGGTGGTGTCAGGGAGTGGGGGGAGGTGTCAGCGAGTGGGGTGGGGGGGTCCGTGAGTGCGGGGGGGAGGTGTCAGGGAGTGGGGGAGGTGTCAGGGAGTGGGGGAGGTGTCAGGGAGTGGGGGGTGTGTCAGGGAGTGGGGGGAGGGGTCCGGGGGTGTGTGTCAGGGAGTGGGGGTGGTGTCAGGGAGTGGGGGAGGTGGCAGGGAGTAGGGGGGGTGTCAGGGATGGGGGTGGTGTCAGGGAGTGGGGGAGGTGGCAGGGAGTGGGGGGGTAAATGTCAGGGAGTGGGGGGGAGGTGTCAGGGAGTGGGGGGCAGGAAGGTGTCAGGGAGTGGGGGGGGGAGGTGTCAGGGAGTGGGGGGGGGAGGTGTCAGGGAGTGGGGGGGAAGGTGTCAGGGAGTGGGGGGGAGGAGGTGTCAGGGAGTGGGGGGGGGGGTGTCAGGGAGTGGGGGGGAAGGTGTCAGGGAGTGGGGGGGGAGGTGTCAGGGAGTGGGGGGGCGTGTCAGGGAGTGGGGGGGAAGGTGCCAGAGAGTGGGGGGAGGTGTCAGGGAGTGGGGGGGGAAAGGGGTCAGGGAGTGGGGATGGATGTGTCAGGGAGTGGGGGGGAAGGTGTCAGGGAGTGGGGGAGGTGCCAGGGAGTGGGGGGAGGTGTCAGGGAGTGGGGGGGGAGGTGTCTGGGAGCGGGGGGGGGGAGGTGTCTTGGAGTGGGGGGGGGGGGAGGTGTCAGGGAGTGGGGGGGAAGGTGCCAGGGAGTGGGGGAGGTGTCAGGGAGTGGGGGGGGGGGAGTTGTCAGGGAGTGGGGGGGGGAGGTGTCAGGGAGTGGGGGGGGGGGAGGTGTCAGGGAGTGGGGGGGAGGTGTCAGGGAGTGGGGGGGAAGGTGTCAGGGAGTGGGGGGGAAGGTGTCAGGGAGTGGGGGGGAAGGTGTCAGGGAGTGGGGGGGGGGGGAGTTGTCAGGGAGTGGGGGGGGAGGTGTCAGGGAGTGGGGGGGGGAGGTGTCAGGGAGTGGGGGGGGAGGTGTCAGGGAGTGGGGATGGAGGTGTCAGGGAGTGGGGGGGGGAGGTGTCAGGGAGTGGGGGGGGAGGTGTCAGGGAGTGGGGGGGGAGGTGTCAGGGAGTGGGGGAAGAAGGTGTCAGGGGGTGGGAGGAAGGTGTCAGGGGGTGGGAGGAAGGTGTCAGGGGGTGGGAGGAAGGTGTCAGGGGGTGGGAGGAAGGTGTCAGGGGGTGGGGGGGTGTCAGGGAATGGGGGGAGGCTGGTGGGAGGGGTCAGGGAGTGGGGGGGTGTCAGGGAGTGAGGGGGTGTCAGCGAGTAGCGGGGGAGGTGTCGGGGAGTAGCGGGGGAGGTGTCGGGGAGTGGGGGAGGTGTCAGGGAGTGGGGGAGGTGTCAGGGAGTGGGGGAGGTGTCAGGGAGTGGGGGGGGGGTCAGCGAGTAGGGGGAGGGGTCCGGGGGTGTGTGTCAGGGAGTGGGGGTGGTGTCAGGGAGTGGGGGAGGTGGCAGGGAGTAGGGGGGGTGTCAGGGATGGGGGTGGTGTCAGGGAGTTGGGGAGGTGGCAGGGAGTGGGGGGGTAAATGTCATGGAGTGGGGGGGAGGTGTCAGGGAGTGGGGGGAGTTGTCAGGGAGTTGGGGGGCGAAGGTGTCAGGAAGAGGGGGGGGGAGGTGTCAGGGAGTGGGGGGGGGGGAAGGTGTCAGGGAGTGGGGGAGAAGGTGCCAGAGAGTGGGGGGATGTGTCAGGGAGTGGGGGGGGGGGAAAGGTGTCAGGGAGTGGGGATGGAGGTGTCAGGGAGTGGGGGGGGGGAGGTGTCAGGGAGTGGGGGGGGGGGGAGGTGTTAGGGAGTGGGGGGGGAGGTGCCAGGGAGTGGGGGAAGGTGTCAGGGAGTGGGGGGAGGTGTCTTGGAGTGGGGGGGGGGGAGGTGTCTGGGAGTGGGGGGGGAGGTGTCTGGGAGTGGGGTGGGGAGGTGTCAGGGAGTGGGGGGGGGGGAGGTGCCAGGGAGTGGGGGAGGTGTCAGGGAGTGGGGGGGGGGAGGTCTCAGGGAGTGGGGGGGAGGTGTCAGGGAGTGGGGGGGGGAGGTGTCAGGGAGTGGGGGGGAAGGTGTCAGGGAGTGGGGGGGAGGTGTCAGGGAGTGGGAGGAAGGTGTCAGGGGGTGGGAGGAAGGTGTCAGGGGGTGGGAGGAAGGTGTCAGGGGGTGGGAGGAAGGTGTCAGGGGGTGGGGGGGTGTCAGGGAATGGGGGGAGGCTGGTGGGAGGGGTCAGGGAGTGGGGGGGTGTCAGGGAGTGAGGGGGTGTCAGCGAGTAGCGGGGGAGGTGTCGGGGAGTAGCGGGGGAGGTGTCGGGGAGTGGGGGAGGTGTCAGGGAGTGGGGGAGGTGTCAGGGAGTGGGGGAGGTGTCAGGGAGTGGGGGGGGGTCAGCGAGTAGGGGGAGGGGTCCGGGGGTGTGTGTCAGGGAGTGGGGGTGGTGTCAGGGAGTGGGGGAGGTGGCAGGGAGTAGGGGGGGTGTCAGGGATGGGGGTGGTGTCAGGGAGTTGGGGAGGTGGCAGGGAGTGGGGGGGTAAATGTCATGGAGTGGGGGGGAGGTGTAAGGGAGTGGGGGGAGTTGTCAGGGAGTTGGGGGGCGAAGGTGTCAGGAAGAGGGGGGGGGAGGTGTCAGGGAGTGGGGGGGGGGGAAGGTGTCAGGGAGTGGGGGAGAAGGTGCCAGAGAGTGGGGGGATGTGTCAGGGAGTGGGGGGGGGGGAAAGGTGTCAGGGAGTGGGGATGGAGGTGTCAGGGAGTGGGGGGGGGGAGGTGTCAGGGAGTGGGGGGGGGAGGTGTTAGGGAGTGGGGGGGGGAGGTGCCAGGGAGTGGGGGGAGGTGTCAGGGAGTGGGGGGAGGTGTCTTGGAGTGGGGGGGGGGGAGGTGTCTGGGAGTGGGGGGGGAGGTGTCTGGGAGTGGGGGGGGAGGTGTCAGGGAGTGGGGGGGGGGGGAGGTGCCAGGGAGTGGGGGAGGTGTCAGGGAGTGGGGGGGGGGGAGGTGTCAGGGAGTGGGGGGGAGGTGTCAGGGAGTGGGGGGGGGGAGGTGTCAGGGAGTGGGGGGGAAGGTGTCAGGGAGTGGGGGGGAGGTGTCAGGGAGTGGGGGGGGGAGGTGTCAGGGAGTGGGGGGGAAGGTGTCAGGGAGTGGGGGGGAAGGTGTCAGGGAGTGGGGGGGAGGAGGTGTCAGGGAGTGGGGGGGGAGGTGTCAGGGAGTGGGGGGGAAGGTGTCATGGAGTGGGGGGGGAAGGTGTCAGGGAGTGGGGGGGGAGGTGTCAGGGAGTGGGGGGGGGACGTGTCAGGGAGTGGGGGGGAGGTGTCAGGGAGTGGGGGGGAAGGTGTCAGGGAGTGGGGGGGAAGGTGTCAGGGAGTGGGGGGGGAGGTTTCAGGGAGTGGGGGGTGTCAGGGAAGGGGGGAGGTGTCAGGGGGTGGGGGTGCATCAGGGGGTGGGGGGAGGTGTCAGGAAATGGGGGGGGTTGGTGGGGGGGGTCAGGGAGTGGGGGGGGAAGGTGTCAGGGAGTGGGGGAGGTGTCAGGGAGTGGGGGGAAGGTGTCAGGGAATGGGGGGGTTGGTGGGGGGGTCAGGGAGTGGGGGGGAAGGTGTCAGGGAGTGGGGGAGGTGTCAGGGAGTGGGGGAGGTGTCAGGGAGTGGGGGGGGGGGGTTCCGTGAGTGGGGAGGAGGCGTCAGGGAGTGGGGGAGGAGTCAGGGAATGCGTGGGTGTCAGGGAGGGGGGAAGGTGTCAGGGAGCGGGGTGGGGGGGGGTCAGGGAGTGGGGGGGGGGAAGGTGTCAGGGAGTGGGGGGGAGTTGTCAGTAAGTGGGGGGGGAGGTGTCAGGGAGTGGGGGGGAGGTGTCAGGGAGTGGGGCGGAAGGTGTCAGGGAGTGGGGGGGAGGTGTCAGGGAGTGGGGGGGGAAGGTGTCAGGGAGTGGGGGGGGGAGGTGTCAGGGAGTGGGGGGGGGAGGTGTCAGGGAGTGGGGGGGGGACGTGTCAGGGAGTGGGGGGGAGGTGTCAGGGAGTGGGGGGGCAGGTGTCAGGGAGTGGGGGGGAAGGTGTCAGGGAGTGGGGGGGGAGGTTTCAGGGAGTGGGGGGTGTCAGGGAAGGGGGAAGGTGTCAGGGGGTGGGGCTGCATCAGGGGGTGGGGGGAGGTGTCAGGGAATGGGGGGGGTTGGTGGGGGGGGTCAGGGAGTGGGGGGGGAAGGTGTCAGGGAGTGGGGGAGGTGTCAGGGAGTGGGGGGAAGGTGTCAGGGAATGGGGGGGTTGGTGGGGGGGTCAGGGAGTGGGGGGGGAAGGTGTCAGGGAGTGGGGGAGGTGTCAGGGAGTGGGGGAGGTGTCAGGGAGTGGGGGGGGGGTTCCGTGAGTGGGGAGGAGGCGTCAGGGAGTGGGGGAGGAGTCAGGGAATGCGGGGGTGTCAGGGAGGGGGGAAGGTGTCAGGGAGCGGGGTGGGGGGGGGGTCAGGGAGTGGGGGGGGGGAAGGTGTCAGGGAGTGGGGGGGAGTTGTCAGTGAGTGGGGGGGGAGGTGTCAGGGAGTGGAGGGGAGGTGTCAGGGAGTGGAGGGGAGGTGTCAGGGAGTGGGGCGGAAGGTGTCAGGGAGTGGGGGGGAGGTGTCAGGGAGTGGGGGGGAAGGTGTCAGGGAGTGGGGGGGAAGGTGTCAGGGAGTGGGGGGGAAGGTGTCGGGGAGTGGGGGGGAAGGTGCCGGGGAGTGGGGGGGAAGGTGTCGTGGTTGGGGTATCGTCAGGGGGTGGGGAGGTGTTAGGGAGTGGGGGAGGTGGCAGGGAGTGGGGGGGGGGGGTCCGGGAGTGCGGGGGGGAGGTGTCAGGGAGTGGAGGGTGGTGTCAGGGAGTGGGGGAGGTGTCAGGGAGTGCGGGGGTGTCAGGGAGTGGGGGAGGTGTCAGCGAGTGGGGAGGGGGGGTCCGGGAGTGGGGGAGGTGTCAGGGAGTGCGGGGATGTCAGGGAGTGGGGGGGGGGTAAGGTGTCAGGGAGGTGTCAGGGAGTGGTGGGTAGGTGTCAGGGAGTGGGGGAGGTGTCAGGGAGTGGGGGAGGTGTCAGGGAGTGGGGGGGTGGCAGGGAGACGGGGGAGGTGTCAGCGAGTGGGGGGGGGGTCCGGGGGGGGGGGGTGTCAGGGAGTGGGGGTGGTGTCAGGGAGTGGGGGCGGTGGCAGGGAGTAGGGGAGGGGGGTGTGTGGGGGGGGGGGTGTCAGGGAGTGGGGGTGGTGTCAGGGAGTGGGGGAGGTGGCAGGGAGTGGGGGGGAGTGGGAGGGGGAGGTTTTAGGGAGTGGGGGGGAAGGTGTCAGGGAGTGGGGGGGGAGGTGTCAGGGAGTGGGGGGGAGGTGTCAGGGAGTGGGGGGTGGAGGTGTCAGGGAGTGGGGGGGAAGGTGTCAGGGAGTGGGGGGGAAGGTGTCGGGGAGTGGGAGGGAAAGTGTCGGGGAGTGGGGGGGGAAGGAGTCAGGGAGTGTGGGGGAAGGTGTCAGGGAGTGGGGGGGGAAGGTGTCAGGGAGTGGGGGGGGGGAAGGTGTCAGGGAGTGGGTGGGAAGGTGTCAGGGGGTGGGAGGGTAGGTGTCAGGGGGTGGGGGTGCGTCAGGGAGTGGGGGGGTGTCAGGGAGTGGGGGGAGGGGTCCGGGGGTGTGTGTCAGGGAGTGGGGGTGGTGTCAGGGAGTGGGGGAGGTGGCAGGGAGTAGGGTGGGTGTCCGGGATGGGGGTGGTGTCAGGGAGTGGGGGAGGTGGCAGGGAGTGGGGGGGTAAATGTCAGGGAGTGGGGGGGAGGAAGGTGTCAGGGAGTGGGGGGGGGGAGGTGTCAGGGAGTGGGGGGGGAGGTGTCAGGGAGTGGGGGGCAAGGTGTCAGGGAGTGGGGGGGAGGAGGTGTCAGGGAGTGGGGGGGGGGGAGGTGTCAGGGAGTGGGGGGGAAGGTGTCAGGGAGTGGGGGGGAGGTGTCAGGGAGTGGGGGGGGGACGTGTCAGGGAGTGGGGGGGAAGGTGCCAGAGAGTGGGGAGAGGTGTCAGGGAGTGGGGGGGAAGGTGCCAGGGAGTGGGGGAGGTGTCAGGGAGTGGGGGGGGGGAGGTGTCAGGGAGTGGGGGGGGGGGGGAGGTGTCAGGGAGTGGGGGGGGGGGGAGGTGTCAGGGAGTGGGGGGGGGAGATGTCAGGGAGTGGGGGGGAGGTGTCAGGGAGTGGGGGGAAAGTGTCAGGGAGTGGGGGGGAAGGTGTCGGAGTGGGGGGGAAGGTGTCAGGGAGTGGGGGGGAGTTGTCAGGGAGTGGGGGGGGAGGTGTCAGGGAGTGGGGGGGGGGAGGTGTCAGGGAGTGGGGGGGGAAGGTGTCAGGGAGTGGGGATGGAGGTGTCAGGGAGTGGGGGGGAGGAGGTGTCAGGGAGTGGGGGGGGAGGTGTCAAGGAGTGGGGGGGGAAGGTGTCAGGGAGTGGGGGAGGAAGGTGTTAGGGGGTGGGAGGAAGGTGTCAGGGGGTGGGAGGAAGGTGTCAGGGGGTGGGAGGAAGGTGTCAGGGGGTGGGAGGAAGTTGTCAGGGGGTGGGGGGGTGTCAGGGAATGGGGGGAGGCTGGTGGGAGGGGTCAGGGAGTGGGGGGGTGTCAGGGAGTGAGGGGGTGTCAGGGAGTGGGGGGGAAGGTGTCAGGGAGTGGGGGGGAAGGTGTCGGGGAGTGGGGGGGAAAGTGTCGGGGAGTGGGGGGGGAAGGAGTCAGGGAGTGTGGGGGAAGGTGTCAGGGAGTGGGGGGGGAAGGTGTCAGGGAGTGGGGGGGGGGAAGGTGTCAGGGAGTGGGTGGGAAGGTGTCAGGGGGTGGGAGGGTAGGTGTCAGGGGGTGGGGGTGCGTCAGGGAGTGGGGGGGTGTCAGGGAGTGGGGGGAGGGGTCCGGGGGTGTGTGTCAGGGAGTGGGGGTGGTGTCAGGGAGTGGGGGAGGTGGCAGGGAGTAGGGTGGGTGTCCGGGATGGGGGTGGTGTCAGGGAGTGGGGGAGGTGGCAGGGAGTGGGGGGGTAAATGTCAGGGAGTGGGGGGGAGGAAGGTGTCAGGGAGTGGGGGGGGGGAGGTGTCAGGGAGTGGGGGGGGAGGTGTCAGGGAGTGGGGGGCAAGGTGTCAGGGAGTGGGGGGGAGGAGGTGTCAGGGAGTGGGGGGGGGGGGAGGTGTCAGGGAGTGGGGGGGAAGGTGTCAGGGAGTGGGGGGGAGGTGTCAGGGAGTGGGGGGGGGGACGTGTCAGGGAGTGGGGGGGAAGGTGCCAGAGAGTGGGGAGAGGTGTCAGGGAGTGGGGGGGAAGGTGCCAGGGAGTGGGGGAGGTGTCAGGGAGTGGGGGGGGGGAGGTGTCAGGGAGTGGGGGGGGGGGGGGAGGTGTCAGGGAGTGGGGGGGGGGGAGATGTCAGGGAGTGGGGGGGAGGTGTCAGGGAGTGGGGGGGAAGGTGTCAGGGAGTGGGGGGGAAGGTGTCGGAGTGGGGGGGAAGGTGTCAGGGAGTGGGGGGGAGTTGTCAGGGAGTGGGGGGGGAGGTGTCAGGGAGTGGGGGGGGGAGGTGTCAGGGAGTGGGGGGGGAAGGTGTCAGGGAGTGGGGATGGAGGTGTCAGGGAGTGGGGGGGAGGAGGTGTCAGGGAGTGGGGGGGGGAGGTGTCAAGGAGTGGGGGGGGGAAGGTGTCAGGGAGTGGGGGAGGAAGGTGTTAGGGGGTGGGAGGAAGGTGTCAGGGGGTGGGAGGAAGGTGTCAGGGGGTGGGAGGAAGGTGTCAGGGGGTGGGAGGAAGGTGTCAGGGGGTGGGAGGAAGGTGTCGGGGGTGGGGGGGTGTCAGGGAATGGGGGGAGGCTGGTGGGAGGGGTCAGGGAGTGGGGGGGTGTCAGGGAGTGAGGGGGTGTCAGGGAGTAGCGGGGGAGGTGTCGGGGAGTAGCGGGGGAGGTGTCGGGGAGTGGGGGAGGTGTCAGGGAGTGGGGGAGGTGTCAGGGAGTGGGGGAGGTGTCAGGGAGTGGGGAGGGGGGGGTCAGCGAGTAGGGGGAGGGGTCCGGGGGTGTGTGTCAGGGAGTGGGGGTGGTGTCAGGGAGTGGGGGAGGTGGCAGGGAGTAGGGGGGGTGTCAGGGATGGGGGTGGTGTCAGGGAGTGGGGGAGGTGGCAGGGAGTGGGGGGGTAAATGTCATGGAGTGGGGGGGAGGTGTCAGGGAGTGGGGGGAGGTGTCAGGGAGTTGGGGGGGGAAGGTGTCAGGAAGAGGGGGGGGGAGGTGTCAGGGAGTGGGGGGGGGAAGGTGTCAGGGAGTGGGGGAGAAGGTGCCAGAGAGTGGGGGGAGGTGTCAGGGAGTGGGGGGGGAAAGGTGTCAGAGAATGGGGATGGAGGTGTCAGGGAGTGGGGGGGGAGGTGTCAGGGAGTGGGGGGGGAGAGGTGTCAGGGAGTGGGGGGGGGGGTGCCAGGGAGTGGGGGGAGGTGTCAGGGAGTGGGGGGGAGGTGTCTCGGAGTGGGGGGGGGAGGTGTCTCGGAGTGGGGGGGGGAGGTGTCAGGGAGTGGGGGGGGGGGGAGGTGCCAGGGAGTGGGGGGGGGAGGTGTCAGGGAGTGGGGGGGGGAGGTGTCAGGGAGTGGGGGGGGAGGTGTCAGGGAGTGGGGGGGAAGGTGTCAGGGAGTGGGGGGGGAGGTGTCAGGGAGTGGGGGGGGTGTCAGGGAGTGGGGGGAGGTGTCAGGGAGTGGGGGGGAAGGTGTCAGGGAGTGGGGGGGCAGGTGTCAGGGAGTGGGGGGGAGGAGGTGTCAGGGAGTGGGGGGGGGAGGTGTCAGGGAGTGGGGGGGAAGGTGTCAGGGAGTGGGGGGGAAGGTGTCAGGGAGTGGGGGGGGGGAGGTGTCAGGGAGTGGGGGGGGGACGACGTGTCAGGGAGTGGGGGGGAGGTGTCAGGGAGTGGGGGGGAAGGTGTCAGGGAGTGGGGGGGAAGGTGTCAGGGAGTGGGGGGGAGGTTTCAGGGAGTGGGGGGTGTCAGGGAAGGGGGAAGGTGTCAGGGGGTGGGGGTGCATCAGGGGGTGGGGGGAGGTGTCAGGGAATGGGGGGGGTTGGTGGGGGGGGTCAGGGAGTGGGGGGGGAAGGTGTCAGGGAGTGGGGGAGGTGTCAGGGAGTGGGGGGAAGGTGTCAGGGAATGGGGGGTTGGTGGGGGGGGGTCAGGGAGTGGGGGGAGAAGGTGTCAGGGAGTGGGGGAGGTGTCAGGGAGTGGGGGAGGTGTCAGGGAGTGGGGGGGGGGGGGGTTCCGTGAGTGGGGAGGAGGCGTCAGGGAGTGGGGAAGGAGTCAGGGAATGCGGGGGTGTCAGGGAGGGGGGAAGGTGTCAGGGAGTGGGGGGGGGGAAGGTGTCAGGGAGTGGGGGGGAGTTGTCAGTGAGTGGGGGGGGAGGTGTCAGGGAGTGGGGGGGAGGTGTCAGGGAGTGGGGCGGAAGGTGTCAGGGAGTGGGGGGAGGTGTCAGGGAGTGGGGGGGGGAAGGTGTCAGGGAGTGGGGGGGAAGGTGTCAGGGAGTGGGGGGGAAGGTGTCGGGGAGTGGGGGGGGAAGGTGTCGGGGAGTGGGGGGGAAGGTGTCGTGGGTGGGGTAACGTCAGGGGGTGGGGGAGGTGTTAGGGAGTGGGGGAGGTGGCAGGGAGTGGGGGGGGGGGTCCGGGAGTGCGGGGGGGAGGTGTCAGGGAGTGGAGGGTGGTGTCAGGGAGTGGGGGAGGTGTCAGGGAGTGCGGGGGTGTCAGGGAGTGGGGGAGGTGTCAGCGAGTGGGGGGGGGGGGTCCGGGAGTGGGGGAGGTGTCAGGGAGTGCGGGGATGTCAGGGAATGGGGGGGGGGGTAAGGTGTCAGGGAGGTGTCAGGGAGTGGTGGGTAGGTGTCAGGGAGTGGGGGAGGTGTCAGGGAGTGGGGGAGGTGTCAGGGAGTGGGGGGGTGGCAGGGAGAGGGGGGAGGTGTCAGCGAGTGGGGGGGGGTCCGGGGTGCGGGGTGTCAGGGAGTGGGGGTGGTGTCAGGGAGTGGGGGCGGTGGCAGGGAGGAGGGGAAGGGGGGGTGTGGGGGGGGTGTCAGGGAGTGGGGGTGGTGTCAGGGAGTGGGGGAGGTGGCAGGGAGTGGGGGGGGAGTGGGAGGGGGAGGTTTTAGGGAGTGGGGGGGAAGGTGTCAGGGAGTGGGGGGGGAGGTGTCAGGGAGTGGGGGGGGAGGTGTCAGGGAGTGGGGGGTGGAGGTGTCAGGGAGTGGGGGGGCAGGTGTCAGGGAGTGGGGGGGAAGGTGTCGGGGAGTGGGGGGGAAGGTGTCGGGGAGTGGGGGGGGGAAGGAGTCAGGGAGTGTGGGGGAAGGTGTCAGGGAGTGGGGGGGGAAGGTGTCAGGGAGTGGGGGGGGGGGAAGGTGTCAGGGAGTGGGTGGGAAGGTGTCAGGGGGTGGGAGGGTAGGTGTCAGGGGGTGGGGGTGCGTCAGGGGGTGGGGGGAGGTGTCAGGGGGTGGGAGGAAGGTGTCAGGTGGTGGGGGCCTGTCAGGGAATGGGGGGAGGCTGGTGGGGGGGGGGGTCTGGGAGTGGGGGGGGGTCAGGGAGAGGGGGTGGGAGGTCTCAGTGAGTGAGGGGGTGTCAGGGAATAGCGGGAGAGGTGTTGGGGAGTAGCGGGGGAGGTGTCAGGGAGTGGGGGGTGTCAGTGAGGGGGGAAGGTGTCAGGGGGTGGGGGTGCATCAGGGGATGGGGGGGGAGGTGTCAGGGAGTGGGGGTGGAGGTGTCAGGCAGTGGGGGGGAAGGTGTCAGGGAGTGGGGGGGTAAGGTGTCAGGAAGTGGGGATGGGAAGGTATCATGGAGTAGGGGGGTGTCAGGGAATGGGGGGAAGTTATCACGGTGTAGGGGGGTGTCAGGGAGTGGGGGGAGGTGTCAGGGAGGGGGGAAGAGGTGTCAGGGAGTGGGGGAGGTGTCAGGGAGTGGGGAGGTGTCAGGGAGTGGGGGAGGTGTCAGGGAGTGGGGGAGGTGTCAGGGAGTGGGGGGGGGTGTCAGGGAGTGGGGGGGTGGCAGGGAGTGGGGGGAGGTGTCAGCAAGTGGGGGGGGGGGTCCGGGAGTGCGGGGGGGGAGGTGTCAGGGAGTGGAGGGTGGTGTCAGGGAGTGGGGGAGGTGTCAGGGAGTGTGGGGGTGTCAGGGAGTAGGGGGGTGTCAGGGAGCGGGGTGTAGGTGTCAGAAAAGTGGGGGAGGTGTCAGGGAGTGGGGGAGGTGTCAGGGAGTTGGGGGGGTTGTCAGGGAGTGGGGGGGGTGGCAGGGAGTGAGGGGAGGTGTCAGCGAGTGGGGGGGGTCCGGGAGTGCGGGGGGGAGGTGTCAGGGAGTGGGGGGAAGGTGTCAGGGAATGGGGGGGTTGGTGGGGGGGGTCAGGGAGTGGGGGGGAGGTGTCGGGAAGTGGGGGGGAGGTCCGGGAGTGGGGAGGAGGCGTCAGGGAGTGGGGGAGGTGTCAGGGAATGCGGGGGTGTCAGGGAGGGGGGAAGGTGTCAGGGAGTGGGGGGGGGGTGTCAGGGAGTGGGGGGGGGAAGTTGTCAGGGAGTGGGGGGGGGGAGGTGTCAGGGAGTGGGGGGGGGAGGTGTCAGGGAGTGGGGGGGAGGTGTCAGGGAGTGGGGGGGAGGTGTCAGGGAGTGGGGCGGAAGGTGTCAGGGAGTGGGGGGAGGTGTCAGGGAGTGGGGGGGAAGGTGTCGGGGAGTGGGGGGGGAAGGAGTCGGGGAGTGGGGGGGGAAGGTGTCGGGGAGTGGGGGGGGAAGGTGTCGGGGAGTGGGGGGGGAAGGTGTCGGGAAGTGGGGGGGAAGGTGTCGGGGAGTGGGGGGGAAGGTGTCGGGGAGTGGGGGGGAAGGTGTCGGGGAGTGGGGGGGAAGGTGTCAGGGGGTGGGGTAACGTCAGGGGGTGGGGGAAGGTGTTAGGGGGTGGGGGAAGGTGTTAGGGAGTGGGAGGAAGGTGTAAAGGGGTGGGAGGAAGGTGTCAGGGGGTGGGAGGAAGGTGTCAGGGGGTGGGAGGAAGGTGTCAGGGGGTGGGAGGAAGGTGTCAGGGGGTGGGAGGAAGGTGTCAGGGGGTGGGGGGGGGTGTCAGGGAATGGGGGGAGGCTGGTGGGAGGGGTCAGGGAGTGGGGGGGTGTCAGGGAGTGAGGGGGTGCCAGGGAGTAGCGGGGAGGTGTCGGGGAGTAGCGGGGGAGGTGTCGGGGAGTGGGGGGGTGTCAGGGAGGGGGGGAAGGTGTCAGGGGGTGGGGGTGCATCAGGGGGTGGGGGGAGGTGTCAGGGAGTGGGGGGGGAGGTGTCAGGGAGTGGGGGGAAGGTGTCAGGGAGTGGGGGGGAGGTGTCAGGGAGTGGGGGGGGGGAAGGTGTCAGGGAGTGGGGGGGGGAGGTGTCAGGGAGTGGGGGGAGGTGTCAGGGAGTGGGGGGGAGGTGTCAGGGAGAGGGGGGGAGGTGTCAGGGAGAGGGGGGGGAGGTGTCAGGGAGTGGGGAGGGGGAGGGAGTGGGGGGGTAAGGTGTCAGGAAGTGGGGGGGGAGGTATCATGGAGTAGGGGGGTGTTAGGGAGTGGGGGGGGTAAGGTGTCAGGGAATGGGGGGAAGTTATCAGGGAGTAGGGGGGTGTCAGGGAGTGGGGGGTATGTGTCAGGAAGTGGGGGAGGTGTCAGAGAGGGGGGAAGAGGTGTCAGGGAGTGGGGGAGTGTCAGGGAGTGGGGGGGTGGTGTCAGGGAGTGGGGTGGTGGCAGGGAGTGGGGGGAGGTGTCAGCAAGTGGGGGGGGGTCCGCGGGGGTGCGGGGGGAAGGTGTCAGGGAGTGGAGGGTGGTGTCAGGGATTGGGGATGGTGTCAGGGAGTAGGGGGGAGGTGTCAGGGAGTGTGGGGGTGTCAGGGAGGGGGGAAGGTGTCAGGGAGTGCGGGGGTGTCAGGGAGTGGGGGGGGTCAGGGAGTGGGGGGGTGTCAGGGAGTGGGGGGGTGTCAGGGAGTGGGGGGGGTGACAGGGAGTAGGGGGGAGGTGTCAGGGAGTGCGGGGGTGTCAGGGAGTGGGGGGGTCAGGGAGTGGGGGGGGGTCAGGGAGTGGGGGGGGGTCAGGGAGTGGGGGGGGTCAGGGAGTGGGGGGGGGTGTCAGGGAGTGCGGGGGGGGGTGTCAGGGAGTGGAGGATGGTGTCAGGGAGTGGGGGAGGTGACAGGGAGTAGGGGGGAGGTGTCAGGGAGTGCGGGGGTGTCAGGGAGTGGGGGGGTCAGGGAGTGGGGGGGGTGTCAGGGAGTGGGGGGGTTGTCAGGGAGTGGGGGGAGGTGTCAGTGAGTGGGGGGGGGGGGTTCCGGGAGTGCGGGGCGGAGGTGTCAGGGAGTGGGGGTGGTGTCAGGGAGTGGGGGAGGTGTCAGGGAGTAGGGGGGAGGTGTCAGGGAGTGTGGGGGTGTCAGGGAGGGGGGAAGGTGTCAGGGTGTGGGAGGGGGGGGTGTCAGGGAGTGGGGGGGGTGTCAGGGAGTGGGGGGGTGTCAGGGAGTGGGGGGTGTGTCAGGGAGTGGTGTCAGGGAGTGGGGGAGGCGTCAGGGAGTGTGGGGGTGTCAGGGAGGGGGGAAGGTGTCAGGGAGTGGGGGGGGGGGTGTCATGGAGTGGGGGGGAGGGGAAGGCTGGTGGGGGCGGTGGCTGCAGTGGGGGGGTGGGGGGTGTCAGTAGCTTGTGGCTAGGCAGGGGCTGGGGCAGCGTGCATCGCCCTTCCTAACTCTCTCTCTCTTTCCCGTATCGCTCAGTTGCATGTTTGCACAAACCCGTCTCTTTCATTCCTCCCTCCTTCGCCATGCTGCCGTGAAGCCGACTCTGCAGAACTTTCGCACCCGCTCAAATACAAACTTTGGAACAGCTGACGCGGCGTTCCGGGCGCCTGGCAACCGTTTCCCGCGCCGGCCGCGCTTCTTTTGTTTTGGCACGTGCGCCTCGCTGCTGCACATCCGTGAAACGCCGGGGCGGCGCACAACTGCGCATGTGCAACATGACTGCCCGCGTGCGCCTGCGCCGTTCTGAGCCCTATGCGCATGTGTGAAAAATCCCGCGCTTGCGCGGACTGAGGCTGAACCTAAGGGGGAAATCGCTCACCATACACTATTTAGTTTTAAAATCGACCGGCTGCATTCACTCTTCCGTTTCCAGGAATAGTATATATTCAAATCCTGTGTGCATTATCGCAGGAATAAAGAAAGGAGAGGCCCAGGCTTCTTCTGCCCAGAGAACATGGGTTCAAATCGCACCAGGAATTTAAATTCAATTAATAAATCTGGAATTGAAAGTGAGTCCAATGGTGTCCACAAAACCATTGTTGTAAAAACCTAATTGGGCCACATCTGAAAGAACTCTGCCATCCTTACCTGGTCTGGCCGTCAAGTGACTCCAGATCCCACAGCAATTTGGTTGACTCTTAAATGGCCGAACAAGCTACCCGGTTGTATCAAATCACAATTGGCAGGCCAGAACCATCAGAAGTGGTGGCACGGTGGTATACAGTTACACAATTAGGGGGGGGGTTGGACGTGGAGTTGTCCTGGGAGTCATCAACATTGGCTCCAGACCCTGTGAAGTGTCATGGTATCAGGCCAAACATGGGCAAGGAAACCTGCTGATTAGAACCTATTGTCCTACCTCAGCTGATGAATCAGTACTCTACCATTAACACCAGTTGGAAGAAGCACTGAGGGTGGATAGGGCACAGAATATACTCAGGGTGGAGGACATCAATGTCCATTACTGAAGGACATGGCTGCTAGACTGGATCTGTGGGAGGTGGTAAGGAAGCCAACAAGAGAGAAAAAACCCTACCTGACCTCATTCCCACCAATCTATCTATTGCTTCTCCCCAGGGGGATATTAGTGAAGCTACAACACTGGACAATAATAATAATCGCTTATTGTCACAAGTAGGCTTCAATGAAGTTACTGTGAAAAGCCCCTTGCATGCTAAACAGTGGAAGCAGCATGCAATAGACAAAGCTGAGCAATCCCAGGACCAACAGATCAGATCTAAACTCTACAATCCGCACATCCATTCATGAATGGAAGTGGAGAATTAAACTAAAAGGAAGAGGTTCACAAATTTCCCGTCCTCAATGATGGGGGAGCCCAACACATCATGCAAAGACAAGGTTGAAGTATTGACAACCATCTTCAGGTGGATCTTGGCCTCCTCCTGTGGTCCCCATCATTATGGATGTCAGTCTTCAGCCAATTTTATTCACTCCACGTGATATCAAGAAACAGCTGAAGGCACTGGATATGGGCCCTGACAAGATTCCAGCAAAGATTCTGAAGACATCTGCTCCAGAACTAGCCGCGCTCCTAGCCAAGCTGTTCCAGTACAGCTGCAACATTGACATCTACTGGCAATGGGAAAAATTTCCTAGCTCTGTCCTGTCTGCAAAAAGCAGGACAAATCAACCTGGCCAATTATCTCCCCATCAGCCCATTCTCGATCATCAGCAAAGTAATGAATGGTGTTGTTGACAATGCTATCAATTGGCACCTACTCAACAATAACCTGGGGCGGGATTCTCCCCTACCGGCAGGGCGGGGGGGTCCCGGTGGGACGGAGTGGCAGGAACCACTCCGGCGTCGAGCCGCCCCAAAGGTGCGGAATCCTCCGCACCTTCAGGGGCTAGGTCCGACCCGGAGTGGTTGGCGCCCCGCCGGCCGGCGGGATAGGGGCTTGGTGCCACGCCAACCGGCGGCGAAGGGCCTCCGCCAGCCGGTGCGAGTCGGCGCATGCACGGGAGCACCAGCGCGTGCTGGTGTCATCCCCGCGCATGCGCAGAGGGATTCGCTTCCGCACCAGGAATGGCGGAAGACCACAGCCTCCGGTGCGGAACAATAGAGTGCCTCCACGGCACAGGCCGGCCCGTGGATTGGTAGGCCCCGACCATGGGCCAGGCCACCGTGGGGGCACCTCCCGGAGCCAGATCCCCCCCGCGATCCCCCAGGAACCCTGGAGCCCTCCCGCACCGTCAGGTCCCGCCGGTAAGGGACCTACTCTAATTTACGCCGGCGGGACCGGCTACAGACAGGCGGGGCTTTGGCCCATCGCGGGCCGGAGAATTTGGGCGGCCCCTGTGCCCATTGAGTCGCGTCGGACCCCGCCATTCTCCGAGGCGGGCGGCGCGACTTACGCCGGGCCGGTTTTTGGGGGGTGGTAGAATTGGGAGGACGGCGGGGGCAGGATTTACGCCGACCCCCGGCGATTCTCCAACCCGGCGGGGGCTCAGAGAATCCCACACCATCTCACTGATGCTCTGTTTGGGTCCCACCAAGGCCACTAACCTCTTGACCACATTGCAGCATTGCTCCAAACCTGGAAAAAAGCTGAATTCCAGAATGGAGGTGAGGCAGCATTTCACCAAGTGTGGTACCAAAGACCCCTAGCAAGACTGGAGTCAGTGGGAATCAGTTGGGGAAATTCTTCACTTGTTGGAGCCATACCTAGCACAAAGGAAGATAGCTGTGATAGTTGGAGGTCAAACATCTCAGCATCCCAGGGCATCACTGTAGAGGTTCCTCGGGGCAGTGTCCTAGGCCCAACCATCTTCAGCTTTTTCATCAATTACCTTCCTCCATCATAAGGTCAGAAGTGGGGATGTTCACTGATGATTGCACAATGGTCAGCACTATTTACGACTCCACAGATGATAAAGCAGTCCATGTCCATATGCATGGATAATATTCAGGCTTGGGCTGACAAGTGACAGATAACATTTGTATCACACAAGTGCCAGGGTATGACCATCTCCCACAAGAGAGCATTTAACCATCTCCCTTTGACGTTCAATGGCATTACCAACACTGGATTCCCAATTATCAACACCTTGGGAGTTATCATTGACCAGAAACTGAACTGGAGAAGCCTTATAAATAATGTGACTACAAGAGCAGGTCAGAGGCTGGGAATTCTGCAGCGAGTAATTCCTCTCCTGACTCCCCAAACCTGCCCACCATCTACAAGATATACTCTCCACTTGCCTGAATGAGTGCAGCTCCAACAACACTCAAGAAGCTTGACACCATCGAAGAAAAAGCAGCCTGTTTGATTGGCATCCAATCCACCACCTTAATTCCTGGAACTCCCTTCCTAACAGCACTGAGTGTTCCTACAACACATGGACTGCAGCAATTCAAGAAGGCAACTTACCACCACCTTCTCAAAAACAATTAGGGATGGTTAATAAATGCTGGCCAAGACAGCGAAACCCATATCCCATTGAAGAATATTTTTTTAAAAACAAAGCTGTAGAATGCAGAAAGATATCAACGGACTTGCCAAGTCCTGAGAAGTTTCAACTGGTACTCAATCCAGAGAATTGTGGAATGTGGTATTTGGGGAAGACAATACAAAAAAATGCAGCATAAATGATAGATACTTAGAAACATATAAGAACAGAGGAACCTCTGGGTGCATGACCACAGATCCCAAAAGGTAGAAAGACAAGTGGATAATGCCAAGAAAACATATGGGATGCTTTCCTTTAGTCAATGCGCAGAATACAAGAGCATGGAGGTTATGCTAGAATTGTATAAACACAAGATTTTTTTTTTTTTTCGTTCATGGGATGTGGGCGTCATTAGCTGGGTCAGCATTTATTGCCCATCCCTGAGCGCACTTAAGAGTCAACCACATTGCTGTGGATCTGAAGTCACATGTAGGCCAGACCAGATAAGGATGACAAATTTACATCCCTAAAGGGCATTAGTGAACCAGATGGGTTTTTACAACAATTAAAACAGTTTCATGGTCACCTTTTAGACTTTTAATTCCAGATTTTTGTTAAATTCAAATTTCACCTTCTGTCATGGTGGGATTCAAACCCGGGTCTCCAGAGCATGACTCTGGGTCTCTGGATTGCTATTCCAGCGATAATATCACTACGCTACTGCCTGCCGTTAGTTAGACCGCAGTTAGAGCACCGTATACAGTTGAGGTCACCGCACCACAGGAAGGATGTGATCAAAGGATGTGATCACACGAGGGAGGGAACAAAAGAGATTTGCAAGGATGTTGCTGGGGAGAAGTTTAGCTATGAAGTAAGATTCCATAGGTGGGAGTTGTTTTATTTGTAGCAGAGGTGGCTGAGAGAAGATTTTATTGAGATATGCAATATTGAAGAGTAGAATGGATATGAAGGACCTATTTCTGTTCGCAGCAAAGTCACTAGCGAGGGGGTACAGATCTAACTAACTGGTAGAAGAACTAGAGGGGAGTTGGGTAATCTCTTCACCCGGAATATGGTGGGGGTCTGCTTCACTGACAGAAAGTGTGGCAGAGGTGGAAACACTCATTGCATTGAGAATGTAACACGTTGATATGCACTTGAAATGCTGTAATCTACAGGGCTATGGACTAAGATTTCAAAAGTTGCACTAGACTAGATTGCTCTCTTTCAGATTGCACAAAGGGCCATATGACCTCTTCTTTCTGTAAACCTTTATTTCTATTACCCAACATGAATATTGTTCCAAATGTTGAGGAGGAAAACCAGGAGTGTTGTCCTACCAGATAATGAGGCAACAAATCCCATCTCATCTATGGTAGCTCTCAGTTCCTCCGGGTTTGTCTGTTCTGGGTCAAAATGGATCAGCCCTTTCTCTTTGGCCAGTGATACTTTGATCAATTTTACACCTTTCATTTGGGAGATCATGTTCTCTACAGATTGTACACAAGAATGGCATGTCATTCCTCCAATACTAATCACTGCGATGCTGGTTGTGGTTTGAGAGTGTACTTCAGTATCACAGTTGGATTGATGTAATAAGGGTGTAACTGGAATTAATAGCGAAGTCTCATTTTTCATTTCCATGTCAGTTGGAAGATAAACTTTAAAGTTTCCTGGTGGTAGAGCTTCAATTGCTAATTTTAATGATGCTGGATTGGTCAAGATTGAATCATACTCCACGATAACTTTTTTGCTGTCCAAATACGCCATGATGCTCTGTACTCCTGGGAGCTCTTTGACATTTCTTTCGATATTAACAACACAAGACTTGCAATGCATTCCCTCCACGTGGAGAACTACTGTCACAATGTTGTGGGTAGCACTTGTCATTTTGTCGTTGGACGTCAAAGTTTTATTTCTTATTCTATCCTGAGAGTCAATAGGTTTGATCACACCCAGTTTCAGTGAAGCTGGTCTACTCTTGATCGTGGCTTGAAAACCCAAGTTATTAACTTGATTTCTGAGCTCTTCTGGTTGAATCACACGAGGCTGGTATACAATAATTGCTTCCTGTTTGTTAAGGTTGACCTTAACTCGGTTTACACCTTGCAATTTGCCAATTTTGCCTTCAATTTTGTTAACACAGAAGTGGCATGTCATGCCTTCCACTTCCAACTTCACCGTAACTTCAACTGGTGTGGGAATTTTCCTCTCAAGCAAAGATCCATTTTCATTAGTGAGAGATGCTTCAAAGCCCATGTCATCAATCGCCTCACATATCTGCCGGGTGCCGATTATTGTAGGTATGTACTTTACCAATGCATTACTATATTTGAGAGATACGTTAATGCTAACAATACCCTTCTCTTTGGAAATCTGGCCCTCTATTGACTGCACACATGATTGGCAAGTCATACCCACAATATTGATATGTACAGTACTGATACAAACTGGTGGAGGGAATAGTTCACTCAGGCTGGTTTCAAATCCAACATTATTAATGCCAAACCGCAAGGATTCAGGACTTTCTTCTGTAGGACTGTAGACGAGCATACCATTGTGTTTTTCCAAAGGCACCTGAAAACAATAAAATTATTCTAGGTTATTTTAAAAATCTTTAAGAGCTTGAATGAATTTTTTTTTAAACTTAATAACAATAATCTTTATTAGTGTCACAAGTAGGCTTACATTAACACTGCAGTGAAGTTACTGTGAAAATCTCCTAGTCACCACACTACGGTGCCTGTTCGGGTACACTGAGGGAGTTTTCGGAATGTCCAATTCACCTAATCTACATGTCTTTCGGGACTTGTGGGAGGAAACCGGAGCACCCGGAGGAAACCCACGCAGACACGGGGAGAACATGCAGACTCTGCACAGATATTGACCCAAGCCGGGAATCCAACCCAGGACCCTGGCGCTGTGTAGAAACATTGATAACCACTGTGCTACCCAAACTTGGAGACGTGAATGCTGAACTATCTGGCTTCGGAGGAAGAGACTCTGGGAGATTTTCACACCTGACGCTCTTTAGCAAATCCCAACATTGACTCCTACCAAAGCCGGGATAAACAACATTATCATTGATGAGCAGGAGTCAAAACATGTGGGGGTTCGGACCATGATTAGACGTACATGAAAATGGTTCCTGTCAATGCAAGAAAAAAGGGTGTGGTGGTAAGGAGCAGGTTGGAGGTGGTAAAGCAGGGAATTCTGAGATTGGAGGGGAGCAAGGCAACGCCTCTGTTCCTCCTTGTCCACCTTTTAAAAAAAATTAATTGCCTGAACATTTTGTAGCCAGGATCCCGAATGCCACTAGCTTTCACTGTCATATTCGGTGCCACGCCCTAATTGGGACTTTGCTACTGAAAGCAGACCATGCACCTTTGGAGTAGGCAACGTTCCTGGGCTTGATATCAATCTAGTTAGGATAGGAGGGATGCAGGATCAAAAAGTACAATCTGCTAGCACATCATTTTCTCTGGGGCTGGTTGGGTGCGGAGGAGAGGGAAATGTTAAAATACTCCCATTAAAATTGTGTTATATACATTTTAGATAAATAATTCATATAAAACAGACTTAAAAATTATTCTGTCATGAGAACTTTACAAGTACCATAATTCTAGAAATTTTCTCACATGTGCGAGGTGACTTTTTTACACTTAAATGACAATAAAGGTTTTTATAGCAGAATTACAGGTGAAAGCCCGTCCATTGATGGCTGCTTAACAGACATATATCGGGACAAATCTCACAGCGCATTTGTGTTTGAACTGAGTGGATTAGTTCTTCCTTTAAGCAAATTGCCTTGCAGCCTTAAATGCTGCAATATTACAATAAATTTAGGGAAGGAAATTATTTGTGCGAGTGCACTTGTACCACGATAGAATTAAAAAAAAACTAATCTTAAAATAAATCTTGGAACAAGATTGCTTCACACTGGTCACGGAGGTCAAATTACGAAAATGGCCTGTAAAGTGGTTAACCGTAAATTCAGAGTTTTAATGTAGCGCATTAGAGTACTAATTGCACAGTTAATATCATAAAACATAGACACGAAACAAGAAATACTTAGTCTCCAAGGTAGTATAGTTCTGTTGATCTGCAAGTTCACACACATCAATTAATTCAGTAATTATCTACTTTCATGACCTCTAATGACTTCCATAATCAAACAATTTTCCTGCTCCTTTTTAAAAGTATTGAGTGGACTGAGTATTTTTGAAAGAAGTCTACTGATCTAATATTCGTGTGTGCATGTGGAAAATAACTTATTCTGCTTCTGTGGTTTGATAGCTATAGTTGATTGATCGTTGACAACATGCATGCACCAAGGAGAATTTGATTTCCTTTGTGCTAACAAAGATAGAAAGAGCTTGCATTTATATAGCATCTTTCATAACAGCAGGGCATCTCAAAGTATGCCACAGCTAACAGATTGCTTTCCTTGAAGTGTGGTCACTTGCTTTGCAGGTAAATGTGACAGCTCATTTGTGCTTAGCATGTCATTCGAACAGTAAACTGATGTTGAGTGAGAAATAAATGTTGGTCAGGATCCTGAAGGAACATGCCTTCATTGAATAGTGCCAAGAAATACTTTATGATATAGGGCGGGATTCTCCGTCCAAGGACACTGGAATGCATTCTCCGATAGGATGAAGAATCGGGCATTGGGACAAAATTGGATCAGCACTAGGCCCCAACCCAACAGCGAGGTCCATGATGCGCGCCGGCGGGGGGATGTAAAAAAATGCAAATGGGTCTTTGCACCTATTTAGCGGGCCCGGCGCTCTATGCCCCGGCCTCCCGTGTTTCTCCGGTCCCTGCGGCCTGAAATCATG
Source organism: Scyliorhinus torazame (assembly GCF_047496885.1). NCBI lineage: Eukaryota > Metazoa > Chordata > Chondrichthyes > Carcharhiniformes > Scyliorhinidae > Scyliorhinus > Scyliorhinus torazame. The sequence continues at coordinate 170,259,675 of NC_092721.1, read as the reverse complement.
TGGGCACAGATCATTTGTAGTTTTTACCAGTGTGGCCCGGTCAGGGGCCAAGGGGGCAACGGTTGCCCCTTGGCCCACCGCGTGGGCCACCATCCAGGGCCAGGCCCCCCTCCTCAACGTTGCTCTGCCTGCCCATGCCTCCACACCAGACCCCCTCATAAAATCCCCCATAGGACCCCTGTAATAAAGGAACACCCTCCACACACTGCCCCATCCACACACAGACCCCACCCTACACAGACTAGAGAGAAGTCCAGACAAAAGGAGAGGGAAGTGTTATAGCTGTAATACTTAGCTTGCTGCTCCACCTGTCCAGTCCTCCAAGGAGAGCAGCTGTGACCTGCCTTTGGTTCCCACAGATCCATTAGCTGCAAGCCATTCATAGCTTTCCAGTAGTGGGCTGTGATTGACAGCTTCTACAAACTAACTGCAGCTTTGATCCATTCATATCCCTTCACAGTTCAGCAGTCAGTGTTCTTCAAACTTTTTTTCCGGGGACCCATTTTTACCAACCGGCCAACCTTCGGGACCCAACCCAGCCAACCTTCGGGACCCAACCCAACCGACCTTCGCGACCCATACCGGCTGACCTTGGCGACCCATACCGGCTGACCTTCGTGACCCATGCCGGCTGACCTTCGCGACCCACGCCGGCCGACCTGAGCCACCCACCATTTTCTCTTACCTTGTTTGCTGCTGATAAAAATGTAAGAAATGGTTTGGGGTCCCCTTGGCCCCCGTACACGCTCCTCCAATGGAACCTGTTGGATGATGGTGAAACCTTCCGGTGTCGGAAAGTATGGAGTCTCCATCTGTCCAAAGTTCTGAATTTTTTTCCGTAAAATTGTATTAAATAACCTCCCCCGAACTTGTAAAATAAAATAAAAAATAAAATGAATGAAATAAATGAAAACGAAATTAAATGAATAAAATAAATGAATAAACCCCCCCCCGAACTTGTAAAAAAAAATGAATAAAATAAATGAAAAAAATAAAAATTAAATGAATAAAATAAATGAATAAAATGAATTTAAAAAACCCAAACTTGTAAAACAAAAAGCTGCAACCATTTAAATAAAATAGCGGCCGCACCGCGCATGCGCGCCTGATCATCGGCGTGCATGCGCATAGATTTGCGCATGCGCGCCGATATGCGCAATGCGGGCAAATCTTTTTCACATGTTCACGGCCATTTTAAAGGCGTTATTAAAAGCCGGCTGCTGCGCGGGGATTTGAGCGACCGGGAGCGCCGCAAAGGACGGCTCCGCGACCCTCCCGCCACCCACCCGCGGATCGCGCCCCCGAGTTTGAAGAACACTGGCCTCAGTGAAACCTCAATGTTTGTAAACATTGGCCACATCAAAAAGATGTAACTGCATTCCAAGCACTAAGTGTATTCCAATCACTCAAGCATGTGATTTCACTGCACTTACCTCTCTTTACCTGCCCTATTACAGGGGTCGCAGTGGGGGGGGGGGGGGGTCCCCCTATTACAGGGGTGCCTGTGGAGTGTCCCCCTATTATAGAGGTTCCTGTGGGGGATCCCACTTTTGCAAGGGTCCTTGGGGAGGTGGATGTGGGGGCCTACTGTGTCGTGGGTAGGGGGTTCGGGGCCGGGTTGCGGTGGGGGTATTCGGACTGCTTTGTGGTGGGTGTGGGGGGGGGGGGGGGGGGGTTGGTGTGGCTGGCTGCGCAACCTCACTATCAGGCTGACTGCTCAAGAAGGCCATGCAAGAAGATTGTAAAACTGGTGCGATTCAGCTCCGGTGGGAGAACATACTCCCAAACGGAGAATCCAGCCCATACCACCTCTGACAATGCAACACTCCCTCCACCGCACTGAAGTGTCAGCCTTGATTGTGCATCAAACCCAGGAGTGGGATTTGAACCCATGACCTGCTGATTCAATGCCACCAAATTGGCACTCACAGCTAATACTAGCGGCACATAAATAGATACATTCTGGTTTATCTAATTATCTGTACATGCAATCCAATATAATAATTCCTTCGTGTTGAGAGCTTAGTTACTGCTGGGTTGTGATTCATAAAAAATGTATATGAAGACTTAAAGAAAAACAACACAAAATGGTGTGCATTCAACCGGAAGTACAGACAATTTTCAAAAAAAATTCTGTTTTCCTGCGGTCACATCTCATCATCCAATTCACACTGGAACTCAAAACTATCTAAATTAATGTCACAACCCCTTGTGAGAACTGATCCATGTAAAACTTATGAAAAATGCCTTCTCAGCTCACTGCCACTGCACCCTGTTATAAAATCAGCTCAATTTCTCCCATTGTCTCTACAAAATGCACATTTGGTAAATTGTGACTATCATTGATACAATGTCTGTCACCGCAAAGGGTACTTTAGTGATTATGTGAATGGTCTAGTGACGTAACAGTTAGTAAACAGGAGTTCAGACCTCACCATTGCAGTTTGAGAATTTGAATTCAGTTCAACAAAATATAGAAATTTTAAAAAACAATTTTAATATTAATAATCTTTATTGTCGCAAGTAGGCTTACATTAACACTGCAATGAAGTTACTGTGAAAAGCCTCTAGTCGCCACATTCCGGCGCCTGTTCGGCTAGACTGAGGGAGATTCCGAATGTCCAAATGACCTAACAGCACGTCTTTTGGGCCTTGTGGGAGGAAACCAGAGCACCCGGAGGAAACCCACGCAGACACGGGGAGAACGTGCAGACTCCGCACAGAGTGATCCAAGCCGGGAATGGAACCTGGGACGCAACAGTGCTAACCACTGTGTTACCGTGCGGCTATCAGCAAAATTGAAATGAAGCTGTCAGATTGATAGAAAAAGTTTAGTAATGTCCTTGAGGGAGAGAAACCTTCTGCCCTTACCTTGTCTGACCTAGATACGGCTCCAGTCTCTCATTAATATGGTTGACTCCTAACTGCCCTCTCAAGTGGCTTAACAAACCTGTCAAACTACTGTATGGCAGTGGTTCCAGGAGATGGCCCATGCACCTCAGCAGGGAAATTCATGTTGGGCAATAAATGTCGAATGCTTATATGAGTGAATGAAAGAAAACAGACTCACAGCTATTTATTTTTTAAACTATATTCATGAAAACAACTAGTTCTCAAAAGGTTAAACAGTGATTGATGAGAAAATCAGAATTGCAATTCCTTATATTTTGTTATGCATATAATTAGGAATAATTAGAATGCACTGATTCTCAATTAATGGTAGATCCCCTGGGGCTTGTACCTTTGATTTACATCCAAACGCTGAACTATAATTTATCTCGTGATTTGTCATTCAGATCTATTAAATGCTTCTACAATTACTCTGACAATATGCATTCACCTATACTCTTTAATAAAAGGCTGTAATTTGTATTTTGTTCAAGCTTCATGTACAATGACATTACCCAAGTCAGGACAGCTGGTTTATGGTGATCTTAATGAATTATATGCCAATTTTATTACATGACATTACCAGATTGTTAGTGTATTTTAGGAATTGTTTTTTGTGATTCTGTTCATTTGTAATAAGGACCATTGAAAAAGTTGTTTTGTTTTTATTATGAGATTACAAGATTTTCAACAGTATTTTCAGAATCAGTTTCCACACTTCCACTTTTTTTGTGAACAATCATTGGCATTGCTGGTGAAAAATAAACCAAAGTTCTCCTTTTAAAATACACTAGAGTATGCCTCGGTTCCTGGTGGTTGTAAACTTAATATTGTTAAAGGCTCATATCAATGTTCTCTGCTGAGGTTAGAGTTAATTCACATGATTGGTCTGCCTGATTCCAGCTACACAAAGGGGAAGCATGTTCATTCCGCACAGCATGTAAGAACAAAATGCTTTGATGGCCTGATAGTGAGTTAGCATACATTTCTAGATTAAATTTCAGGACTGAAAGGATAGTTTTGTACATACAATTGTCTAGATCTTGATTTTGTGCAATAGTATAACATGTCATAACGAGTCTCTCCTGTTTCTCACTTCCATTTGCTTCTGCAGCCAAGTAGCAGATGCAGGTTGGGGGCTAAATTTGTGGGGAGGCAGGAGGAATCAGAAATTGCAGTGACTGGGCTGAAATTTGTAGGGGTTGGAGATTGCAGGGCAGGGTGCTAATGTAAGCTTGCTGGCTCTGGAGGAAACACTTTTGCTTCGCTTGGCTCACAAGCAGTGTTGCAAATGCACCTATCTTATGGATCCAACCCTTTTTTGCCTCCTTTTACCTGACAGGATTCCCGAGTCCCCAAGAAACCTGGCGACATTGGTTAAAAATAAGAGCCTTTTAAAATGGGGACACTCTGCCTCTGTAAAAGATTACAGTGATCAACCCATCTCCCTAGAGCAGAATGGTCGCTCAACCCATCTCCATTAAAATGGGGCATGTGTGGGATGAAGCCAATTTGGAGTCCGGTTTGAAATGAAAAACATTTTTACTGGACTACATCCCCCCATTCTTGAAGGATAAAATTACGCTCAGCACCTCCTTACAGGAAATCTGGATGAACAGCACCATTGAAAACCACCAAATCCCTTCCTTTTGGATCTGGTGCTTGACAACTCCAACAAGTTAATATGACTCATGATTTGAGCATCAAACTAACACCAACTCAATTCTATGCAACTATTCTATGTGATAGTAACACGGTAAACTCTAATCCCTTGTCCGTTTTGACCTGCCTGACGCCTTTGACACAGTTGATCATCTTCCAATGCGTCTCAGCTGTTGTCTGGCTGGGTGGGATTCCATTCGCCTGGATCCATTCTTATCTATTTAACTGAAGCCAGAGTATCACTCTCAATGGCATGTTACTTATGATAATTGCCCCCACCCCCAAGCCAAGCAGTTTCTTCCGGTCTTGCTGTGTTGAGTGTGAATAGGCCTCCCCTGAGTCTGTGGATTGGACATCCTTCTATAGATTATCATAGAATTTACAGTGCAGGAGGAGGCCATTCAGCCCATCGAGTCTGCACCGTCTCTTGGAAAGAGCACCCTACCCAAGGTCAACACCGCCACCCCATCCCCACAACCCAGTAACCCCACCCAACACCAAGGGCAATTTTGGACACTAAGGGCAATTTATCATGGCCAATCCACCTAACCTGCACATCTTTGGACTGTGGGAGGAAACCGGAGCACCCGGAGGAAACCCACGCACACACGGGGAGGATGTGCAGACTCCGCACAGACAGTGACCCAAGCCGGAATCGAACCTGGGACCCTGGAGCTGTGAAGCAATTGTGCTATCCACAAGGCTACCGTGCTGCCCACTATGATGTGGTGCATGGTTTACTGTCTCCCACAGAAACATGTGGGCTGACACGGTAGCACAAGTGGATAGCACTGGCTTCATAGCGCCAGGGTCCCAGGTTCGATTCCCCGCTGGGTCACTGTCTGTGTGGAGTCTGCACGTTCTCCCCGTGTCTGCGTGGGTTTCCTCCGGGTGCTCCGGTTTCCTCCCACAGTCCAAAGACATGCAGGTTAGGTGGATTGGCCATGATAAATTGCCCTTAGTGTCCAAAAAGGTTAGGAGGGGTTATTGGGTTACGGGGATAGGGTGGAAGTGAGGGCTTAAGTGGGTCGGTGCAGACTCGATGGGCCGAATGGCCTCCTTCTGCACTGTATGTTCTATGTTCTATGATGCTAATGCCCCATCTCTGGAGGCTAGCCGAGCAGAGGCTGTGGCTGGTCTTGAACCTATGAAAAGTGTACCACTCTTCCCCTGGAAGGTTAAACCAGGCAGTTTCTGGGTTCGGTTTAAGACCAGGTATTTGTTTGTCATGTCCAATGATTCCCATTCAATTTTCCAGGTGAAATTTACGTTGATGTCCTGTTTGGGAGGGTTTTTCCAGATCGGTCTTCTTGATAGGAGTAGTACATCGAATGGGCTGAATAGGTCATTCTGGAGTGGCAGGTGGGGGGGCAGTGCATTTTCATTATTTTATGGGTTACTGCAAGTTGGCGGATCTGTGGAGGAGTGATATTTACCAGAACAGGGAACCAAGGGAGTGGTGTTGAGCGCACTGTTCCAGTAATAATACACCTGGTAGCATTCAGTTGGGTGTAAGCTCTGTGTGTGTGTCATGATCTTGACCAAACAGGGGTGCAGTATTCTGCTACTGAGTATGAGAGTGTGAGTGTTCTGGACTTGACAGTTGCATTTAGGTGTATCCAGAAGGTCAGTGTCCTTCCGAAGATCACTCCAAGGTATGTTACAATTGATGTGGAGATGCCGGCGTTGGACTGGGGTGAGCACAGTACGAAGTCTTACAACACCAGGTTAAAGTCCAACAGGTTTGTTTCGATGTCACTAGCTTTCGGAGCGCTGCTCCTTCCACCTTATCCCCATAACCCAGTAACTCCACCTCTTCACTCACCTGAGGAAAGAGCAGCGCTCCGAAAGCTAGTGACATCGAAACAAACCTGTTGGACTTTAACCTGGTGTTGTAAGACTTCGTACTGTTACAATTGGGCAGTGCTTTAACTTGTAGCCATTCATTTGGATGTTAAGCTCTTTATTGGTTTTTGCAGTGTAAAAATGGAATAAGCTGGATACTGTTTTTGCAGGGCTTGGCTTAGAATCATCAAAGCTAATCATTGAATTTACAGTGCAGAAGGAGGTAATTCGGCTCATCGAGTCTGCACTGGCTCTTGGAAAGGGCATCCCACTTAAGTCCACACTTCCACCCTATCCCCATAACCCAGTAACTCCACCTAACCTTTTTGAACAATAAGAGCAATTTATCATGGCCAATCCACCTAACCTGCACATCTTTGGACTGTGGGAGGAAACCGGAGCACCCGGAGGAAACTCACGCAGACACGGGGAGAACATGTCGACTCCGCACAGACAGTGACCCAAGCCGGGAATCGAACCTGGGACCCTGTGAAGCAACTGTGCTACCGTGCAGGCTTGAGTCACCATGGGCGTCATTCTCCGCCGGCGGGAGTCTCCGTTCTGCCGGCACCGGGGGGGTTTCCCGACGGCGTGGGGCTGCCCCACAATGTGAAACCCCATTGACCGGCCGGTGTTACGGAGACTCCCGCCGGCCGGTCGACGCAGAAATGTGGCGGGGCGGGTAGGAGAATTTTGCCCCATGTGTTATATTGTTCACGTTTTGATAAGTCCTCGTTTAGAGTCCTGTCCAAGGTGTCGAAGTTGCAGGCTTGAGTTGCGAGGCAGATGTTGTCGGCATATGTGAATTTTTGAGAGGTAGCTTTTGGAAGAACATTTGCGTACAAGTTGAACATGGTTGGAGCCAATACTGAACTTTGGGGGAGTCCATTAGTTTGTCTTTTCCATGCACTATTTGCCTGACTCTGAAACTTGGATTTTTTAAAATGTCATTTTTATGGGATGAGTCTAGGCCAACTTTTGTTTCCCATCCTTAATTTCCCTTGAGAAGGTGGTGGTGAGCTGCCTTCTTGAATCGCTGCAATCCATGTGGTGTCGGGGGTTGTCATCATCCTCCATCCCATGGACCATACCCGCTGTTCCTGCCAACCCTGGGCAGGTAAGTATCACAGAGGGGGTTGCAGGCAGGAGGAGGGTCTGGGGGGGGGTAGAGGTGGGATAGGATGTCCGTGCCCCTGGTGTGGTGAACCACTGTAATAGGAGATGTAAGGTAGGACCTGCACTACAGGTTCGCCGGTAGCTCCTGCCGGCTGGCTCCGCCCAGGGAGAACTGTATAAATATGCATGACCTCCAGTGCCCTGACATTTCGCCAGCTGCAGCAGGAGGCCACAAATCTGACTATAATAAAGCCACAGTTGTACCCAACTTTAGTCTTTGTGCAATTGATCATGCATTAATTTATTACAGTCAGATATTCCGCAGAATGGATATCCGAATTATGCCCGATCGCCTGCAGCTGGATCCGCACTCGCCCGACACCAGGAAAGACTTTGCTCACTGGCTAGCATGTCATCAACGCGGCGGACCCTGCGCCAACGAAGGCTCAGAACATAAATGTCCTGTACATCCAGACTGAGCTCCAGCGTGTTCCCATTGATCCAAGACGCCACGGATTACACAAAAGCAATGGAACTCCTGAAGGAACACTACGCGCAGAAGGCAAACACGCCCGCTCGCAACTACCTGGTGAGTCCATCGAAGACTTCTATTGGGCCCTAATTCCATTCGTCCGGGACTGTGACTGTCAGGCCGTCACGGCCGCCGAACGCGCAAATCTCCTCATGCGCGATGCCTTCGTGACGGGGATTGCGTCGGACCGCATCCGAGAACGATTACTGGAAGGGGCCACGCTCGAACTGGCGGAGACAAAAACCTTGGCGCTCTCCATGACGGTCGCATCCCGTAACGTACAATCGGACCCCTGCCGCAGCGCTGCCCACCCTTCTACTCCTTCCTATCCCTCCTGGACCCCGCCGACGACCTCCTCAGCCGGGGCCCTGCCTTCCCAATATGCCTGCGCCGCACGCCGATCCGCGTACCTCGGGGGTCCCCACTGATACTTCTACTGTCAGCAGAAGCACCCCCGCCAACACTGCCCGGCCCGCACTGCAGTTTGTAAAGCCTGCAGTAAAAAGGGCCACTTCGCGGCTGTGTGCCAGGCCCGCACAGTCGCTGCGATCGCGCCCGCTATCGCCCCCTCCCCCATGCCAGACGCACAATGGGAGCCGCCATCTTGTCCCCCTTCGGCCACGTGCGCCCCATGGGCACCGCCATCTTGTCCTGACCCCGCAATGTGCGCACCATGGGCGCCGCCATCTTTCCCCGACCCCGCAATGTGCGCACCATGGGCGCCGCCATCTTGTACCCTACAGGGTATCCAGACATCCCGACATCGGAACCGCACACGCTCGCCACCCGAAGCATCCGATGGCTACCCGCAGCTCACTTCGATGACGCTGGACCAATCTCGCCCGCACAACCTTGCCACCACGTCGATGACGGTTAAAATCAACGGCCACGTGACCTCGTGCCTGCCGGACTCCGGGAGCACCGAAAGCTTTGTTCACCCAGATACGGTAAGGCGCTGCTCCCTCGCGGTCCACCCTGCCAATCAAAGGATCTCCCTAGCCTCCGGATCCCACTCTGTCCCGATCCAAGGCTTTTGTACGGTCACCCTCACGGTCCAGGGCGTAGAATGTAGTAACTTCCGCCTCTATGGCCTTCCTAATCTCTGCGCTGCACTCCTGTTGGGCCTGGACTTCCAGTGCAACCTCCAGAGCCTCACCCTCAAATTCGGCGGGCCCTTACCCCCCTTATCGTTTGCGGCCTCGCGACCCTCAAGGTCGATCCCTCCTCCCTTTTTGCCAATCTAACTGCGGATTGCAAGCCCGTTGCCACTAGGAGCAGACGGTACAGCACCCAGGACAAGACCTTCTTCAGGTCCGAAGTCCAGCGGCTGCTTAAGGAGGGTATTATCGAGGCCAGCAACAGCCCCTGGAGAGCCCAAGTGGTAGTGGTTAAAACTGGGGAGAAACACAGGATGGTGGTGGACTACAGCCAGACCATCAATCGATACACGCAGCTCGACGCGTACCCCCTCCCACACATATCTGATATGGTGAATCAGATTGCGCAGTACCGGGTCTACTCAACAATTGACCTGAAATCAGCCTACCACCAGCTCCCCATCCGGAAGTCGGACCGGCCATACACTGCCTTCGAGGTGGACGGTCGCCTCTACCTCTGCCTTAGGGTCCCTTTCAGTGTCACAAATGGGGTCTCGGTCTTCCAAAGAGAGATGGACCGAATGGCCAACCAGTACGGTTTGCGGGCCACCTTTCCGTACTTAGATAATGTCACCATCTGCGGCCATAACCAGCGGGACCACATTGCCAACCTCGAGAAATTCCTCCGCACTGCCACTATTCTCAACCTAGCCATTCTCGGCTATATAGTCCAAAACTGACTTCTCGGGCCCGACCCCGACCACATGCGCCCACTCATGGAACTTCCCCTCCCCCAAGGCTCTCAAACGCTGCCTGGGATTCTTTTCCTACTACGCTCAGTGGGTCCCAAACTATGCGGACAAGGCCCGCCCACTCATCCAGTCCACCAAATTCCCCCTCGCGGCCAAGGCACAACACGCTTTCGCCCGCATCAGAGCAGACATCGCCAAGGCCGGGATGCGCGCAGTGGACGAGTCACTGCCTTTCCAAGTAGAAAGCGACGCTTCGCCCTTGCCGCCACTCTAAACCAGGCAGGCAGACCCGTGGCATTCTTTTCCCGCACCCTTTATGTCTCTGAAATTCGACACTCATCCGTCGAAAAGGAGGCCCAAGCTATAGTTGAAGCTGTGCGGCATTGGAGGCATTACCTGGCCGGTAAGAGATTCACTCTCCTCACAGACCAACGGTCGGTAGCCTTCATGTTCAATAACACACAGCGGGGCAAGATCAAAAATGATAAAGTCTTGCGGTGGAGAATCGAGCTCTCCACCTATAATTACGAGATCTTGTATCGCCCCGATAATCTCGACGAGCCCCCAGACGCCCTCTCCCGAGGTACATGGGCCAGCGCACAAGTGGACCAACTCCGGGCCCTACACGACAGCCTTTGTCACCCGGGGGTCACTCGATTGTACCATCTGGTCAAAGCTCGCAATCTGCCCTACTCCGTCAAGGAAGTAAGGACAGTCACCAGGGACTGCCAGGTCTGTGCGGAGTGCGAGCCGCACTTCTACCGGCCAGATCGTGCGCGCCTGGTGAAGGCTTCCCGCCCCTTTGAACGCCTCAGCGTGGATTTCAAAGGGCCCCACCCCTCCACCGACCGTAACACGTACATTCTCAGTGTGGCCCATGAGTACTCCAGATTCCCCTTCGCCATCCCATGGCCCGATATGACGTCTGCCACCGTCATCAAGGCCCTCAGCACCATCTTCGCTCTGTTTGGTTTCCCCGCCAACATCCACAGTGACAGGGGATCCTCATTCATGAGCGATGAGCTGCATCAGTTCCTGCTCAGCAGGGATATAGCCTCCAGCAGGATGACCAGCTACAACCCCCGGGGAAACGGGCAAGTAGAACGGGAGAATGGGGCGGTTTGGAAAGCCGTCCAGCTGGCCCTACGGTCCAGGAACCTCCCAGCCTCTCGCTGGCAGGAGGTCCTCTCTGACGCTCTACACTCCATCCGGTCACTATTGTGCACCGCCATTAATAACACACCCCATGAACGTGTTTTTACCTTCCCCAGGAAGTCCACATCCGGGGTGTCGCTCCCGACTTGGCTCGCTGCTCTAGGACCGGTCCTTCTCCATAGACACGTCCGACTCCACAAGACGGACCCCTTGGTGGACAGGGTTCACCTGCTCCACGCCAACCCTCAATATGCCTACGTTAAGTTCCCCGACGGCCGCCAAGATACTGTCTCACTCAGGGACCTGGCACCGTCAGGTTCCACCCGATCACACCCCCCTCCCCACCAATGCCCCCCCCACCTCCCACCGCGCCGCCAATGTTGACCCCACCAGACCACCCCCCCTCCCCTTTTCCGCACAAGAGGACGAAGAGGACTTCGGCACGCTCCGGGAGTTCCCCGATGACTGGCCAGCATCAGCACCGCCACCACCGCCATCAGTGCCACCTCCACCACCGCCAGCACCGACTTTGCTGCCACCATTATGCTGCTCCCAACGAAACACCAAAGCACCGGACCAGCTGAACCTTTGACGGCCTCCGGACCGTCAACATGGACTTTTCTTTCCCTACCACTGTACATAATTGCACTAATTGTATATAGTTTCACATCACCCCCGCCGGACTCATTTTAAACAGGGGGTGAATGTGGTGAACCACTGTAATAGGAGATGTAAGGTAGGACCTGCACTACAGGTTCGCCGGTAGCTCCTGATGGCTGGCTCCGCCCACGACGAACTGTATAAATATGCATGACCTCCAGTGCCGTGCCATTTCGCCAGCTGCAGCAGGAGGCCACGCATGTGACTGTAATAAAGCCACAGTTGTACCCAACTTTAGTCTTTGTGCAATTGATCGTGCATCACCTGGCCAGTCCCCTCCCCCCCCCCCCCCCAACTCGGTGAACCTGGAGGTGGTCAGAGCGTCCCGTGCATGTTGGCCCTAGTGCATACATTGTGTGATCTCCTGTGCCTGCCCAGGAACTATGTCCTGCCCTTCTTCACCTTCCCCCGCATCCTCCTAGCTGGACAAAGAATAGCGTTCATCCTTCTCCAGCATGTCACCCCTCTGCTGCGCGATGTTGTGGAGGATGCAGCAGCCACCATTATATGGGCAACCCTCCCAGCGCCCAGAGTAGGGCTGCAGCGACTGAGAGAAAGGCCACCATTGCTAGTTGTATTCCAATATCCATTGTCTGCAGGGGGTGAAAGGCCGACATGTTCACATGGTGCGTACCCCCCGTGCCCAACCAGGTCCAATGGCTACATGGTGGCCCCGTTGACACTGTGGGCTCTGTCCCCGCGTGTCCCCTCCGCCAACCCCGCACCCCTGAAATGGCATAGTTTACTGATTTTTGGGGACTCAAATGATTAATACATCGGGAAACAACAGTACATTTCAAAATGATACAGCCAACTTAGAGCTCCCGCACCTCAATATTCCCCACGACAATGCTACAAAACAAGATAGGAACTCCACTGGTACAAAGAACACAACAGCAAAACCAAACCACAGGCATGATGGCATGCACTGCTGTCTCACAGCGCCAGAGACCCGGGTTCGATTCTGACCCCGGGTCACTGTCTGTGTGGAGTTCACACATTCTCCCCGTGTCTGCGTGGGTTTCCTCCGGGTGCTCCAGTTTCCCCCCACAGTCCAAAGATGTGCAGGTTAGGTTAGATTGGCAATGCTAAATTGTTCCTTAGGGTGGGGTTGCAGGAATAGGGTGGGGAATCGGGCCTAGGTAGGGTGGTCTTTCGAAGGGTTGGTGCAAACTTGATGGGCTGAATGGGTTCTGTAGGGATTCTATGATCAGAGTTCTTGTGAAGTTTCCCTGAGCAGCTAGTTGGCTTCAAACATAGACTGCCACAGCTGCCACTTTCCTGAGGTTTTATGGGAGACAATAAAACTTATTATTTCCATGGACTGAGGAGGCAAAGATGAAACCGAAACATGGAGCAATGCTTAATACTTTAATTATATGTCATTCAATATAAGTTGCTGCTTTCACAAGATCTTAAAGTTAATTGCACACTGAAAAGGGTGCAGTACTCAAATTTACATTTAATAGTATTCTATTGTTAAATGTCAAAAGAAATAGGATGGAGGCTATTAGATGATAATGAAGAGCTCTGTGAATGTACAAACCATTCTCATAAACGGGGTTAAACTATTCTTAAATAGCTCCATTCCTCAGTTCCATTATTGAGGAGGCGCTGAACCAAGTCATTCTCACTGCAAACCAGTTTGTCAGCACCTGGTCACTTCACTATCATCTTTCAAAAGATTATTTCTTGCCACGAATGCCTTCTCAATGGCATTTCAGCACTAACTCACTTGTGACTATTGACTAAAACTTTTCAGAACCAAATATAGACTGAAGCTCAGTTTATAATAATAATATTTATTGTCACAAGTAGGCTGACATTAACATTGCAATGAAGTTACTGTCAAAAGCCCCTAGTTGCCACATTCCGGCACCTGTTCGGGTACACAGAGGGAGAATTTAGAATGTCCAGATTACCTAACAGCACATCTTTCGGGACTTATGGGGGGAAACCGGAGCACCCGGAGGAAACCCATGCAAAAACGGGAAGGACGTGCAGACTCTGCACAGACAGGGACTCAAGCCGGGAATCGAACCTGGTACCCTGGCGCTGTGAAGCAATAGTGCTAACCACTGTGCTACCGTGCTGCCCTGTTTTGAAACCGGTGCAGTTATGAAAACACGAGACTCTGATCCTCTGAATGTGTGCAAATAAAATTACTTACTCAGGGTGGAGTTTCTCTCTCAGATTACTGTAGCAGAAAGGGGCAAATTGTTACATGAAAATCTAACAGTACATGAATAGTTCTTGATGGAACTATTCTTAAATGAGACAGGTGCAGGATCTTCGCAGCATTTCCTGTTTCTAGCATCATCATTACCAATCCTAACATCTTCCAGTATGGGGCACTTTGACAAAGTTTGGCAGCATGTGCATTTACTGTTAAGTCTGTTAGAGAGATACCAGACTGTTTGCCACTGAGCCAATGTCAGACCCATCTTCACAACTTTGCAACTGCACAATTGTACCTGTTTGGAATTTTGCACATGTGCTCAAATTGCTGCATGTGTGTAATCACACAAGTTTAAAAATGCTTGTGATAAATATACAGTACTCAGAAACACAACACTGAAACAGGTCATTCAGCCCAACCAGCTTGTGTAAGAATTCATCCTCCATGCAAGCAAACGATCCTGACCACATTTAACCACACTGTTCCCATGTTCCTTGGTGCAATTTGCATTCAACCACCCATCCGATATAATCTTTAAAGTTTACATTATTCCATTGGATTTCCGCCATTTACCATTACATCCTCAAAACCTACTGAACTCTGTCATACATGATCATACTTTTCAAATCCATGCTGATTATTTCTAACTATTTTCTAAATGCAAGGTAGTGTTATCCCTGCCCCGGATCAATGAATTATCATCTGTAAAAGCCCAGATTTCCGCCATCGCCTTTCTTTACAAATGCCGCTCCTGTTCGCTCTCAATAAAGGTCCTGAAATTCTGGAGCCTTGGCAATTTCCTTCCTCCTCCTCCTTGGGGTCCTATGTTGAGTCCCATCAAACTCTGGGGCATGCTGTGAAATGCTGATTGCTGGCATATTTGGCGAGAGTTGGACGACAAATGCGAGTACCCTAATTATTTAGAAATAGGTCCAAGTGCACCCACTCATTCAATAAATAAATGTATTGAGTGAAAACTGGGCCACATGTCCAGTTTTATGTTTTCAGTTTTGAACTCAAATTGTGTTTGTGGATTTCAGCAAATCAGCAAAAATATTGCTACAATGTGCTATAGCAGGGCTTCCCAAAATGGGCTCTGTGGACCCCAGGGGGCCGTGAAGGGTCTCCAGAGACTCCACAAAACTTGCAGCCGCCACATGACTGGTAAATGCCAGTTCGAACATGCAAAATTGTAAAGTAATTAGAGAAATCAAATGAACCAATCTGAGCAAGACTTCTTGAAGTCTTGCTCTGATTGGCCTGTTTAACTTATTCCATCTTGCTGTTGCAGGGCAAAAAGCCCACAGCCAACAGCGAGGCCCAAGTGAGGCAGAAGCCGGCAGGAGTCGAATTGGCCAGAAGCTGGGTGGCAGCGGCGAGAAGAGGCTGTGCAGAGTCTACTGACAGCAGGGCCTCGGGAAAAGAGCGGTGCAGTTCTGGCCTCGGGAAAGGAGCTGGTGGGGTTTTCAGGCCTCGAGAAAGGAGCGGGTGATTTGGGGGAAAAAACAAGGTTTTTTGGCCCTAGTGAAAGGAGCGAGCGCTTTTGGGCCTTGGGAACGGAGGGGGGGGTTTGGGGCCTTACGAACGCAGTGGGGGTTTCTGGCATCGGGAAAAGAGCAGGGGTGGGGTGCTGGCCAGGTCTTGCAAAGTGGTGAGCGTGTGTGTGAGGATGTGAGTGTGAGAATGTGTGTGAGAATGTGAGGGT
Organism: Scyliorhinus torazame; assembly: GCF_047496885.1. Lineage (NCBI taxonomy): Eukaryota > Metazoa > Chordata > Chondrichthyes > Carcharhiniformes > Scyliorhinidae > Scyliorhinus > Scyliorhinus torazame. Next base: position 170,244,083 of record NC_092721.1, on the reverse strand, counting down.
GAGTATGTTTGTGTGCATGAGGGGGATTGCGTTTGTGAGGGTGAGTGTGTTTGTGCGTGTGAGTGTTTTGTGTGTGTAAGGGTGAGGGTTTGTGTGTGAGGTGAGTGCATTTGTGTGGGTGAGGTTCAATATCTGTATGAATGTGAGAGAGGGATGTGAATGTGAGATGTGTGTGAATGTGAGAGAGGGAGATGTGAGCATGTGTCTGAATGTGAGCGAGACATGCACATGTGTGTGAATGTGAAAGAGACGCATGTGTGATTGTGAGAGAGAGATAGGTGCACGTGTGTGAATGTGGGAGAGACAGGAGTGTGAATGTGAGAGACATGAGTGTGTGTGTAATTGTGAGAGAGACATGAGTGTGTGTAACAGAGAGACATGCGCATGAGTGAATGCGAGAGGGTCGTACGCGTGTGTGAATATGTGTGCCTGTGTGAATGTGAGAGAGACATGCACGTGTGTGTGAATATGTGAGAGAGAATTGAGTATGTGTGAATGTTAGAGAGAGAGACATGAGTGTGTGTGAATGTGAGAGACGTGTGTGTGTGAATGTGAGAGAGACATGAGCGTGTGTGAGTATGTGTGAACTTGCGTCGGTGTGGTAAGGCTTAAACAACATAACAGGCTACAAAGCAAAGCTGAGTAGAATCTTCGACAGCAGCGCATCCCTCCCCAATGAACTCAATACATTCTATACTTGTTTCAAGCAGGAAACCATCAAACCATTTTAAACTGCCCCAGAAGCCTTGGACACACCTATACCTACTGTCACAGCTTCCGAAGTCTGATCGGCCTTGCTGAAAGCGAACCCTTGGAAAGCAATGGGTCCTGACGGAGTCCCTGGTCGTGCACTCAGATCCTGCACAGACCAACTGGCGGATGCATTCACGGACATCTTCAACCTCTCCCTACTGCGTTCGGAGGTTCCCACCTGCTTCAAGAAGACCACCATCATACTGGTGTCAAAGAAGTACCAGGCAACGTGCCTCAACGACTACCGTCCGGTGGCTTGACATCTATCAGTATGAAGTGCTTCCTGAGGTTGGTCTTGAGACACATCATACCACCACAACCGGTCCACAGCAGACGCCATCTCCCTGGCCTCACACTCATCCCTGGAGCATCTTGACAACAAGGACTTCTATGTCAGCCTCCTATTCATTGACTACAACTCCGCCTTCAACACCATAATTCCAGCCAAGCTCATATCAAAACTCCAAAGCCTAGGACTTGGCTCCTCCCTCTGCATCTGGATCCTCAACTTCTTGCCCCATAAACCACAATCATAAAGGATAAACAACAACACACCTCCACGATAATCCTCAATACCTGGGTGCCACAAGGTTGCGTACTTAGACCCTACAATACTCCCTTTACGCACACATGACCGTGTGGCAACAATTGGCTCCAACTCCATCTACAAGTTTGCTGATGACACGCCTGTAGTGGGTCAGATGCCAAACAACGATGAGTCTGAGTACAGAAGGGAGATAGAGAACCTAGTGGCGTGGTGTAACAACAACATTCTAACCCTCAAAGTGAGTAAAACTATGGAGCTGGTCATTAATTCAGGAAGCAAAGTTTCATACACACCCCTGTCTGCATCAATTGTGCTGAGGATGTGAGATGGTTGACAGTTTCAAATTCCTAGGTGTGCACATCACCAACAACCTGTCCTGGTCCACCCACGTCGACGCAACGTCCAAGAAAGCACAAACGCACCTATCCTTCCTCAGGAAACTAAGGAAATTCGGCATGTCCATATTGACTCTTACCAATTTTTAAAGATGCACCATAGAAAGCATCCTATCGGGCTGCATCACAGCCTGGTATGGCAACTGCTCAGCCCAAGACCGTAAGGAACTGCAGAGAGTCGTGAACACAGCCCAGTCCATCACACGACCCTGCCTCCTATCCATCGACTCTGCCTACGCCTCCTGCTGCCTTGGGAAAGCGGGCTACACAATCAAAGATCCTTCCCACCTGGGTGATTCTCTCTTCCAACCACACCCATCAGGCAGGAGATATAAAAGTCTGAGAACACGCACTAACAAGTTCAAAAAAAGCTTCTTCCCCGCTGTTACCAGACTCCTGAACGACCCCCTTATGGGCTGAACTGATCTCTTCATACATCGTCTCTACGCTTCATCTGATGACTGTGGCTATGTATTTACATTGTGTACTTATATATGTACTATGTTTTCTCATGTATGGAATGATCTGTCTGGACTGTATGCAGAACAATACCTTTCACTGTACCTCGGTACACCTGACAATAAATCAAACGTGAGAGAGAGACATTCGCATGAGTATAAATGTGTGAGAGAGACATGAGCATGTGAATTAATGTGTGAGAGAGACATGAGCATGAGTGTGAATGTGTGAGGGAGAGGCATGCACGTGAGTGTGAATGTGTGAGGGAGACGTGCACGTGAGAGAATGTGTGAGAGAGACACATGTGCGTGAATATATGAGAGATAGAGGCGTGTGCGAATATGAGAGCGAGGAATGTGTGCATGTGTGTGAATGTGTGAGAGAGCGAGACATGCTTCTAGTTTGCGTTGGTGCTAAGAGCAACCCCTAGAAGTGATTCACTCTCCCCAGTCACGCATATTTATGCAGGGTCTTCCATTCCAAATGCCGCTATCATGTAGCCATTTTGAGTGGGCAGTCCAAGGTCTGGCTGTAATTGAAAGGGTAATCACTTCCTGACACCCATATGTTTGGTTTGTGTATTTAAATTTCCCTTCATGCTTGAATGCATCTCAAGTACCCTGCTGTAAACCAGACCACAATGTTTACAACTAGGAGGTTTTCACTTTTTTTCAGCAGAAAACAATTAACTGCTTTTGATGTGGTTAGGAGCTGTCAACCATAGCCAGATGTTTATAAACATTGTGGTTAGATTCACAGCAGGGTACTTGAGATGCAGTCAAGTGTAAAGGGAAATAAAAAAATAAACAATCCAGAAATCTTGCTGTCTGGAAATGATTGCCTTTCAATTACAATTTACTGAAGGCTATTTCTTTTTGAAAGTTTTTACAAGCCTTGCAGATCTACAGATCTGGTGTTGGCGGGGGGGGGGGGGGGGGCGGTAAAGTCTTGTGGTGTGTTTTGACTTTCTAACAGCTGCAGCTCTCTGCACCACTGAGGTACCAGGTGTAAGGGACATGTGAGTGAAAAAGCAATGATTTTTCACCGTTTCTGTCTGGACTGCTATTTAGCTTCCATGCAGGGGTGACTGTTAGGGGGGGTCCCTGTTATGGGGGCTTTTCTGATATGTGGTATCGGTGATATGGAGGAGTCTCTGATATGTAGTGCCTCTGATATGGGGGTTCTCTGATAAGGGGGTCCTCCATTATGGGGGTTCTCTGATATGGGAGGGTTTCTTATGGGGGTTCTCTGATGGGGGTGTCTGATGGGAGGGGTCAGAGAGGGGTCTCTGATGGGGGGGACTGGTGGATGTCACTGATGGGAGAGCCTGGTGGGTGTCTCTGATGGGGGTCTGGGATGTGGGGTGTGCAGGATTTGCATTGTGAGAGGGAGGCACCCTAATGGACTTTAGGGTATCTACCTTAAAAGCCTATCCCACCGTGAGGTCCACCATAGAACATAGAACATAGAACAATACAGCGCAGTACAGGCCCTTCGGCCCACGATGTTGCACCGAAACAAAAGCCATCTAACCTACACTATGCCATTATCATCCATATGTTTATCATATGTCAGGGGCATGCTGGAAAATACTTGCACCAAACTACGCCTGTCTGAATCCTGGCCCAGAAGGTTAGAACATCCCAGATGCGTGGAAAACCCAGTGTCCAATAGAACATTACAGCGCAGTACAAGCCCTTCGGCCCTCGATGTTGTGCTGACCTGTGAAACCAATCTAAAACCCATCTACACTAATCCATTATCATCCATATGTTTATCCAATGACCATTTAAATGCCCTTAATGTTGGCGAGTCCACTACTGTTGCAGGCAGTGCATTCCACACCCCTACTACTCTCTGAGTAAAGAACCTACCTCTGACATCTGTCCTATATCTATCTCCCCTCAATTTAAAGCTATGTCCCCCCGTGCTAACTATCGCCATCCGAGGAAAAAGGCTCTCACTGTCCACCCTACCTAATCCTCTGATCATCTTGTATGCCTCTATTAAGTCAACTCTTAACCTTCTCTCTAACGAAAACAGCCTCAAGTCCCTCAGCCTTTCCTCATAAGATCTTCCCTCCATACCAGGCAACATCCTGGTAAATCTCCTCTGCACCCTTTCCAATGCTTCCACATCCTTCCTATAATGCGTCGACCAGAACTGCATGCAATACTCCAAATACAGCCGCACCAGAGATTTGTACAGCTGCAACATGACCTCATGGCTCCGAAACTCAATCCCTCTACCAATAAAAGGTAACACACCGTATGCCTTCTTAACAACCTTACTGACCTGGGTGGCAACTTTCAGGGATCTATGTACATGGACACCGAGATCTCTCTGCTCATCCACACTACCAAGAATTTACCATTAGCCCAGTACTCTGTATTCCTGTTACTCCTTCCAAAATGAATCACCTCACACTTTTCTGCATTAAACTCCATTTGCCACTTCTCAGCCCAGCTCTGCAGCTTATCTATGACCCTCTGTAACCTGCAACATCCTTCTGCACTGCCCACAACTCCACTGACTTTAGTGTCATCCGCAAATTTACTCACCCATCCTTCTACGCCCTCCTCCAGGTCATTTATAAAAATAACAAACAGCAGTGGCCCCAAAACAGATCCTTGTGGTACACCGCTAGTAATTGAACTCCAGGATGAACATTTCCCATCAACCACCACCCTCTGTCTTCTTACAGCTAGCCAATTTCTGATCCAAACTGCTAAATCACCCTCAATCCCATGCCTCTGTATTTTCTGCAATAGCCTACCGTGGGGAACCTTACCAAATGCTTTACTGAAATCCATTTACACCACATCAACTGTTTTACCATCGTCCACCTGTTTGGTCACTTTCTCAAAGAACTCAATGAGGTTTGTGAGGCAGGACCTACCCTTCACAAAACCGTGTTGACTATCCCTAATCAGATTATTCCTTTCTAGATGATTATAAATCCTATCTCTTATAATTCTTTCCAAGACTTTGCCCACAACAGAAGTAAGGCTCACTGGTCTATAGTTACCGGGGTTGTCTCTACTCCCCTTCTTGAACAAGGGGACAACATTTGCTATCCTCCAGTCTTCTGATGAAGTGATAAAGCACTTCGACAAGCATTGTTCCCCCTAGAAAAATGAACATTTGAGCACTATATGTTCCGTAAGCGTACCCAGAGACCTGGTGAATCCTTTGACAGTTTTGTCACAGATTTGAGGCTGAAGGCCCAGTCATGCAAGTTTGGTGACTTCAAATCTTACTTAATCAGCAACCAAATTGTCTTTGATGATAAGCTTCGGGCGATATTATTGTGGGAGGAAGATTTGGTGCTGGAAAAGGCAGTGAAGATTTGCCAGGTGAGCGAGATTGTTGCTCAAAGAAGAGGTGCACTCTGCTCAAATATTTTGGCACCAAAACGGATGAAGAAGCCAGCGCCATTAGTGCTGTGACACACATCATGAAGAGACATGGCCATATGGCCATTTTAAGCTGCCAACAGGAGTCACTGCCGCCATCTTGTTCCAAAAATGTGGCACTCAACATCCCCCATGGCAATGTCCGGCCTCTGGAAAAGTTTGTTCCAGGTGCAGCCATGTTGGGCATTTTGCAAAGCAATGCTTTGCGAGTTCCACCATAGATCATGCATGAGCGGTGTATTCTGTAGATGAGATAAACACAGAAGAACAATTTTTCGCTGATCTCATCGCGCCAAGAAATCACACGACTAACAGAAACAAAGATGGAAGCAGAATCAGAACAAAGCATGAAGACAATAAAAATGTTCCGAAACATTTCACGTCCGTACTCAAATCACAGGTAATGCTCAATCATATTTTCATTCGGTGTGACTTTGACCCTAAAGCAACAGCCAACCTTGTAAGCTGACAGGCTTTGCAAAAGCTAATGTGCAGCGAGACTTTGCTAATCAGTCAGGGATCATGATAGACAGCGGCACAAGAACTCTAGAAAACTTTGATGTTTGCAAATTAGTGCTCTCAGTGGCAGGCATAATGCACACAATACTCTTTCATATTGTAGATTTGGATGTGGACTCAGTAATTGGTATAAATCGTGTGAATCCTTGAATCTAGTCGAACGGCTAAATCTCCTAGGCGATAGCTGGTCACCTGAGCACAGTGAATCACTGCAAGGCATTACGGTATGCACGGTGTATGAGGATTTAGAAGAAATCCTAGTGGAAGACGACAAACCAGGCATGGGGATGAAAAAGCTGGTGAGCATTCCACAATTCTGGTTAACAGTCTTGAAGAACGTGCATAGACTCAATGGCATGATACGAGGATATGATGAACCCATATAAAAGCATTTGCGAGATGTGAGTGTTAAATGGACAGAGAATGAAAAGCCATGGAGCTTCACTCTGGAGTTTACATTCGGGCCTAATGAGTATTTCATGAGTGAGGTGATCACTAAAGCAGTTGGACTCATGGCCGCTGGAACCGTGCGTGGATGAGCCGCAGATCATCGACCTCACAGGCTGCGCAATCGATTGGAGGGAGGGCAAAAATGTAACAGTACGAACAAATCGAACGAAACCAAAGTACAGGGGTCGAAGCAATCCAAGAACAGTGATAAGAGCCATATCCAAGGAATCGTTCTTCAACTTCTTCCGTCCCACTGAAGTTCCACAGGGTGGAATTTTGAGGCAAGTTTTGGCGGCCAAACAAATGGCTGATTTTGATCATGGTGCACTATTTCGAAAACGAATAATCCCATCTGCAAAGTTATATTTTTCAGGTGAAAAGACGGATGATAAGGCTGAATCCGAGGCCGACTACTCTGAAAATTTGTTTGAGGTTACTGATGGTTATGAAGGTGAGACGGATGATGAACCCTATGAGCTGCTGGTACATCTCTTCTCCATGAGGCTCCAGAGACAAGGCTCCAGTGGTCTGCAAGCCGTGACGAGGTGGTCACGGGGGACGCCCAGACCACGCTGGACTCTGTGGAGAGCGGGAGTTTGGAGATGGCGCATGTAGAATTCAAGGCTGCTGATCCTACTGACGATCAGCTATTAAGGGAACCTAAGATGCAAGAAATCGTACCGATCTTGAAAAAACAGGCCTTGGGAGATATGTGATATCCTGCTGCAAGTTCTGAAAACGGCTCCAATGACGTACTCCGAACCAACCGGCGACACCGATGTCGAGTAGGAGGACATCGATGAAGATGCTGATTGCGATGATGTGGAGGTTGAACTATTAGGCGACTCTGAAGACGACCTAATGACCATATCATTATGAAGCCCCATGGACCACGAGTTTGATCTAGAAGACCCAGGGCTTGGATCAGCTAAGCCAGAAGCCAGAGTCATCTCCAGTGATGACGAGTAAGTCACTGATGCTCCAGCAAGCCGCGATGAGGTGAGATCGCCAACCATGGCATCATCCTCCATTCCGGCGCCAGAAACCGCGGTGATCCAGCACGTTGATGAGGCCGCAGAAATGGGCGTGCTCACACAGACCAGGGATGAGGAGATGCCTAAACCTCTTTGGACACCTCACCACAGAACGACAGCTATCTCCACGCCAGAGGCTACTACAAAGAAGACAACCAAGGGACACACTATAATACTTCACTGTGTCCAGAAAATGAAAAAGAACAGGCTGGGAGAACCACCAGCCAGTATCAAAAGCATTTGCAGGTAACAAGCAACAAAGTGCCCAAAAGCGACTGGTGACTCAGATATGGCTGTCTTGGACACAGGCCTTTCAAAGACACAGGGTGAAGCATAAGAAGAGCAAGAAGCCGGCAAGGGAGCCAGATTCTGCAGAAGTGGGCACCGACTTGAAACAATGACGTCTGCACAGAATGCAAATGGACATTTTTTGGAAAATTTACTCACCGTACCAGCTACATTCCATATCTGTATAAAATGTAATGTGTAATGTTGCCTGTAAAAAAGAATTTTATATTAATGTTTTGTGAGGAAGGGGATGTGGTGACATGCCTATGGGACATATCATAGTTGGATGGTGTGAGACCTCCAACCAGCAGTAGGTGGTACAGACACACCATGCGATCTCTAGACCAAGGTCATGTGACTTGGGACCCGGATATAAAGAGAGCCACATCCAGTTATCTTCAGAAGAAGAAGGAGAGGGTAATAAGACGTACATGTAATTGGTCAGGTCGAGGTGTAAGTGCCCGAAGGAGTAGCAAGATTCACGATAATGTGCTCTGTTTCAGATTGCCATCCTACCACGGGACACAATAAAAGGAACCTGGTTTGGATATATCAAAGTGTTTGGTGAGTTACTTCATAAAGTACAAGGGACCAAACACAACACTGGCCACAAGGTAAATTTCCAGGGCGGGCCCTCAAGAAGAAGACACCTTCTCAGCCACTTAAAAATAAATTAATAAAAAAGCACAAAGGCAGCCACATCTGGGGATGGACCGTGCACACAATGGTATTTGGCTATGCCCCATCCAGGCAGGCAAGGAGAGCCTTAGGCCTGTAAGGAGGCCTGAAACCCCACCTGCTACCAATTGAATTGCCTCCTACTCCAACCTCCACGTCCTCAGGAAATTGGAGGATGACTAGAAAATCCATATCAACCTCCATTACCTACCTTAAAAGGGGGCAGAATGAGCTTCATCACTTGTCGGCCTTGTTGAGGTGGGTGGCCTTCCCGGGTCCTGAATCCACTTTCTCCAAAATGGCTGGCACCTGGAAAAGGGTCCCAACACTGACATGCTGGCTGGCACCATTTTTTTCCAGTTCCACTCCAACATCACAATTTGGTGGGAAGTATGTGCCTGTGATTGTGGGGGTGTTGGGGTTGGGGGCGGGGGGGGGGGGGGGGGGGGGGGGGGCGCGGCGGCGCTGGGGTGACACAAAATTCAGCACATAGAATATTCAAGTGAGTTGTGAGTTAACTAACTCAAATGTGCTGGTTTTCAGTAACTAATGCCAATATCGGTGAACCTTGGACCACTTCAACCCCTTGGAAAAGGAGCAATGGCATTAATAAATAACGGCCAGTATAGCACAAAATATTTTCTTTTACTAAAGGGATGACTTTTCTTTACTAAATGGATGATATTAGTAATACACAAAAACATATTTAAAAGTTCAGCAAGTATTCAGCGCTGTGGGAAGACTACAGCAATTTTACTGATTCATTTTACAGTAAGGCTGAAGGATCCAGTGTTACTGTTAAAAGTCTACCTGTGATTTAAAATGCTTGTTAAAGTAACATCAGACGCAGGCGCATTTACAGCTCGTGGGGCCCTGTGCTCAGCTTCATTTTGAGGGGCTCCCATCCCAAGATCTGAAGGCTGAAGCACACCCCTCATGCACACTCTCTCTTTCTCCCCCCCTCGCGCACACTCTCTCTTTCTCCCTCCTTCGCGCACACTCTCTTCCTCCCCACCCCTCGCACGTGTTCTCCCTTCCACCCCACCCCTTGCACACACTCTCTTCCTCCCCACCCCTTGCATTCTCTCTCTTTCCCCCACCTCGTTCACACACTCACTCTCCTCCCCCAGCCCCTGCTCACCACCAGCACCAAAAGTGGAGTGGCAAATTTTGAGATGCAGGAGCTCTAAAGAAAACGTGTTGGCTTTATAATTTGTTACATTATTTTCCTATGTATTAATCATTTGAGACCCCAAACATTAGTAAAACTATGCTTTTTCAGTGAAAATTATTTGTGTTCGTTGGCATTTTATTTTGAACCATGAATCATTGAATCAATAATATTCAGCAGAGCTAGAAATTCATTATTCAACAGTTTAATTATGTAGTTCAAGCCTATTAAAACATGAATAAAATAAATGATTATTTACAGAATATGGAGAAAACTGGGGAAATAGAGTTTAGACTCAGATCAACTATAATGCCAGAAGAAGAAAGGGCCTGTGTTCATATCTAGAATCTATTGAATGGGGCTTGGCACGCATGTGCAATCATTCATGCATCAAGTTCTTTCTTCAATCAATTTAAACTAGTCCAGATCTCAAAGAACTATTAGTCAGCTAAATTCTTGGCTCGCGTAGTATTTCTCCCATTTTCTCCAGCGTTCAAGGTTAATGTTATCAGTACCAGCCCCTGATCAATCGCAGTGCCTCAAACGAAGCTAAGGCCATTTATGCATTTACATTCAAGCAATCAATATCTAAAATATTTGTACTGTACTGTATGATGTTCAATAGAGAAAATGAATACAAAACAAATATATTAACATTTCAGCCGTATCCTAGTCCTCAATCATAACCACCATGCTAAGACTTTCAAAGGGCCTATGTGGCTTTTCTGGCTTCTACCAGAACTTATAAAACTTTGCCATGGGAATACCACCTGATCAGTTTTTTTCCCAATGAAATGAATGAAATTAAATGAAATGAAAATCGCTTATTGTCACAAGCAGGCTTCAATGAAGTTACTGTGAAAAGCCCCTAGTCGCCACATTCCGGCGCCTGTTCGGGGAGGCTGTTACGGGAATTGAACCGTGCTGCTGGCCTGCCTTGGTCTGCTTTCAAAGCCAGCGATTTAGCCCTGTGCTAAATGTGCGAAAAGTCAAAATGCGCTTTTGACTTTCAATTGTGGCTTTAGTTAACTTCAGCTGTATCTGACACCCAGACATGCAATCTTGCCAACATTTGAGGATACGTTCTGACCACTTATGGAAACAACTTTCTTTTTCTTCTCTATAACTTATTTCTCTCAACAAGCGCACTCCAATCTCTATTTTTGAAGCCTTTCTTGATACCTGTAAATTGAACCCATTCTTACAGCAGATACAACAAGTTGCAGAAATAATTTTCTCAACAAATGAAATATGATGATACAATAACTAATATTATGATTTGAGGGATTGTAAGGACGTGGAATGTTTCCATTAGAAACTGTGGGAGGAATACACTCCATCATGTAGCTCATAGCTGAGAAGCAGTGGACAGTTCTTTTTGAGGGCTGTGCAGTGACAATGATGAGTCAAATAGTTTCCATCTGTGCTATGAAATTCTACAGCCCCCCCCCCCCCGAAATCAGATATCATCTTAGGAGTATGCTGCTGATTAAATCCATTACTTCCCAATATGTTGAGTAAGGAAGGAAATTCTTGCCTGCACACTCAACTATTTTTTCCCTGACATACTATCTACTCTATTTCTGACCAATTATCATAGTTTTGTAATATACATAGTTAATTTTAGGTATTGTAGTTATGTATAAATGAAGTGAAAGGCATAACATCCCGGGTCTAAACAAATCTCCATATTCTTAGAGAATTTGGCTTTACATGACCCAAGGCTAATAAAATATTTATTAGCTTGGGAAGTCTAAAGAGGTCGTAGCCCTGGGTGCTGAGCTTCTGTTACAGAGGCCATTGACTTGCTCCGCTCCAGCTTGCGATAATACAAAGGAAGAAAGGACATTAGTCGAAAAGCAGAATATCTTGTTGTTTCTGAGGGAATGCAGGTCCAAAGTAGACTGAAATTGCCTCACCTCAGTGCTGTGGTGAAGGATTTACCTGCAGAATGAGTTTCTCTCTCCAGGTGAGCTGGCGGTGCTCTCCTGTGCACCACATCCTATTGCAATGGCGGCTGCACCTTGAACACTGTAATGACTTAGACCAGGCCTTTGAGATTGGGCAATTGGAATACGAGTTCCCTGATTAGTAGGCCAAGCAGGGAACATCTACTTTGTATATAACAGGGACTGTCAGATCCTCTGCACTCCCAGTGTAGACAGCAAGCTGAGTGCACATGGTCGTAATGCTGTTGGTTTTGTTAATAAAAGGGATTCTGGTGAAGGGACTTCTGCCTCCTTGGATTTATTACATACACTTAACAGACAATTGCATCTCAATGCCAAGGGGAGCCTCCCCATGTCGATGCCGCTTTCAGGAGGTTCACTCCTGAAGGGGCCTGGATACAAACAGGTCTCCCACATGAAGTCAGACACACAGACACCCTCACTACCACACAATCAATATTTTCCGAATGGGGGATGCAGGGTGAAGGAGAGGGTAGGAAGTGAAGTGGGGCGGGAATGGGGTGTGAAGGGGGACGGTGGGGTGAAGGAGGGGAGATGGGGGGATGAGGGATGGGGTTGCATGGGGGGGGGAAGGATGGTGAAAGGGATGAGGGATGCCAGTGAGGGAGGGTGGTAGCAGTGAGTGAGGAGGAATAGGGAGGTGAAGGAGAGGGGATGGGAGGGTGAGGGATGGAGGTGCAGAGGGGGATGAAGGGTGAAGGGGATGAGGGATGGGAGTGAGGGAGGGGGATAGCAGTAAGTGAGGGGGAATGGGAAGGAGAGGGGATGCAGGTTGAGGAAGGGGGTGCGGTGTGAAGAAGGGAGGTGGCGAGGGAGGAGGGACGGGGATGGAGGGATGGGTGTGAGGAAGTGAAAATGGGGTGAAGGAGGGGGGATAGTGAGGTAAAGATGCAGTGAGGAAGGCGGATGGGGTGAGGGTGGGAGATGGAGAGTGAAGGTGGGGGCTGGGGGAGAGGGGGTTCGGTAGGTGGGGTGGGGGTTAAATGGCTGCAATCCTGGCTTCCGTCACCCAGGGCTGGGATTTACAGGTGCGCACTGCCAAATCCAACCCCACCCACGTGACAACCGCTTGCGCATGTGCTTTCTCAGATTCGAACTCCCGAACGTGCGGCAGAACTACAACTCCCATTATGTACCATGGGCTGGGTCTCGCCCTGATTCCACACTGTTCCTCCTCATTGCACAGCCACGCAGCATTACAAGCCCCATGGGTAATGTATCTCTGACAGGTGATTGTGTCAGGAAAGAGAATGACTCAACAGAATGATGTAAATCCTGGAAAGAATTTCATAGTAGTTCGTCCCTGATTAGCTGTGAGAGACCCGCTCATCATTTTGGGGCCCTATCAGTCGGGACCCTGTGCCAGGGTACAGTGTGTTTCACTGTAAATGAACGTAGTTTCATTAAAGATAGTCAGTATGGCTTTGTGAGGGGCAGGTCATGCCTCACAAGCCTTACTGAATTCTTTGAGGATGTGACGAGACACAGTGATGAAGGTTGGGAAATGGATGTGGTGTATAAGGATTTCAGTAAGGCATTTGATAAGGTTCTCCATGGTAGGCTCATTCAGAAAGTCAGGGGGCATGGGATACAGGGAAATTTGACTGTCTGGATACAGAATTGGCTGGCCAAAAGAAGACAGCGAGTGGTAGTGAATGGAAAGTATTCCGCCTGGAGGTCTTTGACCAATGGTGTCTCACAGGGATCTGTTCTGGGACCGCTGCTGTTTATGCTTTTTATAAATGACTTGGATGAGGAAGTGGAAGGGTGGGTTAGTAAGTTTGCCGATGACACGAAGGTTGGTGGAGTTGTAGACAGTGTTGAGGGCTGTTGCAGGTCACAACAGGACATTGACAGGATGCAGAGCTGGGCTGAGATGTGGCAGATGGAGTTTAACCTAGATAAATGTGAAGTGCTTCATTATGGAAGATTGAATTTGAATGCTGAATACAGGGTTAAAGGCAGGATTCTTGGAAGTGTGGAGGAACAGAGGGATCTTGGGGTCCACGTACATAGATCCCTCAAAGTTGCCACCCTGGTTGATAGGGTTATTAAGAAGGCGTATGGTGTGTTGGCTTTCATTAACAGGGGGATTGAGTTTAAGAGCCGCGAGGCTTTGCTGAACTTTATAAAACCCTAGTTAGATCACACTTGGAATATTGTGTCCAGTTCTGGTCGCCTCATTATAGGAAGGATGTGGATGCTTTGGAGAGGGTACAGAGGAGATTTACCAGGATGCTGCCTGGACTGGAGGGCATGTCTTATGAAGAAAGGTTGAGGGAGCTAGGGCTTTTCTCACTGGAGCGAAGAAGGCAGAGAGATGACTAGCTAGAGGGGCACAAGGTGATGAGGGACATGGATAGAGTGGATAGCCAGAGACTTTTCCCCAGGGTGGAAATGGCTGTCAAAAGGGGACATAATTTTAAGGTGATTGAAGGAAGGTATAGGGGAGGTGTCAGAGGTCAGATCTTTACACAGAGAGTGGTGGGTGTGTGGAATGCACTGCCAGTGGAGGTGGTGGAGTCAGAGTCATTAGGGACATTTAAGTGACTCTTGGACAGACACATGGACAGCAGTAAATTGAAGGAATGTAGGGTAGATTGATCTTAGTTCAGGATAAATGGTTGGCATAACATTGTGGGCCGAAGGGCCTGTACTGTGCTGAACTGTTCTATATTCTAAAGCCACCCTGCCATCAGCTGCATTGTGACACTATCACAAAAACTTGCCAATAATTGAGTCGAAACTATCCTGTTTAAAGAAATTCTCTTTGTACAAAGATCAACCTGGATAAGTGCGATTTCAGGCACATGCCGAGTTCAGATCACACTGATTTATAATTTCTGAATTTTTTGTTTTGGTTAATCCTCATCGAATGGGACATTCTGTCTGAAATTCTCTTTTGCACTAACCTGATCAACAGTTGTCACCTTCTTGCCCGAATTACACTTCTGTGAAACTTCGCCTTCTTCACACTGAAGAAACTTTCTATTGCTGTCATGCTCCATTTGATCACTAACAGTCCATGGGGTGCGCACACTGGCAGCTGAGTGACTTGTATTTCCAGACACCAGGATAGAGAGGCCATCACCATTCGGATCTGAACCTGCACTATCTGGCTCCACTTTATTTTGAAATCCACTCCACGGGGTTTCTCTTTTAAATCGCCTCATGGTACGATAGTCCGGGAACACAAAAGTAAGCTGACACACACAATGCTCAGTAACACAATGGAATTTGACAAGGTTGAATCGTGCTGTGAAGCCCAGGTAAACAGCGGTACACTGATTTAGTTCTCAATGGTTAAACAAATACAGGAAACTGCACACAGTGGTACACCCCCTTCGAACACTGGCTAACAACTTTCTCTCTGCACTCTTCGCAGTTCAGCGAACCATCTGCAGCACCATTAGTCTTTGCGCACGGCACGCCAAACTGAAAGCAGTTAGATCCCTGTATCTATTACAGAACGAGTAGTGAAAAGTCTTGCGCAACGTTCCCTTAGTTTGTGACGTTAGTGTTGATATTACTAAACATTGTGAACTTGTGAAATACTTTGAAGCCTTTGTTGACACCGCTGTGGTAGTTTTTAATAGACTTGCTAGTTTTACAGATGCCCCCCTCTTTATCATTTTTGATTCATTCACGTTTCAGGTATTTCCTCTTTCACTAAGAAAATTAAAAAATTTTGCTCAATTTCAACACATGCTATCATGCGTTGTCAAAATGAATTTAAATCACCTGAATTAGATCAACAGATTTTGTATCGGAAAACAGCATGAAAATGGTTTTTCATTTATCTTGCACTTACAAAACACGATTTGGACTTCCGGTTGCGGCGATGCGGAGCTAAGCCGCACATTTTGCCAGCTCCCGCTAGAACGGACTTATGGGCTCTCCAGAGGAGCCCCAACGGAAATTTTTCGACGACTTCCCGTGTGGGAAGGTGAGGGCAAGGTCCCCCTTCCATACTATATGGAGTGGACCAGAAGTGGAGCGGTTAAAAAAAGCGGCTTTGGAGCAGCGAAAGAAAGGAGGGAGAAAAAATAAGATGGCGGAGGGCGGAGATCGAGCAGCATGGGGGCCGGAGCAGCAGGAGTTTCTCAGGCGCTGCGTGGAGGAGCTTAAGAAGAGGTGCTGCCGCCACAGCTGACGGCAATCGAGGGGCTGAAGGAGACCCAGAAGGCCCCAGGGGTAGAGATCCGAGAGGTGCAGGAAAAAGCCACCGAGAACTAGGACGAGATCTTGGGCCTGGCGGTGAAGATGGAGGCGCACGAGGCGCTGCACAAGAGGTGGGCCGAAAGATTCGAGGTCCTGGAGAACAGGTCGAGGAGGAAGAATCTTTGGATTCTGGGTCTCCCTGAAGGGGTGGAGGGGGCCGATGCCGGGGCATATGTGAGCACGATGCTCCATTCGCTGATGGGTGCAGAGGCCTCTCCGAATCCCCTGGAGCTAGATGGGGCTCATCGGGTCCTGGCGAGGAGACCCAAGGCCAACGAGCCGCCAAGGGCGGTAGTGGTGAGGTTTCATTGTTTCGTGGCCAGAGAGTGTGTCCTGAGATGGGCCAAGAAGGAGCGGAGCAGCAGGTGGGAGAATACGGAGAACCGAATCTATCAGGACTGGAGTACGGAGGTGGCAAAGAAGAGAGCTGGTTTTAATCGGGCCAAGGCGCTGCTGCATAGGAAGGGGGTGAGGTTCGGAATGCTGCAGCCAGGGCGATTGTGGGTCAGATTTCAGGATCGACACCACTACTTTGAAACGCCTGAAGAGGCTTGGACCTTTATACAAACTGAAAAGTTGGACTCAAACTGAAGGTCTGTGGTTGTGGTGGGGTGTCGGTTGTATACAGGGTTTTAACTATGCGTAAGGAATGTTCCACGGTTGGGGCGATGGATGGGGAAGGGGGAAGAGATCTGATGGGGAGATTGTGGGGAATGTGGGCGCCGGTGCAGTAGGTAGGGGAGGCCCGGGGATGCGGGAATTGGGATAAGGCCGCAACAGGAGTTGCGCCAGAGGGGGCGGGGCAGGCTCAGGAAAGCGCGGGCTTTTTCCCGCGTTAGGGAAGGACGGAGGGGCGGGATGGAGGAGCGCACACCAATTGCTGGGGAGGAGGAGGAGGGGGGATTTCCACACGGGGGGGTCAACGGGAAGGCGGGGGATGCCGGGGTCAGCAGGTGTCAGCTGACTTACGGGAGTGTTATGGGGGGAGCAAAAGAGCTAGATACGGATCTAGCGGGGGGAGGGGGAGAGGGGGGGAAATAGGGTTGCTGCTGCATTGGTCGAGTGGGAACTGAAAACAGAAGAGGTGGTCGGGGCGGGGGTCCCCCGTCTGGGGGACTGGAGGGTGCGGGAGGCGCGGGCACGGGACTGGCCTAAAACAGGAGATGGCTAGTCGGCGGTGTGGGGGGGGGGGAGCCCCCCAATCGGGCTGATAACGTGGAATGTGAGGGTCCTGAATGGGCCGGTTAAGAGGGCCCGAGTGTTCGCGCACTTAAAGGGACTGAAGGCAGACGTGGTCATGCTTCAGGAGACACATTTGAAGGTTGCAGACCAGGTCAGGTTAAGAAAGGGATGGGTAGGACAGGTATTCCATTCGGGGCTGGATGCGAAGAATAGAGGGGTGGCAATACTGGTGGGGAAGCGGGTGTCGGTTGAGGCCAAGAATATGGTAGTGGACAATGGAGGTCGATACGTGATGGTGAGCGGTAGGCTGCAGGGGGCGTGGGTAGTATTGGTAAACGTATACGCCCCGAACTGGGACGATGATGGATTTATGAGGCGTATGTTGGGGTGCATTCCGGACCTGGAGGTAGGAAGCTTGATAATGGGGGGGGTTTTAACACGGTGTTGGACCCAGCATTAGATCGTTCCAGATATAGGACGGGGAAGAGGCCGGCTGCGACCAAGGTGGCGTTTGGATGTGGGATTACTGGCAGATGAGGAGGTGTGCGGGAGGGTACGGGGATGCATTGAAAGGTATTTGGAGGCCAACGACAATGGGGAGGTGCAGGTGGGGGTAGTATGGGAGGCGCTGAAGGCAGTGGTCAGGGGAGAGTTAATCTCCATCAGGGCTCACAGGGAGAAGAGAGAGGGCAGGGAAAGGGTGAGGTTAGTGGGGGAGATTTTAAGGGTGGACAGGAGATACACAGAGGCCCCTGAAGAGGGACTACTCAGGGAGAGGCGAAGTCTCCAGACGGAATTCGACCTGTTGACCACAGGGAAGGCAGAGGCACAGTGGAGGAAAGCACAGGGGGCGACGTATGAGTATGGGGAGAAGGCGAGCCGGATGCTGGCACATCAGCTCGTAAGAGGATGGCAGCGAGGGAGATAGGTGGAGTAAAGGATGGCAGGGGAACTACGGTGCGTAGTGCGGTGAAAGTAAATGAGGCATTTAAGGCCTTCTATGAGGAGATGTACAGATCTCAGCCCCCAGCGGGGGAAGAGGGGTTGCGACGATTTCTGGACCAACTGAGGTTCCCGAGGGTGGAGGAGCAGGAGGTGGCTGGTTTGGGGGCGGCAATTGGGTTGGAGGAGCTGATTAAAGGACTGGGGAGCATGCAGGCGGGGAAGGCCCTGGGACCAGATGGGTTCCCGGTTGACTTTAACAGGAAGTACGCGGACCTGTTAGCCCCGTTGCTGGTGAGGACTTTCAATGAGGCAAGGGAGGGGGGACCCTGCCCCCGACAATGTCCGAGGCGATGATCTCTTTGATCCTGAAGCGGGATAAGGACCCACTGCAATGTGGGTCGTATAGGCCGATTTCGCTCCTTAATGTGGATGCTAAGTTGCTGGCAAAAGTGCTGGCTACAAGGATTGAGGACTGTGTCCCGGGGTTGATTCACGAGGACCAGATTGGATTTGTAAAGGGCAGGCAGCTAAACACCAATGTGCGGAGGCTCCTAAACGTGATTATGATGCCATCGGTGGAGGGAGAGGCGGAGATAGTGGCAGCTATGGACGCGGAGAAGGCCTTTGACCGAGTAGAGTGGGAGTATCTCTGGGAAGTGTTGCGGAGGTTTGGGTTTGGGGAGGTGTTTATTAGTTGGGTTAAGCTCCTATATAGAGCCCCGGTGGCGAGTGTGGTTACAAATCGGCGGAGGTCGGAGTATTTTCGGCTGTATCGATGGACGAGGCAGGGGTGCCCCCTGTCCCCCCTGTTGTTTGCATTAGCAATTGAACCTTTGGCCATGGCATTAAGGGAGTCCAGGAAATGGAGGGGGGTGGTCCGAGGGGGAGAGGAGCATCGAGTGTCGCTGTATGCAGACGACCTGTTGCTGTATGTGGCGGGTCCAGTGGAGGGGATGGTGGAGGTCATGCAGATCCTAAGGGAGTTTGGGGACTTCTCGGGCTATAAGCTCAATGTAGGGAAAAGTTAGCTCTTCGTGGTGCATCCAGGGGACCAGGGAAGAGGGATAGACGACCTACCGTTGAGGAGGGCGGAAAGGAGCTTTCGGTATTTGGGGATCCAAGTAGCTAGGAGTTGGGGGGCCCTGCATAAACTTAACTTGACACGGCTGGTGGAGCAGATGGAGGAGGACTTCAAACGATGGGATATGTTGCCACTCTCGCTAGCGGGCAGGGTACAGTCGATTAAAATGATGGTCCTCCCGAGGTTTCTTTTTGTGTTCCAGTGCCTTCCTATTATGATCACCAAGGCCTTTTTTAAGAGGGTAGGCAGGAGCATCATGGGTTTTGTGTGGGCAAACAAGACCCCGAGGGTAAGGAGGGGGTTTCTGGAGCGTAGTAGGGACAGAGGAGGGCTGGCGTTGCCGAATCTGGGTGGCTACTATTGGGCAGCCAACATGGCGATGATCCGTAAGTGGGTGATGGAGGGAGAGGGGGCGGCATGGAAGAGGTTGGAGAGGGCGTCCTGCAAAGGAACGAGCCTAGGGCGCTGGTGACGGCACCGCTGCCGCTGTCGCCGACAAGATACACCACGAGTCCGGTGGTGGCGGCAACGCTAAAGATCTGGGGGCAGTGGAGACGACACAGGGGTGCAATGGGAGCCTCGGTGTGGTCCTCGATCAGAGATAACCATCGGTTTGTCCCAGGAAAGATGGGCAGGGGGTTTCAGAGCTGGTATCGGGCAGGGATTAGAAGAATGGGGGACCTGTTCATCGATGGGACGTTTGCGAGCCTAGGGGCGCTGGACGAGAAGTTTGGGCTACCCCCGGGAAATTCTTGCAGGTACATGCAAGTGAGGGCGTTTGTGAGGCAACAAGTGAGGGAATTCCCGTTGCTCCTGGCACAGGGGATTCAGGACAGGGTGATTTTGGGTGTATGGGTCAGAGAGGGCAAGGTGTCGGCGATATATCAGGAGATGAAAGAAGAGGAGGCTTTGGTAGAGGAGCTGAAGGGCAAATGGGAGGAGGAGGTGGGGGAGGAGATTGAAGAGGGTCTGTGGGCTGATGCCCTAAGTAGGGTTAAATACTCTTCCTCGTGTGCCAGGCTTAGCCTGATACGGTTTAAGGTTATTCACAGAGCGCATATGACAGGGGCGAGGCTGAGTATGTTCTTTGGGGTGGAGGACAGATGTGGGAGGTGCTCGGGAAGCCCGGCGAATCACACCCATATGTTCTGGTCGTGCCCGGCACTGGAAGGGTTCTGGAGGGGTGTTGCGAGGACTATGTCTAAGGTGGTGAAAGTCCAGGTCAAGCCAATTTGGGGGCTAGCACTATTTGGAGTGACGGACGAGCCGGGAGTGCAGGAGGCGAAAGAGGCCGGTATCCTGGCCTTTGCGTCCCTGGTTGCCCGGCGGAGGATCTTGCTATTGTGGAAAGATGCGAAGCCCCCCAGTGTGGAAGCCTGGATAAATGACATGGCAGGGTTCATCAAGCTGGAGAGGATTAAGTTTGCCTTGAGAGGGTCTGCGCAGGGGTTCTTCAGGCGGTGGCAACCGTTCCTAGACTATCTCGCAGAGCGTTAGATGGAGGTCGGTTAGCAGCAGCAGCAACCCGGGGCAGGGGGTGCGTTTCCTTCAGGGGGGGCGGGGGGGTATAAGGGTGGGCGGGGAAAGGGGTTTTTCCTAGGGGCACTTGAGAAAGGAAAAACATAAACATAATTGTGCGGGAGGTTGTTTTGTTCTGTTACTTTTCTTTTCTTTTTTGTTACGGGGGGGGGGGGGGGGGGGGGGTTTGAATGGTTGAAAATTTTTGTTGAAAAATTCTTAATAAACATATTTTAAAAAACAAAAACAAAACACGATTTGAAATACTCGTCACTAAAGCAAACACTTAAATGCAACCCTGGATGGCATAGTGAAAAGAAAATGCTTCTTCAGCAACTGAAAAAGTGGGTTAGTAACAGCTACATAGGCAGGCCGGGTGCAGGCAATTAAAATGAATGTGTTGCCGTGGTTTTTGTTTCTATTTCAGTGCCTGACGACCTCTTTCCCAAAGGCGTTTTTTTAAGGAGGTAGAGAAGGTGATTGCCTCATTTCTTTTGGGGGGGGGACGGGGGGAGGTGGCTAGGATTAGGAAGGTACTTCTGCAGGGGGGTTGGGCCTCCCGAACCTATTGTATTATTATTGGGCGGCAAATGCTGAAAAGGTGAGGAGTTGGGTCAAAGGGGGTTAGAATGGAGGCGCGTCTGTGCAGATGGTCGAGGCTGAGGGCATTGGCAACAGCGCCGCTCCTGATGGCCCTGGGTAAATATTCGGGGAGTCCGGTGGTGGTGGCGATGTTGAAGATTTGGAGGCAGTTGAGGCAGCACTTTAAAAGTTGTGGGTGGGGTCAAGAGAGATGCTGATTAGGGGGAACCATAGGTTTGAGCCAGGGAAGTGGGATGGGAGATTTCGGAGATGGGAGGAGATGGCAGTTAGGGGATTAAAGGATTTGTTTCTGGGGGACCATTTTGCGAGGCTGGAGAAGTTGGGTGAGAAATATGGACTGGGAAAGGGGAGGTATTTAGATAACAAAGAGAAAATGCTGGAAAGTCTCAGCAGGTCTGGCAGCATCTGTAGGGAGAGGAAAGAGCTAACATTTTGAGTCCGGATGACCCTTTGTCAAAGCTAAATGATATAGAAAGTGGGAGATATTTATACTGTGGAGTGAGAGAACAAAAGATGAGTCATAGCTACAAAAACCAAGGGAACAGAGTGCTAATAGCCACAGAAACCAAGGGAAAGAGTGCTAATGGCAGTGCCCTGGGAGAACAAAAGGTGTGAAAGGCCAAACAGCAGAGAAACTAACATCAGAGGGTAAACTGTGACAGATGTAGATGTGGGGGAGGGGAAGGGAGAAGCAAAGGGGAGAAAAGGTAAGGAAAGGGGGGATATGATAGAGGGGATAAATATATATGAAGAAAGACAAGAAATAAATAAATGGTACAAGACAGTTAAAATGAAATGGGATGAAAACAAAGGGGTTGAGGTTGGGTGGAGCTAATCATCTGAAGTTGTTGAATTCGATGTTGAGACCGGAAGGCTGTAGCGTGCCTAACCGGAAGATGAGATGTTGTTCCTCCAGTTTGCGTTGAACTTCACTGGAACATTGCAGCAGGCCACGGACAGACATGTGGACATGGGAGCAGGGCCTTGTGTTAAAATGGCAAGCAACGGGAAAGTCAGGGTCCTGAATGCACACAGATTGAATGTGCCCAGCAATGCGATCATCCAGTCTGCGTTTGGTTTCTCCGCTATAGAGGATACCACACTGGGAGCAGCGAATGCAATAGACCAAATTGAAAGAGGTGCAAGTGAAACGTGGCTTAACCTGGAATGAGTGTTTTGGGCCTGGGATGTTACGCATGGAAGAGGTAAAGGGGCAGCTGTTACACCTTCTGCGATTGCTTGGGAAGGTGCCATGGGTGCCATGGCAACGAGGAGAGCTGTCCCAAGATTTATGGGTGCCGAGCTGAAGACCCTCCTGGACACGATGGAGGAGAGGAGATGACCCTGTACCCTGGAGCAGGAAGGAGGCTGCCAGCCATTCATCGTGCCTGGGCGCAGGTGGCAGAGGCCGTCAGCAACACTGTCCGAACCAGCCAGCAGTGCCGTAAAAAACTGCATGACCTCCTCAGGGCAGTCAGGGTGAGTAGGCAACACTGTGCCCCTGGCACCAACCCCATTCCACACATCCAATACCCGACCCACCCCCACCTGGAGGGCAGCTGAACCCCCACCCGGCACCACATGCTAGCACTCATACTGGCCGCTATGGCAGGGTGCCCTAGCCACAGGCCACCAGCCACCCAACCTCTGGGCTGCATGCGTCGGGCTGTCAAACGCTGTTGGTTTTTGTTTGCCCCCCCCCCCCGCCCAGGAGAAGGCCCCGCACACGCCGGGGGTGAGAGGAGACAGAAGAGGGCCCTCATTGTGGCAGAGCAGAGGTCCCTGGACAAGGTCGGCGGACCGGAGGAAATGGAGGTCACCGAGATGGAGTTCGGCCGCGGGTGAGGAAGTGAGACCCCGCTTAATTGCGGTTCCCCATGACGTGTCAACCACCCCTCCCCCAACACCCCCACACCACCCTCACCCCCACAACATCCACACCCCCACAACACCCACCCACATGCTCAGCCCCCTGCCCACATCTAATCTTGTGTCTTACAGGACTTTCTGGAGATGCGGCAGGTCCATCTGGTGTCCCCCATCCCCAGCCAGTGCCACAGTCGGAGCCTCTCCCATGAGCCGAGCAGTGGTGGGGACAGCAGCCGGACAGCAGCCCTCTGCTTGAGACCCAGGAGACCCCGGAGCTCGAGTCAGAGATTACACGGATTTCCCGGCACATCTGTCTCCAACACCCTACACCATCCCTGAGACACTCACCTCGGTTGGGCTCCTGGGACACTCTCTGGTGTGCACCACACAGTTCATCCAGTACACCAGGTGGAGGTAGGAACATCTGAGGGGATGGACAGTGGGAGGGCAGGCAGACTCCAGGGACTGTGGTATTATCATAAATGTCAGAACTGCAAGAGTTAATGAAATGTTTAGATCAGCCACTAGATGGAGCTAGAGTTACAAATATATAAGACATTGATTCTAAGCCTTGTGGGGAGAGAAATGTAGGAGTTAGCTTGAGTACAGACTGAAGGAAAGACAGTGTGAGTAAGAGCAGATCATAGTTTATAATAGTGTAGTGATTAGTTGCAGGTGAGTGTAGATTATATGTTAATTATCAACTGTGTATTATTTAGGAGTACGTATTGAATCCAAATTAGTAGTGTTAATAATTTATAGCTTTGCTCAAGTCAAAGAAGTTTTAAAAAATCAGAACAGTAAGCCAGCAAGTGTAGAGACTGGGGATGAGCATGGTACCAGGGCCAGGCTGTCTAAGAGGAAGGGCAGGCTGGAGGAGGTATTAACTCATGGGCTTGGAGGTCTGGAGTGTATCTGATTTAATGCACAGAGTATAACAATTAAGACAGATGAACTTTAAGCCTTGATTCATGCGTGGAACCTGGATGTGGTTGCTGTAATGGAGACTTGGTTAAAAAAGGGACAGGACTGGCAGCTAAATATTTCAGGATATAGATGTTTCAGGCGAGACAGGGAGCAAGGTAAAAGAGGTGAGAGAGTTGCAATACTGGTTCGAGAACATATTACAGCTGTACAGTGGGAGGGCACTATGGAAGAATCAAGTAACAAGGCACCATGGGTAGAACTCAGAAACAAGAAGGGGGCAGTCACTGTGATGGGGGTGTACTACAAGCCTCCCAACAGCCCACTGGAAGTTGAATAACAGATATGTAAGCAGATTCTTTATAGATTTAGAAATAATAGGGTTGTTGTAGTTGGAGACTTTAATTTTCCTCATATTGACTGGAAATCTCTTAGGGCTAAGGATCTGGATGGTGAGGAATTTGTTAAGTGTGTCCAAGAAGGCTTTTTGGAACAACATGTGGATAGTCCGACTAAAGAGGGGGAATACTGGACCTAGTATTAGGGAACGAGCTCGGCCAGGTCATCAAAGTTGCAGAGGGGGCACAAGTGGCGAACAGTTACCACAATTCCGTAAGCTTTCGGATACTCATGGAAAAGGACGAATGTTGTCCTCGGGTTAAGGTGCTAAATTGAGGGAAGGCTAACTGCAGCCAGATTAGGCAGGATTTGGAGGCTGTTGTTTGGGAGAGGCTTTTTGAGGGTAAATCCGCATTGGGCATGTGGGAGTCTTTTAAGCTGCAGTTGATGGGAGTGCAAGACAGGCATGTGCAGGTGAAAAGGAAAGGCAGGATTCCAGAACCATGGATGACCAGGGAAATTGCGAGTCGAGTCAAAAAGAAAAAAGCTGCATACGTGAGGTACAGGCAACTAAAAACAGATGAAGCACTTGAAAAATACAAGAAAAGTAGAAAAGAGTTCAAGCAGGGAGTCAGGAAGGCAAAAAGGGGTCACAAATGTCCCTGACAGACAGGATTAAGGAGAATCCCAAGACATTTTATACGTATATTAGGAACAAGAGGGTAGCTAGAGAAGGAGTTGGTCCACTCAAGGACAAAGGTGGGAAATTATGTGCAGAACCAAAGGAAGTAGGTGTGATCCTTAATGAGTATTTTGCATTGGTTTTCGCAAAGGAGAGGGGCACGTTGATTGGTGGTATCCCACAGGGATGTGTAAGCACTTTAGAACAGGTCGTAATTACGAGGAAGGAAATGTTAGGTGTGTTAAAAAACATTAGGGTAGACAAATCCACAGGGCCAGGTGGCTTCAATCCCAGATTACTGAGGGAGACAAGAGATAAAATCGCTGGGCCTCTAACAGAAATCTTTGTGGCCTTGTTGATCACAGGTGAGATCCCAGAGGATTGGAGGATAGCCAATGTTGTACCGTTATTTAAGAAGGGTTGCAAGGATAACCGATATCATTATAGGCCAATGAGCTTGATGTCAGTGATACTGAAATTGCTGGAAAAGAATCTCAGAGATAGGGGGTGGGATTCTCCAACTCCCCGCCAGCACCGGAGATTCGGCGGGGGCGGGAATCGCGCCACGCCGCTCGGCGGGCCCCCCCCCGGTGATTCTCCGGCCCGCGATGGGCCGAAGTCCCGCTGCTGTAATGCCTGTCCCGCCGCCGTGAATTAAACCACCTCCCTTACCGGCGGGACCAGGCGGCGCGAGCGGGCTCCGGGGTCCTGGGGGGGCGTGGGGCGATCTGGCCCCAGGGGGTGCCCCCACGGTGGCCTAGCCCACAATCGGGGCCCACCGATCCGTGGGCGCGCCTGTGCAGTGTGGGCACTCAATCCCCTCCGCGTCGGCCATAACTTCTGCGATGGCCGATGCGGAGGTGACCCCCACTGCTCATGCGCGGGGCTGACATCAGCAGCCGCTGACGCTCCCGGGCATGCATGAACTTCCGCCGACCGGCGGAGTCCCTTCGGCCCCAGCTGCCGTGGCGCCAAAGGCCTTCCACACCAGCCGGCGGGACGGCAACCACTCCGGCACGGGCCTAGCCCCTAAAGTTGAGGGTTTGGCCCCTAAACGTGCGGCCCGACGCCGGAGTGGTTCCCGCCACTCCATCCCGCCGGGACCCCCCGCCCCGCCGGGTAGGGGAGAATCCCGCCCAAGATCTATGCACATTCAGAAGTGAATGGTCTTATTAGCGACAGGCAGCATGGTTTTGTATGAGGGAGGTCATGTCTCACAAATTTAATTGAGTTTTTTGAGGAAGTGCCAAAATGATTGATGAGCGTAGGGCTGTGAATGTTGTCTAAATGGACTTTAGTAAAGCATTGATAAAGTCCCTCATGGCAGGCTGGTGCAAAAGATTAAATCACATGGGGCCAGGGGTGAACTAGCTGGATGGATTCAGAACTGGCTTGGCCATAAAAGACAGAGGGTAGCACAGTAGCACAGTGGTTAGCACAGTTGCTTCACAGCTCCAGAGTCCAGGTTCGATTCCCGGCTTCGGTCACTGTCTGCACGTTCTCCTCATGTCTACGTTGGTTTCCTCCAGTGCACGCGTTTCCTCCCACAGTCCAAAGATTTGCAGGTTAGGTGGATTGGCCATGATAAATTGCCCTTAGTGTCCAAAAAGGTTCGGTGGGGTTGGTGAGTTACAGGGATGGGTGGAGGCGTGGGCAAAGGGTAGGGTGCTCTTTCCAGGGGTCGGTGCAGACTCGATGGGCCGAGTGGCCTCTTTCTGCACTGTAAATTCTATGAATTTCTATGGCAGCAGCGAAAGGGTGTTTTTCCGAATGGAGGTCTGTAACTAGTGGTGTTCTGCAGGGATCAGTACTGGAACCTCTGCTGTTTGTAATATATATAAATGACTTAGAAGAAAATGTAGTAGGTCTGATTAGCAAGTTTGCGGGTGATACTAAGATTGCAGGAGTTGTGGATAGTGATGAAAACTGTCAGAGAATACAACAGGATATAGGTAGGCTGCAAAATTGGGCGGAGAAATGGCAGATGGAATTTAACCCGGAAAAATGTGGGGTGATGCATTTTGGGAGATCCACTTCAGGTGGGAGCTATAAAATAAATGGCAGAACCATCAGGAGCATAGACACACAGAGAGATCTGGGCGTGCAGGTCCACAGATCCTTAAAAGTGGCAGCACAGGTGGAAATGGTGGTAAAGAAAACATTTGGCATGTTTGCCTTCATTAGATGGGGTATCGAGTATAAAAGCTCGAAAATTATGTTATAGTTATATAGAACGTTGGTTAAGCCACATTTGGAATACTGTGTCCAATTCTGGTTACCACATTACCAGAAGGACGTGGAGGCTTTGGAGAGAGTAGAGAAAAGGTTTACATGGAGGGTATTAGCTGTGAGCAGAGATTGAATGAACTGGGATTGTTCTCCCTCGAGAGACGGAGGCTGAGGGGCGACCTAATGGAAGTTTATAAAATTATTAGTGGTATAGATAGGGTGAACAGTTGGAGGCATTTTCCCAGGCCGGAATTGAAAATTACAAGGGGGCACAAGTTCAAGGTGAGGGGGATAGGTTCAGTGGAGATGTGCGGGGGAAATGTTTTACACAAAGGGAGGTTGTGGCCTGGAATGCACTGTCAAGTGAGGTGGTTGAGGCAGATACGTTAGCAACCTTTAATCTGTTTAGGCACATGAACAAACGAAATGCGTGGCACCCAGGCCAACACCGTCCAAGTGGCATCCACGGTGGAGGCATAGGGAGCGACAGTAGTGGCGATGGATCAGCATATCCGAGGCCTGGGGCATTCTGTGCAGGCACTGGCCGAGGCCCAGGACAGGGTTCCCGTCTCACAGGCAACCTTGTGCCCTAGTCATCTGGACATTGCAACGGCACTTCTGAGAGTTGCTTAGTCACAACAGGCCATGGCTGACAGTGTCGGCGGCATTGCACAGGCTCTGTCTGACATGGCACAGGTACAGAGGGAGGTGACCCAGTCCCAGCGGGAGGTGACATAGACACTGGCTGATGTATCACAAACCAAGAAGGTGGTGGCACAGTCGCAGTGTGATGTGGCGTCGTCCCAGATGGAGGTGGTCCATTCCCTGTGCTCCATGGCCGCAAGCGTGCGGACCTGGTCAAGACCAGGGCGGGCCTCCAGAAGGCAGTGCCAGGTAGGAGGGGGACCCTCAGGGGATATCTCTCTTCGTACCCCTGTCCCAAGGAGTGGCCCGGGGCCTTCGGGCACCCCGAGGGAGGAGTAGGTGATGGGGCCTGTGTCAGTGACTCCAGCAGGGGAGGTTTTTGCAGCACCTCGGACTCACCCCCCCCCCCCCCCCCCCCCCCCACTCCTGTCTCTAGTGCATCTGGTGGGCAACAGGCAGAACAGGGTGACACCACGCCACCCGGGACACCCGAGCAGCAGCCGGGCCTATCCAGGCCCAGCCGGGCCTATCCAGGCCCGGTCGGCCCCAGATGTCATCCGCCAACGGGGACCCAGGTCGCAGGGCAGGAATCACAGCAGACCCCCTCCACTCCTGCTGTACCGTCTGGGGAACTACCTAGACGTAGCGTAATAGCCCTTAAGGCCAGAAAGTTAGACACCAGTTAAGTTGGCAAGGAGTGCAGAGCACAGTTTACTTACAGTGGGTAGGTCACAAACCTGTAAATATTTGTTTACATTAAATAACTGTTATCACTGTTACAACCTGTCTCGGTGCTCTGTCTGATGGGTGTGAGGGGTGGGCTAGTCTGGGCTGTCCAGAGAGAAGGTGCAGGTTGAGGGGAAATGGGCAGACATTCTGAGTTCCCCACCGTCCCCAACCCAGTGATCCGATGGGACCGTGTGATGGAATGGCCAACTCACATGCAGGGATCACCCAGGTGGACGGTGGAAAGTGCTACCATGGGCAGGAGTCAGATATTGGTACATGATGCACCACAGAGCGAGTTGTCATCATCCTCCATCCCCTGGACCAGTCCCACTATTACTGTGACAAGAAAGCTGGGTCCACATGAAATACTGAAAAGGTAGGTTTTTGTAAATGTCCTTTTTTAAAAAATATATATTTTATTAAAGTTTTCAAACAGAATTTTTCCACTTTACAAATCAACATAAAAATAACACAATAGCTGATAAATAACATTATTTAAATAAAATAGTGTGCTAACAAAGTGACAAAAAAAAAGAAAGAAGTTTTTTAGTGCCCCCCGCCCCCCTCTGGGCTGCTGCTGCTGCCGATCTATTTTCCCTTAACGTTCCGCGAGATAGTCAAGGAACGGTTGCCACCGCCTGGAGAACCCCTGAGCCGATCCTCTCAGCGCAAATTTAATTTGTTCCAGTTTTATGAACCCTGCCATATTGTTTATCCAAGCCTCCACGCCGGGGGGTTTCGCTTCCTTCCACATAAGTAGGATCCTTCGCCGGGCTACCAGAATATCGGCCTCTTTCGCCTCCTGCACTCCCGGCTTTTCCGCTACCCCAAATATTGCTAACCCCCAACCTGGCTTGACCCGGACCTTCACCACCTTTGAAATCACCTTTGCCACTCCCCTCCAGTACTCATCCAGTGCCGGACACGACCAGAACATGTGTTTGTGGTTCGCAGGGATTCCCAAGCACCTCCCGCACCTGTCCTCCACTCCGAAGAACCTGCTCAGTCTTGCTCCCGTCATATGTGCTCTGTGTAGAACCTTGAATTGTATCAGGCTGAGCCTGGCACACGAGGACGGGGAGTTTACCCGACTTAGGGCATCAGCCCACAGCCCCTCCTCAATCTCCTCCCCCAGCTCTTCTTCCCATTTTCCCTTCAGCTCCTCTACCAACGCCTCCCCCTCGTCTCTTATCTCCTGATATATTTCGGACACTTTGCCCTCCCCGACCCATAACCCGGAAATCACTCTATCCTGGATCCCCTGTGTCGGGAGCAGCGGAAATTCCCTCACCTGTTGCCTCGTAAACGCCCTCACTTGCATGTATCTAAAGATATTCCTCGGGGGCAACTCATACTTTTCCTCCAGCGCTCCCAGGCTCGCGAACGTCCCGTCAATAAACAAATCTCTCAATTTCAATTCTTGCCCGATGTCAGCTCTGGAACCCGCCGTCCATCCTTCCAGGGACAAACCTATGGTTGTTCCTGATCGGGACCACACCGAGGCACCCGTCACCCCCCTGTGTCGCCTCCATTGCCCCCAGATCCTTAAGGTTGCCACCACCACTGGGTTTGTGGTATACCTTTTCAGGGAGAGCGGCAGCGGCGCCGTCACCAGCGCCTTTAGGCTCGTTCCCTTACAGGACGGCATCTCCAGCCTCTTCCACGCCGCCCCCTCTCCCTCCCTCATCCACTTACAAACCATCGCCACGTTGGCGGCCCAGTAGTAGTCGTCCAGATTTGGCAACGCCAGTCCCCCTCTGTCCCTGCTGCGCTGCAGGAACCCCCTCCTTACTCTCGGGGTCTTCCCTGCCCACACAAAACTCATAACGCTCCTGTCTATTTTCTTGAAAAAGGCCTTAGGGCTCAGAATGGGGAGACATTGAAACACAAAAAGAAACCTTGGGAGGACCATCATTTTTACCGCCTGCACTCTGCCCGCCAGTGAGAGCGGCAGCATATCCCACCTCTTGAAATCCCCCTCCATCTGCTCCATCAGCCGCGTCAGATTGAGTTTGTATAGAGTTCCCCAGCTCCTAGCTACCTGAATCCCCAAATATCAGAAGTTCCTTTCCACTCTCCTTAACGGCAGGGTGTCTATTCCTCTTCCCTGATCCCCAGGGTGTAGTACGAAAAGCTCACTCTTCCCCATATTTAGCCTATATCCCGAAAAATCTCCAAACTCCCTCAATATCTGCATAACCTCTGTCATCCCCTCTACAGGATCCGCCACATATAGCAGTAGGTCATCTGCGTAGAGTGACACTCGATGTTCCTCTAACCACCCCCCTCCATTTCTTAGAGTCTCTCAACGCTATGGCCAGTGGTTCAATTGCCAACGCGAACAGTAATGGGGACAGGGGGCACCCCTGCCTTGTTCCCCTATGTAACCGAAAATACTCCGATCTTTGCCGATTTGTGACTACACTTGCCACTGGGGCCCCAGATTGGAGACTGACCCAACTGACAAACCCCTCCCCGAACCCAAACCTCCTCAACACCTCCCATAGATACTCCCACTCTACCCTATCGAATGCCTTCTCTGCATCCATCGCTACCACTATCTCTGCCTCCCCCTCCGCTGGGGGTATCATTATCACCCCCAACAGCCGTCGCACGTTGACATTCAGTTGTCTCCCCTTTACAAACCCTATCTGGTCTTCATGCACCACCCCCGGGACACAATCCTCGATGCCAGCACTTTTGCCAGCAGCTTGGCGTCTACATTCAGGAGTGAGATAGGCCTATATGACCCGTATTGCAGCGGATCTTTGTCCCGCTTCAGGATTAGTGATATCGTCGCCTCCGACATTGTCGGGGGTAGGGCCCCCCCTTCTCTGGCCTCGTTAAAGGTTCTCGCCAGCAGCGGGGCCAACAAGTCCACATGTTTCCTGTAGAATTCCACCGGGAACCCGTCTGGTCCCGGGGCCTTCCCTGCCTGCATGTTCCCCAGCCCTTTAGTCACCTCATCCACCTCAATTGGCGCCCCCAGACCTGCCACCTCCTGCTCCTCCACCCTCGGGAACCTTAGTTGGTCCAGAAACTGTTGCATTCCCTCTTTTCCCTCCGGGGGTTGGGACCACCATAGCCTCTCATAAAAGGTCTTAAACACCTCATTTGCCTTCCCTGCTCTCCGCTCCGTAGTTCCCGTTTCATCCCCGACTCCCCCAATTTCCCTCGCCGCTATCCTCTTGCGAAGTTGGTGGGCCAGCAGCCGGCTCGCCTTGTCCCCATACTCATATCTCATCCCCTGTGCCTTCCTCCACTGTGCCTCTGCCTTTCCTGTGGTCAGCAGGTCAAACTCCGTCTGAAGTCTTCGCCTCGCTCTATATAGTCCTTCGTCCGGGGCCTCCGCATATCTTTTATCCACCCTCAAAATCTCCCCCACTAATCTCTCCCTTTCTTTGCCTTCTTTTTTCTCCTTGTGAGCCCTAATGGAGATCAACTCTCCCCTAACCACCGCCTTCAGCGCTTCCCATACTACCCCCACCTGGATCTCACCATCATCATTGGCCTCCAGGTACCTCTCAATACATCCCCGCACCCTTCCACAGACCCCCTCATCCGCCAATAATCCCACATCCAGTCGCCAGAGTGGGCGCTGCTCCCGCTCCTCTCCTAATTCCAGATCCACCCAGTGCGGGGCATGGTCTGAAACGGCTATGGCCGAATACTCCGTTCCTGCCACCTACGAGATCAGTGCCCTGCTCAAAACAAAGAAATCTATTCGGGAGTATACCTTGTGGACATGGGAGAAAAAGGAGAATTCTTTGCCCAACGGCCTAGCAAATCTCCACGGATCCACTCCCCCCATTTGCTCCATGAACCCCCTAAGCACCTTGGCCGCTGCTGGCCTTCTTCCGGTCCTGGATCTAGACCGATCTAGCCCTGGATCCAGCACAGTGTTGAAATCCCCCCCCATTACCAGGCTTCCCACCTCCAGGTCCGGGATACGTCCTAGCATCCACTTCATAAATCCAACGTCATCCCATTTCGGGGCATATACATTTACCAGCACGACCTCCTTGCCC
The DNA here is from genome assembly GCF_047496885.1 of Scyliorhinus torazame. Taxonomy (NCBI): domain Eukaryota; kingdom Metazoa; phylum Chordata; class Chondrichthyes; order Carcharhiniformes; family Scyliorhinidae; genus Scyliorhinus; species Scyliorhinus torazame. The sequence goes on along the minus strand of NC_092721.1, from coordinate 170,211,408 downwards.
TGCAATCTACCACTCACCATCACATATCTACCCCCGTTGTCCACCACTATATTCCTAGCCTCGAACGACACCCGTTTCCCCACCAATATTGCCACCCTCCTATTTTTCGCATCCAACCCTGAGTGGAACACCTGTCCCACCCATCCTTTCCTTAACCTAACCTGATCCGCCACCTTCAGATGCGTCTCCTGAAGCATGACCACATCTGCCTTCAGTCTTTTTAAGTGCGTGAACACTCGGGCCCTCTTAATCGGCCCATTTAGGCCTCTCACATTCCACGTTATCAGCCGGATTGCCCCCCCCCCCGCTGACTAGCCAACCCCTGTTCTAGGCCAGCCCCCCGCCCGGGTCCCGCGCACCCACCCGTCCTCCAGGTGGCGCCCTCCCGTCCCACCCACCTCTTCTCTTGCCAGCTCCCACTCGCTCCCAGCAGCAGCAACCCAGTTGGTCGTCCTCCCCCCCCCCCCCCCCCCCCCCCCCCAACACCGCTAGATCCCCATCTAGCATGGTTACTCCCCCCATGATGCTTCCGAAAGTCAGCTAACTCTAACTGACCCCGGCTTCCCCCGTTCTCTCCTTGACCCCACTGTGCGTGGAACTCTCTTCCTTCCTGCGCCTATCTTCCCGCCATCATCTCCCTAGCGCGGGAAAAACCCCGCGCTTTCCTGGATCGGCCCCACCCCCCATGGCGCAGCTCCCCCATTCCCCATCCCCCCTCTCAGTCCCTTTTTCCACCGGTGCCCACATTTCTCAGTGTCCCCCCATCAAGAGGAGAAAAAATCCCCGTCTATCGTCTCGATACTATGAACCTCCCATTCCCCAATTTACATTTCTGTACATCAACCTCGTTGTCTCCCCCCCAACATCAGTCCCTCAGTTCTGGTCCAGTTTCTCTTCTTGGATGAAGGTCCATGCCTCATCCGACGTTTCGAAGTAGTAGTGCTTGCCCTGGTGCGTGACCCACAATCGTGCCGGCTGCAGCATCCCAAATTTTATTTTCTTCCTGTGAAGCACCGCCTTGGCCCGATTAAAGCTCGCCCTCCTTCTCGCCACCTCCGCGCTCCAGTCCTGATACACTCGTATCACCGCATTCTCCCACCTGCTACTCCGTACCTTCTTGGCCCAGCTCAAGACAGCCTCTCTGTCAGTGAAGCGGTGAAATCTCACCACTATCGCCCTTGGTAGTTCTCCAGCCTTTGGTCTTCTCACAAGGACCTGGTGAGCCCCTTCCACCTCCAGGGGGCCCGAGGGGACCTCAGCTCCCATTAGCGTGTGGAGCATCGTACTCACATAAGCCCCAACGTCAGCTCCCTCCATTCCTTCGGGGAGACCCAGAATCCGGAGGTTCTTCCTCCTCGAGCTGTTCTCCAGGACTTCGAGCCTTTCAATACACCTCTTATGTAGCGCCTCATGCGTCTCCGTTTTTACCACTAGGCCCTGTATCTCATCCTCGTTTTCGGCTGCCTTTGCCTTCACCCCATGGAGCTCTATCGCCTGGGCCTTTTGTGTTTCTTTTAGCCCATTGATTGCCAATAACATCGGCGCCAGCACCTCCTTCTTTAGTTCCTCCACACACCGTCGGAGGAATTCCTGCTGGTCCGGGCCCCATGTCGCCTGGACTCCATCCGCCGCCATCTTGCTTCTTCCTTCTCTTCTCTGCCGCTGCTCCAGAGGATCCTTCGCAATCTGGCCACTACCACCGGTCCTTTCCATACACACCCGGGGGGACACCTTCCTTCGTCACCCCACACTGGGTTTGGTCCGAAAAAATTTCCGTTGGGGCTCCCGAAAAGAGCCCAAAAGTCCGTTAGAACGGGAGCTGCTGAAACGTGCGGCTTAGCAGTGCATCGCCGCAACCGGAAGTCCCCCTTTGTAAATGTCCTTATTGACCAACTGAAGCAGAAGTACTTTAAATTAGTTGTGGCCTCAACATTCCAGTGGTTTTGTCACCACTGGAATGGGCAGTTGACCAGAGCACTCAGCCAATCAAAAAATCAAAATCCATCCCAGGAGGTCTTACGTTTTAGTGGTGTTCCCATACTACCCAATTCCTAACTATACCAACTGTATATAATCTGATGGTGTAATATTAGTAGCTTATTGTGCTTTGCACCAGATATTCCTATCTGAACATGTGCTTCTTCAGCACACACAAACATTTCATAGGACAAGGTCAGAGATAAATCATTAAACAACTTCATGGCACAGCAAGTGAATGTACAGAAGAACCGATGTGAGCAGATTCAATTAAGAGAGCTGATTCAATTAGTTCAATCAGTTTACTTTGTCATCATGCAATTATACAAAATAATTAGTTCATTGCTCCTCTCCACATCAGCTGACAACTGGCTTAACTGAAAAGTAATTTCCAACTACATAACATTCTAACCTTCTGTTCGGAAACTAACTGTCCGTATCTCTATCAGTTGGGGTGTTTTTTCCCCATGTCTCTGTTTGTAACTAAACAGCGCGTCATGACATTCGTTTCAATTTTGAAATGAGACCGGCACTAGTCTTGGGCAGCCAAAACGGTACAATAAAAACAAGATCCTGGTAAATTTAGCAGTGGCCCAAATGCCTGTTAAATCAGGCCCAGGGTTGTTGCATTACAATATACATCATTGTAAGTCTGTTTTAGATCCCAAAATAAGATGAGTCTCATTCCAGTTTCTGCCCCAATGTCTTTTTTTCTATCTGTTCGCAAAATTTAGATATTGCTGGCAACTCATCTATTGCCCATCCCTAATTACCCTTAAGAATGGTGGCAGTGTTCATGCGATAAAGATATTTACGCAGAGCTGTTAGGGTAGCAAGTTCCAGGAATTAGTCTGAGCAATGATGAAAGAATCATCAGAACATTTCCAAGTCAGGCTGGTGTATAACTTGGAATATTGGCAATGTTTCCATGCATTTTCTGTCTTTGTTCTTTGAGAGGGCAGATATCACGGACAGGGTTCTCAGGCCTCCCCGTGCCGTGTTTCTCAGCGGTGGGAGGCGGCCCGCCATTTGCCAGCGGTGGGATCTTCTGGTCCCGCGCTATTAATGGGATTTCAGATTGATTCCATCCCACCCCGCCAGTAAACCCGCAGCGTCCTTGGCAGGACCAGAAGACCCCGCCGGCATGAAGAGCTGGAAGATCTCGCCATACAGGTTTGGGAGGTGCTGCTGAAGAAGCTGGAGTGAGTTGCTTGTAGATGGTACATGCTACAGCCGCGTTTGACATGGGGTGGAGGATGGGGCGCCAAACAAATGGTTTGCTTTCTCCTGGATGGTGTTGAGCTCATATGTTGTTGGAGCTGTACTGCACTCAACCAAGTAGAGAGTATTCTATCAAACTTCTGATTTGTGCCTTGTAGGTGGTAGAAAGGCTTTGGGAGTCAGGAGGGGAGTCACTTGCAGAATTCCCAGCCTCTGACCTGCTCTTGCAGCTATTCTATTTATGCGGCTGGTCCAGTTCCGTTTTTGACCAATGATGGCCTTAGGATGAGACAGTGGGGAATTGAATGATTGTAATGCTATTGAGTTCCAAGGGGTTGGAGTTAGACTTCCTTCTGCAGTACATGGTCATTGCCTTACACTTGTATGGCATGAATGTTACTTGCCTCTCATCATCCAAGCCTGAACATTGTCGAGGTCCTACTGTATATGGACACAGACTGCTTCAGGATCTGAGAAGTCTTGAATGATAATGACCATGGTGAAATCATCAACAATGGTCCCCACTTTTGATCTTAAGATAGAAGGAAAGCCATTGATGAAGCAGCTGAAGGTGGTTGGCCCAGGAAACTACCCCAAAGAACCTCTTTAGCTGAGATAAGTGGCTTCCAACAACCACAACCATTTTCCTTTGTGCTCGGTATGACTCCAGCCAGTTCTCTCCCTAATTCTATGAGGCAGTTTTACACTCAGTTAAATGCTCCCTTGATATTAAGGACAGCACTCACCTTTGGATTTCAGGCGTTTTGTCTAAGTTTTGACTAAGGCTATAATAAGGCTGGCTACCACTGTCATCAAAATCTTCCATTACTTTGCTGATGATTAAGTAGTTTGATGGAGCAGTATGTGGCCAGATTGAATTTGTCCTGCATTTTGTGGATCGGTCATACCTGGGCAATTTTCCACTTTGGCAGATGGATGGAGTGCTCTGGCTGTACTGGAATAGCTTGGCTATAGCCTTTTCCATATCCAGTGCACTCAGCCATTTCTTCATATAATCTGGAGTGAATCGGCTGAAGACTGGCATCGGTGATGTTGGGGAACTCAGGAGGAGACTGAGATGGATCATACACCAGCACTTCTGGCTGAAGATGTGTGTGAATGCTTCAGCCTTGTCTTTTCAACTTGCCTGGCTCAGCCATCATTGAGCACAGGGATATTCATGGTGTTGCCTCCTCACATTTGTTTAATTGTCCTTCACTATTCACAACTGACTGTAGCAGGTTTGGAGAGTTTTAATCTGATCCATTGATTGTGGGATCATTTAGCTCTGGCTTTGGCCTGCTGATTTGCTGTTTAGTATGTCTGTAGTCCTGTGGTAGTCACCACTGTTGTGTTATATTGTATATACTGCACTGCATACGAGGGTATTACGGTAAGGCCCCTGTACTACAGGTACGGGGGTAGATCCCTGCCTGCTGGCTCCGCCCAGTAGGCGGAGTATAAATGTGTGTGCTCTCCGAACTGCAGCCATTTCGGCAGCAGTTGCGGGAGGCTACACATCTCTGCGTAATAAAGCCTCGATTACTCTCTACTCTCGTCTCGTCATAATTGATAGTGCATCAAGTCCTGCGTTGTAGCTTCAGTTTGGTATCTCATTCTTTAGTTGCATCAGGTGTTGATCCCAACATGCTCCTCTACACTCCTCATTGAAGCAAGTTTGGTGATCTGGTTTGATGTCCACAGTAGAGTGAAGATGAAGCTGTGCCATGAAATTACAGATTGTGGTGAATACAATTCTGCTTCTACTGATGGCCACAGGGCCTCATGGATATGCAGTTTTGAGCTGCTGGATCTGTTCTGAATCTATCCTATATTGTATGGTGTTAGTGCCACACATAATGGAGAGTATTCTTAATGTGAAGACAGGACTTTGTCTCCTCACATATTGTGTGCTGGTCACTCAGACTGATACTGTCATGGGTAGGTGCTTCTGCAATTGGTAGATTGATGAGGATGAGGTCAAATGGGTTTTTCCTCTGGTTGGATCCCTCACCACCTGACCCAGTCTACCAGCTATGTTTGTTAGGACTTGGTCAGCTCAGTCAGTTGTGGTGTTACTGAGCTACTCCTTGTGATGGGCATTGAAGTTTCCCACCCAGAGTACATTCTGTGCCTTTGCCATCCTCAGTGCTTCCTCCACTTGATGTTCAACATGGAGGAGGATGGATTAATCAGTTGAAGAAGGGATAGTAATCAGCAAAGTTTCTTTACCTGTGTTTTCCCTTATGCCATAGACCTCAAGAGGCCCGGAGTCAATGTTGAGGGCTCCCAGGGCAACTCCTTCATAGTGTATACCCACTAGAAGTGCCAACACTTGCCCTGCCTTCTCAGGGATGGCGATGGTGGAGTCTTGGACTTTGGCTGAAAGGTATGATTTTGTGAGTATGGCATTGTCAGGTTTCTGATTGATTACTCTGTGGGACAGCTCTCCCAATTTTGGATGCAAGTCCCCAGATGTTAGTGAGGAGGACACCGCAGGATCTCCAGGACTGGGTCTGCCTTTGCCCTGTCCAAATCCTTTACCTAGGTCAATGCCAGTGTTCATTCAGTTTAATCCTTAATATACTTTTTCAGACTGCTTGACACAACTGCATGGCTTGCTAGGCCATTTCAGAAGTTAGTTAAGATTTAAATACATGGCTATGGGCCCAGAGTCACATGTTGACCAAACTGGATAAGGACAGCAGATTTATTTCTGTAAAAGACATGAGTGAACCAAATAGGTTTTCTCAACAATCCGGTAGTTGCATGGTTCCCAGTGATAGCATTACTTCTATAATCCAGTTAGTTGTTTGACACTGCTATCTGCTTTAGAGAAGTGTAAAATTGCAGCACTTGGCATCCCCAAGAGTCTCAATGCAATGCCATTATACAAACTTACTTAAATGCACATATAATAATAGATTGCTAATCAGCTCTTAACTAAATAGTAAATTTGTAATGTAAGGCAACGGTCTCATCATCTCTTTATATTAATACAATTTTAAAGCCAGTCCAGTAGACTGCATGGGAGTGTTTCAATTTTAATTCAAGTTTGAATAAAGTCCATTTTATATTGTTTGCAGTTAATACATCAGCTACTGTGAACACCAGGTAGTTGTGAGATTACCCCACCAATGTAGCCAACTTAAAGTGAAGCCAATTTGATCTTAATTATACCACATATTTTACATTGATGCCAAGTTAAAATTGCTTCCTGATTATCGAAAAATGCAGTACAACTTATCAGTTAAAACTCACTTGAAGAGTAGCATATAATTCTTTAACAAATACAATTCTCCAGGTTTCAAATTACATAGAAATTTAGAAACAGGATTTTGGTTCAACAAGTCCAGATAGTATTCATCCTCCACATGAGCCGGCATAAAGTAACACTTTTCTCATATCTCTTTACTCCCCTTTTCTTCAGCCACCCATCTCACTTCTTAAATGCCCCTGATTTAATCACTAACTCTGGCAGTGTATTCTACAGCCTCACAACACTATCTGTGAAAAAGATGCTTCGCTTCTCTGACCTAAATCTTTTAACATTTGAACTTATATCTATGCCCCTTTTTCGAGCCTCTCAATCCCTAAAAATAGTTTGTCCTCCACCTCCATCAATCACCTCTTAAATTCCTCCACTCTAAATGTAAGCCCTAGTAATCAATAAAACTATAAAATAAGAATTGTCCTGGTTTTAACATTGTCACATATCAAAACCTCAGCTGACATTACAAATGGAAGAAAACTCCTACAGGAAATATGTAAATTTATCAACACGTTCATTTTCTGAATTTTATATTTGTACTTGTACAAATAACACCAATCTCCCACGACTAACTGAAGACCGACACATGTGGAAATTGTAATCTTTATCTTCATTAGCTAAAGGGGCAGCACGGTGGCACAATGATTAGCAATGCTGCCTACGGCGCTGAGGACCCGGGTTCGATCCCGGCTCTGGGTCACTGTCCATGTGGAGTTTGCACATTCTCCGCATGTCTGCGTGGGTTTCACCCCCACAACCCAAAGATGTGCAGGTTAGGTGGATTGGCCACATTAAATTGCCCCTTAATTGGAAAAAAATAATTGGGTACTCTAAATTTAAAAAAGAAATCTTCATTAGCTAATAAAAGGACAGTTCAAATTCTGTTTATACTAATCAGACCGATGAACCAATAATTAAAATAATTTGGCATACAGAAATGAGAAGACCAAACGTTGTACAATGTAACATGAAAAATGTAAATGCAATAATTTTGTTGAGTGCTGTGCATATTCACAGTGCTTCGAACAGAAATGTAAGATTTGTACAACAAGGCCACACCTATTTTAAAAAGTAAAACATCGAAAAAGAAACTTACGTTGAAAGTGGCTGGTCTTGAGTGTCTTGTGATTAACAAAGTACCGTACATAATTATAGAAGTCTTTTGGTTTCAAATGCAACTTTCTTACAAAGTATATCACACAATATGTGGTGGAAAACTTCTATGAGCGAAAGGGATCAGGACACAGATTTTATAAACTGGGTAGACATTAGTCAAAAGCCACATGACCATCATGAGAATCTCATTACTATCACACTCAAGCATTTTCAGTCCCGTTCGCTGAAATACTAGGCTTTTATCTGGTACCTCCTGCCACAGCTGCTAAACTGGGAGCCGATAGTGGGGAATATGGGGAATCAAATGCTGGCTCAACCTTCAGTGGGTCCACGAGCAGTATACTGCGCCATTCATTTGCCATTTGGTTTTAAAGATAAATATATTGCAGCCAACGTGCTAAATTGCCAGTCTCTCCATACTGTTAAGAGTACTGTGGATGCTGGAAATCTGAAATAAAATGGAAATACTGAAAATGCTCAGCAGGCCCAGCAGCATGGGTGGGAAGGGCAACACAGCTAAGGTTTCAAGGTCAATAGCCTGGCAACAGTCCTGGATAGTTAGTGTCGCAACAGGTTTTAAGAAAATACAGCACCAGGACAACGTGGGAGAGAAGGGGAATAAAGAACAGAAATTAAAGTCAGTGTTAGGACGCAAGGCATAGGTGATAAATGACAAAAGGGATAATGGTGCAAGGCATAAGGGGTTTGTAATGGGACAAGAAAAGAAACAAAAGATGGGTCCAAAGGAGATGTAAATGCCAACAGCAGAAATCATTGCCAGTGCCTCCTGTCATCAAAAAGTGGAGCTGTAGTTATGACCTGAAATTGCTGAATTTGATGTTGAGCCCAGAAAGCTATAGGATTGGATTTTCTGTTTGGGAGATTATATTTTCCCGCAAGAGAAAAATCGCTCCTGGTCTGCGCTGGTGCGAGGAATGGCGCCCCAGGAGCAATTCACTCTGCCTTGCCATGCTAACTTATGCATAGCAGGACACTCCTGGGATTCTGTTCTCACCTACCGGGCCCCCACCAGACTCTTATGTCAGAGACCCCCATCAGAGACCCCCATCAGACCCCCATAGTAAAGTTCCTCCTGCAGAGTGTCATCCCCATATCAGAGAAACCCCCCCCCATCAGTCACCAGTGCCTGTAAGCTAAGAGCAGTCCAGGCAGAAACAGTGAAAACTCATTGCTTTTTCGCTAACCTGTCCCTTACACCTGCTGCCTCAGACAGAATTGAAGACAGCAGCAGCTGTTACTTCATAGAAAGCCAAAACACATCACAAGGCTTTAAACCCCCCTTCTGATCCTTTAATCTGTGAGGCTTCTATTTACTTCCATAGATAAATAGTTTTTAGTCGGTTGTATTGACAGGATAGTCGATTCCAGACAGCCAGGTGTCTGGATTGATTATTTAAATTTCCCATCACACTTATTACATTCACAGGAGTCCCGAAAAGATAGAAAGCCAATTTGTTTATTCAACGTACATGCAAGCTGCAAAGTGATGGTGTGTACAACTAATAATCATAATAAGCTTTTTTATTGTCACAAGTAGGCTTACACTAACACTGCAAGAAGTTACTGTGAAAATCCCCTAGTCGCCAGACCCCGGCGCCTTATCGGGTACACGGAGGGGAAATTCAGAATGTCGAATTCACCTAACAAGCACGTCTTTCAGGACTTGTGGGAGGAAACTGGAGCACCCGGAGAAAACCCACGCAGACACGGGGATAACATGCAGACTCCGCACAGACCCAAGCCGGGAATTGAACCTGGGACACTGACGCTGTGAAGCAACAGTGCTAACCACTGTGCTACCATAGTAGTCCCATCCGAGTCCATCCGAAGATGCCGGTTCCCTTCCTGGCTGACTTTTTTTGGTGGATTTTAACAAACCCTGCTGTTAGATCAAGCACATGGTCCCCGTGGGTCTTGTGGGGGTTGTAACATTCCTCCCCCTCCGAAGTCCACAAGCCCCTCTGTCATAGAGGTGGAGGAGCTCTCCTTCTTCGCTTTGCCTGTGATTACGCTTCTGGCGGTTGCGGGACTGAGTTGCAGGGTGTGTAATGCATTGGGGATTGTCACTTCTGCACCAATCATCTGTGGGGTATCATCGGCTATCTCTCACTGATGAAACTATTGTCCAAAACAATAGATGCTTATGTCTCCATGTCGGACCCTCAGTCATTCACCAAGTGAATCTCTGTGTTTGGCCCCCCGGGTCTGTGTTTGGGCCCCTGGAGGGTGTTGCGCCTTGGCTTGTGTGACGGGCAGGAGTGATGGAGAGTTGAATCATCCAGCAGGACCTGTCCTGGTGCTGACTCTCTGTTTTTAAGGTGGTCTACATGCTTTTGCAGCGTACGCTCCTTGGTTTTCGACGTGTGTGATACTGGTCCAGTCCTTTCCACTATGGTCTGTCATATCCAGCAGGCACTGGACAACGTTCTGGACATGTACCGTGTCCCCTGGCCGAAAACCTCTGTCCTGAGTCTGTCTGCTGTGGTATTGTTTCTGGAGATCTTGGCTCCTTTCTACTTTCCTGCCAATATCAGGGAATGTCAGGCTAAGGCTTGCCCTCAGCCTTCGACCCATCAGTTGTTCCACCAGTTACACTCCATCATTATGTGTGGCGTGGTACGGTAGCAGAATAGGAACCGTGCCAACTTTATCTCCATGAATCCCGTGGCCTGCTTTCTTATGCCCCTCTTAAACGTCTGTACTGCCCACTCAGCCAGTCCGCTTGAAGAAGGGTGGTATGGGGCGGTCCGAGTGTGCTTTCGCCCGTTCACATGAAGTGCGAGAATTCCTTGCTAGTAAAATGGGTGCCGTTATCTGTGACCAGAACCTGCGGATGCCATGGGTACTGAATGAAAGGTGCAACTTCTTGATGGTAGCCCTTGAAGTGGTGGACGGCATTCGATAGACGTCCAGCATTTGGAATGGACGTCCACTATTACCAGGAACATCGAACCTTGAAAAGGTCTGCCGAAGTCAGCATGCATACTGCGTGAAAAACCACGAAGACGACGGCCAGGCTTTGCTTCTCAATCTGAGCGTATCCCTACTTTACATCGGCCAAAGTTCTCAATGCACAAGCTATTGGCCTCTCCATCCTGTCGTCCATCCAATGAGATAACACCACCCCAATTCCATATGGAGAGGCATCACATGTGATCAAGAGAGGCCTTGAAGGGTCGTAGTGAGTTAGCAACCATGAGGACAACCGTTGTCGTTTCACCTTGGCAAACACCTCTTCTTGCAGCGCCCTACAAGCCCAGTCCTGGTGTTTTATAAGGAATGCATGCAGTGGTGCTAGGATGGTTGCCAAGTTCAGGATGAATTTGCCATAAAAGTTTTCAAGTCCAAGGAACGACCATAATTCAGTCGCCTACTCAGGCGTGGGAGCTTATTTGATGACCTGTACCTTCTCCTCCATCACATGCAAGCCACTTGGCGACCCGGTACCCTAGATACGTGTCCTCTTTTGCGTGAAAAATGCACTTGCCCCTTTTTAGGCGGACATCTGTCTCAGAAAAACAGTGGAATACTTCCTCTAAGTTCTTCAGGTGCTCCTTTTTGGTGGATCCAGTGACCAGGACATCATCCAAGTAAACTGCCCCCCCTTGGAAGCTCTTACCCTCTGAAACATCTGCAAAAGCAGATGATACCCCGAATAGCAGTCTTGTATATTCGTAAAGACTCCGATGGGTATAGATGGTTATGAACCTTCTGGATTCTGCCTCTAGCTCCAGCTGGGGGTATGCGTGACTCATGTCAAGTTTTGAAAAGGACTGCCCTCTAGCCAACTTTGCATCGAGATCCTCGGCATCAGGTACCCAAACGAGAGGCTTTGTTCACCATTAACTTGTAATCAGCACATAGGCTGACGGTTTAATGCGGCTTTGGCACCGGGACTACAAACACTGCCCACTCCGCGAACTGCAGAGGACAAATGATTCTCTGGCTTTCCAGCCAGTTGAGCTCATCATTTACCTTCGTCAAAAAAGCATAAGGAACTGGCCGGGCGCTAAAATACCTCAGTTGGGCATCTGGGTCTATGACGATTTGGTACAGCACCTTATATTTTTCCCAGGCCACCTTGGAAAACCTCCGGGTATTTCCCTAGGACCTCGTACAATCCCCAGTGCCCATCCTGAAAACCTGCTGCCAGTCCAGGTGGAGCTTCTGCAGCCAGTCTGGGACCTCATACCACTATCAATGGCAAACGGACGGACTGCTGCCTGTAGGCAACTGGAGTCATCATGCCTACGATAGTTAACTGTTTCCCATGAACGTTGCCAAACGCGCCTCAGTGTCCCGCAGGTCTAGACGTTGGATTCATGTCCTGACTTTCTGGTACGTCTGCCATCCTATTACCAAGACCGCTGCCCAGTGTCAATTTCCATTTCAAGCGGGTGGCCGTTAACCTGGACAGTGACTTGATGGGAGCTATTCTTGGTGCGGCAATGCAGTTTAACTGCATGCACTTGTCCTCATTGCGCTTCGCTAGGTGTAAAGCACTGGCTCTAGGTGGGTGTGTCCCCGATCAGGGCAGCATGCTTGTTGGCTGATTTGATGTTTCTGGTCCCTGCGGCTCTGACCACCGATGCAGCACTGCTGTGAATCCTCCTGAGGTTTAGGGAAGATGTCTCGCTGGGCTGTGGAGGCCCTCGGCCAATGGGTCTGGCCCCAACGTTGCTTGGTCAGTGGCTGGGTCACAGAGGTTCTATTCCTAGGGGGCACTGTTCACCTGAAAGGGGGATGCCTGACGCTATTCACCCCATCTCTAGTGAGCCCTGGAATTCCTGGACTCCCTTCTCCACATTTTCACGTTAGAGAGAGATCTATATGGCCCTGTTCTGGTCCAAAGATGGTTCAGCCAGTAACTTTCGCTGAGTCACCATGTTGTTGATTCCGCACACAAGGCGGTCCCTCAGCATCTCCGGCAGGGATGGCCCTTAATCACATGCCCAGCCAGCTTACATGGATGTGCCAAAGAATATGTAACTTCTTCTGGCCATATTGAATTGGTACCTTTGGACAATGCCCACCGGTTTGGGGTCATAGTGGTCTGCCATGAGTGACACCAGTCTATCAAATGTTTTGGAATCTGGGGCCGAAGGGTAGGTCAAGCTTTTGATTATGCTAAAAGTATGGGCCCCACTGGCGGTCAGGAATATTACCACTGGCAGTCATTCCCTATGACGGTGTTTGCCCTAAAAAGGTAACAGCATACTGGGGCCATTCTTCTACTCTCGTATCAAAAGCATTGAGCTTCCCGAAGAACGGCATTTTAAAATATGTTCTAACCTTGCTTCTCTGTAGCGAGATTTAGCTGTGATCTGGATGTCCAGCAGTTCCATCTGTAGTGCTGTTTTTTCCTCGGCGCCAGTATTACAATCAAAGGAGTCCCTAAAAGGTTTAAAGTCAATTTGTTTATTCCAAAGTAAATGCAAGCCACAAAGCAGCAAGGAGTACAACTAATCCCAGCCGGCACCGTCTGAACATGCCAGTTCCCTTCCTGGCCTGCATTTTTCGGTGCATTTTAATGAGTCCCACTGTCAGGCCTCCGCCCCTCAGTGGGGGAGCTTGTATTCTATAAGCCCCATGGGGAGATCAATTGGGTCATCCCGTGGTTCTCATGGAGGTTATAACAATGCTTGAAAACATTGCAAGTACCCTGCTGTGAACCTAACCAATGTTTAGAAACATCTAGGAGATAAGTGCTTTTGTTTCCTCTTTTTCTCAGCTGAAAGCACTTAACTGCTTTTGATGTGGTAATGACATGTCAATCATAGCTAGATGTTTAACCACATTGTGGTTAGGGGGTGACAGATATGGGAATCTGATGGGAGTATCTGATGGGGGTTGGGGTGGGCAGGATTTTCATTGTGGGGGAAAGGGACCCTCCGATGGACTTTGAAGGCACCAACATTAAATATATACCACCTGCCCCCCTTGTCCCATTGCGAGGTCTACCGCTTCAGGGCCACGCTGGAAAATACTTGCACCAATCCATGCCTGCAAGGATCCTGGCCGAGAGGGCCGCAGCATCACAGAGGTGTAGAGAATCGGGTATTCAGCTCATTAAACGGATGCAAATGGCCTACTTAAATCCTCCTGCCAGCATGGGACATGTAGCTCACTGCAGCTGCTGGTGAGAGACAAGAGCATCGGAACACGATCAACACGTTTTTGCACAATGCACGATTCTCCACTGCATCGGGAACTCCACTACAGTCGGCGGGCGGGGGAGAATTCACCCCTTAATCTACAGCCTTCCAAGTTCAAAGCTGATTTTAACTACTCCAGATGACAATGCTGCTCCCATGTTTACTAACAGTAGATGCTGTTAATGATTCCGCTGTAGCTATTTCCATCTTTACTTGTCCCATTACCGCCCCCTTTGGCTTGCTCCATTATCTTTTTGTCATTTAAACTCTCTTGCTTGCCACCCAATCACAGACTTTCCTTTTAGGTCTTCCCTCCCTGTAACAACCTATCCCGACCTCAGAAATTGCATTAAAGCCATTGAGTGTCTAACATTTTCCCAGTTCTGATAAAAGGGCAGTGGTCTGAAATGTTAGCTTTTACTCTCTTCACAGATGCTGCCTGACCTACTGAACATTCACAACTTTTATTTCTAATTTAAACTTTCTGGTTTGCATTTCTCTGTGTTTCTCAGTGAGGATAATTCAATTTAATTGGTTGGAGATTCACACTGTTACTTGCCCTGCTCACATACAGCATGGATCCCCGTAAAGGGCACCACACTGAATCAATCTCCCGCTGACCGCAAACTTGTTGCTCAAAGCCCGCAAGTGGTCAGCGGGCAGCTGTAAACGTGATGGAAGGCGAGAACCATTCCTTCACCCTGACCACAAACATCCAGGTCTCCTTTCATCTTGAAACACAAAAACTATGTCAGTGCATGTTAAAATACAGAATTTAAATCCGTCCAAGATTTAACAGGATCTTGGTGTCCAAGTGTTTCACGTATCATAATACCAACAACATACTAAGGACTAAAGGCCCATTACTCTTTATTAAATATTGACGTGGCCATCTTATGTTGTCAACAATTTTCTTCAGTGTAGTACCACACAAAAAAAGGAAGGAAAAAAACGAATGGGGCTAAGCACAGGTTTTTGTTTCCAACTGCCTCATACACAGGGAACTTTGGAGATTTGTTAAGAGGTGTACATCTGAAGTTGACTGCCCAATTCACACTGCAGGTGTTGGAAATCTGAACTAAAAACAGAAAATGCTGGACATCTTCAGCAGGTCAAATAGTATCTACAAAAAGGGAAACAGAGCTAAGATTTCAGGTCAATAATCTTTCACCAAGATCTGATAGAGATCATCAACCTCAAACATTAATTCAGTTTCTTTCACATTGCAGATGCTTATTGAATATACAGCACAGAAGCAGACCAATCTGATAAAGAGTGTGCATCCAAAACATCATAACTGGTCTTTTCTCTTTACAAATACTTGCCTTGCTGTGTATGGACAACATTTTCGGTTTCCAGCATTTCCAGTTTTTCTTTAAATGTTCCCTTTTTTAAAGCTGACGTCTTGAACTATCTAACCTGGAATTGCAGCTATGCAATTTGTGACTGCTGTATTTCAAAAAGTGAATAAATAAGCACAGTTCATTGATACAAGTCATTTTGAAGCTTTGTTGCAAAATTGTCTGCAGTTTTTTGCAAGTCATCATCATGAAAAGGGTAGAGAATCCCTACATGCAGAAGGAGGCCATTCGACACATTGAGTCTGTACCAACTCTCTGAAAGAGCACCCTACCTAGGCTCACTCTCCCACACACCCAACCCTATCCCCATAACCTAACCTGCACATCTCTGAACACTAAGGGGCAATTTAGCATGGCTAATTCACCTTCCCTGTTAATGGTGGAAATGGGAGGGGTGGACCCTTGGAGGTTTCTGCACCCGAGGAACGGGAGTACTCGTTTTTCTCAACAGTCCATAAGGTATACTCGCGGATTGACTTTTTTGTGGTGGGGAACGTTTTGCTGGCTGGGGTTAAGGGGTCGGAATACTCGGCAATTGCAGTGTCAGATCATGCTCCGCATTGTGTAGATATGGTACTGGAGAAGGGGGTAGCGCAGAGGCCGGGGTGGAAATTAGATGTGGGACTTTTGGGGGACCAAAGGTTCTGTAACAAAATTGAAAAGGTAATTGAGGAATATGTAGGTTTCAACTGTATGGGTAAGGTGTTGAAGGCAGTTGTCTGGGAGGCTCTAAAGGCGGTGGTGAGGGGTGAGGTAATTTTGTTTAAGGCCAGGGTGGACAAAGAGGAGGTTGGAGCGGCAGATAGTAATAGATGAGATGTTGGAGGTAGATAGGAGTTATGCAGAAGATGGGGACCCAGCGAAGTTGGAAAAGAGGAAGGAACTACAGGCGAGCTTTGACCGACTATCTACCAGGAAGGCGGTGCGCCAACTGAGATGAGCAAGGGGTGCAGTTTACGAACATGGAGATAAGGAAATGAAAGCTTAATTGAAAATTTGGAGGCAGTTTCGCCAACACTTCGGGTTGGGGGCAGGGTCAAGGGAAATGCCGATTTGGGGGAACTACAGATTTGAGCCAGGGAAGTGGGATGGAAATTTTCGGAAATGGGAGGAGAAGGGGATTAAGACACGAAAAGATTTGTTTCTTCGGGGTCAGTTTGCAGGATTGAAGGAGCTGGAAGTGAAATATGGGCTGGAGGAGGGGTAAATGTTTAGATACATGCAGGTTCGAGATTTTGCCAGAAAGGAGGTACAGAGCTTCCCGGTGGAGCTGGCCTCCACATTGCTGAAGGAGGTGCTGACGACAGGGGGACTGGAGAAGGGGGTAGTGTCAGTGGTTTACGGAGCTATTTTGGAAGAGGAGAAGGCACCACTGGAAGGAATCCAAGCAAAGTGGGAGGAAGAGTTGGGAGAGGATATGGAGGAGGGGTTCTGGTGTGAGGTGCTCCGGAGAGTGAATGCCTCCAGCTCGTGCGCGAGGTTGGGGCTGATACAGCTGAAGGTGGTATATAGAGCAGAGTTTAAGCAGGATTCTCTGCAACCGAGGCATCATGTTGTTCAGGTCCTTGTGGATGATGTGACCAGAGGCCTATGATCCGTCTCGACAGTGAATGTCGGCAGGCCGTAGACATAATCATGAAATTTGAGGATGCCGGTGAGAAGACCCAAGCACTCCTTCCCAATCTGAGCATATCTTGTTTCAGTGGGAGTCATCGCCCTTGATGCGTAGGCTACTGGTGCCCAGGATGATGTGTCATCTCGTTGAAGCAACACCGCACCGATGCCATCCTGACTCGCATCTGTGGGTATCTTTGTCTCCCGGTCCGGGTCGAAGAATGCCAGGACTGGTGCAGTGGTGAGATTGGCTTTCAGCTCCAGCCACTCTGTCTGGTGTGCCGCCTTCCACTCAAAGGCAGATTACGTAGGGACGTGGTGTGTGTGGCCATGTTTGGAATGAACTTGCCCAGAAAATTGACCATACCCAAGAAGCGCAGCACCACCTTTTTGTCCTCAGGGACCTTCATCGCCTCGATGGCCTTGATTTTGTCTGTGTCCGGGCGCACACCATGCTGTGAGATCTGGCCGCCTAGGAACTTGAGCGTCGATGTGCCAAAACAACATTTGGACCTGTTTAACTTTAGGCCGTTGGCATGTACACGGCGGAATACCTTCTGGAGACGGGACACATGGTCTTCAGGGGTCGTGGACCATATGATAATGTCGTCCACGTACACACGAACCCCTTCAATGCCTTCCATCATCTGCTCAATGATGCAATGGAATATCTCCGATGCCGAGATGATGCCAAATGCGATTATAGCAGTAACTGCCCAAAGGCGAGTTGAAGGTGCAGAGCCTTCTGCTGGACTCTTCCAGCTGGATTTGCCAAAATCCCTGTGATGCATCCAATTTGGTGAAGAAGCGCGCGTGTGCCATCTCACTTGTGAGTTCGTCCCGCTTCGGGATGGGGTAGTGTTCCCACATGATATTCTTATTAAGATCCTTGGGATCAATGCAGATGCGCAGGACCCCGAAGGCTTCTTTACGCACACCATCGAGCTGGCCCAGTCAGTCAGTTCGGTGATCTTGGGTATTATGCCTTTTTGCTGAAGATCCTTGAGCTGTGCCTTCAGGCGCTCTCTCAGTGGAGCAGGGACACATCGTGGTGCGTGGACCACTGGCTTGGCATCAGGTCGTAGAACAATCTTGTATCGATACGTCGGCGTGCCTATCCCGTTGAACATATCTGGATACTGGGCGAGAATGTCCTCGATGCCGGCCTGAAGATCCACATGGGAGGATGTTGTGGTGTAAACCCTTTGAATGAGGTTCAGCTGCTTGCAGGCATGCGCACCTAGTAGGGATGCCCTGTCCGACTTAACAATTTCAAAGCGTAACCGTGCTTGTGTGTGTCGGTTGGATAAGTGCAGATGGCAGGTTCCCAGAGCCGTGATGGCATTCCTGTTGTAATCCAGGAGTTTGCAGGCAGCTGGAAGGACTGTGGGGGGCTTCTGAATGCATCTGAAGTCTGCCTGTGAGAGGAGGTTGGCAGAGGCACCTGTGTCCAGCTTGAACTGGATGGGGCAGCGGTTGACCTTCATCACTGCTCGCCATTCGTCCTCCAAATCCACAGCTAGGATTGACTGGACTTGCAATGAGCCTGGTGTGGCATATTCACATGTTGTAATAATGCCCACACGGTAGGCGTTGTCCAGGCATTCATCATCTGGATCCATTGCACTGCTGGGATCAGAATTCTGTAGGCGTTGTTGCACACTCCGGATGCGCCATCGTCGGAAGCTGGCTCCTGACTGGTGGTGCAGATCTGCACAGAGCTACATAGTGGCCTGGCTTCCCGCAGTTTAAACAGTGTCTGCCTCTTGCAGGGCAGTATTTCTTTAAATGGGCGGTGCCACAGTTCGAACACGTCATGACGTTGGCGTCCTGACGCTCCATGCATCGTTGCACATGCGCAGTGCGGTTCTCAGACGTCTGCACCTGTGCAGTGCGGGTTTCGGCCACTTTGTTATCCCGTTCGCATCGCGCATGCGTCAGGCCCCGGGAAGAGCGTGCAAACTTTCCGCTTTTGTCAATGTTGAGGCGCTGCATTCGGGAGACGGCCTGCACACTCTCCGCCTCGTGGGAGGCTAGTTTATCATTTTCTGCCGTTTTGTACTAGGAATAGCGATTTTCAGCGCACTCATGCACTGTGCATATTTCTTTTTTTTTTAAATATATTTTATTAAAGTTTTCAAACACAATTTTTTCCCTTACAAATCAAAGAAATAAAAATACAAGTAACATGATAACTGCAATATAACATTGTGTAACTAACATGGTAAACTAACCAAATAACACAAAGTAATACTCCCCCCCACCCCCTCTCCCCCTCCAAAAACCCAAACAATTTACCACCCCTCCCCCTGGGTTGCTGCTGCTGGTCATCTATCTTCCCTCTAACGTTCCGCTAGGTAGTCGAGGAACGGTTGCCACCGCCTGGTGAACCCTTGAGCCGCTCCTCTCAGCGCAAACTTCATCTGCTCCAGTTTTATGAACCCCGCCATATCGTTTATCCAGGCCTCCAGTCCGGGGGGTTTCACTTCCTTCCACATGAGTAAAATCCTACGCCGGGCTACTAGGGACGCAAAGGCCACGACATCGGCCTTTTTCGCCTCCTGCATTCCCGGCTCATCCGCAACTCCAAATAAAGCTAACCCCCAGCCTGGTTTGACCCGAACCTTCACCACCTTCGAGATCACTCCCGTCACTCCCCTCCAATACCCCTCCAGTGCCGGACACAACCAAAACATATGTGTGTGGTTCGCCGGGCTTCCCCCGCACCTCCCACACTTGTCCTCCACTCCGAAGAACCAGCCCAACCTTGCTCCCGTTATGTGTGCTCTATGTAGCACCTTAAATTGGATCAGGCTAAGCCTGGCACACGAGGAAGAGGAATTTACCCTGCTTAGGGCATCAGCCCACAAACCCTCCTCAATCTCCTCCCCGAGCTCTTCTTCCCATTTTCCCTTCAGTTCGCCCACCAACTCCTCCCCCTCTTCTCTCATCTCCCGGTATATCTCTGACACTTTGCCCTCCCCGACCCACACCCCCGAAAGCACCCTGTCCTGGATCCCTTGTGTCGGGAGCAGCGGAAATTCCCTCCCCAGTTGTTTCGTGAACGCTCTCACCTGCATATATCGAAAGAAATTTCCCCGGGGCAGCTTATACTTTTCCTCAACGCTCCCAAGCTCGCAAACGTCCCGTCTATAAATAAATCTCCCACTCTCCCGATTCCTACCCGGTGCCAGCTCTGGAATCCTCCATCCAGCCTCCCTGGGGCAAACCTATGGTTGTTCCTGATCGGGGACCACACCGAGGCTCCCAGCACACCCCTCTGTCGCCTCCATTGCCCCCAGATACTTAATGTTGCCGCCACCACTGGGTTTGTGGTAAATTTCTTTGGTGAGAGCGGTAGTGGCGCCGTCACCAGCGCTTTTAAACTCGTCCCTTTACAGGACTTCATCTCCAATCTTTTCCACGCCGCTCCCTCTCCCTCTATCATCCATTTACGAATCATCGCCACATTGGCGGCCCAGTAGTAGTCGCCCAAATTCGGCAACGCCAGTCCCCCTCTGTCTCTACTACGTTGTAGGAACCCCCTCCTTACCCTCGGGACCTTCCCTGCCCACACGAAGCTCGTGATGCTCCTATCTATTTTTTTTTAAAAAGGCCTTAGTGATCAGTATAGGGAGACATTGGAACACAAATAGGAACCTCGGGAGGACCATCATCTTAATTGCCTGCACTCTGCCCGCCAGTGACAGCGGCTGCATGTCCCACCTTTTGAAATCCTCTTCCATTTGTTTCACCAGTCGTGTCAGATTAAGTCTGTGTAAGGTTCCCCAGCTCCTGGCTATCTGAATCCCCAGGTATCGGAAGTTTCTTTCCACTCTCCTTAGCGGTAGGCTATCTATCCCTCTACTCTGGTCCCCAGGGTGTATCACAGAAAGCTCACTCTTTCCCATGTTAAGCCTATATCCCGAGAAATCTCCAAACTCCCTCAATATCTGCATGACCTCTGTCATCCCCCCCACTGGGTCCGTCACATACAGCAGTAGGTCATCCGCGTAGATGACTCGGTGTTCCTCTCCCCCTCTAATCACCCCTCTCCATTTTCTGGAGTCTCTCAGCGCTATGGCCAGTGGTTCAATTGCCAACGCAAACAGTAATGGGGACAACGGGCATCCCTATCTTGTTCTCCTGTATAGTCGAAAATACTCCAACCTTTGCCGACCTGTGACCACACTTGCCGTTGGGGCCCCATAGAGGAGTTTAACCCAGCTGACAAACCCGTCCCCGAACTTCCTCAGCACCTCCCATAGATACTCCCACTCCACCCTATCAAATGCCTTTTCTCCATCCATTGCCGCCACTATCTCTGCCTCCCCCTCTACTGGGGGCACCATTATCACCCCTAATAGCCGTCGCACGTTGACATTTAGTTGTCTCCCCTTTACGAACCCTGTCTGGTCTTCGTGCACCACCCCCGGGACACAATCCTCTATCCTCGTTGCCAGCACCTTTGCTAGCAACTTGGCGTCCACATTTAGCAGTGAGATAGGCCTATAGGACCCGCACTGCAGCGGATCTTTATCCCGCTTCAAGATTAGCGATATCGTCGTCTCCGAAGGGTCCCCCCTTCTCTGGCCTCGTTAAAGGTCCTTACCAGCAGCGGGGCCAACAAGTCCACATATTTTCTATAAAATTCCACCGGGAACCCATCTGGTCCCGGGGCCTTCCCTGCCTGCATGTTCCCCAGCCCATTTGGTAACCTCGTCCACCCCAATCGGCGCCCCCAGGCCTTCCACCTCCTGCTCCTCCACCCTCGGGAACCTTAATTGGTCCAAAAACTGCCGCTTCTCCTCTTTTCCTTCCGGGGGTTGGGACCTATAAAGTCTCTCGTCAAAGGTCTTAAACACCTCGTTTATCTTCCCTGCTCTCCGCACCATAGCTCCCTTTTCATCCCTAATTCCCCCTATCTCCCTCGCCGCTGTCCTCTTTCGCAGCTGATGGGCCAACAGGCGACTCGCCTTTTCCCCATATTTATATCTCATCCCCTGTGCCTTCCTCCACTGTGCCTCCGCCCTCCTTGTGGTCAACAGGTCGAACTCTGTCTGGAGTCGTCGCCTCTCCCTGTATAGTCCTTCCTCCGGGGCCTCCGTGTATTCTTTATCTACCCTCAAAATCTCCCCCAGTAGTCTTTCCCTTTCCTTGGCCTCTATTTTCCCCTTGTGGGCCCTGATGGCGATCAGCTCTCCTCTGACCACCGCCTTTAGTGCTTCCCATACTACTCCCACTCGGACCTCCCCGTCGTCATTGGCCTCCAGGTATCTTTCGATACATCCCCGCACCCTTCCGCAGACTCCCTCATCTGCCAGTAATCCCACATCCAGTCGCCAGAGTGAACGCTGCTCCCTCTCCTCTCCTAGTTCCAGGTCCACCCAGTGTGGGGCATGATCTGAAACAGCTATGGCTGAATACTCAGTTCCTTCCACCCTCGAGATCAGTGACCTTCCCAAAACAAAGAAATCTATCCGGGAATACACCTTGTGAACATGGGAGAAGAAGGAGAACTCTTTGGCCTTCGGCCTAACAAATCGCCACGGATCCACTCCCCCCATTTGGTCCATAAACCCCCGAAGCACCTTGGCCGCTGCCGGCCTTCTTCCGGTCCTAGATCTAGATCTATCTAACCCTGGGTCCAACACGGTGTTGAAGTCCCCCCCCCATTATCAGGTTTCCTACCTCCAGGTCCGGGTTACGTCCCAGCATCCGCTTCATAAATCCCGCATCATCCCAATTCGGGGCATATACGTTAACCAACACGACCTCCATTCCCTCCAGTCTGCCACTCACCATCACATATCTGCCTCTGCTGTCTGCTACAATGTTCCTAGCTTCGAATGACACCCGTTTCCCCACCAGTATGGCCACCCCTCTGTTCTTTGCATCCAGCCCTGAGTGGAACACCTGTCCCACCCATCCTTTCCTTAACCTAACTTGGTCCGCCACCTTCAGGTGCGTCTCCTGAAGCATAGCCACGTCTGCCCTGTCCTTTCAAGTGCGCGAACACTCGGGTCCTTTTAATCGGCCCATTTAGGCCTCTCACGTTCCACTGGGGGGCTACCTGCCCCCTTCCCGTGTCGACTAGCCATCACCCTCTCTAGGCCAGTCCCACGTCCCGGTTCCGCGCACCCACCCGTTCCCCAGGCGGCGCATTCCCGCCCCGACCACCCTTTCTTTTACCAGTTCCTCTTTGATTTCTGCAGCAGCAACCCAGTTATCCTCCCCCCCCCGCCGAGATCCCCATCTAGCATGATTACTCCCCCCATATTGCTTCCGAAAGTCAGCTGACATCAACTGACCCCGCTTCTCCCGCTCTCTCCTTGACCCCCCGCCCCCCATGTGGGGAACTCCCATCTACCTTGCGCCTATCTTCCCGCCATCATCTTTCTGGCGCGGGAACAAGAACAGTAAGCCCCGTGTTCTCTATAGTTGTCCCGCCCCTTGTGGCGCAGCTCCCTCTGCCGCCCCATTCCCAATCCCCCGCCTATATCTCTTCTTCACCCCCACCGGCGCCCACATTTCTTAGTGTCCCCCCCTCCCCAATTTACATCTCTATATACATCGGCATTGTCATTTCCCCTCTAACATCAGTCCCTCAGTTCTGATCCAGTTTCTCGTTTTTAATGACGGTCCATGCTTCTTCCGCTGTTTCGAAGTAGTGATGCCTCTCCTGGTGCGTGACCCACAATCGCGCCGGCTGCAACATCCCGAACTTCACCTTCTTCTTGTGTAGCACCTCCTTGGCTCGATTAAAACTCGCCCTCCTTCTCGCCACCTCCGCACTCCAATCCTGGTACACCCGTACCACCGCATTCTCCCATCTACTACTTCGTACCTTTTTGGCCCATCTCAGAACCACCTCTCTGTCATTGAAGCGATGAAATCGCACGATCGTCGCCCTAGGTGGTTCTCCCGCCTTTGGTCTCCTCGCAGGGACCCGATGAGCCCCTTCCACTTCCAAGGGGCCCCGAGGGGGCCTCAGCTCCCATTAGCGAGCATAGCATCGTGCTCACGTAAGCCCCGCCGTCCGCTCCTTCCACTCCCTCGGGGAGACCCAGGATCCGAAGGTTCTTTCTCCGTGATCTGTTTTCTAGGACTTCAATCCTTTCAATGCACTTTTTGTGGAGCACCTCGTGCATCTGCGTTTTGACCGCCAGGCCCAGGATCTCGTCTTTGTTGTCCGTCACCTTCTGCTCCACCACGCGGAGCTCCATCTCCTGGGTCTTTTGTGCCTCCTTAAGCCCCTCAATTGCCTGTAGCATCGGGGCCAGCACCTCCTTCTTAAGCAGCTCCACACACCGTCTCAAAGATTCGTCTTGGTCCGGCCCCCATGTCGCCTGGGCTCTCTCCGCCGCCATCTTGCTCCTTTTTTCTTCTGTCCCTGTTCTCGAGGATTCTTCGCGATCTGGCCGCCGCCGATATTTTTCTTTTTCGTTGGGGGGGGGCCTCCCTGTTGTCTCACCCCACACCGGGTTTCGTCCCGAAAAAAATTCCCCGTTGGGGCTCTTAAAAGAGCCCGAAGGTCCGTTCGAGCTGGAGCCGCCAAAACGTGCGGCTTAGCTGGTCATCGCCGCAACCGGAAGTCCACTGTGCATATTTCAATCTCGACTGGCAGGGTCATGTGCTTGATCTTCAGGAACTGCTCTCTCAGAGGATCAGAGTGAACTCCAAAAGCGATTTGGTCTCTGATCATGGAGTCACGTCAGTTATATCACCGAAGTTGCAGGATTGCGCTAGCAGTCTAAGGTTAGTTAAATATGAGTTGATGGATTTGTCTTTACCTTGAAATCGCTGCTTGAATATATAGCGCTCGAAGATTTCGTTGGTGTCCACCTCACAGTGGCTGTCAAACTTGTCCAGGATGGTCTGAAACTTTGTCTTGTCCTGATCTTCGGCGAAGTGAAAGGAGTTGAATATTTCCAAGGCATGAACACCCGCTGTGGTGAGGAAAAGAGCTATCTTCCGTGCATCAGACGCACCATTGAGGTCTGATGCTTCGCCGTAAAGCTGAAATTTCTGCTTGAATGTCCGCCAGTTGGCACTGAGGTTGCCGGAGGTCCTGAGCTGGTGAGGAGCCGGAATCTTTTCCATTGTGCCGGTATACATTCGCTGGTCGTCACAGATCTTGCTGAGTTGAACTAACTGGATTGAACAGACTCCTGGTATCATGTTGTGTTATGCCATTTGGAATAACACAAGCTGCCACTTGATGCAGTTTTGAGTAAAAGATGTTCCAGACTTTGAAGTGAGTTCAATGTGTTTTATTGAACTATTAGCACAGTTCTCAATGAGTTTGACTCTCTGCTAATCTAAATGTTGTAACTCAGTCTAATTGAACCAGCCTTGCTCTAAGCCACGTGCTGGGGTGTGATGCTGAGGATACACCCTGTCTTACTCTGTAGATGTTGGTCTGTGGAAAGAGGCGGGATGTGAGTGCCTCATCCCTTATTTAGTGAGATACCCCCCTGAGTGTCCTGATTGCTAATTAGTCGTGTTCTATTCTATGTGTTCATTAGCTGCATGTTTGCATATCATGACAATGGGCATTATTCACTTTCAAGAACTGGATAACATCGAACATTAGTTGGGGCGGGTGGGTGGGAGTGTTGGGGGGAGGGGGGCTGGGTGTGTTAATGGCGACTATGGGTGATCCCTAATTCCTTTTTGTCATTTGTTTGCGTGAACATGCGGGCTAATCTTTGGGGTGTGGTGGGAGGATGGGATTGTTGTTATTGATATGGGGATTGACATATTTGTTTCTGATTATTGTTTATTGTTGGTGGGTGTAAATTTGGGAGAAAATGTGAAAAAGGAGAATAAAAAATATATATTTTTAAAATTCACCTTCCCTGCACATCTTTAGATTGCGGGAGGAAACCAGAGCACCCGGAGGATACCTGCGCAGACACGGGGAGAACATGCAAGTTTCACACAGTCACCCGAAGCAGGAATCAAACCCGGGTCCATGGTTAAATACACACACATTTGTTCCAGTTTTGAATAGTTACTTAACTCAGCCATTGTTCACCAGTCGGCCCAGAGGCCCAGAGCACTAGGAAGATAAGAGGACTTGAGTAATCTTAAAGAATTTAAAAAATATTTATTTCTGTCTCTTTGAAAATTAAATACTGATTAACTCAAAGAGACCAGGATTACAGAAGTAAATTAGGAAGATAAATTGTTAAGAGACATTCCCTCTACAAAGAACAAAAGAACAAAAAAAGTACAGCACAGGAACAAGACCTTCGGCCCTCCAAGCATGCGCCGCCCATGCTGCCCGTCTAAACTAAAATCTTCTACACTTCCGGGATCTGTATCCTTCTATTCCCATCCTATTCATGTATTTGTCAAGATGCCCCTTAACTGTCACTATCGTCCCTGCTTCCACCACCTCCTCCGGCAGCAAGTTCCAGACACCCTCTACACTCTGTGAAAAAACTTACCTCCTACATCTCCTCTAAACCTTGCCCCTCGCACCTACAACCTATGTCCCCTCGTACTTGACCCCTCTACCGTGGGAAAAAATCTCTGACTATCCACTCTGTCTATGCCCCTCATAATTTTGTAGACCTCTATCAGGTCGCCACTCAACCTCCTTCGTTCCAGTGAGAACAAACCAGGTTTATTCAACCTCTCCTCATAGCTAATGCCCTCCATACCAGGCAACATCCTGGTAAATCTCTTCTGCACCCTCGCTAAAGCCTCCACATCCTTCTGGTAGTGTGGCGACCGGAATTGAACACTATACTCCTTGTGTGGCCTCACTAAGGTTCTATACAGCTGCAACATGACTTGCCAATTTTTATACTCAATGCCCCGGCCAATGAAGGCAAGCATGCCGTATGCCTTCTTGACTACCTTGTTTATTGTTGGTGGGTGTAAATTTGGGAGAAAATGTGAAAAAAGAGAATTTGGTGCCCCTTTCAGTGACTTGTGGACCTGTACACCAAGATCTCTCTGACTGTCAATACTCTTGAGGGTTCTACCATGCACTGTATATTCGCTACCTGTATTAGACCTTCCAAAATGCATTACCTCACATTTGTCCGGATTAAACTCCATCTGCCATCTCGCCGCCCAAGTCTCCAAACGATCTAAATCCTACAATGCAGTTTCTTAATACAATTGAAACCTAGTAACCTTCAATTGTTTTCCAAAGCCCATTGCATCAAAAGCAACAATCAGCATGAGTTTTTTAAAAATTCATAAAAATACACTGAACAAACATGTCTACCCGAATATAGAATAGTTGTTTGCTTTGTTGCTTTGACAAGTCATACCATATGTAGAGACATTTGTTGGGCACGATTTAACAACCTCTTCGCGCCCGACTTTGTGGGGCCTCTCACAAAATTTGCGACGCTCAAAACGCGATTTAATGGAGTCTCGTGAGATATCGCGATCTGGATCTCACCCTCAATGGACCGTGCGTGGGAAACCTCACCAGGGTGCCGTTTAGTACTGGCTTGCATAAAGTTGGAGCGGTCGTAATGGCACCCGGGGGGGGGGGGGTCTCCCAGGCCATTGGAGACCCCTGGGTAGTTGGGGTCAGGGAAGGGTGGTATCCTGGCATTTCCTCTGGCACCTGGGCACCTTGACAGTGCCAGGCTGGCATCCTGGCACTGCCACATGGGCACTGCCAGGGTGCCCGGATGTCAGGCTGATGCTGCCATGGATCGAGCCAAGGGGCCTTACCAGGTGAAATTGAACTGGATTAGTCATATTAATACTGTGGCTACCAGGACAGGTCAAAGGTTAGGAATCCTACAATGAAGTCACTGTGAAAAGCCCCTAGTCGCCACATTCCGGCACCTGTTCGGGGAGGCTGTTACATCTACAAGGCACAAATCAGGAATGTAACGGAATATTCTCCACTTGCTTGGATGAGTGCAGCTCCAACAACACTCAAGAAGTTCGACACCATCCCGGACAAAGCTTCTCCTTCCACCAACAATCAAACCCTCCACTACCGACGAACAGTGGCAGCCGTGTGCACCATCTACAAGATGCACTGCAGTAACTCACCAAGTTCCTTGGACAGCACCTTCCAAACCCACAGCTACTACCATCAAGAAGGACAAAAGCAGCAGATACCTGGGAACCCCACCAACTGGAAGTTCCCCTCCAAGTCACTCGGCACCCTGACTCGGAAATATATCGCCGTTCCTTCACTGTCGCTGGGACAAAATCCTGGAACTCCCTCCCGAACAGCACAGTGGGTGCACCTACACCTCCTCAAGGACTGCAGCGGTTCAAGAAGACAACTCACCACCGCCTTCTGAAGGGCAACTATGGATTGGCAATAAATGTTGGCCTAACCAGCGACGCTCAAATCCCATAAATGAATTAAATAATGGTGGAGAGGGGAGGGGGGTGGGTTGGTGACGAGCTGTTCCCAGGGTCCTCCCGAGGTTGGGCAGGAGGTGGGGGATCATAAACAGGGGACAGGGGATTGGGCGGGGGGGGGGGGGAGATCAGGGCAGACAGACAGAATGGTGCCCTGATCTACAAGGGGCCTTTCCTGCTGTATATAACTTATAACTCTCAGCATTCTTGGCAGCAGGAAAGAACTCTCAGCACGGCTCCGGCGGAGAAAAACTCCAAGGCCAAAACAACCCGGCAAATGCCATTGAATGGGGGGGGAGGTGGCATTTCTTGCATTGCAGCTCCCGAGAAACACAACGCCAAACGCGCCCAAAGCTAGAGACTGATTTTTTTCCCGGTTTAATCACGGCCAACATGTATTTGCTTATTCCTTCATAACCAGTTCTTTATTTGGTTCTTATTGAACTACAGATCAGCAGAAACAGCAATGTTCCATTAAAGCACAGTGAAGGAACTAATGAAGGAAACATTGAACCGAAATAGATTTTGGGACAAATATGATAAACAAATTCTTAAAAGAAATGATAATTAAATAATTGTGTTAAATCAAATCAAGACTTACATACCAGTAAGGTTCACCCAAGTTCACATTGAATTAACAGGAACTGAATTTTAATTATTTGATTTAGTTAATATTGCACAACAAGAAATGATCCTCAAGTTTCCATAAATGTCTTCAGTTCTCATTCATTCTGTATCAAATTGAATTAAAGGCAAGTTTTGCAGACATCCTACAATGTACAATCTACCTCTTGTCACCAGCTGTGGGGAAAGGGGTGTTGGGGTGTAGTTGAAGAGAGGAACTAGGTTAAAGAAGGGAACAGTAAATCTAAAATCTTTGCTCCCAATTGCTATGCCAGAGTTGGTAGTTGTGTTTGTGGAAGTTGGTCCAGAACATGCTGATGCACAACTGAAATGTTCCCCACAGTCAAGGAGTTGACCACCATTCATTGTTTAGGCTAAACCAACAGTTCCCAAACTGTGGGCAGCGACTCCAATTGGATGTCGCAGAAATAGCAAATCATCAGAAACAAAACCACATTCATTTCCCACCCTCTAGTAATGTCCTGTTACTTGAAGTAACCAATTACTAGACAAACTCCTGGCATTGAACACTTTCACTGTAATGGCTCTAATCAGGCATTCTACATTACTATACAGTGATGGCAATAGAAACAAATGAAGATTTAGCAACAGGCAGCAGGGATTTTAATCACAGAATTTCCTATTTATCTGATGTGTTACATATTAATCTATAATAGCAAGCTTTAGGATGAGTGTATGGGGACTTGATGCGAGTAAATGTCTGTCTGCATTGAAGAACTCAGTTCGAATACTGTCAGGGCTGCAGGCTTTGTTGTTTTTCACCAATCTAAATGCTCATTTCAACTCTCCCTGGGGGTAGCCTGGAAAGTATAATCCCTGAATGTGGATAACAAAATGTTCTTTCCAGTGTTGAAAGATGGCTTTGTAATGCTTAAGTATCAACATCCTGGGGGTTACCATTGATCAGAAACAGAACTGCATTAGCCACATTAATACTGTGGCTACCAGAGCAGGTCAAAGGCTAGGGATCCTACGGTGAGAAACTCACCACCTGACCCCCCCCCCCCCCCCCCCCCCCAAAAGCCTATCCAACATCTACATGGCACAAGTCAGGAGTGAAATGGAATACTCTCTATTTGCCTGGATGAGTGCAGCTCCAACAACACTCAAGAAGCTCAACACCATCCAGGACAAAGCTGCCCACTTGATTGTTCTCCCTTCCACAAACATTCAAATTTGTCATCACGCTTTAGGAAGGATGTCAAGGCACTAAAAAGGATGCAGAAAAGATTCACAAGAATGTTCCAGGGATGGGGTATTTCAGTTCTGTGGATAGATTGGAAAAGCTGAGGCCGTTTTCCTTGGAGAAAAGTTGAGAGGAGAACTGATAGAGATGTTCAAAATCATGAGCAATCTAGACAAAGTAGAGAGAAATTGTTCTATTGCAATAAGTGTTCAGGACACCAATTTGAGGTGAACTAAAGACGACATGTGGGGTGCTTTTTAAATGAGGTGAGCAGTTAATATCTGGAATGAGAATCTTTCTTGGATAATTGCCTAAAGGAAAAGAATTGAAGGGCGATGAAGGAATGGGTCTAAGCTGAGTTGCTTGTGCAAACAGCTAGCATGGACACAAAAGGGATGAATGGCCTCCTCTGTGCTATAACCATTCTAGGGGCGGCATGGTGGCATAGTGGTTAGCACTGCTTCTACACAGCGCCAGAGACCCGGTTCAATTGCAACCTTGGGTGACTTTTTGTGTGCCGTTTGTTCTCCCCGTGTCTGCCTGGATTTCCTCGGGGTGCTCCAGTTTCTTCCCACACTCCAAAGATGTGCGGTTTAGGTGGATTAGCCATGATAAATTGCCCCTCAGTGTCCAGGGATATGCGGGGATAGGGCGGGGTGGACAAGTGATTGGACATGGGTCGGTGCAGACTCAATGGGCTGAATGGCCTCCTTCTGTACTGTAGGGATTCTATGATGTATGATTGATTCACTGTTGGAAGTGCTATCCTTTGGATGGGATCTTAAACAAAAGTCTATCTGCTGAGCCCTGTTATTTGGGTGAAAGTTTAAGATCCTACTGCAATACTTGAAGAGCTGTGTGTTCTGGTCACGATTCTTACATGAACTAACAACACGCAAAACAAGTGAACTAGTCATCAATCCAACTGCCCTAAATCTAGGTTTGCTTCAAACAAAAGCAGATCATTTTCATAGGTGACTTCAAACTAATCGGTTGCACATTTCGGGATTTTTCCGAGAGATAGCTGTTGTGCTATAGGATGGCATTTATTTCTTCATACCACAAATTAATTACAAATAAATTAATGGGTAGAATACATATAATTATGCAAGCCATAGTAAATCCATTTACATTGTGAAATATGACACAAAATCACTTTTGCAAGGATGCAAAGATGATACAATTGAAACTACGTTTATTTGATATTCCAAGCTTGCTTCAAAGTACACAGACAATGGTGGCTATTTATTGCTCCATATTGTTTTGAAGAATATAGTTAATTGCCAAAAGGTTTCTGAGTGTTGAAATGCAGCAGCTATATAATCTTCTTCCCTCATTTCACAGGCAAAGCTACCAATTACTTAAGCCATCCACTGCTCCAATCAAAACAGCAGGTAGTATCGTGGCAACTGCAGATCTGGCACAAAGGCAGTATGTCAAGAAACTTTAAACAAAGCACAAAAAGAAGTATCAGCAATTCAAAATGTTGTTTGAAATGCACAATCCTTACAATAGATTTCAGGTCCACTGAAGGAAGAATTGCTATGTTGTACACACTGTGAATTTCCCAAAAACAATTGTTTTCGCTAGTATCTCCCCCAAAATCTTGCTTCAGTCAAGATAGTCAAGAAACAATGAAGAAATATTTTCCAAAGGCCTAAAGACATGGTCTAAAACAGGTTAATATGCATATCAAGACTTCCGGGTGCGGCGATGACCAGCTGAGTCGCACGTTTCGGCAGCTCCCGGTGAAACGGACTTTTGGGCTCTTGATAGGAGCCCCAACGGCAATTTTGACGGCTAAAAACACTGTGCGGTAAACCAGAAGGGAATCCCCCCTGGATACGGATGAAAAAAGGAGAAAGTGGCCGGATTGCAGTGGATCCTTTAGAACAGCGGCAAGGAAGGCAAGCAAAAACCAAGATGGCGTTGGAAGGTGGCAGTTTAACATGGGGCCCTGAACAACAAGAGTTCTTGAAACGCTGTGTGGAAGAGCTCAAAAATGAAATGAAGAAAGAGCTGTTGGCCCCGATACTACAGGCAATCGAAGGGCTAAAGGAGGAACAAAAGACCCAGGAGCGGGAGCTTCGGGTCGTGAAGGCAAAGGCAGCCGAGAATGAGGACGACATACAGGGCCTGGTGGTGAAGACGGAGACGCATGAGGCACATCAGAAACGATGTGTGGAAAGGTTGGAGGCACTGGAGAACAACGCAAGGAGGAACAACCTGAGGATTCTTGGTCTTCCTGAAGGTGCGGAGGGAGCGGATGTCGGGGCATATGTGAGCACGATGCTGCACTCGTTAATGGGAGCGGAGGCCCCGGCGGGTCCGTTGGAGGTGGAGGGAGCATACCGAGTGATGGCGCGAGGACCGAGAGCAGGAGAAATTCCCAGAGCCATAGTGGTGAGATTCCTCCGTTTTAAGGATAGAGAAATGGTCCTTAGATGGGCAAAGAAAACTCGGAGCAGTAAACGGTGATCCGCGTTTATCAAGACTGGAGTGCGGAGGTGGCGAGAAGGAGGGCGAGCTTTAATCGGGCCAAGGCGGTGCTTCATAAAAAGATAAAATTTGGAATGCTGCAACCGGCAAGACTGTGGGTCACATATCGAGGGAGGCACCACTACTTTGAGACGGCGGATGAAGCGTGGACTTTTATTGTGGAAGAAAAACTGGAATGAGCGGGTTATTAAAAAGAACGTTTGAACAAAGTGGTGGGCGAATGTGGGGGGCGAAGAGGGGGGTTAAAAAGGGGGGAAAGAGGAGTTTTATGTACTAATCCTGCGATGTGGTAACTTTTCTCTCTTCCACAGGTGGTGATGGGGGGAGGAGGGGAGGTGGAGGAGATGGGGCGTTGGCCATTGGGGGCGGGGCCCAGGGAGAAGCGCGGGCTTGGTTCCCGCGCTATGATAATCATGGCGGGAATAGAGAAGCAGGAAGGAGGGGGCGTCGCACGGTGCGAGCCGAGGTCACGGGGGGAAGCCGAGGTCGGCCAGAGTTTGCTGACTTCTGGGAGCAACATGGGGGGAGTACTTACGCTAGCGGGGGATCTAGCGGGGGGGGTGGGAGGGGAGAATTACTGGGTTGCTGCTGCTGGGGAGAGGGGGGAGCTGGTATGGGAGGGGATGGGCGGGGGGGGCACCGCCTGGGGGAGATACAGCTGCGTGGGAACCGGGTGAGGAGCTGGAAAAAGGGGATGGCTAATCGACAAGGGGGGGGGGGGGGTAGGAAGCCCCCCAACCCGGCTGATCACGTGGAACGTGAGAGGGCTAAACGGGCCGATAAAGAGGGCACGGGTACTCGCACACCTTAAGAAACTTAAGGCAGATGTGGTTATGTTACAGGAAACGCACCTGAAACTGATAGACCAGGTTAGGCTACGCAAAGGATGGGTGGGGCAGGTGTTCCATTCGGGGCTAGATGCGAAAAACAGGGGGGTGGCTATATTAGTGGGGAAGCGGGTAATGTTCGAGGCAAAGACTATAGTGGCGGATAACGGGGGCAGATACGTGATGGTGAGTGGCAAACTACAGGGGGAGACGGTGGTTTTGGTAAACATATATGCCCCGAACTGGGATGATGCCAATTTTATGAGGCGGATGCTAGGACGCATTCCGGACCTAGAGATGGGAAAGCTGATAACGGGGGGAGATTTTAATACGGTGTTGGAACCAGGGCTGGATAGGTCGAAGTCCAGATCTGGAAGGAGGCCGGCAGCAGCCAAGGTACTTAAAGATTTTATGGAGCAGATGGGAGGTGTAGACCCGTGGAGATTTAGCAGACCTAGGAGTAAGGAGTTCTCGTTTTTCTCCTATGTCCATAAAGTCTACTCGCGAATAGACTTTTTTGTGCTGGGAAGGGCGTTGATCCCGAAGGTGAGGGGAACGGAGTATACGGCTATAGCCATTTCGGATCACGCTCCACACTGGGTAGACTTGGAGATAGGGGAGGAAACAGGAGGGCGCCCACCCTGGAGAATGGACATGGGACTAATGGCAGATGAGGGGGTGTGTCTAAGGGTGAGGGGGTGCATTGAAAAGTACTTGGAACTCAATGATAATGGGGAGGTCCAGGTGGGAGTGGACTGGGAGGCGTTGAAGGCGGTGGTTAGAGGGGAGCTGATATCAATAAGGGCACATAAAGGGAAGCAGGAGAGTAAGGAACGGGAGTGGTTGCTGCAAGAACTTTTGAGGCTGGACAGACAATATGCGGAAGCACCGGAGGAGGGACTGTACAGGGAAAGGCAAAGGCTACATGTAGAATTTGACTTGCTGACTACGGGCACTGCAGTGGCACAATGGAGGAAGGCACAGGGTGTACAGTACGAATATGGGGAGAAGGCGAGCAGGTTGCTGGCACACCAATTGAGGAAAAGGGGAGCAGCAAGGGAAATAGGGGGAGTGAGGGATGAGGAAGGAGTGATGGAGCGGAGAGAGTGAATGGAGTGTTCAAGACATTTTATAAAAAATTATATGAAGCTCAACCCCCGGATGGGAGGGAGAGAATGATGGGCTTCTTGGATCGGCTGGAATTTCCCAAGGTGGAGCAGGAAAGGGTGGGACTGGGAGCACAGATCGAGGTAGAAGAATTGGTGAAAGGAATTAGGAGCATGCAGGCGGGAAAGGCCCCGGGACTGGATGGATTCCCAGTCGCATTCTATAGAAAATATGTGGACTTGCTCGCCCCGGTATTGACGAGGACCTTTAATGAGGCAAAGGAAAGGGGACAACTGCCCCCGACTATGTCTGAAGCAACGATATCGCTTCTCTTAAAGAAGGAAAAGGACCCGCTACAATGCGGGTCCTATAGACCTATTTCCCTCCTAAATGTAGATGCCAAGATCCTGGCCAAGGTAATGGCAATGAGAATAGAGGAATGTGTCCCGGGGGTGGTCCACGAGGACCAAACTGGGTTTGTGAAGGGGAGACAGCTGAACACGAATATATGGAGGCTGTTAGGGGTAATGATGATGGCCCCACCAGAGGGGGAAACGGAGATAGTAGTGGCGATGGATGCCGGGAAAGCATTTGATAGAGTGGAGTGGGATTATTTGTGGGAGGTGTTGAGGAGATTTGGTTTTGGAGAGGGGTATGTTAGATGGGTGCAGCTGTTGTATAGGGCCCCGATGGCGAGCGTGGTCACGAATGGACGGGGATCTGCATATTTTCGGCTCCATAGAGGGACAAGGCAGGGATGCCCTCTGTCCCCATTATTGTTTGCACTGGCGATTGAGCCCCTGGCGATAGCGTTGAGGGGTTCCAAGAAGTGGAGGGGAGTACTTAGAGGAGGAGAACACCGGGTATCTTTGTATGCGGACGATTTGCTACTATACGTGGCAGACCCGGTGGAGGAGATGCCAGAAATAATGCGGATACTTGGGGAGTTTGGGGATTTTTCAGGGTATAAATTGAACATGGGGAAAAGTGAGTTGTTTGTGGTGCATCCAGGGGAGCAGAGTAGAGAAATAGAGGACCTACCGTTGAGGTAGGTAACAAGGGACTTTCGTTACCTGGGGATCCAGATAGCCAAGAATTGGGGCACATTGCATAGGTTAAATTTAACGCGGTTGGTGGAACAAATGGAGGAGGATTTCAAGAGATGGGATATGGTATCCCTGTCACTGGCAGGGAGGGTGCAGGCGGTTAAGATGGTGGTCCTCCCGAGATTCCTCTTTGTGTTTCAGTGCCTCCCGGTGGTGATCACGAAGGCTTTTTTTAAAAGGATTGAAAAGAGCATCATGGGTTTTGTGTGGGCCGGGAAGACCCCGAGAGTGAGGAAGGGATTCTTACAGCGTAGCAGGGATAGGGGGGGGGGGGGGGCTGGCACTACCGAGCCTAAGTGAGTATTATTGGGCCGTTAATATTTCAATGGTAAGTGGATGGGAGAGGAGGAAGGAGCGGCGTGGAAGAGATTAGAGAGGGCGTCCTGTAGGGGGACTAGCCTACAGGCTATGGTGACAGCCCCATTGCCGTTCTCACCGAGGAACTACACCACAAGCCCGATGGTGGTGGCTACACTGAAGATTTGGGAACAGTGGAGACGGCATAGGGGAAAGACTGGAGCCTTGGGGGGGGTCCCCGATAAGAAACAACCATAGGTTTGCCCCGGGGGGAATGGATGGGGGATATGGAATGTGGCAAAGAGCAGGAATAACGCAACTGAAAGATCTGTTTGTGGATGGGAAGTTCGCGAGTCTGGGAGCGCTGACCGAGAAATATGGGTTGCCCCAAGGGAATGCATTCAGGTATATGCAACTGAGGGCTTTTGCGAGGCAACAGGTGAGGGAATTCCCGCAGCTCCCGACACAAGAGGTGCAGGACAGAGTGATCTCAAAGACATGGGTGGGGGATGGTAAGGTGTCAGATATATATAGGGAAATGAGGGACGAAGGGGAGACTATGGTAGATGAACTAAAAGGGAAATGGGAAGAAGAGCTGGGGGAGGAGATCGAGGAGGGGCTGTGGGCAGATGCCCTAAGCAGGGTAAACTCGTCGTCCTCGTGTGCCAGGCTAAGCCTGATTCAGTTTAAGATATTACACAGGGCGCATAAGACTGGAGCACGGCTCAGTAAATTTTTTGGGGTGGAGGATAGGTGTGCGAGGTGCTCGAGAAGCCCAGCGAATCATACCCATATGTTTTGGTCATGCCCGGCACTACAGGGGTTTTGGATGGGGGTGACAAAGGTGCTTTCAAAAGTAGTGCGGGTCCGGGTCGAACCAAGCTGGGGGTTGGCTATATTTGGGGTTGCACAAGAGCCGGGAGTGCAGGAGGCGAGAGAGGCCGATGTTTTGGCCGTTGCGTCCCTAGTAGCCCGGCTCAGGATATTGTTAATGTGGAAAGAAGCCAAGCCCCCGGGGGTGGAGACCTGGATAAATGACATGGCAGGGTTTATAAAGCTAGAGCGGATTAAGTTCGTTCTAAGGGGGTCGGCTCAAGGGTTCACCAGGCGGTGGCAACCGTTCGTCGAATACCTCGCAGAAAGATAGATGGAATGGAAAAAAGAAGGCAGCAACAGCAGCCCAGGATCGGGGGGGGGGGGGGGGGGGGGGGGGGGGGAGGAGGAACCAGAAGGACTCTCAGGGTTGTTAATATATACTGTATAATATGTATAGGTCGTTGCTACAGATAATTATATATTGGACTGTTAAATTATATTTTTGGAGAGTGTTACTTGTGATAAGGCAGTTGCCAATTAGGGTTAGTTTTCATTTTTGTTATTTATTATTTATTCTTTTTTTTTTGTTGTTTATAAAATAGGTCATTGTTATTTGTGTTGTTATAATATTGTGTAAAGGATGCACAATGTACTGTGTTGGTTGACCAAAAATTTTCAATAAAATATTTATATTAAAAAAAAATGCATATCAAACACTGCATGTGTTTAAAATAAAACATATCTTCTCTCCATCACAGGATTAAATTTACCAGGCACTTTTTCTAGGGATTCAAGTGCACCATTTGAAAAAAAGACACATTTTTCACTCCCTAGGTATGCATATTTTAATATTTAAATGGAAATGAGCATAGAATTCTTACAATGCAGAAGGAGGCCATTCAGCTATCGCGTCTGCATTGACCCTCCAAGAGAGACTTTTGTTATGCTCTTGATGTAGCATAAGCTGCTTCCTTGATGTGCACTCTGACAAAGGAAGGTTCAGACTTGGAGATAGCTTCAACACGTTTATTGAACTATTAACAATTCTCCTACTTGATTTGACGCTACTGTTAATCCTGCTATAGCTACTCAGACTGACTAACCTGTCTGCTACAATCCACGTGGTGGGAGTGATGTGTTTCAATCAGCCCTGTGTCTGTGCTCACTGAGAGTCTCCACTGGAAAGAGACTGAGCATGTGTGATGTGTCCTTTTATATGGGTTGGTGTAATGCCCTCCTGTGGTGGTGTCACCTCTATGTGTATCGTGAATGCCCATTGGTCGTGTCTTATCTTACTGACCTATTGGTTGACTGTCTGTGCCATGTCTCTGGTGTTCCCTCTAGTGTCTAGCTAGGTGTATTGTATGTACATTAACCCTTTGTGTACTTAGTGATATATATCACCACATCCCCCCTTTTCACGTGTTACATATTTTCTGTACAGTGTTAAAGAAAATTGAACAAACTAGGTAGATGAGTGATACTCTGCACAAGTTATGATAATAGTGATCATTAAACAATAAGTCCAAATCATATGCATGAGTCCAAAGTTCATTAATTATTATGGTCGAGTCGCTTTCATGTTTGGTTGGTGAGTTGGTGATGTTGATGGTGGCATTGCATTGTAAGCGCCATCAGTGTCCCTGTGCTGAAGGAACCAAGAAGTGGTCCAATCACTTCGTTGTCGGATTTGGACTGTTTTTTTCTTTCGATGCTTGTGGTGGTAATTTTTGATGGCATCTGTCCTGAAAGCCAGGTTGCCTGTTGGTAGTGCAGCAAACATGAATTGGTAAGAGGCATCGTCCTGCCATGGTATGTCATTGTACTGAGCTGAGCAGTAACAGTGTCCCTCATTTGCAGAGTTGTACCATGTCGTACTAGTCGTAGTTCCATTGGCGTTGTGTTTGTCGTGCTTGTTGTCGACCTTGTTGCCTTTGGTAAGCTTCTTGCTACTGTCTTTGATGTTGTTGTTGTGGTTGGTTTTGTTGCCGTGTTTGCTGCGCTCAAGGACCACACTCTTGTGGATACTACGAATCCTTCACACAGTTACTTGTGTCAGCGTCTTTCGTGGCATCTGCTGTCTCCTTGAGCGTACCGTTCACTGAGTTTGCGGCGCTCCCCGTCTGGAGTCACGTCCGGCTTACTTGAATCAGCTTTGGCTTGTCGATGCTCCCTGTCTGGAGTCTGGTCTGTTTCACCTGAGTCAGTTTTGGCTTCTTGATGCTCCACGTCCGGAGTCACTGCAGGTTCACTTGAGTCTGCTGAGATTTCTTGATGCTCCCCGTCCGGACTCATTTCAGGTTCACTTGCATCTTCTGAGGTTTCTTGATGCTCATGTCCGGAGTCAAAACATTCAGGAATGCATTTGCTTGTGGACAGGCTCGAGCGAATGAGGTTTGAAGTAACATGGTGTCACCGGAGTCACCAGTAGTCTCACTGTGCTTGTCGAGTGCCTCTGTACACACTAGCTGAGGTCTGTCACATTGCACATCTGGCATGGGAAGTGGGATGCCGCCGTCACTTGTCTCACATACAGTGCCTCACTGCATGAGGTAGAGCCTCAGTGTCTTCTTGTCGTTCACTTGAGCTGGGTAGACTGTCAGAGTCTTCTTCTGGTGGCTCAAATAATCTGGGTGGACTGTCATAGTCTGCTTGCTGTACACTTGAGCGGAGCAGACTGTCAGAGTCTTCCTGTTGTTCACTTGAGCGTGGCAGACTTGCATTGTCTGCTGCTGCTCAGAGGAGGTTGCTAGACCCTCATGGTCTTGTTCATGCAAGGACTGCGCTTTGGAGTCTTGCATTGCTTCTAGCGTGGAGGCTGTCCACGAGCTCGCTGTGGAGGCTTGTGTCACTCCCTCTGTGGAGTCTTGCAGCGTTCCTTGTGGGAATTGTGCATTGGTCTCTCTGTGGAAACTGTCATCACTTCTTGTTCATGCAAGGACTGCGCACTGGAGTCTTGCGTTGCTTCTATCGTGGAGTCTGTCCACGAGCTCGCTGTGGAGGCTTGGACCCTTTGTGGTGCGTGGACCACTCTCTGTGTGGAGTCGGGGACTCTTCGCGGTGCGTGGACCACTCTCTGTGTGGCAGCAGGCCACTCTCTGTGGGCTTGTACCGCTCTTTGTCTCTTGGCGTCAGGCCGTAGCATAATCCTGCACTCACGAGTCGGGATGTCATATCTGCTGGGCTGAAGATCCTCAAATCCGAAGAACCCGTCGTCGGGGTCGTCAATGTGCAACACGTCTAGTTGCGGTTCGGATTTGGTTCTGGGGTAGCCTCCCAAGGTGAAAGCTTTGTCTGAGTCGGTGTCTTCCAAGACCATATCATCACGTTTTGTGTCGGAGCTGGCATTGGGCTCGCGATGTCCAAAGATGAATTCAAGGTCTGAGTCATAGTCTTCATGGACTGTATCATCTCTTTGGGCGGTGCTAACTGCTTGTTGCAGGGTTCTTCGGAGGTTACTTTCAGCTACTGGTCGAATTTCAGGCATTGTGCTGTCGTTTCAGGTGAAAGAATCTGGTTTTGAAGCTTTAAATTTTCCGTGTTTTGGGACATTTCCCCTTTAAATGGGCATGGTCCGGGGCCTCTGACATCATGAAGCGTGTGATGTAGCGCGTAAGAAGCGATTGCGCATGCGCAGATCGCCGTTT
Source organism: Scyliorhinus torazame (assembly GCF_047496885.1). NCBI lineage: Eukaryota > Metazoa > Chordata > Chondrichthyes > Carcharhiniformes > Scyliorhinidae > Scyliorhinus > Scyliorhinus torazame. Next base: position 170,171,184 of record NC_092721.1, on the reverse strand, counting down.
CTTTACTTGGGGCCTTTTTCACAATTGCGCATGCGCAGCTTCTCACGCATGCGCAAACAGACCTTCCCGTTCTGTACGCTCTCGCGACTGCACATGTGCAGCACCTTTCCCAAGATGGCTGCAATTCAAAACTGCCGTTCGTTGCTGCCAGCCTACCTCGCGGTGAGTTTTGGCACCTCTTTTACCTTTTCTTCTTGCATGTTCCTCGCAGAATTCTTGGAAATTGTCCAGGACTGCCTGGAAATCATTCTTGTTTTGCCCCTTTTGAGTATTTGAATGTCTGGAAGATTTCAGCTGCTTCTGAACCCGCGATGGTAAGTAGAAGCTTTATTTTTTCTGCATCCGCCACGCCATCTAGGTCGCATGCTACCAGGTAGATCTCGAATGTCTGCCTGAACCAACGGCAGTTTTCACTGAGATTGCCTTGGTACTGGAGCTGCTGTGGAATCGGAATCCCGAACAACATCTTGCCTGGCTTTTGTTGCTGGGTGTCACTGTTTTGTTGAGTTGAAACTATATGGATTTAACAGTTACTCACTGGTACCATCTTTTGTTATACTCTTGACGTAGCATAAGCTGCTTCCTTGATGTGCACTCTGACAAAGGAAGGTTCAGACTTGGAGATAGCTTCAACACATTTATTGAACTATTGACAATTCTCCTACTTGGATTTGACGCTACTGTTAATCCTGCTATAGCTACTCAGACTGACTAACCTGTCTGCTACAATCCACGTGGCGGGAGTGATGTGTTTCAATCAACCCTGTGTCTGTGCTCACTGAGAGTCTCCACTGGAAAGAGACTGAGCATGCATGATGTGTCCTTTTATATGGGTTGGTGTAATGCCCTCCTGTGGTGGTGTCACCTCTATGTGTATCGTGAATTACCATTGGTTGTGTCCTATCTTACTGACCTATTGGTTGACTGTGTGTCATGTCTCTGGTGTTCCCTCTACTGTCTAGCTAGGTGTAGTGTATGTACATTAACCCTTTGTGTACTTACAATGATGTATATCACCACAGAGAGCACCCTATCTCTAGACCCACTCCCCCCCCCCCTATTCCCATAACGCCACCTACCTGTACATCGTAGAATTTAGTGCAGAAGGAGGCCATTTGGCCCATCGAGTCTGCACCTGATCTTGGAAAGAGCACCCTACTTAAGCCCACACTTCTACCCTATCCCCGTAACCCAGCAACCCTACCTAACCTAAGGGCAATTTTTGCATGGCCAATCTACCTAACCTAACCTGCACACCTTTGGAGGGTGGGAGGAAACCAGAGCACATGGAGGAAAACCTCCCCCACAAGGACAGAAGAATATCTAATCACACACTGAAGACTGCTCCCACTGCTTTTTTAAAACTCAGTGACAAAGAGGTAAAGGATTTAACTTTGTAAGAAAGCTCTACGACAACTGCCCTAGATTTTATAAACAAAGAACACTTTTGCGAAATAGAATGACGTGAATGCAGCAAGTCCCGGGACCACACCGTGGCGCTTGCAATGTTCCAGTCCCCTGTCACTCACATCAGCCCGGGGCGGGGGCAGGGCGTCTGGTGTCCAGGAGCAACCCAGCCAGAGACGTCACCGCGTCTGGCACGTCGCTAGGCGAGTGACGTTAACCGGTCAACAGTGGGCGCAAGCGCGTTCCTCACTCACACCGGTTGCTTGGCAACCGTCTAACCTTTTATTACATCCGTACTTCGAAATTTATGGGGGTTCGTAAAATTTGATAGGATTGATCTGAACGTGGCTGTCTCCGTGAGAGGGCAAATTATTAAAAAAATAATTTTACAGTCGGCCACTGGAAAGCGCCCATATCAACCGCTTCCGGGGGTGAAGGTCAGCGTTGCCAAGATGGCCGCCGGCGACTGGTGCGTCTGCGAGTTTCTGAGGTGGGCAAAGTGCTGCTTATTTTCATCGGGGGGGGTGGATGATGATAAATCAGAATAAATAATATCAGGGCAGGATACTGGAGACCATTAGAAGCAGTTTGACGCTATGAAGTGGGCAAGTTGATTTAATGGGAATGGGGTCGAATGGTCTTTCACCCCCATTCGAGATGGTTTTACCGGTCTGGGAGGTTAGTTTACCTACGGGTGATGAGGTCCACACTGTACTCGAGGCAGGTCCTTGACCAGCTTCTCTCTCCCTCCTGTTTCTCAGCAAGCAAGCTGCTTGGGAGCTTTCCTCAGAAGATTTCTATAAGATTCAATTTTTTTCAGGGATTTCTATTTGGATCTACTGATCAATGAACATTTTCTCCTGCTCGCAGAGCCCGCCCTGCTTAGTGAAATGAATTTTTATTCTATTATCGTCGTGTTATTAGCATATAGACATAGAATTTACAGTGCAGAAGGAGGCCATTCGGCCCATCGAGTCTGCACCGGCTCTTGGAAAGAGCACCCTACCGAAGGTCCAAACCTCCACCCTATCCCCATAACCCAGTAACCCCACCTAATCCCCATAACCCAGTAACCCCACCCTACGGGCAATTTTGGACACTATGGGCAATTTAGCATGGCCAATCCACCTAACCCGCACATCTTTGGACTGTGGGAGGAAACCGGAGAACCCGGAGGAAACCCACGCACACACGGGGAGAACGTGCAAACTCCGCACAGACAGTGACCCAAGCCGGAATCGAACCTGGGACCCTGGAGCTGTGAAGCAATTGTGCTAACCACCATGCTACTGTGCTGCCCCTCTGCCATATCTCTGATGTTGACAGTTCTAAATGGTAGTCATGAACTTGATCATCAAAAAGAGTGTGCTTGCCACATCTCATGAATTTTGATTACATTTTACATTGGTTTGATGTTTAGAATTCAAAAGTTAAATTTTGCTGACGTTTTAACAGCTCATAATCCGTGTCACTGGACTGCATGTAGACCTTGCTACTAACATTACCCCCAATGTTGACAGTTTTGAGAAGCATTCATACAATCATATTGCAGTTTCAGATTGTGTATTTCATCCCCGAAATAAGACTCCCTGTTTCTTAGTGCCTAAATGGCTAATGGTGGTTTTTGGCAATGACCTAAATTAGGCAATATCCATGGAATCTCTACAGTGCAGAAAGAGGCAGATTGGCCTATTGAGTCTGCACCCACCTCCGAAAGAGCACTTCACTTAGGCCCACTTCCCCCATCCCATCTTCCTAACCCCGTGCATTGATCATGGCTGATCTACCATCTGCACACTTTGGACTGTGAGGGGACACTGAAGCCAGGAAGAAACCCACACGGACAGGGGAGAATGTGCAAACTCCACATGGACAGTCACCAAAGCTGGAATCGATGCCAGGACCCTGGTGCTGTGTGACAGCACCACTCTGATCCTGATGAAAGGAAAAATTAACAGCTGCTTTGATACCACATAATTTTGTGTCATCAGCAAAAATTTAAATTACCCTCCAATGCATCTAATGGTGTGCAATATTTTTTGCCTTGCTTTATTTAATCAATAATCCACATAGGGTGGTAGCCTTCCTGCATACTAGATATCTTCTCTGTTTTCCATTAAAACAAATCTGCATACCTTCTTCTGAGTTAGCTCAGTACTGTATGCAAGTCTATTTGTGTAAGTGTGTTACATATGTAATATGTGTGAAAAGATTAATTGTTCCAGTTGGTATAAACTTTGGGTAGATTGCAGGACCGCTGGCATTTCTGTGTGCCTTCCAAGCAGATAAGCAAAAGAGGTTGTGGATGAAAATCAATCGATAACATATGAATTGAATTGCAGTTTATGAAATTCCATTCATGCACTAATTAGCTGTTCATAACCTGTTGTTATTTCTGCTAGGTTTATGTTTTCGTTGATCATTCCTATGCTTTTCGTAACCGCCGGCTTATTAGTCATCCTTGTGGTTGTTTTACTGTATATTCGATTTGGGATCTGTCCAAAGAAGAAAATAACACACAGTCCAAGGAAAAATGGAAAGATGCCGCTGGTGGTGGCATTCTTTCACCCCTACTGTAATGCTGGAGGTGGAGGAGAAAGGGTTTTATGGTGTGCAATCAGAACTTTGCAGAAGAGGTGAGTTTCAATTTCTTAATTTGGAGCCTAGTTGACATATTTAGTTATTTGTGTCCAAGGGGCAATATGGTTGTGATATAATTTTAAATACATAAAATACAAAGTGAAACAAGAAAAGTAACCCTGAGTGTTATTTCAAGTTCGGTCATGACTGCAGGGTGAGGAAACCTTGGTAAAATTTACTAACACAGCAATAACCTGCTCATTGCTTAGTTTGGATTCCATCAGTGTCGCAGTCTCCTCACCTCATTGCAGCCTTTATCCAATCGTGGACAAAAGAGCTGAACTCAGGAAGGTAGCTGTGAGTGACTGCCCTTGACATCAAAATAGCATTTTTCTGAGCCCAGCATCCAGGAGCCATGGCAAAATTTAAGTCACTGGAAATCAGGGGAAAATTCTTCTCTGATTAGTAATACCTAGCACAAAGGAAGATGGTTGTGGTTGTTGGAAGTCAGTAATCTCAGTCCCAGGAGATTGCTGCAGGAGTTCCTCAGGTTAGTGTCCTCGGCCCACCCATCTCAGCTGCTTCATCAATGGCCTTCCTCCCATCATAATTTCAGAAGTGGAGATGTTCATTGATGATTGGTCCATGCTCAGTACCATTTTCAGCTCCGATACAGAAGCAATCCATGCCAATATGCAGCAAGAACTGGACAACATTCAGACTTGGGCTGATAAGTGTCAATTAACGTTGTGCCACACAAGTGCCAGACACTGACCATCTCCAAAAAGAGAGATTATAAGCATTCCCCCATGGCATTCAATGACATTACCATCACTGAATTCCCCACTATCCTGGGATTACCATTGACCAGAAACGAAACTGGACGAAGCATATAATACTATTGGTAAAAGAGGAGGTCAGGTCTGGGAATTTTGAGGAGAGTAACTTGACTCCTGACTCCCCAAAGGCTGTTCACCATCTACAAGATGCAAGTCGGGAATATCTTGAGTACTCTCCACTTGCCTGGATGAGTGCTGCTCCAGCAACACTTGAGAAGCTTGGCATCATCCAAGACACAGCCGCCTGCTTGATTGGCACCCCATCCACCAACTTAAACATTCACTTCCTCTACTACCAATGCACAGTGGCAGTAGTGTGTACCACCTACAAGAAGCACCAAAGCAGCTCACCAATACTGCTCCTTTACCACCTAGAAGAACAAGGGTAGCAGATCCATGGGATCACCGCTTTTTGCAAGTTCCCCTCCAAGTCACTCACCATCCTGACATTGAACTTTTTTTTTCTTTTTAAAATGTATTTTATTCCAAACATATTCAAAAATACACCAGCATAAATAAATCGAAGAACATTCTCCACAGTTCACAGATTTTACAAGCTTTTTTCCCCCCTCCACCCCGTGATGAACAATTCCTCAAGCAAGGTCATGAACAGTCTCCATCATGTCTCAAAGCCCTCCGCTGATCCCCTCAATTCAAACTTAATATTCTACAGCGAATAAGTCATACTGGTTCCCAGGCCACCACCCCCGGCAGTGTTATCGACAGCCATTCCAGCAAAATTCTTCGGGCAACGAGAGAGGCAAAGGCCACAACGTCAGCCCTCCTCTTCTCCATCAACTCCGGCATTTTTGATATCCCAAAAATCACAACCATAGGATCCGGCTCGGCCCCATACCCCACAATCTTTGATAACGTCCCAGACAGCCCCAGAATATATGTGCGTGGTTTGATGTTCCCCTCTCACTCATCTGCCACCCCCGGAAGAACCCACTCATCTTCACCCGAGTCATGTGCCACCTTAAACTGAATCAAACTCATCTCCTCACACACCAGGAGGTTGAATGCACCCTGCGTATCGCCTCATTCTACACTCCCCATCCAACAAGCCACCCCCCCCCCCCCCGCCAAAGTCCTCCCATTTCTCCTGTGTCCCCACCACCTGTGCTCACCCCCCCTCCGGCCCCAGCCACCCGTATATGTCCCCAATCCTACCCTCCCCTTCCACGCCTGGGAGCTGCACCCGCTCCAAGAAGGTATATTCCGGCAGCTTGGGAAGCCCTCCCTTCCTTCCGCGCAAAGTCCCTCACTTGCATGTACCTGAATTTGCTTCTCTTCGGAAGCTCTACCCTTTCCCACGGCTCTGTTTAGACTTATAAACCTCTCTTTCAGGTATCACCAGCCCCACCTCCTACAAATGCCACCCATCCCCCCCCTGGCTTAAACCCGTGGTTCTCTCATGGTGTTAGCACCGACATCCCTTCCATCCTGAAGTGTCTACTCAACTGGTTCCAGGCCTAATCGTGGACCATACAACCGGGCTCTCTAACTACCTCCTCGGTGCCAATGGTAGCACTGCCATCACCATGGCCTTTAAGCTGGACCCCCTAAAGGACTTCTCCATGCTGACCCATTCTGACCGCTCTCTTCCTCACCGCCTCACCTCCACATTCGACGTCTAGTAAGAGTGCAGCAGATTCGGTAGTGCCAACCCCCTTTTCTGCCTCTGTAGCAGGGCCTTCTCCACCCTAGTTACCTTCCCACCCATATAAACTCCTAAATCGCTATGCCCAGTTTTGGGGAAAAGGCCTTCGAAATGAAGATCGGGAGGGTCTGGAATACAAATAGCAACTTGGCAGAACATTTATTTTTACCACCTGGACCCTCCCTGCCAGTGTCAGGTGTAACCTATCCCATCTCCTGAATTCCTCCCTAACCTCCTCCACCAGCTTTGTTGGGTTCCATTTGGGCATTGTCGCCCACTCTCCCGTTTCCTGTCACCTGAACCCCCAAATACCTAAACCTATCCCTGGCTACCTTAAATGGCAACACCCCTAAATTGGCTCTCCGACTCGCCTCATTCACTGGAAACACCTCCCGTTTCCCCCATTCAGCTTATAGCCCGAGAAGGCCCCGAACCTCTTGAATATGCCCGTAATTCTCCCCATACTCTCCAGTGAGTCTGATACGAACAACAGCAGATCATCTGCATATAATGACACCCGGTGCTCCCTATTCCCCCTCATAAACCCCTGCCGCTCTGCTGATCATCTAAGGGCCATCGTCAAGGGCTCTATGGCCAACGCTACCAACAGCGGCGATAGCAGATACCCCTGACTCGTTCCTCAATGCAACCTGAAGCTCTGTGAACTCAGCTCGTTTGTCTGTATACTCCCCAGCGGGGCCACGTACAGCAGACACACCCACACTCAAACCTCAGTGCAAGCCTTCCCAGAACTTCAAATAGGTACTGCCACTCCACCTGGTCGAAAGCCTTCCCTGGGTACATAGAGACCACCACCTCTGGTACCCGTCCCTTCGACGGGGTCATGATCACATTTATTAACCGCCTAATGTTACTGGAAAGTTGCCTACCCTTCACAAAACCCGTTTGTCCTCTACAACCACCCCCGGAACACGTCCATCACCCCCCACCACTAACTTAGCCAACATAGAACGATACAGCGCAGTACAGGCCCTTCGGCCCACGATGTTGCACCGAAACAAAAGCCATCTAGCCTACACTATGCCATTATCATCCATATGTTTATCCAATAAACTTTTAAATGCCCTCAATGTTGGCGAGTTCACTACTGTAGCAGGTAGGGCATTCCACGGCCTCACTACTCTTTGCGTAAAGAACTTACCTCTGACCTCTGTCCTATATCTATTACCCCTCAGTTTAAAGCTATGTCCCCTCGTGCCAGCCATTTCCATCCGCGGGAGAAGGCTCTCACTGTCCACCCTATCCAACCCCCTGATCATTTTGTATGCCTCTATTAAGTCTCCTCTTAACCTTCTTCTCTCCAACGAAAACAACCTCAAGTCCATCAGCCTTTCCTCATAAGACTTTCCCTCCATACCAGGCAACATCCTGGTAAATCTCCTCTGCACCCGCTCCAAAGCCTCCACGTCCTTCCTATAATGCGGTGACCAGAACTGTACGCAATACTCCCAAATGCGGCCGTACCAGAGTTCTGTACAGCTGCAACATGACCTCCTGACTCCGGAACTCAATCCCTCTACCAATAAAGGCCAACACTCCATAGGCCTTCTTCACAACCCTATCAACCTGGGTGGCAACTTTCAGGGATCTATGTACATGGACACCTAGATCCCTCTGCTCATCCACACTTCCAAGAACTTTACCATTAGCCAAATATTCCGCATTCCTGTTATTCCTTCCAAAGTGAATGACCTCACACTTCTCTACATTAAACTCCATTTGCCACCTCTCAGCCCAGCTCTGCAGCTTATCTATATCCCTCTGTAACCTGCTACATCCTTCCACACTATCGACAACACCACCGACTTTAGTATCGTCTGCAAATTTACTCACCCACCCTTCTGCGCCTTCCTCTAGGTCATTGATAAAAATGACAAACAACAACACTTTCACATCTGTATTTAACAATGATATAGGCCTATATGATCCACGCTCTAGCGGGTCCTTCCCCTTCTTTGGGATTACACGATCGATGCCTGGATCAGTGTCTCAGGCAGCTCGCCCTTCTCCAGCGCCATGCTAAACATCCCCAATCAACGTGGTGCCAACTCAGTCGTGAACTCCTCCTAAAACTCTGCCGGATAATCGTCCAGCCCCAGGGTCTTCCCCAACTTCATCCCTTTTATGCTATCCATCGTACCAACCACCCCGAACAGGCGCCGGAATGTGGCGACTAGGGGCTTTTCACAGTAACTTCATTTGAAGCCTACTTGTGACAAGCGATTTTCATTTTTCATTATCTCTCTCAAGGGCTCTTTCACAGCATGACTCTTCTCCTCGCCCAGCCGTGGGAATTCCAGCCCGTCCATGTCCCCTTCCTCACCACCTGTATTGGCCATGTACAACTTCTCATAGTATTCCCTGAACGCCTCATTTATCTTCCCCGACTCCGACACTACCTCCCCTTCCCTATCCGTGCTCTCAGGATTTCTCTAGACATGGCCTGCCTCCGTAGCTGATGGACTGGCATGGGGCTCGCCTTCTCTCCATATTCATACTGCACCTCTCTTGCCCTCTATAGCTGCCCCACAGCCTTCCCCGTCATCAGCCTGTCGAACTGCCCCAGCAACTTATTTCTCTTCGCCAGTTCCTCCTCAGTGGGGGCTCTCGAATATTTCCTGTCCTCTTCAACTATCTCATCCAATATCTGTCCATACTCCTCCCTTCTCCTATTTCTATGTGCCTTGAATGAGATAATCCCCCCCCCCCCCCCCCCCCAAAACCACCACCTTCAATACCTCCCAAAATGTGGCCCCCATTCTGATTCAGCTCCACATAGTCCTTGATCACTGGCCGCATCTTATTACAGAACCCATGTCCGCTAAAAGCCCCGAGTCTAACCTCCATCTCGGCCTCTGCCTCGAGCTAAGTCTAACCCCAGCCAGTGTGGTGCATGGTCAGAGATCAAGATTCCCACATACCCCCACCAACACCTCGACTCGCCACAAAAAAAAAAATCAATTCTGGAGTATACCTTGTACACGTGTGAAAAGAACGATTACTCCCTCTCCCCCGGGTTCCTAAACCTCCACAGATCCACCATCCCATTCTCTTCATAAATCCTCCCAGCTCTTTTGCCACCCTCAACCTTCCCATTGACTTGGGGCTCAACTTATCCATCCTCGGATCCAGCATGCAATTAAAATCCCCCCCCCCCCCCCATGAACAACTGATGCATGTCCAGATCTAGAATCGCTCCCAGAAATCCTTCACAAATCTCGCGTTGTCCCAATTCGATGCATAAACATTTCACTAGCACCACTGGTGTCCCCCCAACACCCCGCTCACTATCACATATCTCCCCCCTGGATCTCGTACTTGGCCCCTACAAACCCCGTCCTTTTGCAGGCTGGTCTCTTTTCTCCCCCCCCCCCCCCCACCCCCCCCCCCCCCCCACCCCCCGCAACTTTGATTTGAACACCGAATCAAATACCTGACCCACCCATCCCCTTCTCAACCTAATCTGATCCTTCAGCAGGAGATGCGACTCATGCAGAAAGACCAATCCTGCCTTCAAGTTCCTCAAGTGCACGAAGACCCGAGACCTCAACCCCCGTATGTTCCATGTTAAGAATCTTATTGGATGCTTGCGCCTCCACACCCCTCTACTGTCTGCCATCCGCCCCGTCTGGTTCTGTTCCCTTTAATTTTGCTCTGAACTGGACCCATCCAAGATTGCCCCCTTCTCCGTCCATGATCCGGCTCCAACTCGGCTCCCCTGCTCTCGGCTTCTGCCTTCGGGACCTGTGCGCCCTATCCACCTCTGGCGCCTTGTCCAGCACCACCACCAGCCCCGCCAGCATCCTTGAGGCACTCGTGCCTTTGACAGCTTCAGGCAAGATCTATTCTCCTGCTCCTCTACCTTTGCCCTCAGCAACTTACAAAGGTTCTCCAAGAGCCCCGCCTCCAAAGCCACCAGCCAATTGCTGTGGCCGGACATCACTTTCTCCATCTCCAGGATTTACGACTCCTGTACCTCCAGGCACTTCTCAACCCTCCATCGATCCATTCAGGGGTGCTACCACTCCTTTGGTGGTCTTCAATCGATCTTCCTGCATCTGCTTTCATTGCTGGTGGAACTCCTCCCTGATTAATGCCATCAGGTTCACCATCTGGGGTTTTCCAGCCTGCAACAATCCTCTTTCCCCCCCCCCCCCCCCTCTGCTGTCTTCCCAAATGCTACTGCGCCACGGGTCTCCTCCAGTTCTTTGGTCAGATCTTTAACCTTCCTCTGCCGAGTCTGATAACCAGCAGACATGCCACTCTCGGGGGATCTTCTCCACACCTTCAACTACACTTTCCTGTCAAAATTCCCCCCCCCCCTCCCCCGCTTGCTCAAAACAATGCCTTTGAGCCGGAGCTCCCTGTGTGCGACCATTCATTCCATGACCACTACCGGAAGTCTCCCTGACTTTGAACTGCATCACCATTCCTTCATTGTCGCTGGATCAAAATCGTGGAACACCCTCACTAAGAGCTCTGTGGGTGTACCTACATCTCACACACTGCAGCGGTTCAAGGAGGCAGCTTACCATCACCTTCTCAAGGGAAATTAGGGATGGACAATAAATGTTGGCCTAGCCAACGATACCTACATCCCATGGAAGAATGAAAGAAACCAAATACTCACAACCTAGTAATTCCTCATTCTCATGTTGAAATATCTCCACGGTCTTCCTCCTCCTTCTTTGTGACCTCTTCCAGCTCTACAGCCCTGAGAAGATTCTACCTTCCTGCAACTCCTTGCTTCCTCCAAGCCCCATTCTTCCTCCTGGTGTCTAAACCCTCAGCTATGCAATTCCCTCCATAAAACACTCTTGCTCTCCTTTAGGAGTTCCTGAAAACCCTCCCCTTTGACCAATGTTAGTCACCTGTCCAAATGTTTCCACACTAGTCCATGCTGAGGTTTATAGTACAGCAAATATTTGCATAAATATAAAATATGCAATAATTTTAAAAAGATTAATATTCAGACAAATTTAAAATGCTTGATAAAATCCCTACTGCATTAAGTCAATACTGTTAATGTGTCCTTCTGCATATCAGAACTCTCAAGTATCCTACAAAGCGTTTTCCACAGCACTGCTGCACATTTAATATCAAAATCAATTACCTGTTTTAAAATATGTTTTTGTAAAATTCACAGGTACGAAGACATTATCATTATAATTTATACTGGAGATAAAGATGCCACGGATCAAGAAATTATTGATGGAGCTTACAGGCGGTTTAATATCAAACTTCTTCAACCTGTTCAGTTCATTTTCCTTGAAAAACGATATCTTGTTGAAGCTTGGCTTTATCCATATTTTACTCTGCTAGGCCAAAGTCTGGGGTCTGTTTTTCTTGGATGGGAGGCCCTGATGAAGTGCGTTCCTGATATATTTATAGATTCCATGGGCTATGCATACACACTTCCTCTCTTTAAGTACTTGGGAGGCTGCCAAGTGGGATGCTATGTTCACTACCCTACTATTAGCACCGACATGCTCTCTGTGGTGAGGGACAGGAATCCAAGGTTTAACAATGCAGCTTTTATATCAAAAAATCCTATACTGAGCAATCTCAAACTTGTCTACTATTACATCTTTGCTTGGATGTATGGATTTGTTGGTTCTTGCAGTGATGTTATAATGGTAAATTCTACATGGACTCTGAATCATATCCTTGCTCTTTGGAAAGCTGGTGACCGAACCAACATTGTCTACCCACCCTGCGATGTTCAGACCTTCTTGGATATTCCATTAAAAGATGACCGTAAAAAGACAGAACATTCCATTGTTTCAATTGGCCAGTTTCGGCCAGAGAAGGACCATTCTCTACAAATCAAAGCTTTCTATCAGTTCCTTCAGATGAAGAGTGCTCAGGAGTTAACTGTGAAGTTAATATTAATTGGAGGTTGCCGTAACGCAGATGATGAAGAGCGAGTATCTTGCCTGAAAGAACTGTGTGAGAATCTGGGAGTTACAGAAAACGTTGAGTTTAAGATTAACATTTCATTTGAAGAACTTAAAAACCATCTAGATGAAGCCACTATTGGACTGCACACCATGTGGAATGAACATTTTGGTATAGGTGAGAATGATGCTGTTAAATCACTTATTTATTTGGTTTTAATGTTAACTATTTCAGGAGTGGTTGTAGCTAGATTAATTTGACCTATTGGCCATTTTTAAAGAAACTTGTATACCAGTTGTGAGAGAAAAATATATTATTTACAACTCTATACTTCAAATGCAGCTACTGGTTACAGCACCCTGGGCTAGTGTGCAGTCAGTTACAGCCCCATTTGACTTGGAGTCGCAACACAATTGGAGTCGCAACACAATTGAAATTAACAATTAATTCTTAGAAAATACTCAAAGTCTCTGGTCTATGGCTGCCCAATAACTACAGTCACCAGATTTGTAAATTTAAACACAATTAATTTGTATTAATAACAACTGAGTAAATAAGCAGCAAATACAACTGGTTAGCTATTATCTAATTCCTAAGCTTCCCTCTTTAACTCACTTCCACCCTCTACACGCACACACAAGACACACACAAACACAGAGGAAAGAAGGGTGTGAAGAAAAATAAAACGGATAAAGTCTCTACTTCAGATGAATATCTTCAAGTGGAGGAACAGATTGGGAAACAGATTTTGGATAAGGTGCAGAAGTCACAGGGTAGTAGTCATGGGTGACTTCAACTTCCCAAACATTGAGTGGAAACTCTTTAGATCAAATAGTTTGGATGGGGTGGTGTTTGCGCAGTGTGTCCAGGAAGCTTTTCTAACACAGTATGTAGATTGTCTGACCAGAGGAGGGGCAATATTGGATTTAGTACTTGGTAATGAACCAGAGCAAGTGATAGATTTGTTAGTGGGGGAGCATTTTGGAGATAGTGACCACAATTCTGTGACTTTCACTTTACTAATGGAGAGGGATAGGTGCGTGCAACAGGGCAAGGTTTACAATTGGGGGAAGGGTAAATACGATGTTGTCAGACAAGAACTGAAGTGCATAAGTTGGGAACAAAGGCTGTCAGGGAAGGACACAAGTGAAATGTGGAACTTGTTCAAGGAACAGGTACTACGTGTCCTTGATATGTATGTCCCTGTCAGGCAGGGAAGAGATGGTCGAGTGAGGGAACCATGGTTGACGAGAGGTTGAATGTCTTGTTAAGAGGAAAAAGGAGACTTATGTAAGGCTGAGGAAACTAGGTTCAAACAGGGCGCTGGAGGGATACAAGATAGCCAGGAGGGAACTGAAGGAAGGGATTAGGAGAGCTAAGAGAGGGCATGAACAATCTTTAGTGGGAAGGATCAAGGAAAACCCCAAGGCCTTTTACACGTATGTGAGAAATATGAGAATGACTAGAGCGAGGGTAGGTCTGATCAAGGACAGTAGCGGGAGATTGTGTATTGAGTCTGAAGAGATAGGAGAGGTCTTGAACGAGTACTTTTCTTCTGTATTTACAAATGAGAGGGGTGATATTGTTGGAGAGGACAGTGTGAAACAGACTGGTAAGCTCGAGGAAATACTTGTTAGGAAGGAAGATGTGTTGGGCATTTTGAAAAACCTGAGGATAGACAAGTCCCCCGGGCCTGACGGGATATATCCAAGGATTCTATGGGAAGCAAGAGATGAAATTGCAGAGCCGTTGGCAATGATCTTTTCGTCCTCACTGTCAACAGGGGTGGTACCAGGGGATTGGAGAGTGGCGAATGTCGTGCCCCTGTTCAAAAAAGGGACTAGGGATAACCCTGGGAATTACAGGCCAGTTAGTCTTACTTTGGTGGTAGGCAAAGTAATGGAAAGGGTACTGAAGGATAGGATTTCTGAGCATCTGGAAAGACACTGCTTGATTAGGGATAGTCAGCACGGATTTGTGAGGGGTAGGTCTTGCCTTACAAATCTTATTGAATTCTTTGAGGAGGTGACCAAGCACGTGGATGAAGGTAAAGCAGTGGATGTAGTGTACATGGATTTTAGTAAGGCATTTGATAAGGTTCCCCATGGTAGACTTCTGCAGAAAGTAAGGAGGCATGGGATAGTGGGAAATTTGGCCAGTTGGATAATGAACTGGCTAACCGATAAAAGTCAGAGAGTGGTGGTGGATGGCAAATATTCAGCCTGGATCCCAGTTACCAGTGGCGTACCGCAGGGATCAGTTCTGGGTCCTCTGCTGTTTGTGATTTTCATTAATGACTTGGATGAGGGAGTTGAAGGGTGGGTCAGTAAATTTGCAGACGATACGAAGATTGGTGGCGTTGTGGATAGTAAGGAGGGCTGTTGTTGGCTGCAAAGAGACATAGATAGGATGCAGAGCTGGGCTGAGAAGTGGCAGATGGAATTTAACCCTGAAAAGTGTGAGGTTGTCCATTTTGGAAGGACAAATATGAATGCGGAATACAGGGTTAACGGTAGAGTTCTTGGCATTGTGGAGGAGCAGAGAGACCTTGGGGTCTATGTTCATACATCTTTGAAAGTTGCCACTCCAGTGGATAGAGCTGTGACGAAGGCCTATGGTGTGCTCGCGTTCATTAACAGAGGGATTGAATTTAAGAGCCGTGAGGTGATGATGCAGCTGTACAAAACTTTGGTAAGGCCACATTTGGAGTACTGTGTACAGTTCTGGTCACCTCATTTTAGGAAGGATGTGGAAGCTTTGGAAAAGGTGCAAAGAAGATTTACCAGGATGTTACCTGGAATGGAGAGTAGGTCTTACGAGGAAAGGTTGAGGGTGCTAGGCCTTTTCTCGTTAGAACTGAGAAGGATGAGGGGCGACTTGATAGAGGTTTATAAGATGATCAGGGGAATAGATAGAGTAGACAGTCAGAGACTTTTTCCCCGGGTGGAACAAACCATTACAAGGGGACATAAATTTAAGGTGGAAGATATAGGAGGGATATCAGAGGTAGGTTCTTTACCCAGAGGGTAGTGGGGGCATGGAATGCACTGCCTGTGGAAGTAGTTGAGTCAGAAACATTAGGGACCTTCAAGCAGCTATTGGATAGGTACATGGATTACGGTAAAATGATATAGTGTAGATTTATTTGTTCTTAAGGGCAGCACGGTAGCATTGTGGATAGCACAATTGCTTCACAGCTCCAGGGTCCCAGGTTCGATTCCGGCTTGGGTCATTGTCTGTGCGGAGTCTGCATGTCCTCCCTGTGTCTGCGTGGGTTTCCTCCAGGTGCTCCGGTTTCCTCCCACAGTCCAAAGATGTGCAGGGTAGGTGGATTGGCCATGATAAATTGCCCTTAGTGTCCAAAATTGCCCTTGGTGTTGGGTAGAGGTGTTGAGTTTGGGTAGGGTGCTCTTTCCAGGGGCCGGTGCAGACTCTGGGGGGGGGTGGGGGAGGAGACCGGGTGGCCTCCTTCTGCACTGTAAATTCAATGATAATCTATGATTAATCTAGGACAAAGGTTCGGCACAACATCGTGGGCCGAAGGGCCTGTTCTGTGCTGTATTTTCTATGTTAAGTACACTGTTCTTCATTCTAGGTCTTCAGTTGGAGGTTTTTGCTTCCAGTCTGTAATGGTTTTCGCTCCAGAATTATCCAGGTCTCAAGAATTTCTCTGCAGGTTCAGAAAACAGCAGCTAGTCAGCATTTCTATAGAGAGAGAGAGAGAGAGAGAGAGACAAACAGACAGCAGCTCACAATTTCTTACTGCATCCAGGATCCGAGCTCTGTTCTCTGTAAAACATCCTCCATGTGTAGGACCCAATCACGGCCTGTCACCAGGCAGCATACAGCCTTTCGCCAATTCTTTGGTCACCAATCAACCAATCGAACTGAAACCCTCCGATCTCTCAGGTGCCAGAAAATCTGAGTTCTGCTGTTCAGAAGCTAAATCTCCAATAGCGCAGTGCACTATTTTGCAACTTTGAGTTCCTCACTTCCTCTGCTCAACTTAAAGGTACAGTAAGAAGTTTTACAACACCAGGTTAAAGTCCAACAGGTTTGTTTCGATGTCACTAGCTTTCGGAGCACTGCTCCTTCCTTGGGTGAATAAAGAGGTATGTTCCAGAAACATATATATATAATATATATATATATATATATGACAGATTCTACCTCTTCATTCACCCGAGGAAGGAGCAGTGCTCCGAAAGCTAGTGACATCGAAACAAACCTGTTGGACTTTAACCTGGTGTTGTAAAACTTCTTACTGTGCTCACCCCAGTCCAACGCCGGCATCTCCACATCACAACTTAAAGGTATATGTCCATTAAATATTTATGGCTCAAATGATAACCACAAAGTAAAATAAATGGGAAGTAAGGCAATCAACAGGAAGGCCCCTTGCCCTGTGAATAAACACGATCTTTTTGTTAGTAATTATAGCAATAATGTTATTCTTGGGTTGCATTACATTTTGAGAATGTTCCTAGTTGGAACAAATTAGCATGGTTCCATGCTGAATGTAATGGTGTCAGCAGCCATTATATAGCAAACAATCATCAGCTTTTCCTCCATGTTTCATGACAATTGACTCTCTGCTCTAATTGTGTTTGGGCTCACTTTGGCAGGCCAGCAAACAATTAATTCCTAAAGCAAATTCAGTATCTGATTTATCTTAACAACTTGAGTCTCTGCTAATTATTGAGGCTTCTGCTCAGTGTCATGGATAATTCACTCCTGCATTTTCACTTGGTAGGAACAATTGGCAAAGACAATGGGTGAGATTCTCCACTCCCGCGCCGGTTGGGAGAATCGCCTAGGCCGCCAAAATTTCCTGGGACGCCGGTCCAACGCCCTCCCGCGATTCTCCCAAGCAGTGGGAACGGCCCCGTCGGGTTCCGCAGGCCGGAGAATCGATGGAGACACCCAAAATGGCGATTCTCCGGCACCCCCGCAATTATTCTCAGGCCCGGATGGGTCGAGCAGCCAGGCCAAAACGGCGGGTCCCCCCGGCGCCGTCCACACCTGGTCGCTGCCGTCGGGAACAGCGCGGGAACGCTTGGGGGGGGGGGGGAATCCTGCATTGTGGGGTACCTCAAATGTGGCATAGCCCGCGATCGGTGCCCACCGATCGTCAGGCCGCCCTCTCTGAAGGAGGACCTCCTTCCTTCCACGGCCCCGCAAGATCCGTCCGCCATCTTCTTGCGGGGCGGACACAGAGGACGGCAACCACGCATGCACGGGTGATGCCAGTTATGCGGCGCCAGCCGCGTCATCTATGTGGCGCCGCCTTTACGCGGCGACAAGGCCTGGCGCGTGTAGATGATGCGGCCCCGATCCTGGCCCATTGTCGGGGCCTGAATCGGTCGGGATCGGGGCCATTTCGCGCCGTCGTGAACCTCGACGGTGTTCACGACGGCATGGGCACTTTGGCGCAGGAGTGGAGAATCCCGCCCAATGTTTTTCTGTCACTGCAATATTTCAATGAAGAGGTACCTTGAAGTGTGGCAAGGGGGCTTTAATTTTTTTTAAAGTATTTATTACTACAAAACCTGAACAATCCATTCAACAACTGAGTGATCAGAAGTGAATTTGAATTTTGCTTGAATGGAAGAATATCGAGATGGGTAGTAAATAATGAATGAAGCCAGAATCCAGCTTCAACTGGTGTTTCAACTCCAGAGTCGCATCACCTGAATTGTCTTTCGGTTTCTTTTTTCCACTAACTGCCTGATTACGGTATGGAACTCATTGTTCTAAACCTAGAATCATAGAATCATAGAAGTTTACAGCATGGAAAAAGGCCCTTCGGCCGAACCAGTCCATGCCGCCCAGTTTTTACCATTTAAGCTAGTCCCAGTTGCCCGCACTTGGCCCATAACCCTCTATAGCCATCTTACCCATGTAACTATCTAAATGTTTTTTAAAAGACACAATTGTACCCGCCTCTACTACTACCTCTGGCAGCCCATTCCAGACACTCACTACCCTCTGAGTGAAGAAATTGCCCCTCTGGGCCCTTCTGAATCTCTCCCCTCTCACCTTAAACCTATGCCCTCTAGTTTTAGACTCCCCTTTGGGAAAAGATGTTGACTATCTACCTTTATCTATGCCCCTCATTATTTTATAGACCTCTATAAGATCACCCCTAAGCCTCCTACGCTCCAGGGAAAAAAGTCCCAGTCTATCCAGCCTCTCCTTATAACTCAAACCATCAAATCCCGGCAACATCCTAGTAAATCTTTTCTGCACTCTTTCCAGTTTAATAATATCCTTTCTATAATAGGGTGACCAGAACTGCACACAGTATTCCAAGTGTGGCCGTACCAATGTCTTGTACAACTTCAACAAGACGTCCCAACTCCTGTATTCAATGTTCTGACCAATGAAACCAAGCATGCCGAATGCCTTCTTCACCACCCTGTCCACCTGCGACTCCACCTTCAAGGAGCTATGAACCTGTACTCCTAGATCTCTTTGTTCTATAACTCTCCCCAACGCCATACCATTAACTGAGTAGGTCCTGGCCTGATTCGATCTGCCAAAATGCATCACCTCACATTTATCTAAATTAAACTCCATCTGCCATTCATCGGCCCACTGGCCTAATTGATCAAGATCCCGTTGCAATCCTAGATAACCTTCACTATCCACTGTGCCACCAATCTTGGTGTCATCTGCAAACTTACTAACCATGCCTCCTAAATTCTCATCCAAATCATTAATATAATTAATATCATTAATATAAATCACAAATAACAGTGGACCCAGCACCGATCCCTGAGGCACACCACTGGTCACAGGCCTCCAGTTTTTGAAAAACAACCCTTTACAACCACCCTCTGTCTTCTGTCGTCCAGCCAATTTTGAATCCAATTGGCAACCTCACCCTGGATCCCGTGAGCTTTAACCTTCTGCAACAACCTACCATGCGGTACCTTGTCAAAGGCTTTGCTAAAGTCCATGTAGACAACGTCTACTGCACTGCCCTCATCTACCTTCTTGGTCACCCCCTCAAAAAACTCAATCAAATTTGTGAGACATGATTTTCCACGCACAAAGCCATGCTGACTGCCCCGAATCAGTCCTTGCCTCTCTAAATGCTTGTAGATCCTGTCTCTCAGAATACCTTCTAGCAACTTACCTACTACAGACGTTAGGCTCACCGGTCTGTAGTTCCCAGGCTTTTCCCTGCTGCCCATCTTAAACAAGGGCACAACATTCGCCACTCTCCAATCTTCAGGCACCTCACCTGTGGCTGCCGATGATTCAAATATCTCTGTTAGGGGACCCGCAATTTCCTCCCTAGCCTCCCACAGCATCCTGGGATACATTTCATCAGGTCCCGGGGATTTATCTACCTTGATGCGCTTTAAGACTTCCAGCACCTCCTCCTCTGTAATATGCACACTTCTCAAGACATCACTATTTATTTCCCTTAGTTTCCTAACATCCATGCCTTTCTCCACCGTGAATACCGATGAGAAATATTCATTCAGGATCTCACCCAACTCTTGTGGCTCTGCACATAGATAGATGTCCTTGTTGATCCTTAAGAGGCCCTACTCTGTCCCTAGTTACTCTTTTCCCCTTTATGTATCTGTAGAATCTCTTTGGATTCTCCCTTGCATTATTTGCCAAAGCAATTTCATGTCCCCTTTTTGCCCTCCTGATTTCCCTCTTAACTCTATTTCGACAATCTCTATACTCTTCAAGGGATCCACTTGATCCCAGTTGCTTATGTACGTCATATGCCGCCTCCTTCTTTTTGACCAGAGTCTCAATATCTTGAGATATTGTACCCACATGGCACACTGTGTGGCTCCCTTACAGGGTAAACCTAGAAGCTTGCCAGACAAGATAGGGCAGTCAACAGACTCTACACTATTGCTTTGAAATATTCAGATTGCCATTTCACAATGAGCTGTTACTGGTGCTGGTACCACAAACTGGTTGTCCTAACTAAAGTGTTCAATTTTAATAGGACTCCTGATAAGCTTAAAAAAATACCTTTTTTATTTGTGAAGTACTTTTATTATAATTTATATGGATATTAATTCAACTTCTGGAATATTTCCAGCCAGAGTAACTTATAATTCATGACCTGCGCATAGTCTGTATTATGGGTATAACCATTAATCTTTCTGCACTTTTTTTTGTAGGGGTGGTTGAGTGCATGGCAGCAGGAACTGTTATTCTGGCCCATAATTCAGGAGGGCCCAAGCTAGATATAGTCGTACCACTTGATGGAGTTGAGACAGGCTTCCTGGCAGACACTGAAGACAGTTATGCTAATGCTATGGATACCATTCTGTCACTGTCACCTGAAAAGAGACTGGAAATTATGAAGAACGCTCGTCAGTCTGTGAGCAGATTCTCCGACCAGGAGTTTGAAACATCTTTTATATCTGCTGTGGAGCTATTTTTTGACACCAGGTGATCTAATTATTGAACAGTGTAAATAAATGGAAACAGTTGGGAGGAAAGAGATTCAATGTTCTGTAATGCCATGATTTGTGTATATTTGAAAGTCTTACAATGGCTGTATTGAAACACTTATAAAAACTTAAAGCAAATTTGTACTTCCTTATTTTCTATATGGGGCAAAAGAGAAAATAGATACAAAAAATCTTGTGTTTACGTTTACTTGCAAAACTCATATCAACTTCAATTATTGGCAATTGTAACAACACATCTGTGTCAGGGTGTATGAATGAAAACTACATTAATTACTGCTAGGATATTGAAGTATAATAGTCATAGTATACCAATCGTCCAGGCAGTGTTCGTGTTAGGTGAAGGTGAACAATAGTTGCTAAGTCACTCTTCTGGCCAACTACTGTAATCTATCATTACACTTATTGGGCATGAGCTGCAGGGGGAAGAGCGAAGGCAGGAGCAGTGATTTGGCAGTCAACCTCTCCACTCACCTACATTTGCTGCAATGAGGTCACTCGTGGAGTATGGTGAAAGAAAACACAGCCTGTCACACATGTTTCATTCGGATGTTCAGCTATAAAATAGCTAGACCCGATTCAGATCTCGTGTCTGCACACATGTATTCCAGTATGGGTCATTTGGGATCAAAAAGGTGAAGAAAGTTGTTTGAAACTGTCAGCTAACCATATTTAAAGGCAAACATTGACAGCAATAAGTTTCATGGGGGACTGAATTCTGATCATAAAATTATGAAAATATGTACCAAAAGATTGTGGCACAGTGGTTAGCACTGCTGCTTTACAGCACCAGCGACCTGGTTTCACTTCTGGCCTTGGGTCACTGTGTGGAGTTTGTGCGTTCTCCCTGTATCTGCGTGGGATTCCTTCCACAGTTGAAAGATGTGCAGGGTAGCTGGATTGGCCATAAATTGCCCTTTAGTGTCTAGAGATGTGCAGGTTAGGTTATGGGGATGGATTAGAAAAATGTACGTGGGTAGAGTGCTCATTCAAAGGGTTGGTGCAGACTAGATGGGCTGAATGGCCTTTTGGACTCTAAGGATTCTATTCCATGAATTTGTAAAGATAATTACATTTATTATTCTTTAAGACCTGCTGATCCAACCCACATTGTTTTTAAATCTTTCATAAACGAGACAAATTACACTTTTTAAACCAGTGTTTTCGAACATATATAAAAGAATATGATTTTTTTCTTGTTCCTCTTGTCAATGGTTGGATGTGGCAGTCACTACTAGTATAAGCAATAGCATTTTTACAATTAGGGTTCATTGCTAACCATGGGATGTTACTCAGTAAGATCCCAATCTTTTCAGAGGTGACTAGCCACAAGTCTGCTTTGTCAGGAGAGTTCTCTGGATGTGTCACATATCTTGCTGATGTCTGGCTTCAGAAACAATGTCCTCTTGCTATGATCATGTGTCTCATCCTTCATTGTAGACTTCTTGCACTTGTAGAGGGGGGCATCAACAGATAAAACTGGTAAAAACTCATCATTTTAGCTTGTTAGGTGAGGTATCAGGACATATCCACTGGTATGCTTTTATCAGCTGCTTGGAGGGATACCTGAGAGCTGAGGACACTGCTACCAATCAGTCTTACCCACATTCAAAATCAGAATGTGTAACTGGCAGTGACATAGAGGTACTAGTCCTG
Source organism: Scyliorhinus torazame (assembly GCF_047496885.1). Lineage (NCBI taxonomy): Eukaryota > Metazoa > Chordata > Chondrichthyes > Carcharhiniformes > Scyliorhinidae > Scyliorhinus > Scyliorhinus torazame. The sequence goes on along the minus strand of NC_092721.1, from coordinate 170,148,667 downwards.
TCCTATAATATAATTTATATATTTTTATATAATTATAGTTCATTTACAAATGACTGAAAAGGCATTCCTAAAATAAAATGACTAAACTTAACTAATTTTAATAACTTTTATTATTGACTATAATGACTATACAAATTAGATCCATGGCAGGTGGGATCCTTGGTGAATCACAATAACCAGATTCCCAGTTAGCTGACTCGGACATGGTCAGTCAAAAAATGCCCGGATAACATTCAGCAATTAATTTTCATTCTATTTTTTCTCTGAAATGCACAAATAGTTTTAGACAAATTTGTGCAACTTCTTGTGTTTCAGATGGCTCCAGGTATTTCACCAGCTGTAAGAATATTCGGTTAACTGATTATCATTCTCAGGCAGTTGCCCCATTTTGTTCTGTATAATCCTTCTGTGGATCAGGTGTATATACATCTTTTTCATTGCAGCATTCCTCAGGCTTTCTCTCCATGTCAGAAGCTTGCATTTCCCTGTGGTCTTCATTCTCCTGCTCTCTTACTTCATCGGGTGTACTTTGGCTGATTCCTTTCCCATCACTACCTTGTGTTTTCTCCTCTGGATTAAATAGATCTTGTAAAGACTCCAGTAGCTGCTCTGTGAGTTCATCTTCTGATTCTTCAAAATTTCTAAGGAAACAATAAATTCACGCAAATGTCACGAAAAATCTTAACAAGTTAATCCACACCGTCACAATGATAAAACGTTACAGTGATTTCCGGTGGTGACACATAGGAGGAAGTCTCACGTTGGGTAGCTCCCGCCAGAGTCCTTGGCTTTTGGTCTTTTTCACTTGTTTGGGGAGAATTCGAAGGGAAACCTTCCGCAATTGAAAGTGGGTTACGAGAGGATGTCTAAGGACCAAAGAAGGAATACTTTGAAGAAAGATGTGAGTGTTAGTCTGCCAGCAGGGTTGAGTTCAGTGAGAAGTGCTATGGGAGGAAAGATGGCAGAGGTGGGCTTTGCGGGTGGGGCTGCTTTAGTAACGATCAATATGCTGGTGGAGACGATGGCGGCTGAGTTTGAGAAGCAGTTCAGTAAACATTTCGAGCGGTGTAGGAGGGAAACGCTGGAGAGTTTTAAGCAGTCGGCGGAGGACTCGGTCCTGATGAAGGACGTCGGAGACGGTGTGGAAGAATGGTGATGTGTTGCAGCTGTTGGTAAGGCAGCGCTGTTAAGGCACAGTGACCAGCTTGCGTCTCTGGAAGCCGAGCTGTTGTACGTGGAGGACAGTAAGAAGGGCCCGAGAGCAAAGGTTGAGGACCTGGAAAACGGGTCCTAGGGGCTAAATTTGCAGAATGTGGGGAGGGCCCGAGGCTAACGGAGTACTTTTCGACAATGCTTGCCAAGTTGTTGGGGGAGGGGAAATGAAGCCTCCCCCGTCAAGTTGGATAGGTTACATCGGTCGCTCCAGCCGAAGCCAAGGGCCAACGAGCCACCTGGAGCTGCAATAGTTTGCTTTCACAGCTGCTGCGTGGGCTAAGCAGAACCGTGAGGTGAGGTGGGACGGCAGTAGCATTTGGATATACCAGGATGTCACGGTTGACCTGGCACGAAGGCGGGTGGCCTTCAATAGGGCAAAGAAAGCTCTACAAAAGCAGAGTGCGTTTTGGAATGGTCTACCCAGCAATGTTGAGGGTCATGCACAACTCTCGGGATCACTTCTTCGAGACGGCAATGGAGGTGGAGGCAGACAGATTTGGAGAGGGGGGTACGGGCAGTTGGGAATGGGGAAGGGGTTTTTCGAGGTATTAAGGTGGGTGTGGGGGGCACCTGGGTTTGTTTGTTGGTTATTAAGTACGAGGGGAGTGAGGTGGGGAGGGGCTGCGGCCTGCGGATCCTGTTTGTGCAGGTTTCAGTATGAATGGTGAGGGGATGGCGATGATGGAGATAGGAGCAGTTTCTAGAGGAAGTAGGGTCTTTTTACGATAGGGGTTGGGGGCGGGGTGTGTTCGTTGTCTCATCTGATGGGTGGGGCTAGGTGCCAGCTTGGGTGGGGGCTTCTGGTTGTTGTGTGGTTGGGGGGGGGGGGGGGGGGAATGGGAGCATCCCCTGTCGGGGTGAACGTTGATCCAAGGGGAGAGGGGCACGGTGAGAGACCTCCGATTTGTGGAATGTGCAGGGGCTGGGAAACATAGTAAAATGGGTGAGAGGTATTGCTCACTTGAAGAGTTTGAGGGTTTATTTGGTGCTGTCGCAGGAGACCCAGTTGTGGGTGAAGGACCAAGCCAACCTCCATAAGTGTTGGATAAGCCAGGTATTTCATTTGTGCATTGAGAGTAAAGCCCAGGAGGTGGCAATCTTGATTAATAAAAGAGTCCAATTCCAGATGCAGACTGTGGTCTCTTGGGTATTGGAGGGCAGATCGGTAGTTTTGGTTAATGTATATGCTCAAAATTGGGATGATGTAGAGTTTATGAAGAGGGTGGTGGCAACTATCCCGGATATGGATACGTATCAATTGATCCTGGAGGGCGATTGTAATATGGTTTGGGATCTGAAGGTAGACCGCTCCCAGCTGATGTTTTTGTCCCCTTTGTGGGGCACAAAGGTGTTGGGGGCATTTATGAGAGAGTTGGGGGGGGGGGCAGTTTCTGCACCCGGGGGGCAAGGAGTTCTCATTCTCGCCGATGCATAAGGTTTACTCATGCATCAATTTCTTTATTTTATGGCGGTCTCTGTTGCCAGGTTTCGGGGAGTGGAATATTCTGCTATTGTTATTTCAGATCATGCCCCGCATCTGGTAGATGTAGTGCTGGAGAGGGAGTTTTGTGTAGGGCTGTTAACAGATCTGGGGTTCTGTGTGAGAGTAGCGAGGGTATTTGATGAGTATGTCGTGTTTAACAAAAATGGGAAGATCTCACGCTCGGTGCTATGGGTGGCGTTGAAGGCGGTGGTGCGTGGCAAGATAATTGCATACAATGTGCAGGCTAGGGAGGAGCGGCAACGACTAGTGGATGAAATTTTGGAGGTGGATGTTAAACATGCGGAGGACCCCACGCCCGAACTATTGGCTAGTAGGACGAAACTGCAGATGCAGTTTAATCTGGTGACTACGGATAAGCAGTGTGCCAGCTGTGGAGGACGATGGGGGGCAACTAACAAAAATATGGGAGAAGGCTAGCCATTTGTTGGCTGGCCCGATGAGTCAGTAGGCGGCTTCCCGATATATTGTTCAGAGATATGAGAGGTTGTATAGATCAGAACCGCCAGAGGATGAGTCGGACAGGGGGGAGATTTTGAAGGGGTTGGAATGTCCCACATTGGAGGAGGAAGATCGGGAAGGGTTAGAAGAGTCACTGGGATGGAGGGTTCCCGGAAGGCAATCGGTAACATGCAGACGAGCAAGACGCCGGGGCCAGGCGGGATTTTATAAAAAGTTTGTCAACCGGTTGATACCGCTGCTACTGGAAGCATTTGAGGACTCGCTCTTGGAAATGATGATGCAGGCATCCATCTCGCTCCTTCTGAAGCAGGATAAGGACCCGGTGGAATGTGGGCCGTATCGGCCAATCTCGTTATTGAATGTAGACGCTGAGATCCTGGCAACGGTGCTGGTGCTCAGATTTGAGGAGTGTCTCCCAAGCATTGTTGGTGAGGATCAAACTGGGTCTGTGAAAGGAAGGTGGTTGTCCTCTAATGTGCGACGCCTGATAAATGTGGTTCTGTCCCCGCCAGAGGCGGGGGGGGAAGGAGGTCGTTGTGGCGCTGGATGCTAAAAGACCTTCGAAAGGGCAGCACAGTGGCGCAGTGGTAGCACTAGCACTGCAGTCTCATGGCGCCGAGGTCCCAGGTTCGATCCTGGCTCTGGATAACTGTCCGTGTGGAGTTTGCACATTTTCCCCGTGTTTGCGAGGGTTTCGCCCCCACAACCCAAAGATGTGCAAGGTAGGTGGATTGAACATGCTAAATGGACCCTTAATTGGAAGAAATGAATTGGGTACTCTAAATTTATATTTTTTAAAAAGGCCTTCGACAGGACTGAGTGGAACTATTTGTTTGTGGTGTTGGGGCACTTTGGGATTGGACCCAGGTTTGTGTCGTGGGTGAGACTGTTACACAGGGAACGTAAGGCTTGTGTTTGCACGAATAGTATGAGTTTGAAGTATTTACAGTTGCACAGGGGAATGAGGCAGGGGTGCCCTATGTCCCTCTCTTATTTTCGTTGGCAATTGAGCCTTTGGCCATCGCACTGAGGAATTTGGGGGAAGTAGTGGTGGATAGTGAGGGGGGCGATGGAGCATAGGGTGTCTCTGTATGCTGATGACTTGTTGCTGTACGTCTCAGATCGGTCCCTACAATGGGGAGCATAATAGTGCTGCTGAAGCAGTTTGGTGGGTTCTCTGGGTATAAGTTAAATCTTGAGAAGTGTTTTTCAATTACCCCACTGGAGAAGGGAGTTAATTGGGGAGGTGGGATCCATTTCGTTTGAGGGGCACTCATTTTACGTACTTAGGGGTGCAGGTAGCGTGGGATTGGGCCCGGCTTCGGAAATTAATCTTTACAAGTCTGGTGGGTAGGACTAAGGCTGAACTACAGCGGTGGAACAGCCTCCCTCTGTCCTTGGCAGGCTGAGTGCAGTCTATGAAGATGAACATTCTGCCACGGTCTCTGTTCCTATTCCAATGCCTGACAGTTGTTTTGGGCAAAAGCGTTTTTTGTGGAGGCAAATAGACTAATTTTGTCCTTTATTTGGATGGGTAAGGTTGCTAAGATTGGGCATACAGTCCTGCAGAGGGACCGGCAATCTGGGGGCATTGCGTTGGAGCCTGGATCTTTTATTATTGGGCAGCAAATGCAGCGGAGGTATTGGACTGGTGTGGGGACCAGGAGGCAGTGTAGGTGAGGATGGAATCGGGTTCATGTCAGGGCTGTGGGTGCTGGCGACAGCCCCGTTCCATTCTCTCCAGGGAAGTTGGTGTGTAATCCGGTTGTGGTTGCAACGTTGAAAATATGGTGGCAATTCTGGCAGCATCAGGTAGGATGTGGAAGCTGGCGCCGATCTGTGATAACCATATGTTTGAACCGGCAAGATTGGAGGCCAGGTTTCGAGGCTGGGTGGACAAGGGAGTGGACGGTTTGAGGGACATGTTTCTGGAAGAGTGATTCGTGAGTCCAGAGGAGTCATCAGAGACTTTCACAGTTGGAGAACTTTAGATATCTGCAGGTGAGGGACTTTGCGAGGAAAGTCTTCCCGCCATTTCCAGTAGTGCCGCCAGTCTCATTGTTGGAGAGAATTCTGTCGCTCGCGGAGGTGGAGGAGGGAAACACCTCAGGAATGCACAGGAGGATAATGGCAGAGGTTACTGTATCTCTGGTGGGGATTAAGGCCAAGTGGTAGGAGGAATTGGGGGTGGAATTAGGTGAGGGGGTGTGGTGATGTCTTGTGTAGGGTGAACGCTTCTTTGACATTTGCGAGACTGGGGCAATAAAATTGAAGATGGTGCACCGGGCACACTTAACTAGGGCTAGCCTGAGATTGCAAGAAACTGCACAGTGTGGTGAACTCAGCCCAATGCATCACACAAGCTTGCCACCCTCCCATTGATTCTGTCTACACCTCCCGCTACCTCCCGAAGACAGACAGCATTGTCAGAGACCCCTCACACCCAGGCTTTGCCCTCTTCCAGACCCTTCCATCAGGAAGAAGATACAGAAGTCTGAAGACCCACACATCCAGACATTGGAACAGCTTCTCCCCCCCCCCCAGCTACTAGACTCCTCAACGACTCTCCCTCGGACTGATCTGTTCCCTGTAAGAACATTATTCATGACGCTCTATGCTGCTCTTGCTCATGTATTTGCTTTGTTTGGCCCTTGTTCCGCACTGTAACCAATCATTATTTATCGTAGTACTTTGTTGATTATTCTTTTCGTCTACTATGTATGTACTGTGTACGTTCCCCTGGTCGCAGAAAAATACTTTTCACTGTATTTCGGTACATGTGACAATAAATCAATCAATCAGCTGGATGTTTGACGGGGTGGGAGGGGCCCGGCAAATCAGCTGCATATGTTCTGGGCATGTCCTGAGCTGGCTTATCTTTTCTGGTCTCAGATCCATCTCCCTGCCTGTTACCCATATCCCTGTAACGCATTTTTAAAAATCAGAAATACATCTATTCCTTCTTGAAACCATTTAATGATTCAGATTCCATCGTGCTATGGGATAGCGAGTTCCACAAATTCACCACCCTCTGCGAGAAGTAGTTCCTCCTCATCTCAGTTTTAAATCTACCTCCTGTCAACCTATATCTGTGACCTCTCGTTCTAGATTGCCCCACAAAGGGGAACATTTGGCCGTTGTTTACTTTATCAATCCCTCATTGTACTTTATATACCTCAATCAGATCCTCTCTCATCCTTCTAAACTCCAGTGAGTATGAGCCAAAACTGTTCAATCTCTCCTCATACTGCAACCCTTTTATCCCTGGAATCAATCTGATGAACCTCCTCTGAACTGCCTCCAACGCCCCCACATCCTTCCTCAAGTAAGATTATAGCCACTGCCTCTACTGTCTCTGCAGCAAATCTTTTACGACCATTGGATGCAAGCCATTTGGTGCTGGGGACTTATCAGCTTTTGGGTCTAATAGCCTTCCCAGTGTCATTTCCCCTGGTGCTGGTTATTGTTTTACGTTCCTCCGTCTCTTTCGTCCCTTGATTTTCAAGTACCTTGGGAAGTTTTCTAAGTCTTCTACAGTGAAGACTGAGCTTCTCCAGTGAAGAGCTTTGCTGTGCTGATCCAAAACGTATTGATGTGGATGCAGCATGGAAATTTCAAATGTCTACCATTCTGCTTTACTGAAATCCTAGGCTGATCTACTTTCACCACCATAGGGTGCTGTTGAGGTGACTAGCATTGATGCTTTTAAGGGGAGGCTAGTTAAACATATGAGGGAGAAAATAGATAAACACATGAGAGAGAAGGAACTGGAAGGTTATGCTGGTAGGATTAGATTAAGATGTGTGAGAGGATATTAATGTGGATCATAAACACCAGCATGAACCAGTTGGGCTAAATTGCCCGCTCCTTTGCTCTACATTCTAGGTAATATGTGATTAGCTTTTGTTTGTTTGAATGTTGGAAGGTTGACATTGGAGCAAAAAGAGTAGCAAATTCACGTGTCATCATCATCAGATCTAGGCTCCAGTCGTTCCTTATCTACTTCAATTTCAGAGGCAGAATTTGATTTGGAATCGCTGCTCTCTTCTGTTGGTATCAAAGTCAGCGTGTCATCTGTTGAAAAGAAACACAGATTGATCAATAACCTGAACTGTGTTAAAGAGCAAGGCTGACTCACCAGGACAAACAATTACCTCCATGATCTTATTCATGGACTTGATAGCAAAATGATTAAATTAGACTGTAATTGCTTAAATCATAAACTTAATTAACTGAAAACTTAATAAACATTTCTATTGATGGCTGCAATTTTTTAAACAATATACATTGGCCGGGATTCTCCCCCGCCGATTCTCGGGCGCCCACGGGATTCCCACCGCGCCGGTCGGGGGCCGTTGAAAGCGTTCTCTCGGCGATTCTCCGGGCCCCGACGGGCCAAGTGGCCGCCGAGTTCGGCCGAGTCCCGCCAGCGTGGTTACTCAGGTCCCACACGGCGGGACCTGGAAGGTGTGTCTGCGGGGACCGTCCTGGAGGGAGGGCGGGTCCCCACGGTGGCCTGACCTGCGATAGGGGCCTACCGATCGGCGGGCTGTTTCCGTGGGGGCCCATGTTCCTCCACGCCGGGCCCCTGTAGGGATACGCCATATTGCCCGGGGGCCGACGCGGAGAAGGGAACCCCCGTGCATGTGCGGAATCACGCGCATGCGCGAACTCGTGCCGGCCGTTCCGCGCCAGCTGGAGTTCCGGGGACCACGCCGCAGCCCCTAGGAAGGGGAGGATTCCCCATTATCGGTGACCGTTGACGCCGGAGTGGTTGGCGCCGCTTTTCACGGCGGCGTGGGGACATAGCCCCATTATTGGAGAATCCTGCCCCATGTATGTGCAATTTGTAAATATAAATAAATATGTACACATATATATCCTAAATATAGACTATAGTCTTTCTCATGAGCTGCAACAGTGCGGTAGGACAGAATATCTGCTGAAACATTGAAGGTTTTACTGATCTTGTCCATTTTCTGAAGTCAGCTATTTAGAATTATGTCCGCTGTGCTCTTAAGTCTCAACATAAAGCCCTAAAAGGTGATTATCAGTCTGTAAATCCTTCCGATTCACCTGGTGGCAGGTGGTAGAGAGTGAAAGACTTTCATTGCCAGCCATACTGCAGAAAGCAACAACAAATCACTGCAGTACTTTGCCAATCATAGACCAATCCAATGGAAGTCCATGGTGGTTAATGCTCACTTAGGGCACGGTACTTGAAAGAGAACAGGGTGAAGCTTTATATTTTACTGTAAAGGGCCAGGCAGCAACTGGAAGACTGTAACAACACAAGGCCACCTTCAAGTGTAGCTCAGCTCACTTTCAGATACGGGACTGGAAGTCCTCCTTCAGCAGAAGAGGGACTGTTTGAGCCACAGAGTTGTGAAGGAACCCATAAAAATCTGTGTTTCAAGCTGAGGGAGGTGCCCGTAAATACCACCTCTTTAATATACCCCCATCTACCCCTCCCCCTCCATACCACAGTTGAAGTGCAAAGCTACAAGTTGACTAACAATTTGCTGAGGCATGTGAGATAACAAACTTCACATAGACTGTCCAATAGGTTGTACATGTCCCTTGTTCCATCCATTGATCATTCATTGGCAAGTATGTTCACAGATACAACACAGAACTAATAAATTAATGTAATGGACAGGGCTAAGCAATGTCACAACCAGTGGATCAGACCATAGCTCCGCAACTCTGTCACATCAAAGGAATATGGTGGTGGACAAATTAAACTATTAGAGGAGGAGGCTCCAAAATTATCTCCATCCACAATGATGGCAGAATCCAACACGTCAGTGCAAAAGACATGAGTAGAAGCATTCTCAATCATCTTCAGCAAGGTGAAGATTTGGACTCCAGGCAGCTTCAATCTATCCCTTTTTGGAATGGTCTATGGATATGTGTAATTTTGTGCCTCACCAACTTTAAAAGGAGCAAAATGGGGAAGTCCTTTGGAATCCCCTTTATTTTGGAGGAAGATGATGAGGGGTTGCTCTTGCCGAGAGCTAGTACAGAAACAATGGGCTGAGCAGCCTCCAACTATCCTGCAACCAATCTATGATTCTAAGCTTCTATCCCTCCCTTCCCCAGCCCATTTCCTACCACCAGTTCCATTTGATCAGTTAATCTTTGAGGCAGGGAGCCTCAATTTTCAGGATTTGACCCTATGAGCCCCTTTGCCTCCTGCTGCTGTTGTTTCCTCTTGGTAACTGGCTAGGTTCGGTTTGACCAGTTATCGAGCAAGAAATGGAACAGAAAAAAATAATGTGCTCCTACAGAAACTTCAAGTTCTCAGCCTTGTAGCATTCTTCAGCTGTTTTGGGCCTCGCCATGCCTTCCTCGTTCCCAATAGGGACCAAAAACCTAGCAGCCAAATAGATTTTACCTACTTTGTCACTTTAACAATTATTTTTGTCTTGGACTATCGATACTAGAAAGATGGTACATCTACTTTTGGGAAGTACTCAAAATATTTAGAGCAGTCAAAGTGACCATATTATTTGCCTATGTCTGCACATAAGCTGACCAGTGTCTTTTACGCCCACCATTATATCCAGCATTTTGTGCATTACAACAGTGACTGCATTTTCTTTTCTATTTATTCATTCACAGGTGTGGGTATCGCTGACTAGGCCAGCATTTGTAGCCCATCCCTAATTGCCCTTGTGAAGGTGGTGGTGAGCTGTCTTCTCAAACTGCAGCAGTCCATGTGGTTTGGCTACACCCACTGTGCTGTTAGGGAGGGAGTTCCAGGATTTTGACCCAGCAACAGTGCAAGAACGGCAATGCAGTTCCAAGTCAGGACGATGTGTGGCTTGGAGGGGCACAAGCAGGCGGTGGTACTTTCATAAGTACTTCATTAGCTGTAAAGAACTCTGGGGCGTCCGGAGTATTATTATTTTTTTTAAATTAGCGTACCCAATTAATTTTTTCCAATTAAGGGGCAATGTAGCGTGGCCAATCCATCTACACTGCACATCTTTGGGTTGTGGGGGCGAAACCCACGCAAACATGGGGAGAATGTTCAAACTCCACACAGACAGTGACTCAGAGCCGGGATCGAACCTGGGACCTCGGCGCCGTGAGACAGCAATGCTAACCACTGTGCCACCGTGTTGCCCTGCGTCCCGAGTATTATAATCCCAGACCAGACTCCAGCAGTGCCTAGGATACTGGACAGAAGCCCCAATATTTTATTTTAATTTTGTAAGACTGTGAGAAAAGGATACCTCACTCCAAGAGTAATTGTACAAAGAAATAGGGATATGGTATATTCAAACCAACTTTATTACTAACACAGTATTACAATCTTTAACATCACATCAGAAAATAGCTTACAAATCCCCCTTGACAATACTACTCTATTCAGTGAATGCAATACCCTCAATTGCTATCTTTATTCCCACTTAAACAACAAGAAAAAAACACATCTCATCTCTCAATCCACTTTAACTACAAACGGCACGTATGAATACTTGCTTTGTAGAGATGTTCTTTGAGAAAGAGAGATCTCTTGACACTGCTTTACAGAAAGGATCTACCCCTGTCAGACCAGTGCCGAAACTCTGGCTGTATGTCTTAATAGTAATAATAATCGCTTATTGTCACAAGTAGGCTTCAATGAAGTTACTGTGAAAAGCCCCTAGTCGCCACATTCCAGCGCCTGTTCAGGGAGGCTGGTACGGGAATTGAACCCGCGCTGCTGGCATTGTTCTGCATTAAAAGCCAGCTGTTTAGCCCACTGTGCTAAACCAGCTCCATGGAAGCTGCTTCAGAAGCTGCTTCCCAGCTTGTTTCAGCTGCCCCCTTGTTCTCAGACAGATCTGCACTACGTTAAGATTGTTAAACTCTGTTAACTGAACTACAGTGAGAGCAAACTGTTTGACTTCTGGACACAGCTTCATTCAGATCAGAACTGAACTGCTTTCTCAAAATGACTGATGCCGTAGCTCCACACAGCAACGACCTCACCTTACCAAGCTGGGATCTAATGAACTCCAAAGGCAATCCCTTGATCAAAACAAAATTCCATTAGCTCAAGCTTGGAAGTTCTGATTTGGCTAACACTGATCCACAATTAAGGCAATTTTCTCTCACAGCAGGGTAGTGAGAGACTACCATTAAATAATAGTATTTAAAGCACTGCTGATGTGTCTGAGGATAAGGTGGAAGCTGAAACAAACCAGTTGAAACAGCTTTTTGAAGACATCTAGCCAGAGTCTGAAGGGGTTCTAACAGGAGCCACATCAGTTCTGGAAAGCAAGTATTACTCTGTGCCATTGAGATGAAGGACGGATTGAGAGCTGTATGTCTTTCTTTCTTGTTGTTTAATTGGGAATAGAGATTGTAATCAAGGGTACTCTATTCATTGTATTGGGTAGTATTCTTTAAGGGTTAATTGTAAGCTATTTCCAGATGTGAAGTTAAATATTTTAATTCTGTGTTAATAATAGTTTTGTTTTAAAAATACCAGATCTCTATTTTTCTCGTTCAATCACTCCTGGAGCGAATCATTCTTTCTGCACAGTCTTACAAATAAACTAAAATATTGGGGTTTCGGTCCAGTATTTTAGCCACTATTAGGGTATGCATGTCCTGGTTTATCATATCATACTATAAGACCATAAGACATAGCAGCAGCAGAAGTAGTCCACGCGGTCCATCGAGTCTGCTCCACTATTCAATGAGATCATGAATGAACTGGTGAACTGGTATATCCTCAACTCCACTTTCCCGCCGTATCCCCATAAACCTTGATTCCCTTACTGGTTAAAAATCTGTCTATCTCAGCCTTGAACATACTTAATGGCCCAGCCTCTACATACAGTCAAATCATAAGACGTTTCTTCAGCAATTTTACCTTCATGCATGGTTGGATACACTGACGACAGCTGAGCAGCCAGTAGTGCATTCAGCAGCGTGTCTGGTGGTTTTTGGTCCCACTGATTTCTGTTTCTTGGAACATCTGCATTCATTACCATAACCTGGTCAGCTTTAGAGGTGGCTAAGGAAGATGAGAAAGTCAAATGCAGTAACAATCATAACAGTTTATACTGGCCTAGAAGCTACTGAAGTGAGGCATCACATAGAAACATACAAAATGGGAACAGAATTGGGGTATTTGGTCCTTCAAGCCTGTTCCGCAATTCAATATGATCATACCCTGGCACTTTCCCCATACCCCTTCACACCCTTTGAATCCAGATATCTGTTTCTACTACTGGCTGCTCTGCTGTCGTCAGTGTATCCAACCATGCATGAAGATATCTATTTCTTTCTTAAATGCAGGTGACTTGGCCTCCACAGCCTTCTGTGGTAGGGAATTCCACAGGTTCACTACCCTCTGAGTAGAGAACTTTCTCCTCACCTCAGTCCTAAATGGTCTACCCCATTTCCTGAGACTTTTCACTCCTTTTTCTTGACCCCCACCCCAGCCAAAGGAGACATCATCCCAGCATCCAATCGGTGCAGCCCCGTCAGAATTTTATATGTTTCAATGAGATCCCCTCTCATTCTTCTGAATTCTTGTCAATGCAGACCCAGTCAACCTAACCTCTCCTCATTTGACAATCTTGCCTTCCCAGACAGTCTGACTCGCTCCACTCCCTCTAAAGCAAGTATATCCTTACTTAGATGAGGATACCAAAACGGCACGCAATACTCCAGGTGTGTTCTCCCCAAGACCATGTACAGCTGCAATAAGATATCCTTGCTGCTGTACTCAAGTCCTCTTGCAATGAAGACCAACATACCATTTGCCTTCCAAACTGCTTGCTGTACCTGCCTGCTTGCGTTCAGTGACTGGTGCACCAAGACACACAGCTCCCTTTATCTGTCAATATTTCCCAATCTATCACCATGTAAGTAATATTCTGACTTTCTGTATCCCCGTCCGAAGTGGATAACTTTACATGTATCCTGCATCTGCTACATATTTACCCACTCATTCAATTTGGCTAATCACCTTGAAGTCTCAAAGCATCCCCTTCTTACCACTCACATTCCACCACGTTGTGTGCCTTCAGCAAATTGGAAATATTACTTTTGGTTCACTCAGCAATATCATTGAAGTACATTGTGAATAGCTGGGGCTCAAGCACTGATCCCTGTGGGACCCCACTAGCCACTGCCTGATACTTAAAAAAAAACAATTATTCTGTTAGGAAAACAAAGGTGGTTTTAAGGGATTTATATTTTTATTGGTAAACATTAGAAATAAGGTATAATTTTAAGTTAATTTAATGTTTCTGTGTCTGGAAAGGTAAAACTTATAGTTAGATACATGCTGGACAAAGGTGTTTGTATGTGTGGGGTTGGTTAAGTTCTAACTGTGTTTCTACTGTGCTCAGAGAGAGTTATGGCAAGAAGAGTAAATACGTAAGCTAGAAGAGGTATGCGATGTTGCATAGCAACTGGGGCCTTGTAAGGTCGAAAAGCTTTATTTTTGGTTTTAGCTGAACTTGTGAACTGTTGGAGATAGGATGTTGGGGAGTGAACACATTTCAACTTTGCCAGAAGAATGACTGGACAGGATCTGAAAAGAGGCAGGCTTCCGAAAGTACAAGTTATAGTCCAGATAACCAGGGAATTGGGAGAGAAAGAGTGTTTAAGATGACTGGAGTTAAATGAACAGAGGCCAATGTATTATTCAGAAGAATTTAAGGAAGAGTTTTCTGAGTTAAAGGGGCAATTGCATTAACCAGATTTAAAGTGGGACAACAGCCTTCAAAGGTAAAACAGAGTTGTGATGCCATTTTAATAGTCTGGGAATTGACAGTTAAAGCAATTGTGAGCAGTTTGAACAGCAGTAAAGACAAAGCTTTCCTAAAGGGTTTGGTGTGAAATCCTGAACTGGATTCACCATTAAAAGTGGAGCAGAAGCTTTGTTTGAAAGTGTCATTTGGAAAACCTGGTCTGGATTTCAGAATGCAAACCGCCAAGGGAATGCATTGTAATTTTGAGCAAAGATTTTAAAGCATGATTTTGGGAGTGGAGTTTGGAAATACTCACATGACAATCATCTGGGGAGGTTCAGAGTGGAGAGTGTATTTGCTCACAGTCATCTGGTATGCTTACAATGGACTTTTGTGTTAATGAGACCATTGTAGATTAAGAGGTACTTTGCAATCTGTGTTAATCATAAAACCCGTGTGTAATTGTTAAACTAAAGGGAAGTAATGGCATATTGTGTCATAATCCAATTTTTTATGTTTAATAAATGTTTTTTTTCTTGTTGTCAAAACTAACTAGAAGTCCTATGACTCTGTTTCTCCACGTTTTATAAAAAAGTCAAAGTTACGGTCTTTTAAGCCAGGGTTCCATTCTGGGATCTTCCCATCCAGTTATAATATCAACTAGAATCGTAACAATTACTACTCTCTGTTTCCTGTCTGCTAACCAATTCTCAATCCATGCCAATATATTACCCCAAACACATGTGCTTTAATGTTGCACACTAACCGCTAATGTGGGACTTTATCAAAAGCTTTCTGAAAGTCTAAATACATCACTTATGGTTCACCTTCAGCTATTTCACGAGTTACGTCCCTCAAAAATTCCATTCAGTTTGTCAAAAATGATTTCTCCTTCATAAATTCATGTTGACTTTGTCTAATCCTGTTGATATTTTCTAAGTGTCCTGTCATCACCTCCTTTACAATGGACCCTAGCATTTCTTCTACTACTGACGTACGGCTAACTGGTCTGTAATTCCCTGTTTTCTCCTTTCCTCCTTTTTTTAAATAACGGGGTTACATTTGCCACCCTCCAATCTGCTGGGATTGTTCCAGAATCTGCAGAATTTTTGAAGATGACAATCAAAACATCCACTATTTCCATGGTCACCTCCTTTAGTACCATAGGATGTAGCATGCCCTCCTAGTTAAACTTTATTCCCTCAACCTTCAGCTCGAAAACCATGTGAATTGCTGAAAGTGAGAGCTGGTGACAATGCAGTGAGAGCAATTGGGTATCTGGGATCTTCATGAGCAATGGTACCAACAGTCCATCTCCTGAATCAATAAGATTTAAAGGCTGGGAAAGTAATAGAGTAGCAATAGAGAAAGGAATGGGCACCACGGTGACACAATGGTTGCCACTGCTGCCTCACTGAGCCAAGGCCCCGGGTTCAATTCCAGCCTGGGGTGACAGTCTGTGAGGAGTTTGCATATTCTAGCTGTGTCTATGTGGGTTTCCTCCGGGTGCTCCAGTTTTCCCCCACAGTCCAAAGATATGCAGATGAGGTGGATCAATACGCAGTGTTACGGGGACGGGATGGGGAGTTGGCTGAGGTAAAGTGCTCTTTCAGAGGGTGGGTGCCAAATAGCTTCCTTTTGCATTGTCGTGATTCTATGGAAATATGGTACAGAAAGAGGGAGCAAAATACTATGGATGTTGGAAATGCACAATAAAAACTGAAAACGCTGCAGGTACTCAGCAGGTCAGGCAGCATGGACGCCGTGCCCGACATAATGCATTGGGGCTTTGGGGGGTCGGAGGTCGCGTAGGAGGCTTCGGAGATTGGGACACCATTTTTAAAAAGCGGAGATTCTCAGTGTAGAAAACAGGGCTATGTGCGGCCTCAGCCGCGAGTTCCTCACTGAGGCCCTTTATTTAATGCGAGTGGCATTGTGTAGCCATGTGTTTCTCAGGAAACATGAGGCTAAATGCGTTCGCAAGGGGGCTTTGTTGAATCGTGCCCAATTTGTTAAGTACCAGCCTAAGATCCAGCAGAGGGCAGTAGAGCGGAGCTGCTGATTGGTGTTACAAGGGAAATTTGCATACCTCCGTCGTGGTCACCCTAAATTGCAGGTGTACATGAGCTAAAGACCCTAGCTGTTCGAGTGAAGACAAGCATCCAGCAGAGGGCAGTAGAGCGGAGCTGCTGATTGGTGTTACAAGGGAAATTTGCATACCTCCGTTGTGGTTTGGAGGAGGAGGAGCAGTCTCTGTCAGGGAGAGAACCTGAGAACATCTAAGACACTCAGAAGGTAAGAAGGTAAGTAAGTGATTTTTACTCATTTTTACTTTTATACCTTTTTCAAATTGTGTGTGTCGGGGGGAAACAGAAAAGCTGTGACCAGAGTGGCTGGCTGGGAATCTACACTAAATTAAAAAAAATTAAGCATTGGTAACTAATTAAACATAATTACTTAATTATAATTTAGAAGGGTATCTAAGCCAGAGATCGGAGAGTACTATATTTAGCTTTCGCATTTATATTAGAAATCTAGTGCTAGGAGACAGATAGTTAACAGTAACTTTAAAAATATATATATATTAAAACATTTTTTTAAAAACTTTTAATTTTAATTAATTGACGCTATGTCAATTAGAGGGGTGCAGTGCTCTGACTGTGAGATGTGGCAGGTCCGGGAGGCTTCCAGCGTCCCGGATGGCTTCATCTGCAGAAAGTGCACCCAACTGGAGCTCCTCACAGACCGCATGGTTCGGTTGGAGCAGCAATTGGATGCACTTAGGAGCATGCAGGTGGCGGAAAGCGTCATAGATCGCAGTTATATAAATGTGGTCACACCCAAGGTACAGGCAGAGAAATGGGTGACCACCAGAAAGGGCAGGCAGTCAGTGCAGGAATCCCCTGTGGTTGTCCCCCTCTCGAACAGGTATACCCCTTTGGATACTGTCGGGGGGGATAGCCTATCAGGGGAAAAGAGCAGCAGCCAGAGCAGTGGCACCACGGCTGGCTCTGATGTTCAGAAGGGAGGGTCAAAGCGCAGAAGAGCAATAGTAATAGGGGACTCTATTGTCAGGGGCACAGATAGGCGCTTCTGTGGACGTGAAAGAGACTCCAGGATGGTATGTTGCCTCCCTGGTGCCAGGGTCCAGGATGTCTCCGAACGGGTAGAGGGCATCCTGAAGGGGGAGGGCAAACAGGCAGAGGTCGTTGTACATATTGGTACTAACGACATAGGCAGGAAGGGGCATGAGGTCCTGCAGCAGGAGTTCAGGGAGCTAGGCAGAAAGTTAAAAGACAGGACCTCTAGGGTTGTAATCTCGGGATTACTCCCTGTGCCACGTGCCAGTGAGGCTAGAAATAGGAAGATAGAGCAGCTAAACACGTGGCTAAACAGCTGGTGTAGGAGGGAGGGTTTCCGTTATCTGGTCAACTGGGAGCTCTTCCGGGGCAGGTGTGATCTATAGAAGAAGGACGGGTTGCATCTAAACTGGAGAGGCATAAATATCCTGGCCGCGAGGTTTGCTAGTGTCACACGGGAGGGTTTAAACTAATATGGCAGGGGGGTGGGCACGGGAGCAATAGGTCAGAAAGTGAGAGCATTGAGGGAGAACTAGGGAATAGGGACAGTGGGGCTCTGAGGCAGAGCAGACAGGGAGAAGTTGCTGAACACAGCGGGTCTGGTGGCCTGAAGTGCATATGTTTTAATGCAAGAAGTATTACGGGTAAGGCAGATGAACTTAGAGCTTGGATTAGTACTTGGAACTATGATGTTGTTGCCATTACAGAGACCTGGTTGAGGGAAGGGCAGGATTGGCAGCTAAATGTTCCAGGATTTAGGTGTTTCAGGCGGGATAGAGGGGGATGTAAAAGGGGTGGCGGAGTTGCGCTACTGGTTAGGGAGAATATCACAGCTGTACTGCGGGAGGACACCTCAGAGGGCAGTGAGGCTATATGGGTAGAGATCAGGAATAAGAAGGGTGCAGTCACAATGTTGGGGGTTTACTACAGGCCTCCCAACAGCCAGCGGGAGATAGAGGAGCAGATAGGTAGACAGATTTTGGAAAAGAGTAAAAACAACAGGGTTGTGGTGATGGGAGACTTCAACTTCCCCAATATTGACTGGGACTCACTTAGTGCCAGGGGCTTAGACGGGGCGGAGTTTGTAAGGAGCATCCAGGAGGGCTTCTTAAAACAATATGTGGACAGTCCAACTAGGGAAGGGGCGGTACTGGACCTGGCATTGGTGAATGAGCCCGGCCAGGTGGTCGATGTTTCAGTAGGGGAGCATTTCGGGAACAGTGACCACAATTCAGTAAGTTTTAAAGTGCTGGTGGACAAGGATAAGAGTGGTCCTAGGATGAATGTGCTAAATTGGGGGAAGGCTAATTATAACAATATTAGGCGGGAACTGAATAACCTAGATTGGGGGCGAATGTTTGAGGGCAAATCAACATCTGACATGTGGGAGGCTTTCAAGTGTCAGTTGAAAGGAATTCAGGACCGGCATGTTCCTGTCAGGAAGAAGGATAAATACGGCAATTTTCGGGAACCTTGGATAACGAGAGATATTGTAGGCCTCGTCAAAAAGAAAAAGGAGGCATTTGTCAGGGCTAAAAGGCTGTGAACAGACGAAGCCTGTGTGGAATATAAGGAAAGTAGGAAGGAACTTAAGCAAGGAGTCAGGAGGGCTAGAAGGGGTCACGAAAAGTCATTGGCAAATAGGGTTAAGGAAAATCCTAAGGCTTTTTACACGTACATAAAAAGCAAGAGGGTAGCCAGGGAAAGGGTTGGCCCACTGAAGGATAGGCAAGGGAATCTATGTGTGGAGCCAGAGGAAATGGGCGAGGTACTAAATGAATACTTTGCATCAGTATTCACCAAAGAGAAGAAATTGGTAGATGTTGAGTCTGGAGAAGGGTGTGTAGATAGCCTGGGTCACATTGAGATCCAAAAAGACGAGGTGTTGGGTGTCTTAAAAAATATTAAGGTAGATAAGTCCCCAGGGCCTGATGGGATCTACCCCAGAATACTGAAGGAGGCTGGAGAGGAAATTGCTGAGGCCTTGACAGAAATCCTTGGATCCTCACTGTCTTCAGGTGATGTCCCGGAGGACTGGAGAATAGCCAATGTTGTTCCTCTGTTTAAGAAGGGTAGCAAGGATAATCCAGGGAACTACAGGCCGGTGAGCCTTACTTCAGTGGTAGGGAAATTACTGGAGAGAATTCTTCGAGACAGGATCTACTCCCATTTGGAAGCAAATGGACGTATTAGTGAGAGGCAGCATGGTTTTGTGAAGGGGAGGTCGTGTCTCACTAACTTGATAGAGTTTTTCGAGGAGGTCACTAAGATGATTGATGCAGGTAGGGCAGTGGATGTTGTCTATATGGACTTCAGTAAGGCCTTTGACAAGGTCCCTCATGGTAGACTAGTACAAAAGGTGAAGTCACACGGGATCAGGGGTGAGCTGGCAAGGTGGATACAGAACTGGCTAGGTCATAGAAGGCAGAGAGTAGCAATGGAAGGATGCTTTTCTAATTGGAGGGCTGTGACCAGTGGTGTTCCACAGGGATCAGTGCTGGGACCTTTGCTGTTTGTAGTATATATAAATGATTTGGAGGAAAATGTAACTGGTCTGATTAGTAAGTTTGCAGACGGCACAAAGGTTGGTGGAATTGCGGATAGCGATGAGGACTGTCAGAGGATACAGCAGGATTTAGATTGTTTGGAGACTTGGGCGGAGAGATGGCAGATGGAGTTTAATCCGGACAAATGAGAGGTAATGCATTTTGGAAGGTCTAATGCAGGTAGGGAATATACAGTGAATGGAAGAACCCTCAATAGTATTGAAAGTCAAAGAGATCTAGGAGTACATGTCCACAGGTCACTGAAAGGGGCAACACAGGTGGCGAAGGTAGTCAAGAAGGCATACGGCATGCTTGCCTTCATTGGCCGGGGCATTGAGTATAAGAATTGGCAAGTCATGTTGCAGCTGTATAGAACCTTAGTTAGGCCACACTTGGAGTATAGTGTTCAATTCTGGTCGCCACACTACCAGAAGGATGTGGAGGCTTTAGAGAGGGTGCAGAAGAGATTTACCAGAATGTTGCCTAGTATGGAGGGCATTAGCTATGAGGAGCGGTTGAATAAACTCGGTTTGTTCTCACTGGAACGAAGGAGGTTGAGGGGCGACCTGGTAGAGGTCTACAAAATTATGAGGGGCATAGACAGAGTGGATAGTCAGAGGCTTTTCCCCGGGGTAGAGGAGTCAATTACTAGGGGGCATAGGTTTAAGGTGAGAGGGGCAAGGTTTAGAGTAGATGTACGAGGCAAGTTTTTTACGCAGAGGGTAGTGGAACCCGTTACCGGAGGAGGTGGTGGAAGCAGGGACGATAGTGACATTTAAGGGGCATCTTGACAAATACATGAATAGGATGGGAATAGAGGGATACGGACCCAGGAAGTGTAGAAGATTGTAGTTTAATCGGGCAGCATGGTCGGCACTGGCTTGGAGGGCCGAAGGGCCTGTTCCCGGGCTGTACATTTCTTTGTTCTTTGTTCTAAACCTTAAGTTGTAAGTTTAATTGGTCATTGATGCACAGATTCAGCATTCTCTTAAATCAAGGGAAATGTAGTGTGCAGGTGTGGAGGATTAATGCTGTTTTCATAAGACCAGAGACCCAACTGCCCGGCAATTTGTGGTGCTTTACAACTCCCAGGGTGGGCAGAATTTAAACCAGGTGGCAGGCATCTCGCCCACCAGCTGGCAAGAAACCAACATCGCCTCTGTTGGGGAAGGCCCGTTGTATTAAGTACCTGTCTGGTGGGTCCCTTGATCAAATCTTGAATACCTTTGAATGAGGGAATTCCCAACCCAGCCCCTTCCACCCAGGAGCCCACAAGCAAGCCCTATGGCGGAAAGCAAGAGTTAATTCTACATTCATGTTGTCATCTTTATGGAGAACTTCAAATGCAGTTATCATCACACTTTGAACCTGAATTACTGCAGAATGATTTGAACCATAGGAATGTTCCAACTCATTGTTTAACCTCCACACATTTTTCAGGTTTTACTTTGCTTCGTGAGCACGAAAGTTTGTGAGTCAATTATTCTAGTGATAGCTACATCTATTGAACTTAATAGTTATGTGTCAAAAAAAAAATTAGATACATAATGCCAGACCTCTGTGAATCGTTACATTTTATTCAGATATTATTGAAATAAACATAAATAAGCTACCTATCAATAGACTAAAAACATAAAAGGCAGATGGTAAAAGCTACTACATACCTTCCATTTGAGAAGACGTTACTTCTAACGTTTTGTTTGCAAGATCTTCTAGAATACTTCCTGCCTCGATGAACTGCCATTTCTTCTGTTTAAGGTTATCTCCTTGTTCGTGCGTCAGTGTTTGATTTAATATATCCAATTCCTAAAACATATTAGCATCTATACTTGCTGTGCAAAATCATCATGAAAAGTAATAGGAATACTTTTAGCTCAGGCTTCTGGATGCTTTCGAATTTTTATATAAAGATCGACTGAATTTAAATCATCATTCTGTTTACAAAGCTGCTCCATTATATTAGCTATGCTGCCAGTATTTGTATTATTTCTGTTTCTTTATTTGTAGTCCTATGCATGGTCCTCCCTTTACCTAACAGAGCTTTCGGACAACTGGGTATGATTCTTTGGAATTCTCTCCAAACACCTCTCATCTCCCTCCTTTAATTAATATTCTCAAAGCCTATGCCATTGATGATCTCTCCTTTCCATTTTCCTTATCTGTGAAGCACCTTGAGGTGTTATTTACTTTAATCAGATAGGTGCTAATTGTTCTTGTTGTTTTTAGTCTTATAAATCAACATTTCTTCCTGATTCTCTTACCATATTGAAAAAGTTAGATGTAATGTAAACTTGAGCTCATCCAACACTCTGCTCCCATACGGTAAGTCACATCAAGTCTTGTTCACCCATCACTGTACTTTCTGACGAACACCGACTTCCAATCCAGCGACACCACAATTTCAAAATACTCACCTTTGTTTTCTAATCTCTCTGTGGCTTCGCCCCTCCCTATCTATGCAATCTCTTCCAGCCTTCCAAGCCTCTGAGATCTCTGCACTGCTCCAATTCTGGCCTCTTGCACATCCACGATTTTCAACACTTCACTGTTGGCAACTGTCTTCAATAGCCTAGCCCCTAAGCTCTGGAATTCCTTCCCTAAACTTCTCCCCCTCTGTTCCTCTCCTCCTTTAAGACATGCCTTAAGATTTACCCCCTTGTCCAGTGTGGTGGTATGCATTAGGGGTATTACGGTACCCTGTGATGCCGAGAGGCTATTGGTGGATAGACGCCGGGTCCCGATTGGATCAGCCGCCTACTGGCTCCACCCAATAAGGCGGAGTATAAGAGCCCGGGTTCTCCCAACAGCCGCATTCTGTGACTGTGCTGCTAGGGAACAAATCTGCGTAATAAAGCCATCGATTGACTCCATCTCATCTCGTCTCATCAGTGATTGATTGTGCTACAATTTATTACGCAAACTTTAAAGGACATGGAGCTCCGAATCACTCCGGAGTGTCTGCGAATCAGCCCCCACGTGGCAAACTCAGCGGCCACTTTTAAACACTGGTTAGCGTGTTTTGAAGGATACCTCCAAACGGCCACCTGCGTACCTACAGAAGACCAGAAAATGCAGGTCCTGCATTCCAGGGTGAGCCCGGAAATCTACACTCTCATAGAGGAAGTGGACGATTTCCAGGCGGCGCTCGACATGCTGAGAGGAATCTACGTTCGGCCCGTCAACCAGGTCTATGCACGCCACACGACAAATCCCCGGGGAATCGCTGGACGAATTCTACAGTGCGCTGTTAATACTGGGGAGAAACTGCAACTGCCCACCGGTTTCAGCTAATGAACATACGGGGCTACTAATTCGGGATGCTTTCATGGCAGGTATGCTCTTGTCCCAAATTCGCCAGCGATTGCTGGAAAGAGACTCATTAGGCCTCAAGGAGGAACGGGCCCTCGCTGCCTCGCTCGATGTGGCATCACAGAACACCCGTGCCTACGCCTCCGACCGCGCGGCAGCCCCTTGGGCACCGTGGACCCCGGCACCCCCCTGAAGGCCTGTGCTGCCAGAGCGCTAGACCCACGGGGGGGGCCCCGCTGCTACTTTTACGTGCAAATGAAACACTCCCGGCTGCGCTGCCCGGCCTGCTCAGCCCTCTGCAAAGGGTGCGGCAAAAGGGGGCACTTTGCAGCGGTGTGCCAGGCCCGGGGGGGTCGCCGCAATCTCTGGGGGAGTACCAGGACCCCAAACTCAACCCCCCCCACGATCCATGTGCGGCCAACGGGCTCCGCCATCTTGGGACCCGGACTCCATGCGGGAGGGATGGGCGCCGCCATTTTGTGCTCCCCCGGCCACGTGCGATCAATGGGCGGCGCCATCTTGTCCACCCCCGACCGTGTGCGACACGTGGACGCCGCCATCTTGGCTGACGGCTAAGGAGCCCGGAATGGACAGCTCCACGGGGCCTGAGGAAAACGCCCCGATGCAGCAACAGCGACTGGCTTCGGTGACCCTGGACCAGTCGCGGCCCCGAACGCTCCAAACAGCAACAACGACGGTACTCATAAACAGGTATGAGACGCCCTGCCTGATCGACTCTGGGAGCATGGAGAGTTTTATACACCCTGATACGGTAAGACGCTGTTCTCTTTCGATCCACCCGAGTAATCAAAAGATTTTCCTGGCAGCAGGATCCCATTCCGTAGAGATCAAAGGGTTCTGCATCGCGAACCTCACGGTGCAGGGGAGGGAGTTCAAGAACTACCGGCTTTACGTCGTCCCCCACCTCTGCGCTGCCACACTCCTGGGGTTGGATTTTCAGTGTAACCTCCAGAGTTTAACGTTTCAATTCGGCGGCCCTATACCCCCACTCACTATCTGAGGCCTCGCGACCCTCAAGGTCGACCCGCCTTCCCTGTTTGCGAACTTCACCCCGGATTGCAAACCCGTCACCACTAGGAGCAGACGGTACAGTACCCAGGACCGAACCTTGATCCGGTCAGAAGTCCAGCGGCTGCTGAGGGAAGGCATAACCCATGCCAGCAATAGTCCCTGTAGAGCTCAGGTGGTAGTTGTAAAGACCGGGGAGAAGCAGAGGATGGTCATAGACTATAGTCAAACCATCAATAGGTACACGCAGCTGGATGCGTACCCTCTCCCCCGCATATCCGACATGGTCAATCGGATTGCGCAGTACAAGGTCTTTTCCACGGTGGACCTTAAGTCCGCCTATCACCAGCTCCCCATCCGTCCAAGCAACCGCAAATACACTGCCTTTGAAGCAGATGGGTGGCTCTATGACTTCTTAAGGGTTCCATTTGGCGTCACTAATGGAGTCTCGGTCTTCCAACGGGAGATGGACCGAATGTTTGACCGGTATGGTTTGCGGGCCACGTTTCCGTACCTCGATAACGTCACCATCTGCGGCCACGACCACAACGCCAACCTCCGCAAATTCCTCCAGACCGCAAACACCCTGAATCTCACATACAACAGGGAAAAATGTGTGTTTAGCACCGACCGTCTAGCCATCCTCGGCTACGTAGTGCGAAATGGAGTTATAGGCCCCGACCCTGAACGCATGCGCCCCCTCATGGAGTTCCCCCTCCCTCATTATTCCAAGGCCCTGAAATGCTGCCTGGGCTTTTTCTCTTATTACGCCCAGTGGGTCCCCCACTACGCGGACAAGGCCCGTCCACTAATTCAGTCCACTGTCTTTCCCCTGTCGACAGAGGCCCGCTAGGCCTTCAGCCGCAACAAAGCGGATATCGCAAAGGCCACGATGCACGCGATCGACGAATCCCTCCCCTTCCAAGTCGAGAGCGACTCGTCCGACGTAGCTCTGGCGGCCACCCTCAACCAAGCGGGCAGACCCGTGGCCTTTTTCTCACGCACCCTCCACGTTTCAGAAATCCGCCACTCCTCAGTGGAAAAGCAGGCTCAGGCCATAGTGGAAGCTGTGCGACATTGGAGGCATTACCTGGCCGGCAGGAGATTCACTCTCCTCACTGACCAACGGTCAGTTGCCTTCATGTTCGATAATGCACAGCGGGGCAAGATCAAGAACGACAAGAACAGCCACCAGGAACTGCCAAATCTGCGCAGAGTGCAAGCCGCACTTCTACAGGCCAGATAAAGCGCACCTGATAAAGGCGTCCTGTCCATTTGAGCGCCTCAGTTTGGACTTCAAAGACCCCCTCCCCTCCACCAACCGCAACACGTACTTCCTGAACGTGGTTGACGAGTACTCCCGGTTCCCATTCGTCATTCCCTGCACCGACATGACCGCAGCCACGGTCATTAAAGCCCTCTGCACTATCTTTACACTGTTCGGTTTCCCCACCTACATATATAGCGATAGGGGGTCCTCCTTCATGAGTGACGAACTGCGTCAATTCCTGCTCAGCAAGTGCATCGCCTCGAGCAGGACGACCAGTTACAACCCCCGGGGGAACGGTCAGGTAGAGAGGGAGAGCAGAACGGTCTGGAAGACCGTCCTGCTGGCCCTACGGTCCAGAAATCTCCCAGTTTCCCGCTGGCAGGAAGTCCTCCCAGACACCCTCCACTCCAGCCGGTCGCTGCTTTGTACCACGACAAATCAAACACCTCACAAACGCCTCCTTGTCTTCCCTCGGAAGTCCTCCTCCGGAACGTCACGCCCAACCTGGCTAGCAGCACCGGGACCCATCCTGCTCCGAAAACATGTGCGGGCACACAAATCGGACCCGTTGGTCGAGAGGGTTCATCTCCTCCACGCGAACCCTCAATACGCCTACGTGGCATACCCCGACGGCCGACAGGACACGGTCTCCCTGCGGGACCTGGCGCCCGTCGGAGCTCCACACAACCCCCCAACACCAATCACCCCCTCCCTCCCACCGGCGCACCCCACAGCCGCCCACTTCCCGGGTGGATCGGTCCTTCCCCCGGTCCCGCCTAGGGGTAGTGAAGCAAGAAGAGACATCGCTACGCTCCCAGAGACGATGGTGCCCGAGCCAGCGCCTGCATCGCCACCGGGGCTGAGACGATCGGCGAGGGTGACCAGGGCACACATTCGACTCATCGAATCTTTATAACAAAGCAAGAAATGCCTCTGTAAATAATTCAGTTGCCCAGTAAAAGCGGCATTGTAAATAGTACTGGTAGTTTGATATCGGAGCCTAGCCGCTGTGTTGGTGGCATCCCAGGTACCGACGCTGTAAACCCCTACCACCATACTGCCCACTACCCCGCCGGGTTCTATTTTAACAAGGGGTGAATGTGGTGGTATGCATTAGGGGTATTACGGTACCCTGTGATGCCGATAGGCTATTGGTGGATAGACGCCGGGTCCCGATTGGATCAGCCGCCTACTGGCTCCACCCAGTAAGACGGAGTATAAGAACCCGGGTTCTCCCAGCAGCCGCATTCTGTAACTGTGCTGCTGGGGAACAAGTCTGCGTAATAAAGCCATCGATTGACTCCGTCTCATCTCGTCTCGTGAGTGATTGATTGTGCTACATCCAGCTGCTCATCAGCTGTGCTGATATCAATTTATGGGGCTCACTGTCAAATTTTGTTAGGTAGTGGTCATGTGAAGTGCCTTATGTTTCCCTCCCTGAAAGGCGTTATGTAAGTTTTTTTAATGGTATAGCACTCAACATGGCTTGGAATACAGGATTCACGTTAAATATTTTTCTTGAAAAGCATCAGAATTGTGCACATTGTTGCTGTTGTTTGTAAATTTATACGCCGACATTTTGTCTGAATCTTTTACCGTATTAAAAACTTAAATGTAATGTAAACTTGAACTCATCTAAAACTCTGCTACCCATTTGTTAACTCACACCAAATTTTGTTCATCCATCAACCGCTGTGCGTCCCCTGTATACAGGCATTAATTGTCCAATGAAGGACCCCAATTGGCGGTAGGATTTAATCACCCCGGATTCAATCAGGGCAGAGGCAGGAAGCCAGCAAAGTCCCCACCTACCACCCTTTCATCTGATTAAATGTCCCACCACCCCCATGGGGGGGGGGGGGAGAGATTAAATTCCAAATTGCTTGATACACCATACTTGCTTATCTCACATTGTATCATTATTTAATTGACTCACAGAATATTTTATGCGATTGTACATTGGATTTTTTTTACAAAGCATCACAATTGTTAACCTTACCTCCTCTTGTTGGGAATCTTCATCAGCCAGTTCTCCATCCAACATTATCTCAAATTTTATTCCTCCCTTTTGGAAAGAAAAGCTTATTTACAATATTGCACATTATGTTAGATTAGTAATTTCCTAACCATTCTACTTTGAGAATGCCCTGCAAACAATGACATGTTCCAAAGAATATTGACACTTTTATACAGAACACCCCTGACCTAACATTCAATGGACAGCACCATTTACTTTTACTAGTATATAATAAAATAAATGTGCTAGTAGGTCAAAGATGCAGGGCAACACCCCCTAGCCCAAAGTGTGTTTTGCGGTTGCAGCCCACCATTGGTGACAGCGAGATCGTCTGGTCAACGGGTATTCCCATTGTTCTCATCCTCCGTCTCCTGGGAACCCGCGGCTGGGTGGGGGGGGTTGACCAACTGGAAGATCCCACCAGTGGGAACAGCTGGAAAATTTCAGCCACAGAAAATGTATTAAATATAGAATTATTTCTCATGGAATACAGTGATGATATTGCAGGTGCCTGGGGTCCACCGGGCTCAGTCTGTAAATTTATTACGATAGTTTGGTGCCATCAAGCTCTGACGGTACTTGTGTAAAATGGTGGAAATAAGGAAGAATCAGGAGAGTTATTTTTTGCTTTGTCTATGAATGGAAATGTAAACAAATCATAATTAAACCATTATGAACCAGTGTCAGAGAAGTCTGATAGGTGGATTTAGTGTGTAATGTAGCACACTTTTTTTTTGCATCTCCCTCATTCATTAGGGGCTGGTTTAGCACACTGGGCTAAATCGCTGGCTTTGAAAGCAGACCAAGGCAGGCCAGCAGCACGGTTCAATTCCCGTACCAGCCTCCCTGAACAGGCGCCGGAATGTGGCGACTAGGGGCTTTTCACAGTAACTTCATTTGAAGCCTACTTGTGACAATAAGCGGTTTTCATTTTCATTTCATTCATGCTAGAACTTTTATAACAAGCAGACCCGGGATGTTTTTGAGTGTTGATATCATTGTCATCTTCTACATTCCAGATCATAAAATCATAGAATCCCTACAGTGCAGAAGGAGGATATTCAGCCTTCGAGTCTGCATCAACCCTCCGAAAGAGCACCCTACCTAGGTCCAATTCCCCACCCTATCCCCATAACCCCACCTAACCGTTGGATACTAAGGGGCAATTTAGCATGGCCAAACCACCTAACCTGCACATCTTTGGTCTGTGGGAGGAAACCGGAGCACCCAGAGGAAACCCATGCAGACACAGGGAGAACATACAAACTCCACACAGACAGTGACCCAAGGTCAGAATCAAACCCGTGTCCATGGCGCAGTGAGGCAGCAGTGCTAACCATTGTGCCACCGTGCCGCCCCGATGCTTTCTTACAAAACATTCAGAAGTTTAAAATCAATACCATTTATCCCTCATAATTCTTTCCCCCACTACCTCAAGGTATTTATCAGGCCCTCTACATTCCACAACCATTTAACCCTACCTGCCCCAAACTTCACATGCTTTTGTTTACTTGCTCTGGTCTATACTTTCACCTCTCTATAACCTGCCCCAATGTATCTCAGGAATTAACAGCCAGAAGCCTCACAAATTAAGTGTGCTGACTTCCAATGTACCTTACCCATTGATAGATTGTTTTTTTCTTGGACTTTGCAAAAAGTACTGTAAATACATATAAACTTAAACATTTCTTGACTTTTGAAATTCACATCTCGCTTTAGCTATTTCAATTTGATCTAATTATCTTGATGTATTTAGTAAATATATGGATGATGGAAGACCCTATGTTATTCTCTAAGTCTGAATGAAGACTGAAGACTTACAGTTAACACAAGCTCTTTATTCAAAGGGTTTGTTCTGCTTCCAGAGCTCAACTAGATGTAAAACAGTCAAGAGGTATGACCAGTGAAACTAAGGTAAACTGCCTATGCTGAGCTGTCTATGTGTGCTGCTGCTCCCTAGCTCTGTGCTTCTCAAAGAGGCAGATCTTACCTTGGGCTCGACCCTTTATACCCGTCTCTGATGCTGCCCTCTAGTGGTGCTGTGACTGTTACATCTGTGCTGCAGTCCCTGGTGTCTGTGCAGATGTTCAGATCACTACAGACCCCTGGATAGGGGATCTAAACTCACTCAGTGCCTTCTCGCTCATGAATTATTTGGGTGAATGGGTCACAAGGTATCAGCTGCATCCACAGTTCTTCATCATGCTTCCTCTTTACATACTTTGTTATGCAAAACATTTCTGTATTTTATTACGATAATGGCAGACTTAATCTGGGAGGAATCACCTTTACCTTGACTTTGTTTGTGTGCTCTCCTGCTTTCCTTTCCATTTGGGGATGCAATCTCCTTTGCTTCAGATCTTCCTCAGTGACCTGACAAGTGTAAAAGAATGAATGAGTTAAAAATATGTACAATGAAAGGATTGAGTTAAACAAAGTTTCAATATGGAGGATATTGCATCAGTGGTGTTGCAATGCCAAATAGTTTGTATTAGAGCAGAATATTTAATTATATCATTTATTTAAATGTACCAAGAAATGAATGTATCCACCATAATGGGCAGGAGGAAAATTGCCCTTCGGTTAACATGTAACTGTGTTAATGTGCTAAACTTCCGCATCTGACTTAAGATCTAGGTTTAGCTATATTCTCTATATGTATTTTACTGTTTCCTTGAATTTGACAGGAATTTGGGAGGAAGATGTCTGTATAAACTTTTTATGCTTCATTTGTGGGGTAGTTTTTTTTAAAAACATGACTGCAATTTGCACAGAATTAAGCAGCAGAAATAATGAGTGTTATTTTTACACATGCAAATATCACAACTATTTTCACTTGAGTACTAGCAGTGTTACTTAGCAGTGTTACTTTGCAAGCCTGCATTTCTGTTGGAATTAACAGCCAAAACCCCCATAAATTAGGTGTGCTGGCTTCCACATCTAATCAGCATTCCTATCTAATTTGACCTAAGCTGAGAACTGCTTTCACAAAATGTAACCGTACCTTCATCTAGGTTTGGCGTAAATAAAGCACTAGCACACATGTTGCAAATATTACAATTTACATTTTAAACTGAAAGAACATTTAAGTAGATCACTAGCCAAACCTTGGACCTCTGACTTTGATTCGCCACTTCTTCACATTGGTGGGATTCTCCGTTCCTGCTGCAGTGAATGGAGATTTGGCTGAACGCCAAATTCTCCACCCTCGTTTGCAGCAGTAGTGGGGCAGACTCACAATGGAGAATCCCACTCTCTATCCCCTCAGCAGGTGGCTACAAGCCCCCCCTTCCCCACTCTGCACACCCCCATGCCCAAATAACACATCATTCTTCATTGCTACTGGGTTAAAATCCTGGAACTCCTCACCTAACACCACCACGGGTGTACCATCATTAAATGACTGCAGTTGTTCAAGAACACATCTTAATGGAAATTAGGAATGGCCATAAATGCTGACCTTGCAACCTCTGCCAACACCTAATGAATTGATACATTCTGGAAGACAAAATCCAGAAATCCATCTGGGACATTGCATTATTTCTTGTGATAATACTCATCTTCCATTAGCTCCCATTGTCTCCACCTGGGATGACAATTAGTTTCTGCATGCTTTAGATGCATCCTGAGGGCGGCACGGTGGTGCAGTGGTTAGCACTGCTGCCTCGTGGTGCTGAGGCTACTGGGTCGATCCCGGCCCTGGGTCACTGTCCGTGTGGAGTTTGCACATTCTCCCCGTGTCTGCGTGGGTCTCACCCCCACAACCCAAAAAGATGTGCAGGCTAGGTGAGTTGGCCACGCTAATTACCCCTTAATTGGAAAAAAAAAGAATTGGATACTCTAAATTAAAAGAAAATAGAAGTATCCTTGTCTGGAAACAGGGTGGGGTTCCATTGTCTGTTTTGGAGTATCACCCACCAGCAATTCAGCCAATGACTGACTTTACATCCTCGGCCATCTTTGGCTTGTACATCCATTTTTAAAAATCCATGAGTCTAGCTGACGTAATTCGGTGTTTTCCGTCAATTATTATGACAACTTCCTTGTCTCACTCACAATGATACAGTGACCTCCTGAGTAGAGATCAGGCACATCAGACAATAGACAAAACTGGGAGGAAAGGTTGTATCTCCTGGTGGTTGACATCAGGCATCATTAACAGATACAGTGGGTGAGATTCTCTGGCCTCCTAGCTGCGCATTCCTCAGCGGCGGGAGGTAGTGCGTCGTTCGCAGGCAGCGGGATTCTCAGCTCCTGCCGATGTTAATGGGAATTCCCATTGAAACCACCCCATGCCGCCAGGAAACCTGCGGGTGGGGGTGCGCTGCCAGTGGGACCAGTGAATCCCACTGCCAGTGAACAGTCGGAAAATTCTGCCCAATATCTGGAAGTAGGTCACATGCATGCTTGGAACACCAAGGGAATATTTGTCTGGCTTTTACATGAGATATATTTGAAAAGCCTTGTGCACAAGTCTTGGATGGACCAGGCTTCAAAGAGAATTTGGAATTATTGAAAACAAATGTTTGGATGCAAAAAACTGATGCCACAGCATTACTACCAATTTATAGGAATGTAGGAACAGGAGTAGTCCCTGGAGCCTGTCCTTCTGCCTTTTAACTAGATAATAGCTTATCTGGCACCTAACTCCATTTAGCTGCCTTTGACTGATAGCACTCGAAACCTTTGTAGAACAAAAATAATTTATTATTTTGAGACGTTCAATTAATGCACAGATTTCTTTTTAAACACCCTATGTGAAATAAAAGGTACTCCTCCATCTATTGTACTTTTACCATTTGTAATAGTGAACTGTTGTACCTCAATTGGCTCCTTCCCTTTGCTTTGACCCTGAAGTTCAGCCATTTCTTCTGCAGGTTTCTCTCGATCAATATGATACGTCTCAGCTGATATGCCTGGACGATTCTAGGTTATGGGCGCACAAAAAAGGGAAAAGGCCATTATGCTTATCAGTTTTATTTTCATGGAAATTATAAAATATTTTGCTGCAACAGCAACACACCAGCACAGCATGGTAATCATCTACATCACAGAATGTGGTGAAAGGTACGTTTGCCCTTCACGATTCTCACTTGGGGAGGTGGCGGCGTAGTGGTAATTCTGTGGTCAGGATCCAGATGCTCAAACTAGTTCACTGGCAACATAGTTCAAATCCCACCATTGCAACACTGAACTTTAAAAAAAAGGCTAGTCTTAGTATTGGTAACCGAGAAACTATCAGCGATTTTTCATTAAAAACCATCTGATTCACTGATGTCGTTCAGGAAAGGAAATCAGCCATCCTTACCAAGTCTGACCTGCATGTGACTCCAGATTCACAGCAATGTCATTGACTCTTAACAACCCCCTTAGATGGTCTGGCAAGCCACCCAGTTCAAGGGCAATTCAGGATGGGAAACATATGCTGGCCTAGCCAGTAACTCCCAAGTCTAGTGAGATAATCTTTACAAATCATGATCACAAAAGTACTTCACTTGGGAGATATTGTAGCCATCTAAGATGGCCACCTGCAAAGGACCATGGGAATTATGGGCAACCCAGGACTCAGACAGATACAGAGCCTATGTGTATCTGAAACACAGGTAACTAGACCTGATCAAAACCTCCGCTGGTTTGCATTTTAATGGCCCATTTTCCCAGGACAATAGAACTCCAATCAAGCAACCGGTACAGCCACAGACTGATCGGCGTCACACCCCTTACTCAGAAAGCCCAACTGCCAAGGTCAATGACCACTAAGGACCCGTCCAGCCACCAAGGCACCCGCCCCTTTATTGGCCAAAATCGAAGACAGTGATCAGAGCCCTGTCGAACTATTGGGTCCAAGGTTAAGGACCGCCCCAAAGAGCGCAAAATCCCAGAGGGATAAAAGAGGACACAGCCATGTGTTCTGTCTCTTTTGGATCTGGCCTGTGCCAACCCAATCGTAGCAGGAACAGCTAGCCAAGTGTAAGACCAACGATCGCTACCTGACGGATGAGCCCAGCAGAGACAGAGCCACGTTCTTCGAACCAGCCAAGTGAAATCCAGATAAAGGCCTTATCCATTTGCACAGTGCCGGTCGCCCTGAAGTTAAGTATAGGTTATTGTAGCTGATAGGCATAGTTTAACTCGTAGTAGATATTGCGTTTGCATGTCGAGATAACTCTTGTGTATGTAAATAAACCATCTTTTGAACTAACTGGTTGTGTGGTCAGAGGGTGAGTCATACTGTGCTCTTTCTTGTGGCAGAATTTGTAAATGGCGACACAGATCAATAAAGTGGAAGAGGAGAAAATTAATTAATTCAAAAGTGAACAAAATCCTGAAACAATGCACATAGAAAACAGTTTAGTATTTAACCAAAAACATGCAAGAAAACATAGAATGAGAAAATCTATTTGGCTCAGCATAATTATTGTGTTGTGTCATTTACAATATGGACCCAACAATTTAACGAGAACTCTTCCTGTTTAATCTTCTGACAGAGAAGCTATGCACATCCAGTGTTCATTAAGTCAAACTCATTCATTTTATATTTGTTGCTACAAGCCTGCTGTCCTCCACAGGCATTATTCTACTCCCCCTCCACACTCCCACCCCCCATCCCTCCCTTTCCCAGATGCAGCACGGTAGCATTGTGGAGAGCACAATTGCTTCACAGCTCCGGGGTCCCGGGTTCAATTCCGGCTTGGGCCACTGTCTGTGCGGATTCTGCACATCCTCCCCGTGTGTGCGTGGGTTTCCTCCGGGTGCTCCGGTTTCCTCCCACAGTCCAAAGATGTGCAGGTTAGGTGGATTGGCCATGATAAATTGCCCTTAGTGTCCAAAATTGCCCTTAGTGTTGGGTGGGGTTACTGGGTTATGGGGATAGGGTGGAGCTGCTGACCTTGGGTAGGGTGCTCTTTCCAAGAGCCGGTGCAGACTGGATGGGCCGAATGGCCTCCTTCTGCACTGTAAATTCTATGACAAGATGCAGCAGCACAGAATCATTGCCAAAAATGTCCAATCCCATTTCCAAACCAGATGTTTCTTGAGTTCCTCTTTGAAGAAGTTATTTAATTCAGTCTTAAATGACTTGTTGAAGTCTGTTCCTGTTATAACCCCCACAAAGAACCCGGGGGAAATCGCTGATTGATCTCCCCATGGGCCTCGTGGAATATGAGTTTCCCTGTTGAGCGGGCAGAGGCCCGCCCAATAGGGGCTCACCAGCAGAGCCTTAAATATCGACCCCAAGATCTGGACTGGCAGTTCCCAACAGTCCCAGGCTGTGGCCTTACTTGTTTTGGAGAATAAACCTGCTTTGCCTTTTTACCAGCGTCTTCTAGAATTATTAGATTAACGACGAGGATCAGGCACGGAATTCTGAGCAGCCTTCAAAACTT
Source organism: Scyliorhinus torazame (assembly GCF_047496885.1). Classification (NCBI taxonomy): domain Eukaryota; kingdom Metazoa; phylum Chordata; class Chondrichthyes; order Carcharhiniformes; family Scyliorhinidae; genus Scyliorhinus; species Scyliorhinus torazame. Next base: position 170,114,147 of record NC_092721.1, on the reverse strand, counting down.
CAGAAGACAACTCCGATAAGAAAAATTGCAAACCCAGAAATGCCTTTCTTTGGAAGACTTGCGCTGAATGATGCAAACATAGAGGACTGGGGCCCGTGTGCTGAGCACAGGAGCTTTTTCTTTCTCCTGCCAACGGCATTGAAGGGGGTGAGAAAGAAATGGTAATCCTCCTAACAACATATGGGGTCCTGACGTTTAGCATTATCAAAAGCTTAACCGATCCCACACATGGTGGCACAGTGGTTAGCACTGTTGCCTCACAGTGCCAGGAACCCAGGTTCGATTCTGACCTTGGGTGACTGTCTGTGTGGAGTTTGCACGGGTGCTCTGGTTTCCTCTCACAATCCAAAGATGTGTGAGTTACATGGATTGGCCATGTTAAATTCCGCCTTAATGTCCAAAGGTTAGGTGGGGCTGCGAGGGAGTGGGCCTAGGTAGGGTGCAAAAGTGATGGGCCGAATGACCTCCTTCTACACTATAGATTTCTATGATTATCCAGCAGCCTGACACTAAAACCCCCTGACACTAAAACATTTGACATGTGCATGAACCTACTGAGAAACATTACAGCCCAAAGCCGTCCATGATCCTCCAATGCTACCATTTTAACACAGCTGGGAAGACCCTGGGGGAAACTGTTACGGAATTTCTTGCTAGATTGCGGAAGTTGGCAGATTATTATGAACGTGGCCATCCCTAAGCTAGATGCTACATGATAAACTGGTGTGTGGGATTAACAGCGTTACAACCCAGAAAAAGCTACTGGTCAGAGCCCAACCTAGACCCCAAAAAGGCTATAGAAATAGCTATCTCCCTGAAAAATGTCGAGAAAGGGGAACAAGAACTTCAAGTACTGACAGATAGTAGCGTCTTCAGATTGGGCAGTGGGGAGGTCCTTGCATACAGAAGGTGACATATTCAGGGAAGGAAGCCACATGCCTCACCCACCATTAACCCAACATTGAAAGTGCTTCCTGGCATTTCAAAAAACATCCGGATAACACCAGAAGTACCAGGGAAACGTCCCCGGAGGATCACATGTTAGTCGCAGGGTTGATAGGTGCTGTATGACCTGGGCAATGCTGCCAGAAACAGCTGTACATGTGCCGCCCAGGCCGGAAGCCAAAGTCACCGCAAGCCCATCCCTTGCAGGTATATCAGCGCTCAGAGGATGAAACAATGCAGTTAAACTGCTTCGTCACGGCCAACGTCACCCCGATGAGGATAAGGCTCCTCATCAAGTCATTCCTTAGAGAATAAGGTGGATACAGGAGCTGCCATCTCCATCATTGGGAAACAGACATTCCAGCATTCCCCGAACGGGTATTCTACACTTAATCCAAGGGACACACAGGCCAGGCTAGCCACGTACATGGGAGAACCTTTGAAGATTGTGAGGACCACCATGACCCCGGTTGCTTATGGACAGCAGTCAGCAGTCAGTCAGACTCCCACTCATACTAGGAGAACCAGAGGCTCCCACCATGGGCCTCCATACACACATGGGAATGGCCAAGAAGACCATGGCCGGGATTCTCCGAAATCCCGGCCAAGTGTTGAAGCGAGCGACGCCAGCGACAACGGGCCTTCAGGCCCAGTAATTCTCCTCTTCTTCGGGGGCTAGAATGGCGCTGGCACATGTGCGTGATTGCCGTCTTCGCATCGGCCCCCGGGCAACATGGCGGAGCCATACAAGAGCCCAGCGCGGAGGAACATTGCCCCCTCCCCCCCGGAATGAGCGCGCCTGCCGATCGATAGTCCCCGATCGCAGGCCTGGCTACCATGGAGGCCCCTCGCTGTCGGATCCCCCCCCCCCACCCCCCCCCCCCCCCCCCAAACAGGACAGCCGAGGTCCCGCCGGGTGGGACCATGTGTAAACCACGCCGGCGGCCACTCGGCCCGTTGAGCACGGAGAATCACTGCAGGGGCCGCTTTCAACGGCCCCTGACCGGCGCTGCAGCGGCTGCACGGGTGCGATTGCCACCGATTCTCCGGCGACCGGAGAATCGGCGGCCTGGCGTCGGAGCGGCGTGGCGGGATTCTCACATCCCCTCGGCGATTCTCTGACCTGCCGTGGGCTCAGAAAATCCCAGCCCATGGGTATGGGTACCCATAGACTTCACTGGTCTGTTCTTGGGGTAAATATTCCTCATTATGATCGACACCCATTCTCCACAACCTTTCTTTTAAAAAATAATTTTTATTCAAAGTTTTTCAGATTATCACAACAGAAAAATAGAACCCCCATCTTTACACAAATAATAAAACAACAAGAACAAAAGTGCATAAATAAACATTAAACAGAAAACAATAGTGCATCCCCTACCAGACACAAACTTACCCCCCCCCCCTCCTTCCCCCCGCCCCCTGGGTTGCTGCTGCTGACCATTTCCTAACGCTCCGCCAGGAAGTCTAAGAACACCGCCGCCGCCTGAAGAACCCTTGCACAGATCCCCTTAAGGCAAATTTCATACTCTCCAATTTAATAAACCCTGTCATGTCGTTAATCCAGGATTCCATGCTTGGGGGCCTCGCATCCTTCCGCTGAAGCAGAATCCTCCGCCGAGCTACCAGGGACGCAAAGGTTAGGTTAGGTGGATTGGCCATGATAAATTGCCCTTAGTGTCCAAAATTGCCTTTGGTGTTGGGTGGGGTTACTGGGTTATGGGGCTAGGGTGGAGGTGTTGACCTTGGGTAGGGTGCTCTTTCCAAGAGCCGGTGCAGACTCGATGGGCCGAATGGCCTCCTTCTGCTCTGTAAATTCTATGATAATCTATGAAAGGCCAGAATACCGGCCTCTTTCGCCTCCTGCACTCCCGGCTCATCCGACACCCCCAAATATTGCGAGCCCCCAGCTATGCCTAACCCTGGAATTCACTACCCTTGACACCGTCCTCACTATGCCCCTCCAGAACTCCTCCAATGCTGGACATGTCCAGAACATGTGGGTGTGGTTTGCTGGGCTCCCCGAACATCTAGCACATCTGTCCTCACTCCCAAAAAAACGGCTTACCCTTGCCCTGGTCATGTGCTCCCTGTGCAGCACCTTAAATTGTATCAGGCTGAGCCTCGCGCAAGAGGAGGAAGAGTTTACCCTTCCCAGGGCATCCACCCACATACCCTCGTCGATCTCCTCCCCCAGCTCCTCCTCCCACTTACCTTTTAACTCCTCCGCCGAGGCCTCCTCCTCCTCCTGCATGACCCGATAAGTTGCCGAGATCCTACCCTCTCCAACCCACATGCCCAAAAGCACCCTGTCCTGGACCCTGCGCGCCGGCAGCAGCGGAAGCTCCACCACCTATCGCCTAACGAACGCCCTTACCTGCATATATATGAAAGCATTTCCACGGGGGAGCCCGAATTTCTCCTTCAGCTCCCCAAGGCTCGCAAACTTCCCGTCTACGAACAGGTTCCCCATGTTCCTAATACCTGCCCTGTGCCAACTCAGGAACCCCCCCATCCATTTTCCCCGGGGTAAACCGATGGTTCTCCCGTATCGGGGACCACACTGAAGCCCCCACATCCCCCCTGTGGCGTCTCCATTGCCCCCAGATTTTGAGGGTCGCCGCTACCACCGGGCTCGTGGTGTACCTCGTCGGAGGAAGCGGCAGCTGTCACCAGCGCCCCAGGCTCGTGCCCACACAGGACGCCATCTCTAGCCTCTTCCACGCCACCCCCTCCCCCTCCACTACCCACTTACGTATCATCGCCACTTTGGCAGCCCAATAATACCCACATAGGTTTGGCAAGGCTACGCCCCCCCCTGTCCCTGCTCCGCTCCAAGAACACCCTTCTCACCCTCGGGGTCTTCTTCGCCCATACGAACCCCATAATACTCCTGTTAACCCACTTAAAGAAGTCTTTAGGGATCAGGATGGGGAGGTACTGAAACAAAAACAAAATCCTCGGGAGCACCGTCATTTTAACCAACTGCACCCCACCCGCCAGGGAGAGCGGCAGCATATCCCACCTTTTGAACTCCTCCTCCATTTGCTCCACCAGCCTCGTTAAGTTGAGCTTATGCAGGGCCTCTCAGCTCCTAGCCACCTGAACCTCCAGGTATCTAAAACTTCTTTCTGCCCTTTTTAGCGGAAGCTCACCAATCCCCCTTTCCTGGTCTCCCGGGTGCACCACGAACAGCTCGCCCTTCCCCATGTTGAGCTTATACCCGGAGAAGTCCCCAAACTCCCTAAGGATCCGCATCACCTCCGGCATTCCCCCCACTGGCTCCGCCACATACAATAGTAGATCGTCCGCATACAACAATACCCGGTGTTCCCCCCCCCCCCCCCCCCCACCACCACCAACCCCCTCCAGTTCCTAGACTCCCTGAAAGCCATGGCCAAGGGCTCAATCGCCAGCGCAAACAGCAGGGGGGTTAGAGGACACCCTGCCTCATCCCTCGGTATAGCCGGAAATATTCCGACCTCCTCCTGTTCGTGGCCACGGGGGCCTCATACAGCAACCTCACCCAGCTGACGAACCCCTCTCCGAACCCAAACCTCCTCAACACCTCCCACAGGTCTGCCCTCGCCATCCTATCAAAGGCCTTCTCCACGTCCATAGCCGCCACTATCTCCGCCTCCCCCTCCATCGCCAGCATCATAATTACATTCAGGAGCTTACATACGTTGGTATTCAACTGCCTCCCTTTCACAAAACCCGTCTGATCCTCGTGTATGACCCCGGGAACACAGTCCTCAATCCTCATGGCCAATACCTTTGCTAGCAGTTTCGCATCCACATTAAGGAGTGAAATCGGCCTATACGATCCGCACTGTACAGGGTCCTTGTCCCGCTTCAGAATTAGAGAAATAAGCACCCTAGACATCGTCGGGGGCAGGACCCCACCTCCCTTGCCTCGTTGAAAGTCCTTACCAGCAGCGGGCCCAGCAGCTCCACGTACTTCCGATAGAATTCCACCGGGAACCCATCTGGCCCCGGTGCCTTCCCCGCCTGCATGCTCCCCAGTCCCTTGACCAGTTCCTCCAACCCAACCGGCACCCCCAGCCCTGCCACCTGCCCCTCCTCTACCCTCGGGAACCTCAGCCGGTCCAGAAAGCGACCCAGCACTGAGGACAAGACCCTTTCTGCACACCTCAGGCGTTTGTTGAAGAATCAGAGGTCCCCAGTCCACTTCATGTCCCCTTCCAGCTCCATATCGCCACATACTTAAGCCATAGTGCAAAAAGGTTGGGCAGCATGGTAGCCTTGTGGATAGCACAATTGCTTCACAGCTCCAGGGTCCCAGGTTCGAGTCCAGCTTGGGTCACTGTCTGTGCGGAGTCTGCACATCCTCCCCGTGTGTGCGTGGGTTTCCTCCGGGTGCTCCGGTTTCCTCCCACAGTCCAAAGATGTGCAGGTTAGGTGGATTGGCCATGATAAATTGCCCTTAGTGTCCAAAATTGCCCTTAGTGTTGGGTGGGGTTACTGGGTTATGGGGATAGGGTGGAGGTGTTGACCTTGGGTAGGGTGCTCTTTCCAAGAGCCGGTGCAGACTCGATGGGCCGAATGGCCTCTTTCTGCATTGTAAATTCTAAGGTGGAAGAGGACTTGAGGGAGGAGGGATGTTATAATGTTCACAAAGGCCGCTGAGGAGAATCGCTGATTGATCTCCCTGTGGGCTTCGTAGACCATGTGTTCCCATGTGTAGAAAGGGGCTCACCAGCGGGGCCTTAAATATTGACTGGCTGTTCCCAATAGACTCAGGCTGGGACATTTGTTTTGTACACCGCAGCTGCGGCCTTATTTGTGTGGGAGAATTGTGGCCACCTAAAATGGCTGATTCCCGATTAATTTGGCCAAACCCCGATGTAAAATGGCGAACTGAAAAGGCTGATGGGAAAATCAGCCAACAGGGCACAAAAAGACAGCTGCAGACAGAACAGTGTTTTCGGCTCTGGGGCAGTCGGCCCAGATCTATACCTGCAACCATTAGCAGCACACCAACCCAGCCATCTGTAGTTTAATCGGTGATCCCCGGGAACAATTGCAACAAATTAGCAATTGAAAGCCGATCCAGACCTCTCGGCGCCAGCAGTGGCCGAGACAAAGAAAGGTGAACGACCATCCCCCGATCAAGGAATCGCCACATCATTGGAGCATGTCGAACCCAGTGATTGGGACCAAGTCCAATCACTTGGGACCAGGGTCAAGGTCCGCCCCGAGAGGCGGGAAGCCCCTGGGAACTATAAAGGTAGGGGCCAAGTTCAGATCGACCCTTCTTCTCCTACTCGCAACCTTCGAGACCCTTCGACGAAAGAACAAGTAAGTCTTACTCCAGCGATCGCTACCAGATAGGTGTTCCAGACTATCGACCCGTACCAGCCTTTTTGAATCCCACAGGCCAGACCCAATTCGATAAGCCATTCGTTTCCCTGACCTGGTGGGCCATCACCAAAGTTAAGTATTGGCCTTTAGTGGTAGGTAATAGTCTAGAGGTAGTATTATTGTATAAGTATTGATTGCTGTATATAATAAATGATCGTTGATTTAACATTTACTAAGCGGTGTGCTGTATTATTAATCATTACTTGAGCTTGAACTACGTGGCAGTATCAGAAAGATACCTGGCGACTCGTGAGCAAAGGTGACAGAATTAGAGCTAATAAAACTATGGCTAATAAGAGCAACAGAATAAACTTACTTTGCCTTTTAGCCTGCGCCTCCTGGAATTACTACAGTTCCTTATACCAACTCTGTGCAGCGAAACCAAGCCTCAAAAGTGCTGGAAATAGCTAAAAAAAAGGGACATACCATTGAAGCTATTCATCTTGCACTCATCAGGACAGCAAAGCAAGGAAACCCAACAGTAAAGAGGCCACCAGTTTATACTGCATGAGAAAAGAGTGCTGACTAGTTGACAAGTGTGCTCTGATTGGTAGGGGCATTGCCATGGAGAATACACCAGGGAACAGTTAACTGCCAAGCGTGGCAATTCCAATCGGCATTTTCTTCTCACGCAGCATGAATTGCTGTTTCCTTTACTATTGGCATTCTTCCAAATCAGTCCTGAGGAGTGTAAAGTGAAAAGCTTTGACAGCATGTCTCTTTTTTCAGCAATACTCAAGTTCAGTGCCAAAAATGTTGCAGAAGGGACTAATCTAATTCTTTCTAGTTTGTCAGGAATAACCAGCTCCTAAGTTAACCCCAAGCACATCCCCAAATATATATGAAACATGTTCTCAATTTAATACTCTTTGCAGACCAGTCCCACAAAACAAAATACCAGTTATCTACTTATCTACCATAGTTTTGAAATTATTCTTTCATTAAATCCCCAATTATTACGGTCTCTAAAATATAATAAAACTTTGGTTACTGAGGGAATTAAAGGGCACGGGGATCGTGCAGGAGGGTGGAGTTGAGGTGGAACATTGAGCATAATCATGTTGAATGGCGGATCAGCCTCAAATAGCCTACTCCCATTCCTCTTTCTCGTGTTCACATGTTCTTATGTTCTAAATTAGTGCAATGTTTAAACTGAAATGACAAGCTGCATTAATATAGCATCTTTAACATAGTAAAACAACCCACAACAGTTCGCAGAGATGCAATGAGAAACTTGCTCCGTTACACGTTTTATATTGTCTCAGATTTTAATGCGAATAATCACGTACTGCTGGAGGTGAAAATATAAACCTAGCACTCAGTCAGGGAGAGCAGCACAGTAATTAAACTGAATTAAATTGGGCCGTTCAATAGCTGAAGCCTGACCATGTTGAAAGGCAGGAAACAAATTAGAATCATTGATGTAATTGGGTTGACGGGTATCAACTTACGTCTTATTATTTTGTGCCACACCACATCGGCATTTCAATTCATGTCATTGAGCCACTGTTCTATGATTGACTATGATCCCTCTAATATTTAGAAGGTGCCAAATCAATGTTTCAGTTCTTACCTCCTTCACTTCCATTTTTCCTTTAATTTCTTTAACTTGGTTATAATACTGCTGCCTTATTTCTTTCAGTCGCTGACAATATTCCTAAGAAGTAAAAAAAGTAATGTTTTTACAATTATACATCTGCAAGGTTAATGGAAATTTATGCATTTTCATATGGGGGGGGGGGGGGGGTGGTAGCACATGAAAAACCCACTTCATAAATTATTGGCCCCTCCCTGGACAATTAAGTGAAAGATTTTGATCCTTTGCGTAACATTATTACAGAATTCCAATTTCATTCAGGATGGGACTAACTTACCACACATGGAGGAGAGGCCATGGTGAGAAGAAGAACATATCCTCTATCTGCTCTTAGGTCGATTGATGGTCGTTATAGTCCCAGAATGGTATATGGAGAAACAAAACCCTTAGAATGCAGTGTGAGGAATTCTAAAGCCGCCCGCTGTCAATTTAGCAGCTGTCTTTTCACGTGAATTTTGAGTTTGACTATGTATCAAAATGTTGAAAAGGGGGATTCCATCAGCACATTTCACACAGTAATGGATGCTGTCACTTCCATCTCCTTCAGCATGACAGGGAGAATGTGCAGAGGTGACACAAAGCAAGATACGCTGCTGGGAGAGGGAGGAGGAGGAAGGGGATATGGGATTTCAGCAGGAGTTCATATCCTCTGAGGGTTTAGGGGGAAAATCTTCCTACAATGAGCCTCCGCCAGAAACAGTGCATCAGCCATCTCCTCTTCCCTGAGGAGATCCTCACTAAAATCTGGTCATTCTCTGCAGTCACTGAGTCACTGCATCCTCAGAATAGGATGAGAAACAGTGAGAAGTCTTACAACACCAGGTTAAAGCCCAACAGGTTTGTCTCGAATCACTAGTTTTCGGAGCACAACTCCATCCTCAGGTGAATGAAGAGGTGGGTTCCGAAACATATATATAGACAAAGTCAAAGATGCAAGACGATACTTTGAATTCAGATAATTAAGTCTTTACAGGTCCAGACGGAGCGACTGGAGAGAGAGATAATCACAGGTTAAAGAGGTGTGAATTATCTCAAGCCAGGTCAGTTGGTAGGATTTTGCAAGCCCAGGCCAGATGATGGGTGTGAATGTAATGTGACATGAATCCAAGGTTTTGGTTGAGGCCGTACTCATGTGTGTGGAACTTAGCTATAAGTTTCTGCTCGCCGATTCAGCGTTGTCGCGCGTCCTGAAGGCCGCCTTGGAGAACGCTTACCCGGAGATCAGAGGCTGAATGCCCTTGAATATTCCCCGACTGGAAAGGAACATTCCCGCCTGGCGATTGTCGTGCGATGTCCGTTCATCCATTGCCGCAGCGTCTTCATGGTCTCGCCAATGTACCACACTTCAGGACATGCAGCGTATGAGATAGACAACGTTGGCCGAGTCGCACGAGTATGTACCACGTACCTAGTGGGTGGTGTTCTCACGTGTAATGGTGATACCCATGTCGATGATCTGGCACGTCTTGCAGAGATTGCTATGGCAGGGTTGTGTGGTGTCATGGTCGCTGTTCTGAAGGCTGGGTAGTTTGCTGCAGACAATGGTCTGTTTGCGGTTGCGCGGTTGTTTCAAGGCAAGTAGTGGAGATGTGGGGATGGCCTTGGCAAGATATTCGTCTTCATCGATTACGTGTTGAAGGCTGCGAAGAAGATGTCGTAGTTTCTCCACTCCGGGGAAGTACTGGATGACGAAGGGTACTCTTGTCGGTTTTTGTGTCCTGTATTTGTCTTTTGAGGAGGTCAGTGCAGTTTTTTGCAGTGGCGCGTTGGAACTATTGATCGATGAGTCGAATGCCATATGCCATTCATACGAGGGCATCTTTCAGCATCTGTAGATGTCTGTAGATCCTCGTCTGAGCAGATCCTGTCCACACAGGACTTGTCCATAGGGGATAGCTTCTTTAACGTGTTTAGGGTGGAAGCTGGAGAAGTGGAGCATTTGGAGGTTATCCGTAGGCTTGCGATAAAGTGAAGTGCTGAGGTGACCATTCTTGATGGAGATGAGTGTGTCCAAGAATGCAACCGATTCTGTAGAGTAGTCCATGGTGAGTCTGATGGTGGGATGGAACTTATTGATGTCATTGTGTAGTCGTTTCAGTGATTCTTCGCCGTGGGTCCAAAGGAAATAAATGTCCTTGATGTATCTGGTGTATAACGTCGATTGAAGGTCCTGTGCGGTGAGGAGGTCTTCTTCAAACTTGTGCATGAAGATGTTGGCATATTGAGGTGCGAATTTGGTTCCCATGGCTGCTCCATGTGTCTGGATGGAGAACTTGTTGTCGAAGGTGAAGACGTTGTGATCCAGAATGAAGCGGATGAGTTGCTGAATTGCATCTGGAGATTGGCAGTTGTCGGTGTTGAGTACTGAGGCTGTTGCAACAATGCCGTCGTCATGGGGGATGCTGGTGTAGAGTGCCGAGGTGTCCATTGTGACGAGTAATGTTCCTGGTTCAACTGGTCCACGGGTGCTGAGTTTCTGTAAGCAGTCGTCGTATCGCGACAGAAGCTGGGCGTTCCTTGTACGATTGTAGCTTGAGAAAGGCATTGATGGCAGCTGTAAAGATGACCATGGCTGTGAATGTTTTGACAACTGGTTCATTACAGGCTTAAATAACATCCAATAATTGCATAACGGAGGTCACCGCTACTCTCTATTACAAACAAGCTGACTACATTTCATTCTCTCTTGCAGTGGGAAACCAGAAGAATAAGTATCTGCTTCACAATGATTGCATACATTCCTCTGGTGCAGCATGCCATTGGCCGCATGAATGTCACTTTGAAGATGCCACATATAATATACCACAAGCAAAAGGGATTCCATTCCCTCAACCTCCAGCTTGTTTGTGACCATAGGCAGTGAATTATGCAGGTCAATTCCTGGTAGTTTAACAGTGATGATGCTTCCATTCTGTGACTACCCACGGTGGTTGATAAACCAGGGGTGGCTACCCGGCTAAAAGATAAAAATCCTTTAATGACACAGCTCATAGCTCTGGTGCACAACCTAGGCATGGGTGGGAAGTCTGCACTTAACAAAAGGCATGCGGTGACACAAAATGTGACAGACCAGGTCACTGGGATGCATTTGAACAACTTTTCTGCTGCCTGGGTCACTCTGGAAGAGCCTGCAGTACTTAGCAGTGGCACAATTTGTGATGGTCAGCCGCACAACCTCACCGCCATGAGGGAACAGCCTTTGTCAGCAGGTACACAGTAATCAACTGAGAATGAAAAGGATGAGACAGAGGAGGGGAGAGGTGGAGGAGGAGGAGGAAGGGAGGAGGCCTTTCTGACTGCTGTCTGTGATTGGCTCATCTTACTCCTACACCAATAAATGTAATGCCAATTGCCCATTTTCTGACAGTCCCACCCTTTCCCTTCCCTCTGTTAATGACCATCACCGTGTCCACTTGGCCACAAAGTGAAAATAAAAGACAAGCTCACAAATCAAAGCATTTCGTACTGCAGAAATATTAACTTATTAATCTTGTTCATTCCCTTGGTGCCTGTTTTCCTGCCCCAGTGCTCCCACTGCTGTGGTTGCAGTATGTCTGATGAAACGCTTCTGACTTACTGTAGGGTAGACGGCAGATGGGCTTCGAGGGTGAACTGGAGCAGCTTTGACCCTAAAAGACCTGCATTCAATTTGTACCATCTTGGCACGGGAGACAGCAGTCAAGACTAGCTGGATGGCAGGCAACAGCAAGAGTGGAGTAGCAGTGAAGCAGTGATAGGAAGACAATTGCTTCAACCGCAAGACAGATCAGCAGGGCAGAGTTCTACGGAGAAACTGCCACTCACATGGGCAACACCTCAGCAGCTTTAGCGATACATTAAAAGACAGGTTGCTGGGTTATTGGGAGATCCTGCTGGCCCCTGTGAACACTTGTATCTTCCTCTATGATGACAGCAGTATCAGCCTACAATGTTGCAAGCTGAGCTTGCTCGACATGAATCTGAGCTTCAACTCCGGCACCCAAATGTCAAATCGCTTCTGCATGTGCTGCAATAGAAGGTGAGATATCAAACATTGCCTTATGTTTGAGTCTGCAAGTGTTCTCAGAGAGTTTGCCACCATATCCACGCTGAAGCTCTGTGCAGAGTCCCGTGATAAGTTGGTGCTGGCCACCTCTATGTTCTTTGACACTGACCCATTGGCTTTCTGGCCTGCCAACTGGCCAAACAATTTGATGTGCCCACCCATCAGCCTAGCCTTCTTCTTCAGACCATTCCCATCAAAGTCCTCCTTTGAGTTCTCTGCATAACTCATGTGTGATGTCAGCCATCCGACGAGCTGCCCTGCGATACCCTCATCTCCTGTCCTGGCAACAAGTCATTAGCTCTGCACCAACGTGCCCTGCAAGAGGGAGGTAAGTCTGTCAGTGAATGGGGTGCAATGTGTTTTGGTCTTTGTCGAATAGTTGACAGTGTGTGGAAGCTGTGAGATGCTAATTGTGTGAGTGAAGCCATGAATGTTAGGTATGAATATTCATAAATAGTGATAATTGATAGTTGAGAGATGGGGAAATGATGCATTGAGCAATGTGTGAGACTAGGGGTGCAGTTGGCGTCAGTATCAAGCCAGGGGATCAACCCTGGTTCAATGAAGAGTACAGGAGAGCATGCCAGGAGCGGCACCAGGCATATTTGAAAATGCGGTGTCAACCTGGTGAAACATCAAGATAGGAATACTTGCATGCCAAAGAGTGAAAGCTGCAGCAATGGACAGCAATCCCACAACTAACAGATCAGATCTAAGCTCTCTCTAAGTCCTGCCACATCCAATCGTGAATGGTCGTGGACAATTAAACAGCTAACTGGAGGAAGAGGCTCCAAAAAGATCTCCATCCTCAATGATGGAGGGGCCCAGCAGACCAATGAAAAAGTCACAAACCTGGAAGTCCTTTCCTAAGAGCACTGTGGTGGACCCACACCGGATAGACTGAAACAGTTCAAGAAGACAGTTCACCACCACCTTCTGAAGGGAAATTAGAGATAGACAATAAATGCTGGCCTAACCAGTGATGCTCACATGAAAGACCAATTTTTAAAAATCCTCTGTGTGACACTCCCTCGTTAGCTAAAGTGAACACATTTTAATATATCAAGCAATATACCTCATCCTTTGCTGCTTTTTTCTTAGCTTGCTGTTCAGCACATTGTTTAGCCAGTACATCTAGATTCTGATTTTGGTGTTCGTTAGGGTCTGATGAACGAGGACGTATTCCCTGTGGCATACATGTAACAAATCCAGATGATAAAAATTATTCTCATTGGGAAGCATAAAGCACAAATTCATTATGATAACATTTTCAATGCAGCCACTCACCAACTGTTTTTCTGCTTTAATTTTATACTGTTGTGCTTCCAATTTTCTCTGCATGTATTCTTCATGCACAGCATATGGCCTGAAGCAAACATAATCCAGTGATGTTTACTAAGGTTTTCCATGCTACTGGTTTTCATCCTGCAAACTGCTCTCTCTGATTTCAATAAAATAGCATTATCTTCATTTCAATGTTAATTAAATTAAACCGTGAAACATCTATTTTGTTATAAAATGTATATTGGCTCAAATGTTCATCTCAGAAATTAAGGACGTCTAAATCTAATAGACGTCAAAGTACCAGGTCACAACTTGATTGAACCGTTTAGCACAGCTTCTTGCCCCCACTCACAGATTTACTCGTTTCCCAAAGGCAGGGAGGTAAAACTGTGAAGGACAGTTTGGTCACGTTCTAAGGGTTGGTCCCCAAGTGAAATTATTTTGAGAAAATATTGGCTAACTGCTCATTGAATGGTTAGGAATCTGCTGAAAATAATGATCGAAACATTCACGATTGGATTCCAGTGATCAGTTGGCTTCTAAAACATAAATGCTGCACAAGAAACTTCTGCTTCCAAAATGCAGTTTAGTCTTAATGATGAAAAAAAACCATTCATTTTTTGCAATACAGTTGGAACCAAATACAGATGTTTACCACTGGATTGGATCATGATTCATCCTCTGTCTGCAATCTTCAATTAGGTAGTTATAAGGCACAGGTGGAGTACGGTGATCATTTGATCTTCTCTCCATGTAATCTAGATAACCATGATAGTGTTCATATCGCCCTTCGATCTTGGAAGATGGTGGCTTTACAGCTGATAGATGGTTAAATTGCTAGAGGAAATATTTTATAACATTAGAAACTGTTATAGATTTTATTTTGTATCCTCGGTTCAGATCTCAACATACCTGAAATAAAATAAATTATGTACTGGGTTTCTCAATGGCAGTAAATATGTTTTGTTTAACTTCCATCTCAAACGGGCTACAGTTGAGGTTTTGCTTTAATATAATGGAAAGCAGTATGGATCCCCTTTAGTGAATATATAGAAAAGTGTTGCTTTGGAGGTCTTACCAACTATTGAATGACTAAAGAAAATGCACTTTGTATAGAATCCCTACAGTGCAGAAGGAGGTCATCTGGCCCATCAAGTCTGCACCAGCCCTTGCTCCGATAGAGAACCTTACTTAAGCCCAAAATAGAAAATGCTAGAAAATCTCAGCAGATCTGGCAGTATCTGTAGGGAGAAAAGAGCTAATGTTTTGAGTCCAGATGACCCTTTATCAAAGCTTGCACCTTTTTCAATTTGGTCTCTTGCATTCGCTGCTCCCAATGTGGTCTCCGCTATATCAGAGAGACCAAGCGTAGACAGGGTGGTCGCTTTGCTGAGCACCTTCGGTCTGTGTGCATTCAGGACCCTGACCTTCCCGTTGCTTGCCATTTTAACACAAGACCCTACTCCCATGCCCACATGTCTGTCCTTAGCCTGCTGCAATGTTCCAGTGAAGCTCAATGCAAACTGGAGGAACAGCATCTCATCTTCCGGTTAAGCATGCTACAGCCTTCCGGTCGCAACAACGAATTTAACAGCTTCAGGTGATTAGCTCTACCCCCTCGACCCCTTTGTTTACATTTCATTTCATATTAACCTGTCTTTTGCATTTTATTTCTTTCCTGTCTTTCTTTATTTATATATATATATATATATCCCCGCCCACTTTATCCCACCACTCCTTACCCTTTCTCCCCTTTGCTTTCCGCTTCCCCCTACATCTGTCACAGTTTACCCTCTGATTTTAATTTCTCTGCTGTTTGGCCTTTTCACACCTTTTATTCTCTCTGGGGACTGCCATTAGCACTCTTTTCCCTTGGTTTCTCTGGCTATTAGCACTCTTTTCTCTTGGTTTCTGTGGCTATGCCTCATCTTTCATTCCCTCATTCAGTAGAAATATCTCCCACTTTCTATGTTTTTTAGTTTTGACAAAGGGTCATCTGGACTCGAAGCATTAGCTCTTTTCTCTCCCTATAGATGCGGCCAGACCTGCTGAGATTTTACAGCATTTTCTCTTTTGGTTTCAGATTCCAGCATCCGCAATAATTTGCTTTTATCCTACTTAAGCCCATGCCTTCACCCTTTCCCCATAACCCAGCCTAACCTTTTGGATACTAAGGGGCAATTGATCATGGCCAATCCACCTAACCTCCACCTTTTTGGATTGTGGGAGGAAACCGGAGCACTGGAGAAAACCCACGCAGACACAGGGAGAACGTGCAAACTTCACACAGTCACCCGAGGCCAGAATTGAACCCGGGTCCCTGGAGCTGTGAGACAGCAGTGCTAACCACTGTGCCACGCTGCCAATTAATTACTTTGAAGTGTAGTGACTTGCAGTCAATTATGGACCATTTTGCATCCACCGTGATCTATGCACGGCATTGGAATGAATGATCTGATCATGTTGGTTTAATATGGAACATTAGCTCAGTGGGCTCGACAGCTGGTTTGTAATGCAGAACAAGGCCAGCAGCGCGGGTTCAATTCCCCAGTGATTTCATACTTGTGACAATAAAAGGTTATTATTATTATTATTATTAACCAGGACAATGGGAGAATCTTCTCTTCTTCTTCAAGTAGTGGCATGCGTTTGTAACATCCACCTTCATTACAACAGTGTCGGCAATTCAAAAGTACTTAATTAGCTGTAAAGCATTTTGTGATTTTCTGAGGAACGTAGGAACATATCATCAGGAAGAGGCCATTCAGCCCCTTGAGCCTGGTCTGCCATCGAATTCAATCACGGCTGATCATTTACCTCAAAGTCATTCTCCTGTCTTATTCCCATAGCCATTGATGTCATTACTACCGAGAAGTCTATTGAACCTTATCTTCAACGTATTCAATGATCGAGCTTCAACAGCCCTCTGTGGTAGTGAATTCTGAAGATTCACCACCCTCTTGAGTGAAGAAACTCCCTCCCATCTAAGTCATAAATGGCTTGTCCCTTATTCCGAGGCTGTGCCCCCTTGTTTTAGACATCTCCCTGGCCAAGGGAAACATCTGCATCTACCCTGTCTAGCCCTTAAGTAATTTTGTAGGTTTCAATTAGGTCACCTCTTATTCTTCTAAATCCTAGAGAAGAGAGGTCACATCATCTCAATCTCTCCTCATAGGGCAATGCCGCCATCCCAGGAATTAGTCTGGTGAACCTTCACCAGCAGCATGCAGCTATGACCTTGGTTTGATATCTCGTTCAAAGGACACTAGATCCGACTGAACAGATCTCCATCAGCACAGCTCAAGGCCTGAAATAGCATCTTGAATCCGCAATTTTCTGACCCAGGGACAAGAGAGCAACTAACTGAGCAAAGCTCGCATAGCACATTAGCTAATACTGACGAGTGTGTGTGTATGTGTGTGGGGGGAGGGGTGGATGGAGAAAGAAAGAGCTCAAGTAAGATCTGTCTGTGTGACACCAGACAAAACAGATACAGATTCTAAGAAGCAGATGTATAATTCCACTCTGCACTTCCTTCATTCCACACAGTCTCCCTGAGCGCGCGGTAGGTAGTTTCTGGCAATTAAAACACTCAGTACAGGTATATTATTTATGTCACACCTTGAAACTTGGCCTGTTGACCACTGCTAACGGTTTCCATTCAGGATGAGCCGGTGATTGCTTTTTATTCATCAGTGGCCTTGGCGGCCGCTTCATCTCACATTTAGCTTTCTGTACCTTTGGAGCTTGTAAGTAAAGACCACAATAAAAAAATAAATTAGCAAAGATACATTGTTTTTCTTAAATGCTCAGATCACTGGCATGTATCCAGATTATCTGCTGTAAATCTTAAATAAATCAATTCCTAGTTTTGTAAAAAGAAATACACATCCCCGTAAAAGGTATCCTAATAAAATCAATTTGGTGAGCAAGTTTTCAAAAAATTTGAAGCTGCAGGTATATTAGTTTACTGTTGAGTAAATAGTGAAGTAAGTGGTGTTCTAAAAGGACATTATGTGAAAAGCAGCTCCAATGCACGGCAGTGCAGAGCAATTAGGGTACAGGATAGTGTCCACAGCTCACCAGGGTTATCATGAGGTATCATGACCAGAGGTCATGGCAGCAATTAAAGGGGTTACTAAGCTGAGGTCAGTTGCTCCCCAAAATAGAAATAGAGTTATCAGTGGCCTATTCTTCTCTCTGTCCTCTTAGCTGTTCAAGAGTAGCATAGATAGAAGCCCCAGTGTTCATTCTGGTGTGCGCATGTTCCAAAGAGGTCAAGGGAAAGGGGGTGATAATGGCTCAAAATAGCTGAAAAATACATTAAAAGTCATGGAAATGTATTTTAACAAATACATTTGTGGTAGTCACCACTGTTGTATATGTCACATACGAGAGACAATACGGTAAGGCTCCTGTACTACAGGTACGGGGGTAGATCCCTGCCTGCTGGCTCCGCCCAGTAGGCGGAGTATAATTTCGGCAGCAGCTGCAGGAGGCTACACATCTCTGTTTAATAAAGCCTCGATTACTCTCTACTCTCGTCTCGTCGTAATTGATAGTGCATCAATTTATTAAGCAGAGATTTTACAACGATGGACCTCCGCATCAAGCCGGATCGCCTGCAGCTGCACCCTCAAGCAGCCAAGGCGGCCTTCGCACATTGGCTAGCTTGCTTTGAAGCCTACATCGGATCTGCGACAGAACCACCCTCAGAGGTACAGAAGCTCCAGGTCCTGTATATGCGGCTGAGCTCAGATATCTTTCCCCTCATCCGGGATGCGCCTATCTACGCTGAGGCCATGGCGCTACTGAAAGAGAACTACACCAAGCAGACCAACAAACTCTACGCCAGGCACCTCCTGTCCAAGCGGCAACAACTCCCCGGTGAGTCTGTGGAAGATTTCTGGCGTGCCCTGCACGCCCTGGCGAGGGACTGCGATTGCCACGCCCTTTTGGCCGTTGAACATTCCAAACTCCTAATTAGGGACGCTTTTGTTACGGGCATAGGGTCGCCGTACATCTGTAAGCGCCTCTTAGAAGGGGCTACCCTTGACCTCGCGGCGACCAAGAAACTCGCAATCTCACTAACAGTCGCCTCCCGTACTGTCCAAGCGTACGCCCCCCTCCTGGACATCGTGGACCCCACCAGCGAACACCCCATCTTGGACCCCACCAGCGACCGCCCCCAGCCAACCCCAAGCCTGCGCCGCGCGGCAGCCAACCAACCCGGGGGGACCCAAGTGCTACTTCTGCGGACAGACAAAGCACCCCCAGCAGCGTTGCCCGGCGCGGTGTGCACTCTGCAAGGCCTGCAGGAAGAAAGGACATTTCGCTACTGTGTACCAGGCCCGCTCGATCGCCGCTGTAACCAGGCCCATTGTTCCTGCACCCCCCACGTGCGACCTGTGGGCGCCGCCATTTTCGCCCCTGCAACCCACTTGCGGCCCATGGCGCCGCCATCTTCCTCGCCTCAGACCACGAGAGGCCCGTGGGCGCCGCCATCTTCCCCCATCAGGCCTCGTGCGGCCCATGGGCGACGCCATCTATAACGCCGCCTGCCACGTGCGCCCCATGAGCGCCGCCATCTTCCCCGCCTCAGGACCCCTGCTCGTCGGGCACCTCATCGGGCCGCTCATCGACTGCAACTGCCTTTCAACGAGATGCTCCCCTTCCAAGTCGAGAGCAATGCATCAGACGTCGCTCTCGCCGCCACCCCCAACCAGGCAGGCAGGCCCGTGGCATTCTTTTCACGTACCCTCCATGCCCCTGAAATTCGGCACTCCTCCATCGAGAAGGAGGCCCAAGCCATCGTAGTAGCTGTGCGGCATTGGAGGCATTACCTGGCCGGCAGGAGATTCACTCTCCTCATTGACCAACGGTCGGTTGCCTTCATGTTTAATAACACACAGCAGGGCAAGATCAAAAATGATAAAATCTTGAGGTGGAGGATCGAGCTCTCCACCTACAATTACGAGATTTTATATCGCCCCGGTAAGCTCAACGAGCCCCCCGATGCCCTATCCCGAGGTACATGTGCCAGCGCACAAATGGACCGACTCCGGACCCTACACGACGCTCTCTGTCACCCAGGGGTCACCCGCTTCTTTCACTTCATAAAGGCCTGCTATCTGCCCTACTCCATTGAGGAGGTCAGGGCTATCACCAGAGACTGCCAGGTCTGCACGGAGTGCAAACCGTACTTCTACCGGCCACACCGCGCGCACCTAGTGAAAGCCTCCCGCCCCTTTGAACACCTCAGTGTGGATTTCCAGGGGTCCCTCCCCTCCACCGACCAAAACACGTACTTCCTTAACGTGGTGGACGAATACTCCAGATTCCCCTTCGCCGTCCCATGCCCCGATAATGACGTCTGCCACCATCATCAAAGCACTCAACATCATCTTCGCCCTGTTCGGTTTCCCCGCCTACATCCTCAGTGACCGGGGATCCTCATTTATGAGTGATGAGCTGCGTCAGTACCTTCTCAGCAAGGGCATCGCCTCGAGCAGGACGACCAGCTACAACCCCCGGGGAAACGGGCAGGTGGAGCGGGAGAATGGGACGGTCTGGAATGCCGTCCAGCTGGCCCTGCGGTCCAAAAATCTCCTGGTCTCCCGCTGGCAGGAGGTCCTCCCCGACGCCCTTCACTCCATCCGATCGCTACTTTGCACTGCGACTAATGCAACCCCCCATGAACGTCTCTTGCCTTCCCCAGGAAGTCTACCTCCCGGGTTTCGCTCCCAACGTGGCTGGCAGCTCCAGGACCCGTTCTCCTCCGCAAGCACGTATGGCTCCACAAGGCGGACCTGTTGGTCGAGAGGGTACAGCTACAAATGCAAACCCGCAGTAAGCCTACATGGTCCTCAGGGACCTGGCATCAGCTGGGTCCCCCCCCCCACCTGCCCCGGTGCCACCCTTCCTCCCCCCAGCGCACCTCACCACAGCCCCCGCTCCAGGACGATCCATCCTCCCCTTGGTCCCACCTGGGGATGAAGATGAGGTCTACACACTCCCCGAGTCACCGGCGACCGAGCTGACGCCTGCATCGCCACCGGGACTGCGGCGCTCACAACGGAGGATCAAGGCACCCGATCGGCTGAATTTGTGAACTTTCCCCAAAATGTTTACCTTAAAATGCATGTAAATAGTTTTCCGCCACCCCCACTGGACTCTTTTTTAACAGGGGGTGAATGTGGTAGTCACCACTGTTGTATATATCACATACGAGAGGTAATACGGTAAGGCTCCTGTACTACAGGTACGGGGCTGGATCCCTGCCTGCTGGCTCCTCCCAGTAGGCGGAGTATAAATGTGTGTGCTCACCAAGCTGCAGCCATTTCGGCAGCAGCTGCAGGAGGTTACACATCTCTGCTTAATAAAGCCTCGATTACTCTCTACTCTCGTCTCGTCGTAATTGATAGTGCATCAACATTGCAACTGATGATATAGTTGAGGTCAATTCAATTTTACAGCTTCGTTCCTGAAAATTAATGGACATTAAAACCATCCGATCTGCTATCACTCATCTTCAACGACTGCACAAGTCAAATTTACTTCCATTGAATTTTCACTCCACCTTACAGGGACAATCATGGCATATTAGCTCACTTTTGGAGCCCATCCTGATTAACAGTAAAATCAGCTTTGTTCTACCTGGCTGGGAGTTGGATGCTGTAGGTCTTGATGCAGGTGACTTCTTCCTATGAATGACCGTGTGACTAAATTCTTCCTTTATTAGCTGCAGATTTTTTTTTTAGGAATGTACAAACAAAGAGAATTTTACTTTTATACAGCCAGAAAACAGATTTCACTCACTATGATATTATTTCTCTCACAGGAATCATTTTATGATTAATTCTTTCAATTTTTACAGCAGGTTCTAGTCTCAAATTAAATATTCAGGAGGTATGGATAGGAATACTTGGCGATATGGTTAATATACCTTCCAATAAAATATGCGTATGATAGTTCACTTCATACGGACTCTGGACAATATCATTCACATTCTTACTTTAATAAAGTATATTCGATTTAACTTGATACAGATTTATTGAAAATAACTTATACACCAAATAAAATTTAAAAGAACAAAAATATACCTCAGGGCTTAGGTATTTTATAATACGCTTTTCCAAGAACTTCTTTTTCAAAATTGAAGTGATGGATGGTCGATCACGGGGGTTAACTTTGAACAACTGAGCTGATAAGATCCTCAAGTCATAGGTGTATCTGGGATTTATCGGGGCACAGTGACCTTTACAGATCCTCACCACTAACTGATGCAAATTACTGCCTTCAAACTGAAAAAAAAACATTTGCTGAAATCATTTTCACAATAAAGTGATAAAGGGACAAATAACACCAATTTTCCCAGTTTGTTTGAATTATTATTGATTTTCCTTTTTGCATTCATTCTTACATCAAACCTACTTTTAGTCCATCTTACATCTCCATGGCTAAAAACAACAATTAAGGAGATAAAGAAAGGGCTGAATTTTCCAAGCCCTCTAGAGAGGTGGGGTAGAGGATTGGCAGTTTGTCCGGGCATGGCATCGAGAGGGAAGCCGCACACCGTCCCACTGACACATTTGTGGTAGTCACCACTGTTGTATTATATTGTATATATGGGTATTATGGTAAGGCCCCTGTACTACAGATACGGGCGTAGATCCCTGCCTGCTGACAGCCATTTCGTAAGCTGCTGTAGGAGGCCACACATCTCTGTGTAATAAAGCCTTGATTACATTCTACTCTCGTCTCGTTGTAACTGATAGTGCATCAACGTCACATTGCCAACCCCAAAAATCTCAGTGCGACTGCACACCAAGTGTTCAGCTGTGTTCAACTGAGCCAATTAATTGCCCAATCAATGGCCACCTCCCACCCATGCAGTCATTTGAGGTGCTGTGTCCTTTTAGTGATGCAGCCTCAGCACTGGCTATCTCTATCAGACTCTTTTACTGGGCTGCAGCTTTTGGGAGAGGGACACAGAGGCCTGTTAATTGGCCTCACCAGGATCCAACTGCCTTCGGGAGCAGGGTCACCTCCACTTTCGGCCCCGGCAACGGGACTTCCAGCTCCTCTGAAAGGTTAAACCCCAGGGTTTTAGTGAGAACAAATGTAACAACAACAAAATTGAAGCCAGCAGCAAATCTGTTGTTCACTGGGCTGAGGAAACTCAAATCCATATTTTCCAGTACAGAATTTGATCTAAGAGCTGTGAGATCAATATTTGGCTTTTTAAATTCATTCACAGGATGTGGGTAAAGTCAGCATCCTTGGGTTTTGTTTTATTTGTTTCTGGGTTTAAACAAGACCAGTATAATTTCCCCATTCCTAATTACCCTGGAGAAGGTGGTGGTGGGCCATCTACTTGAATCGCTGCAGTTCATGTGGTAAACGCACTCCCACAGCGCTGTTACATATAGAATTCCAGGATTTTTATCCAGCAATGGTGAAAGAATGCCAAATATTTCCAAATCAGGATGGTCTGTAATTTGGGAGGTTTGTAGGTGGAGCTGTTCCCCTACTCCTGAAGCCCTTTTTCCTTCTAGGGGCTAATGATTGCTGGCCTGGGGGGTGCTTTTGAAGGAGTGAAGGTGAATTGTTGTAGTACACCTTGCAAATGGTACATAATGCTGCACTAGAGGTGGAGGGAGTGCATGTTTAAGGTGCTGATGGTTAAGGAGAGTTGTCCAAGCGGGTTGCTTTGCCCAAGATGGTGTCAAACATCTTGATTGTTGCTGGTGCTGCACTCATTCAGCCAAGTGGAAAGTATTCCATCGCACTCCTGCTTGTACCTTGTAGGTGGCAGAAGGACTTTGGGTAGTCAGAAAGTGAGTCACACAGCATACCCAGCCTTTGGCCTACTCTTGTAGCCACATTATTTATAGGGCTGAAACAATTATAGGGCTGAAACAGGTCGGCGCAACATCGAGGGCCGAAGGGCCTGTACTGCGCTGTAATGTTCTATGTTCTATGTTCTAATTAAGCTTCTGGTCAATGGTGAGCCACCCCCCCAGCGTGATGACGGTGGGGTGTTCAGCAATGGTTATGTTATTCAAAGTCAAAGAGAAGTGGTTAAATTTTCTTTGCCCAGCTGGCACCACAAAGGTTACTTGCCACTAATCAGCCCAAGCTTGGACGCTGTCCCGGTCTTGCTGTATACTAGTAAGTATGATTGCTTCAGCATTGAGGAGTTTCAAATGGATGAACACCATGAAATCATCAGCGAACATCTGCACTTCTGACTTTATATTGGAAGGAGTTCATTGATAAAGCAACTCAAAATGGTTGGGCTTAGGTCACTGCCCTGAGGAACACCTGCAATGATATCCTTGGGCTGAGGTGGAGTCATAGAGTTTTAGAGTTTTATAGCACAGAAAGAGACTCTTCAGCCCATCATGCCTGTGCCAGCCATCAAACATCTATCGATCCCAATCCCATTTTCCAGCACCCATGGCGTTTCAAATGCTCATTTAAATGCTTCTTAAATGTTGTGAGGGTTCCTGCTACTACCACCCTTTCAGGCAGTGAGTTCCATGTTCCCACCACCCTCTGGGTGAAAAGGTTTTTCTTTTAATAATAATAATCTTTATTAGTGTCACAAGTCGGCTTACATTAACACTGCAATGAAGTTACTGTGAAAATCCTCTAGTTGCCACACTCTGGCGCCTGTTCGGGTACACTGAGGGAGAATTCAGAATGTCCAATTCACCTAACAAGCACGTCTTTCGGGGCTTGTGAGAGGAATCCGGACCACCCGGAGGAAACCCACATAGACACGGGAGTTTTCAAATCCCCTCTAAATCTCCTGCCCAGTACCTTAAATCTATGCCCCCTGGTTACTGCCCCCTCCACTAAGGGGAAATGTTTCTTCCTATCTACTCCATTATGTCCTTCATAATGCTGTACACCTCAATCAGGTCTCACCTCAGCCTTCTCTGCTCTAAAGAGACCAACCACAGTCTAACCAGCCTCTCTTCACAGCTGAAACATTCCACCCCAGGTAAAATCCTGTCCAATTTCCTCTGCACCCTTTCTAGTGAAATCACATCCTTCCTATAGTGTGGCGACCAGAACTGCACACAGTACTCTAGCTGTGACCTGACAAGAATTTTATTCAGCTCCATCATAATCTCTATGCTTCGGCTAAAGAGGCAACTATACCATATGCCTTCTTAACCACCTTATCTACCTGTCCTGCTGTCTTCAGGGACCTATGGACATTCCCCCAAGTTCGCTCTGGTCCTCTATACTTCCTAGCATCCTACTGGTCATTGTGTATTCCCATGCCTTGTTTGTCCTCCCAAAACATATCACCTCACATGTTCCATTTGCTACTGTTCTGTCCATCTGACCAACCTGTCTATTTCTCCCTGAAATCTAAAGCTTGCCTCCTCGCTATTTACCACACAACCAGTGTGGGGCCAGTTTAGCTCAGTTGGCTGGGCAGTTGGTTTGTGGTGCAGAGCAAGACCCACAGCGAGGGTTCAATTCCAATACCGACTGAAGTTATTCCTGATGGTCTCGCCTTCACAACCTTTCCCCTCGCCTGAAATGTGGTGATCCTCTGGTTAAATAGCCATCGTTCAGCTCTCCTCCTCAAAGGGCAAAGCAGTCTATGGTCATCCGGGGCTATGGTGACTTTACTTATCTACCACACCACTAATTTTTGTGTCATCAGCGAACTTACTGATCATACCACCCACATTCCCGCACAGATCATTAATGTATACTAAAAGCAGCAAGGGGCCCAGCACCGATTCCTGCGGTACACCACTGGTCACAGACTTCCAGTCACAAAAAGAACCGTCAACCAACACCCTCTGCCTCCTGACACTAAGTCAATTTTGCATCCAATTTTCCGAATTGCCCTGGATCCCATAGGTTCATACCTTCTTAATCAGTCTCCCATGCAGGATCTTATCAAAAGCCTTCCTGAAGTCCGTGTAGACTACATTAACTGCATTGCCCTCAACTACAGACCTAATCACCCTCTTGAAAATTTCAATCTAATTTGTTGGACATGATTTCCCCTTGACAGAGCATGCTGACTATTCTTGATTGGTCCTTGCCCTCGGACTGCGGATTAATTCTGTCCCTCAGAGGTTTTTGCAATCATTTCCCTACAACTGATGTTAGACTCACTGGCCTGTAATTTTCTGATTCTTCCCTACTTTCCTTCTTGAATATGGTACCACATTAGCTGTCCTTTAGTTCTCTAACACCTCACCTGTGGCCAGAGAGGATTTTAAAATTAACATCAGAGCCCCTGCAGTCTCCTCTCTTGCCTCACACAGCAGCCTAGGGTACATCCCAACTGAGCCTGGGGATTCATCCACTTTTAAACCCAGTAGAACCACTAACACCTTTTTTTATTTGTTCATGGGATGCGGGCATCGCTGGCTGGGTCAACATTTATTGCCCATCCCTGGGGCATTTTTAAGAGTCAAGCACATTGCTGTGGATCTGAAGTCACATGTAGGCCAGACCAGGTAAGTACAACAGATTTCCTTCCCTAAAGGACATTAGTGAACCAGACAGGTTTTTACAACAATGACAATGCTTTCATGGTTACCTTCAGACTTTTAATTCCAGATTTTTTTATTGAACTCAAATTTTACCATCTGCCATGACTGGATTCGAATCCAGGTCCTCAGAGCATGATTCTGGGTCTCTGGATTACTAATCCGGTGACAATACCACTACGCCACTACCTCCTCCCTCCTCTCAATGCCAATCTGTTCAATTAGATCACAGTCCCCCACCATGCTTTCTATATCTTATTTGTTCTTCTCCAAAGTGAACACAGATGCAAAATACTCATTTAATATCTCACCTACGCCTTTTGACTTCACACACAGGTTGCCACTGTGGACCCTCAGATGGCCTTCCAACATCCCGACCATCTACTTTTGTGTTGGAGCTGGCTCCAACTAGTGGAGAGTTCCCCCCGTAATTCCCATTGACTTCAATTTTACAGGGGATCTATGTTGCTACATTCGCTCAAATGCCACCTTGATATTAACAGCAATCACCCTCATATTGCCCTCATATTATAATCTAGCTCTATCTGCCCATTTTACACTAAAGCTGGAATCTGGGGTGAAATTCTCCCCCAACGGCGCGATGTCCGCCGACTGGCGCCAAAGACGGCGCCAATCAGACGGGCATCGCGCCGGCCCAAAGGTGCAGAATGCTCCGCATCTTTGGCGGCCTAGCCCCAACATTGAGGGGCTAGGCCGACGCCGGAGGGACTTCCGCCCCGCCAGCTGGCGGAAATGGCGTTTGTTGCCCCGCCAGTTGGCGCGGAAATGCGGCGCATGCGCGGGAGCGTCAGCGGCCGCTGACAGTTTTGCGGCGCATGCGCGGGAGCGTCAGCGGCCGCTGAAAGTTTCCCGCGCATGCGCAGTGGGGAGAGTCTCTTCCGCCTCCGCCATGGTGGAGGCCGTGGCGGAGGCGGAAGGGAAAGAGTGCCCCCACGGCACAGGCCCGCCCGCGGATCGGTGGGCCCCGATCGCGGGCCAGGCCACCGTGGGGGCACCCCCCGGGGTCAGATCGCCCCGCGCCCCCCCCCCAGGACCCCGGAGCCCACCCACGCCGCCTGGTCCCGCCGGTAAATACCAGGTTTGATTTACGTCGGCGGGACAGGCAATTTCTGGGCGGGACTTCGGCCCATCCGGGCCGGAGAATTGAACGGGGGGTCCCGCCAACCGGCGCGGCCCGATTCCCGCCCCCGCCCAATCTCCGGTACCGGAGACTTCGGCGGGGGCGGGATTCACGGCGGCCAACGGCCATTCTCCAACCCGGCGGGGGGTCCGAGAATGACGCCCAAGGTCTTGAGTTCAATGGTCCTGGCGGAAATTATAGTGAGCTTCATTGAACAGGTAACTGCTCTGTAAGTGTTGTTTAATTGCACTGTCAATTTGCTGAAAATTGAGTGTAGACTGATGGGGTGGTGTTTGGCTATTTTGATACTTCAAAATAGCAAAAGTGGTGATTTTACCTGAGGATCACCACACCTCAGGTGACGGGCATGGTTGAGAAGGTGGGGCCTTCAAGAATAACCTCAGCTGGCATAGGAATTGAACCCATGCTGCTGGCCTCACTCTGCATCACGGGCCAGCTATCCAGTCAACTGAGCTAAACCAGCCCATGGCATAAATAAGGGTAGACACAGCCATTGTGTTTCAAGTCAAAGCACAGATTGGAGATGGTTCACCAAGATCAGATGAGTGGAAGAAAAAAGCATTCTGGTTTAAGCCAAAATCTGGAACATCAATCTATACCATGCATGGTACAATGTGGGCTGCCTATTTGTAGGGTTCCCCAGTTCATTTGCCTAAATAATTTACCCTGTCATTCAAGGTTTACACAACTTTTCCTAAGTTATGGAGAAAAAACAGAGAACTTATGCAGAAATTCACCCTGATACATGTAAAGTTGTACTGTGCTGAATACCTGAAAATAATAGTGCTCCGAATGTCAGTGGTTGTCCAATTGTATGTAACTTTTACTATCTGGGTAAAGTGAAACTATTTGAAGTAGCTACCTTGCCAGGAATAGGAGAGCATCACTGAAGCGTCTAGATACATTGAACATATTTGCATATCGCAATACACTTATTCTCGAATTTATGATATATTTTAGTTTCCTGGTGCACTAAGCTGCTCTTAAGTTAAAAGCAAATTAATGCGGATGATGGAATCTGAAACAAAAGCAGAAAATACTGGACAAAGACAAAGCTTTGACAAAGAGTCATCCAGGCTCGAAACGTTAGCTCATTTCTCTCTCCATAGATGCTGTCAGACCTGCTGAGATTGTCCAGTATTTTCTGTTTTTGCTCTTAAGTTAGGTTTGATAATTAATGTACTTACTGGATGATTCAGAGTGGCTAACTCATATAGGACACATCCAAGAGACCAAATATCACTAAACAAAAATCAAAAATAATTACATGTACATCAAGGCAACAGCTTATATATATATATATATATAAGATAATACCGAGGCATAAATAATTGTGATTAGATTGTGCTTCCTCTTATTTACATATTTGAGCATAGTTATCAATTATTACAAAGATTTTCACATAGCTTGACTGATATACTCCTTTTATGGTATTAAATTAGAAACTGGGTGAATTAATTGATCCGCATAACATTAAAATTGTCTCCCCTTCTCTGAAACATATTCCATTTAAATATGGTTTGCCATTAAATCAAACAGACAAGGTACATTTACAATGGCAAAGGATCATTTTTGCACCCTATCATTACAACTCCTGCCTCTGCACTAAACGATATGCTCTAATTTTTGCAGCTTATATTAAAATATACAATTTATACATGCTACAAGAAGAATCAAACAGTTAATAACAGAAGTAGAAGACTCAAATGCCTCATTGTCTTTACAGATCTATTTTGGGACTTCCCTTGTTTTTGAATCAAAAGTTCTTATCCTCAAAATATCTTCCAGATCAGAAAAGTCCATTTATGTAGATGATCTTTACGTGGAAAATCACCTTTCAACATGGGGGATAATTCGACAGTAAGCTTGAGGAACAGAAACAGAAATAGAATGGCTAGGATTGAGAAGTTACGGTACAGTTGAAAAGAAGGCTTTTGCAGGAGGCTTTTCACAGAATGAGCAGGCAGGCGGTAAAGCCAAGTGAGCTGAGTAGAGAATTTCAAGTGTCTATTCCGAACAGCTAATGCTTGGGACTGTACCTCAGGATGCCTCTGGTGTGAGGTGTCATGGATGCTGTCAGAGCTATCACCAGGGGCCCCACTGCCCTGTTTGTGGAACTGGCCATACGTTTCCTGTCTGTCCGAATGAGTGAAGCCTTGACACAGTTGGAGGTGGATGACTCCATGCAAGTAATTTCCATATTTACAGGATTTTAACCAAAATTCCCTTTTTCTGCTTTTGAAATAGGACTTCCTGAATTTTGAATATTTGACTGCTTACATTTAAATGTCAGCCATGGACAACATTGTTTAAGTTTGAGTTACTTCTCTCTCCAGACTATAATTGATGAAACCTCCAATATTGCACAGCTATCTAAACATTTTTAAAACCTTGCGTGACTGGGTTTAAGCGAATGAGAAGGAAACAAAATTCAGATTTTGTTACAGAGCACTATATAAATGCAAGTTGTTGTTGACAACACCGTTTACACTTACGTTTTGTTATTGTATGGTCGATTGGCACAAATCTCAGGGGATAAATAGTACGGTGTGCCTATCCGCGTCTGTGCCAGCTCCATGGTACTTGCAGAGAATAGAAAAGAAAACAAAAATGTTTTTTAAATTATGACACTAAATAAACTACTTGCCATTTTTCCAAATAATTTTGCATTCCAGTTTGCATTTTAACATAAAACCACATGTGCCTTAACGGTAAAACCTGGGGCGAGATTCTCCGACCCCCCGACGGGTCAGAGAATCGCCGGGGGCTGGCGTGAATCCCGCCCCCGCCGGTTGCCGAATTCTCCGGCACCGGAGATTCGGCGTGGGCGGGAATCGCGCCGCGCCGGTTGGCGGGCCCCCCCCCGCGCGATTCTCCGGCCCGGATGGGCCGAAGTCCCGCTGCTAGAATGCCTGTCCCGCCGGCGTGGATTAAACCACCTACCTTACCGGCGGGACAAGGCGGCGCGGGTGGGCTCCGGGGTCCTGGGGGGGGGGGGGGGGGGCGCGGGGCGATCTGGCCCCGGGTGGTGCCCCCATGGTGGCCTGGCCCGCGATCAGGGCCCACCCATCCGCGGGCGGGCCTGTGCCGTGGGGGCACTCTTTTCCTTCCGCCTTTGCCACGGTCTCCACCATGGCGGAGGCAGAAGAGACTCCCTCCACAGCGCATGCGCGGGGATGCCATGAGCGGCCGCTAACCCTCCCGCGCATGCGCCGCCCGGCAATGTCATTTCCGCGCCAGCTGGCAGGGCACTTCCGCCAGCTGGCGGGGCGGAAATCAGTCCGGCGCGGGCCTAGCCCCTCAAGGTTAGGACTCGGCCGGTCAAGGGGCGGAGGATTCCGCACCTTTGGGGCGGCGCGATGCCGGACTGATTTGCGCCGTTTTTGGCGCCGGTCGGCGGACATCGCGCCGATACCGAAGAATTTCGTCCCTGATGTGAAAGTAGTTAGCAATTTAACGGATTGAAAAAAATACAATAGGCAGGATTCTCCGTCGGTAGGAGCCTCCTTTCGCCGGCACTCACGTCTGCGGAATTCCTGACGGCATGGGGGTGACCACAATGGGAAACCCCATTGGCCGGCTGCCGTGTCAGAGAATCCTGCTGCAGGCCAGGGCACACTGGCCGAGTAAACGGGTCTGGTGGGATTGAGAATCCCACCCCATAGCTTTGAATGATGACAAGCTGTTCGCTGGCTCAGATTTACACTCTTCATTGTTACTCTCCTGAGAAGGACATGAAATAATTTGAGATCCTTCTGGAAGAGTAATGAAAGGCGGAATCTGAACTTTTTACTTCTTCTTATGCAAGTTTTCTTCATTTGCAATGAGTAAGCTCTTCAGAATGTGCCCATGGTACAGTTATGTCAATCATGTCAAACCTCATTGGAAACCCGATTGAGGAAACAAAGAAATATTGCTGAGATTTAAGGCGGAATTTAATATTTGGAGCTGGTGGGATAGGGTAATAATTCCAGACGGCAAAGAGTGAAAGGTCAAGCTGGTTTATTTTAAACTCTCGGTCTGGGTCTGGGAGCTACAATTAAAGGTCCTGCTAACAAGCCCTAGATAGGCTGGGACTGGAGGCTCATGCCATGTGGGAAGCACAGGCTGGTGTCAGGCAAGGGGGTGGGAAATCTTGTGCAGGCCCCCGGGCACCCTCTCCTCCACCTGGCCTGGTTGATTGGTGATCAGGCAATCGGGTTGATTGCCCAATCGAAATTGCCCCTTAATGTCCAAAAGGAATAGTTGGGATTACGGGATAACTGGGATTACTGTGGAGCATGGGCTTAGGAACGGTGCTCCTTCGGAGGTCTGGTGCAGACTCCACGGGTTGAAGGGCCTCCTTCTGCACTGTCGGGATTCTATGACAGGCCTCTTGACTCGGGCCTCCCAACCCTCTCATTGAGACCCTCAATCCCTCACTTATCTGGGCTCCTCTTTGTGGTGCATCTGCCTATCGTTTCAGCAGTGGTCACCACTCCCGGCTGACGTTGCTGAGGCTGCAGAGCTGTTGACCATCAAATTGACTGGCAGCTGTCTTAGGCAGGACTTCCTCCTAAAAGGGGTGCAAATTTCACCTCAAAGCAATGACTACTACTCCCAGCATTAAATTGCTGTGGAACAGTCTTTGGGATTGTGGGCAAGCTCCCCTTACATTTTAGCCGGGGGTGGGTGGGGGGTGGCTGGGGACAACAGCCCTCTGTAAAATCTAGCCCAATACTACAGTTTTCCAAAGTTTGCAGAAATTGTGCATGATGATTTTATACAATTAATTTTCTAGCAATGGTTTCTTTTGGTAATATAGTGACAAATTAAGATTAGAACATTAGGCACTAAGAGTACAGATTACTGGAGTTTGCCACAGAATATCCTAAAATGTAGCTAGGCAACAAATAAAAATAATGGTCTGTAGCTTAGCAACATTTTCTTGTTATTAAAAATTATGATGCATAAAGAGCCTATTATGAGCCACTTGTTTAAACGCGCAAAATTGAATCCCTGTCCTACAGACCTTGAGTGGAATTTAATGAATGCAACAAGGTTATTGCTCACTGGTTGGAGAACTGGTGATAATTCATGTTGCTTCTCTCCAAGGGGCAATATGCTATTCTGAAGTAATCAGAAACTTTCCTGGATTGCATCTGTCCTCCAACTCAAGTAAGGCTCCAGTAAGGTCGAAATCCTATCCCTGAGAGCTGATAACCACTCGGAAACTGGCAGCTCCAGCATTGGCAGTGCCACCAGGAGCAGCGGTCACTGTCAGTATTACACTTCGGCCTGCAGGAAGGATTGGCCATGGATTCTCAGTCAGGGGTCGCTGGCCACAACAAGGTTGAGGGGGACGGTGGTTGTCTGCAAGGGCTTGGGGTGTCTTGCTGCGTGGCTCCCTCTTCTTGTTCCTGAGTCTCACGCCGGCCAGGTAGGCCACTAGCCAATTCAAAAGGGTTTGCTGGGTGGGTTCCCCAGTTGGTGAGTCCCCTACTCACCGCTGGCAGGATGAAATCTTTAAGTGACCCCAAGTGACTATGTGAGGGCCTCAATTCCACCCACCCCACCTGGAGCTTGATTGGAGGAAGGGAGCGGTGGGTGGGGGGGAGTTCAAAAAGGCTGCAGGATCCCTCTCCACAACCTGCTATCCATTCAAACACCTGCCCCACATCTGAACACACCTCAGTTGGGGTGGGTGGGGGGAAGGAGAGGTGGGTACTGCTGGATATGACATTCTACCAATTCATTCTGATAGTTAAGCCAGATTTAAAGGGAGGAAATTATGAACTAAAATGGAAATGAAAATAGGGTACTTGTAGGCTAATTTACAGAATCAGCTCCTGCCACCTTTTCAAGTTGTGTTCTAGAACCTGACAACTGGGGAACCCACCAACTGGGGAACCCACCCAGCAAACCCTTTGGATTTCGGCGGCAGCGGTGCGCAGGGGCCCTCTGGGAGGTGAGTAGCGATGTTAAAACCACTTACCTTTACAGGAGCAGCCCTTTGGATTTTGGCGGCAGCGGTGCGCAGGGGCCCTCTGGGAGGTGAGTAGCGACTTTAAAACCACTTACCTTTACAGGAGCAGCCCTTTGGATTTCGGCGGCAGCGGTGCGCAGGGGCCCTCTGGGACGTGAGTAGCGACGTTAAAACCACTTACCTTTACAGGAGCAGCCCTTTGGATTTCGGCGGCAGCGGTGCGCAGGGGCCTTCTGGGAGGTGAGTACTTACTTTAAAAAACCTTGCCTTTACAGGAGCAGCCCTTTGGATTTCGGCGGCAGCGGTGCGCAGGGGCCCTCTGGGAGGTGAGTACTTACTTTAACAAGCCTTACCTGGTCCCGTGTCTGTTCTTCTTTTCTGTTTTATTTGTTTTTATATAAGGCGGGAGCCGGAAGTTCGACCCGCGGACCTCTGGGAAGTCCCCCCCCCCCCAACCAATAAATTGTGGTGGAGAGGAAACCCGAGACACTACACGTGTAGTGTCTCCCACCCGCCCTCCTCCTCTAACCTAATAATAAGACCCATTGGTGTAAGGTAAGTGCCATATTATATTATTAGCATTGTGCAGGTCAAGGTTCGGAGGTGGAGGAGCAGTCTCTGTCAGCGGGAGAACCTGAGAACATCTAAGACACTCAGAAGGTAAGTAAGTGATTTTTACTTATTTTTACTTTTATACCTTTTTTCAAATTGTGTGTGTCGGGGGGAAACTGAAGTGACATCACAGAAAAGCTGTGGCCAGAGTGGCTGGTTGGGATTCTACCCTAAATTTAAAAAGAATTTGAGTATTTGGTAACTAATTAAACATAATAACTTAATTATAATTTAGAGGGATATCTAAGCCAGAGATCGGAGAGTATTATAGTTAGCTATCGCATTTCTATTAGAAATCTAGTGCTAGGAAACAGATAGTTGACAGTAACTTTGAAATTTTTATAAAAATATTTTTTTTAAAAAGACAAATTATAATTTTAAGTTTAATTAATTGACGCAATGTCAGTTAGAGGGGTGCTGTGCTCTGACTGTGAGATGTGGCAGGTCCGGGAGGCTTCCAGCGTCCCGGATGGCTTCATCTGCAGAAAGTGCACCCAACTGGAGCTCCTCACAGACCGCATGGTTCGGTTGGAGCAGCAATTGGATGCACTTAGGAGCATGCAGGTGGCGGAAAGCGTCATAGATCGCAGTTATGTAAATGTGGTCACACCCAAGGTGCAGGCAGAGAAATGGGTGACCACCAGAAAGGGCAGGCAGTCAGTGCAGGAATCCCCTGTGGTTGTCCCCCTCTCGAACAGATATACCCCTTTGGATACTGTCGGGGGGGGAATAGCCTATCAGGGGAAAACAGCAGCAGCCAGAGCAGTGGCACCACGGCTGGCTCTGATGTTCAGAAGGGAGGGTCAAAGCGCAGAAGAGTAATAGTAATAGGGGACTCTATAGTCAGGGGCACAGATAGGCGCTTCTGTGGACGTGAAAGAGACTCCAAGATGGTATGTTGCCTCCCTGGTGCCAGGGTCCAGGATGTCTCCGAACGGGTAGAGGGAATCCTGAAGGGGGAGGGCAAACAGGCAGAGGTCGTTGTACATATTGGTACTAACGACATAGGCAGGAAGGGGCATGAGGTCCTGCAGCAGGAGTTCAGGGAGCTAGGCAGAAAGTTAAAAGACAGGACCTCGAGGGTTGTAATCTCGGGATTACTCCCTGTGCCACGTGCCAGTGAGGCTAGAAATAGGAAGATAGAGCAGATAAACACGTGGCTAAACAGCTGGTGTAGGAGGGAGGGTTTCCATTATCTGGACCACTGGGAGCTCTTCCGGGGCAGGTGTGACCTGTATAAGAAGGACGGGTTGCATCTAAACCGGAGAGGCATAAATATCCTGGCCGCGAGGTTTGCTAGTGTCACACGGGAGGGTTTAAACTAGTATGGCAGGGGGGTGGGCACGGGAGCAATAGGTCAGAAGGTGAGACTATTGAGGGAGAACTAGGGAATAGGGACAGTGTGGCTCTGAGGCAGAGCAGACGGGGAGAAGCTGCTGAACACAGCGGGTCTGGTGGCCTGAAGTGCATATGTTTTAATGCAAGGAGCATTACGGGTAAGGCAGATGAACTTAGAGCTTGGATTAGTACTTGGAACTATGATGTTGTTGCCATTACAGAGACCTGGTTGAGGGAAGGGCAGGATTGGCAGCTAAACGTTCCAGGATTTAGATGTTTCAGGCGGGATAGAGGGGGATGTAAAAGGGGAGGCGGAGTTGCGCTACTTGTTCAGGAGAATATCACAGCTGTACTGCGAGAGGACACCTCAGAGGGCAGTGAGGCTATATGGG
Source organism: Scyliorhinus torazame (assembly GCF_047496885.1). Lineage (NCBI taxonomy): Eukaryota > Metazoa > Chordata > Chondrichthyes > Carcharhiniformes > Scyliorhinidae > Scyliorhinus > Scyliorhinus torazame. The sequence goes on along the minus strand of NC_092721.1, from coordinate 170,078,889 downwards.
TAGAGATCAGGAATAAGAAGGGCGCAGTCACAATGTTGGGGGTATACTACAGGCCTCCCAACAGCCAGCGGGAGATAGAGGAGCAGATAGGTAGACAGATTTTGGAAAAGAGTAAAAACAACAAGGTTGTGGTGATGGGAGACTTCAACTTCCCCAATATTGACTGGGACTCACTTAGTGCCAGGGGCTTAGATGGGGCGGAGTTTGTAAGGAGCATCCAGGAGGGCTTCTTAAAACAATATGTAGACAGTCCAACTAGGGAAGGGGCGGTACTGGACCTGGTATTGGGGAATGAGCCCGGCCAGGTGGTAGATGTTTCAGTAGGGGAGCATTTCGGGAACAGTGACCACAATTCAGTAAGTTTTAAAGTACTGGTGGACAAGGATAAGAGTGGTCCGAGGATGAATGTGCTAAATTGGGGGAAGGCTAATTATAACAATATTAGGCGGGAACTGAAGAACATAGATTGGGGGCGGATGTTTGAGGGCAAATCAACATCTGACATGTGGGAGGCCTTCAAGTGGCAGTTGAAAGGAATACAGGACCGGCATGTTCCTGTGAGGAAGAAAGATAAATACGGCAATTTTCGGGAACCTTGGATGACGAGTGATATTGTAGGCCTCGTCAAAAAGAAAAAGGAGGCATTAAGCTTAAAGGAGACTTAAGCAAGGAGTCAGGAGGGCTAGAAGGGGTCACGAAAAGTCATTGGCAAATAGGGTTAAGGAAAATCCCAAGGCTTTTTACACGTACATAAAAAGCAAGAGGGTAGCCAGGGAAAGGGTTGGCCCACTGAAGGATAGGCAAGGGAATCTATGTGTGGAGCCAGAGGAAATGGGCGAGGTACTAAATGAATACTTTGCATCAGTATTCACCAAAGAGAAGAAATTGGTAGATGTTGAGTCTGGAGAAGGGTGTGTAGATAGCCTGGGTCACATTGTGATCCAAAAAGACGAGGTGTTGGGTGTCTTAAAAAATATTAAGGTAGATAAGTCCCCAGGGCCTGATGGGATCTACCCCAGAATACTGAAGGAGGCTGGAGAGGAAATTGCTGAGGCCTTGACAGAAATCTTTGGATCCTCGCTGTCTTCAGGGGATGTCCCGGAGGACTGGAGAATAGCCAATGTTGTTCCTCTGTTTAAGAAGGGTAGCAAGGATAATCCCGGGAACTACAGGCCGGTGAGCCTTACTTCAGTGGTAGGGAAATTACTGGAGAGAATTCTTCGAGACAGGATCTACTCCCATTTGGAAGCAAATGGACGTATTAGTGAGAGGCAGCACGGTTTTGTGAAGGGGAGGTCGTGTCTCACTAACTTGATAAGAGTTTTTCGAGGAGGTCACTCAGATGATTGATGCAGGTAGGGCAGTAGATGTTGTCTATATGGACTTCAGTAAGGCCTTTGACAAGGTCCCTCATGGTAGACTAGTACAAAAGGTGAAGTCACACGGGATCAGGGGTGAGCTGGCAAGGTGGATACAGAACTGGCTAGGCCATAGAAGGCAGAGAGTAGCAATGGAGGGATGCTTTTCTAATTGGAGGGCTGTGACCAGTGGTCTTCCACAGGGATCAGTGCTGGGACCTTTGCTGTTTGTAGTATATATAAATGATTTGGAGGAAAATGTAACTGGTCTGATTAGTAAGTTTGCAGACGACACAAAGGTTGGTGGAATTGCGGATAGCGATGAGGACTGTCGGAGGATACAGCAGGATTTAGATTGTCTGGAGACTTGGGCGGAGAGATGGCAGATGGAGTTTAATCCGGACAAATGTGAGGTAATGCATTTTGGAAGGGCTAATGCAGGTAGGGAATATACAGTGAATGGTAGAACCATCAAGAGTATTGAAAGTCAAAGAGATCTAGGAGTACAGGTCCACAGGTCATTGAAAGGGGCAACACAGGTGGAGAAGGTAGTCAAGAAGGCATACGGCATCTTGCCTTCATTGGCCGGGGCATTGAGTATAAGAATTGGCAAGTCATGTTGCAGCTGTATAGAACCTTAGTTAGGCCACGCTTGGAGTATAGTGTTCAATTCTGGTCGCCACACTACCAGAAGGATGTGGAGGCTTTAGAGAGGGTGCAGAAGAGATTTACCAGAATGTTGCCTGGTATGGAGGGCATTAGCTATGAGGAGCGATTGAATAAACTCTGTTTGTTCTCACTGGAACGAAGGAGGTTGAGGGGAGACCTGATAGAGGTATACAAAATTATGAGGGGCATAAACAGAGTGGATAGTCAGAGGCTTTTCCCCAGGGTAGAGGGGTCAATTACTAGGGGGCATAGGTTTAAGGTGAGAGGGGCAAGGTTTAGAGTAGATGTACGAGGCAAGTTTTTTACGCAGAGGGTAGTGGGTGCCTGGAACTCGCTACCGGAGGAGGTAGTGGAAGCAGGGATGATAGGGACATTTAAGGGGCATCTTGACAAATATATGAATAGGATGGGAATAGAAGGATACGGACCCAGGAAGTGTAGAAGATTGTAGTTTAATCGGGCAGCATGGTCGGCACGGGCTTGGAGGGCCGAAGGGCCTGTTCCTGTGCTGTACATTTCCTTGTTCTTTGTTCTTTGTTCTAACTCTGAGTGAAAATATTTCTCATCTCTCCTTTGAACTTTTTTGCCAATGATAACCTCTGCTCGTAAGCAGAAGTAAAGCCACCATAATATCTTTGAGGGGGAGTGCTGACTGGTGGTGATTTAACCTGAGGAGCGCCAGCCTTCAGGCAGAGTGGGGGAGGGCAAGGATGAGAAGGCTGGGCCTTTAACACAATAACTTCATTGCAGTGTTAATGTAAGCCTACTTGTGACAATAAAAGATTAAGAATAATCTCAGCTGGTAATGGCTTACTCTGCATCACGAACTAGCCAACTAAGCTAAACGCCCCCCTCTTCCCCCCCCCCCCCCCCCGTTAATCTCTGCTATTGACCCAATCACCACAGGGAAATATATTCATAAATCAAAACATCACATAATCCTGAAAATCGTGAAAAAATGAATCATCTCAATCTTTTCTGCTTCAAGCAGTAATCCTAACTTTCCAAACTCCTAACAGTACAGTAAATAATGCGCCCATTTTATCTTTGCATAACATAAACAGAGTTTTTAAAGCCAGCGCTACAATAGGTTTAGTTAATGGAAACTTACTTGTTCAACATGCGTGCTATTCCAAAGTCTCCAAGTTTTAAAGTCACTCCTTTATTACAAAGAAAAATGTTCTATGGATAAAAATATATTTTATTTTATTCACAATGCTAAACCCAAGTTCCCATGACAGCCACAGCTCTTATTGTTAATGCTTTCAAGGTTCAAAGCTATTGTTTAATTCTCGATTTGAAATTCTACAAACATCTATAAAATTATTTAACAAGAGTACATAACACACCTTTATATACGAGCCAATATAATTCATATATATCAGTGTTAAAAAAGAAACATAAACTTCAGTTCTGTTCATTGGAATTCCATGAAGCGTGTCGCCAAGCTACAGCAAAGTGACATTGAACAGAGGTTAGACATTCTGTCAGAAGGAGGAATGAAGGGTCAGATAAACAGTCTCTTGGACCATTGTTGCAGACTTACTGGGGACTAATTGCATTGGCAACAAGGTCGCTTTTCACAGCATGAGAAAGTGACAAGCGCAAGAAAAATATGCAAGGAGGGGAAGTAAATTCAATCATCGAAACATCATAATGAAAGGTGCTAAAAGGGCTGAGAAACAGAAAAGGAGCAAAAGGCCGACAAAACGTCACAATAAGGGCTGGTTTAGCTCAGTGGGCTAGACAGCTGGTTTGTGATACTGAACAAGACCAGCAGCGCGGGTTCAATTCCCGTACCAGCTTACCCGAACAGGGGCCGGAATGTGGCAACTAGGGGCTTTTCACAGTAACTTCATCCTTGTGAGAATAAAAAGGTATTATTATTATTAGCTAGCAACCAGCCACACCTTATGCAAAATACGCCACCCAACTGCCTGTCCAATCCTATACCTCAACACTCATTCCATGTGTGCTTGTCTCAAATTATGCACAATTATCTGCATATTAATTTGAATCTGGAAACACCCTATCAGTGTAAAGTGTACATTTTGTGTAATATCTTAAGTAAATCTTTGGGCCAATAGGACAAACAACAAAAAAATAGAGGTACTACAAAAGCATGAAATGACAGAAAATTTGGGCTTCAATAACAGCGAGCAGTATACAGCAAATCTGAACAAAAAAAGGTTAGAGCATTAAATCTGTGTAAAGGGACCATCAGTCATTTGCAAAACAAGAGAAATGGCGGTGACCAGAACATGCAGGAGTTCACACGGGTTGAGAAGGAGTATTGCTGAAAAAAGACACATGGACCCAAAACCTTCCACCGTTCGCGGCTGGGGTTTTCCGGTGCTTCCGAAAAGCCTAATTTTCCATTCTCACTCGTGACAGGTCGCACGTGGACGAGGCCAGAGAATTCCACCCATGTTGTTGAAGTTTTTCATCTTGCACTCATCAGGACAATTCATAAGAATGCCACATGTAAAGGGAACAACTTATGTTATACTGCATGAAAAAAGATTACTGATTGGTTGGCAAGTTTCTCCTGATTGGCAGAGGCAAGAATTTAGCATCTTAGAAAATTGGGAAACTCTCATAGTTTAATAATATGACCAGAGAGGCACCGAATAGTATCACATATAATGGCATTTACTGACTTATTAAATTTAGATAATCCTGTCATACTAACCTGTAATTTTCTCAACTTTAGTCTAAATGGTTTCAGCATATCAGTATTGTTTCAGAACCATTGCATTACCTGAGCCTTTTAAGTAGACATTATCTAGTTATACAATTTGATATATCAATATCAAGAATCATAACATTTTTTGAGAGTACAATATTCTCTAAAACAATACAAAAATGCTGCCATAATTCCAAAAGGGGTAAATACATTTGATTTTTATTACATGTCTAGTTTTGATCCCATCTGATATTTACCTGTGTTTTGATATCTCTGTGCAGGATCTTTCTGTCATGAATATGCTTCAGCCCTAAGCAGATTTGCACAAACCAGTCCAAGACCTAAAAAAAGTTTTGATGGAATGTCAGTCATGTGTTTTTGAGCACAGAAACAATTAATTATGAAAACTAATGGTCAGCATTTCAACCATTGCAGGTATACCAGGGAGAGTGGTCTGTGAGGGGTAAAAATTTGAAAAATGTAGATCCCAGCTTCAATTTGGCATGTTCCCAGTCACTGTAATGTTTCTGACAGCATCAATCAGGCTCCCGCTAAAGACAGGTAGGACCCAACTTAAACTTAAAAGTAACAGCACAATGGATCCGGGGAGCAGCAAGGTCATCTGGTAAGATGGCCAAAATGGACTGAATTCCTCTTCCTCTCACATACCTGAGTCCTCACTAAATTCTCAGCTTCCATTAGGTTCATGAAGGTCATAGCGGGGGAAATTCCCAGATAGCGTAGGAACTTCCCCAGTTCCATGAAACAATCAGAAATTTCAGGGAAGGTGGGAGATTTGTTTTCCCTCAGCACCTAGACAGAACCTAAACAGGTTGGTTTAGAAGAAGTCCAGGTTCACTCCAAAATACAGGGGCGAGATTCTCCGACCCCCCGCTGGGTCGGAGAATCGGCGGGGGCTGGCGTGAATCCCGCCCCCGCCGGTTGCCGAAGTCTCCGGCACTGGATATTCGGCGGGGGCGGGAATCGCACCGCGCCGGTTGGCGGGCCCCCCCGCGCGATTCTCCGGCCCGGATGGGCCGATGTCCCGCCGGCGTAGATTAAACCACCTACCTTACCGGCGGGACAAGGCGGCGCGGGCGGGCTCCGGGGTCCTGGGGGGGGCGCGAAGCGATCTGGCCCCGGGGGGTGCCCCCACGGTGGTCTGGCCCGCGATCGGGGCCCACCGATCCGCGGGCGGGCCTATGCCGTGGGGGCACTCTTTCCCTTCCGCCTCCGCCACGGTCTCCACCATGGCGGAGGCGGAAGAGACTCCCTCCAATGCGCATGCGCGGGAATGCCGTCAGCGGCCGCTAACGCTCCCGCGCATGCGCCGCCCGGAGATGTCATTTCCGCGCCAGCTGGCGGGGCACCAAAGGCCTTTTCCGCCAGCTGGCGGGGTGGAAATTCGTCCGGCCCCTTAAGGTTGGGGCTCGGCCCCCAAAGATGCGGAGCATTCTGCACCTTTGGGGCGGCGCGATGCCCGACTGATTTGCGCCATTTTGGGCGCCAGTCGGCGGACATCGCGCCGTTTCCGGAGACTTTCGCCCCAGATGTTGTTCCTTCCTCTCCCACATATCACAATAACAATCTGAGGACTGCAATGTTCCGACCCGACTGGAGTTTTTAATGAGGATAGTTCATTTTTAGTTCTTACCTGCTCCTCTGGGAAGCAAATTCCATGCTGCATGTTGATTCTGTGCATCAGGTCACCCCCATCGCAATACTCCATTACTATATGCAGGTTTTGCCCCTCTGAAAATGAGAACCGAAAATTATACCATTTGTAAATCATTCCCAAGTCTTTTTTTTTAAAAAGAGGCAAATCCGATAAGCAAATATATCTCCTTTCTTTGTACATCTCTAAATGGTTTATAAGAAAGTGTGGAATAAACCCTTCCAGCCACAGATTATGGAACATTTTGTGCAGGCAGTGGGGGCAGACTGAGTTGGAAATTCACCCACTACAGCAGAAAAGAAGTTCAGTCTATTTCAAACTCCCAGATCTTTTTAATATGTTGCCAGCAGGAGGTGGCTGTTGTCCTCCAGACGAGTTGGGCAGTCATTGATTGAATTAGGTGTGTTGAAGGACGCTCCTGGAGGGTGTTGCAGGAAGGAATGACAGGGGCATGTTTGCAGGGCATGGAAGGCCAATACTTACCTTATGTTGACACAGAATCAATTTATTCTTCGTGCTCTTTCTCTACAAAGATAATGACAATACTTAACTGTTAAGAGTTAAGAGGGAAATCAGGAGGGCAAAAAGGGGACATGAAATTGCTTTGGCAAATAATGCAAGGGAGAATCCAAAGAGATTCTACAAATACATAAAGGGGAAAAGAGTAACTAGGGACAGAGTAGGGCCTCTTAAGGATCAACAAGGGCATCTATGTGCAGAGCCACAAGAGTTGGGTGAGATCCTGAATGAATATTTCTCATCGGTATTCACGGTGGAGAAAGGCATGGATGTTAGGAAACTAAGGGAAATAAATAGTGATGTCTTGAAAAGTGTGCATATTACAGAGGAGGAGGTGCTGGAAGTCTTAAAGCGCATCAAGGTAGATAAATCCCCGGGACCTGATGAAATGTATCCCAGGATGTTGTGGGAGGCTAGGGAGGAAATTGCGGGTCCCCTAACAGAGATATTTGAATCATCGGCAGCCACAGGTGAGGTGCCTGAAGATTGGAGAGTGGCGAATGTTGTGCCCTTGTTTAAGAAGGGCAGCAGGGAAAAGCCTGGGAACTACAGACCGGTGAGCCTAACGTCTGTAGTAGGTAAGTTGCTAGAAGGTATTCTGAGAGACAGGATCTACAAGCATTTAGAGAGGCAAGGACTGGTTCGGGGCAGTCAGCATGGCTTTGTGTGTGGAAAATCATGTCTCACAAATTTGATTGAGTTTTTTGAGGGGGTGACCAAGAAGGTAGATGAGGGCAGTGCAGTAGACGTTGTCTACATGGACTTTAGCAAAGCCTTTGACAAGGTACCGCATGGTAGGTTGTTGCAGAACGTTAAAGCTCACGGGATCCAGGGTGAGGTTGCCAATTGGATTCAAAATTGGCTGGACGACAGAAAGCAGAGGGTGGTTGTAGAGGGTTGTTTTTCAAACTGGAGGCCTGTGACCAGTGGTGTGCCTCAGGGATCGGTGCTGGGTCCACTGTTATTTGTGATTTATATTAATGATTTGGATGAGAATTTAGGAGGCATGGTTAGTAAGTTTGCAGATGACACCAAGATTGGTGGCACAGTGGATAGTGAAGAAGGTTATCTAGGATTGCAACGGGATCTTGATCAATTAGGCCAGTGGGCCGACGAATGGCAGATGGAGTTTAATTTAGATAAATGTGAGGTGATGCATTTTGGCAGATCGAATCAGGCCAGGACCTACTCAGTTAATGGTATGGCGTTGGGGAGAGTTATAGAACAAAGAGATCTAGGAGTACAGGTTCATAGCTCCTTGAAGGTGGAGTCGCAGGTGGACAGGGTGGTGAAGGCGGCATTCGGCATGCTTGGTTTCATTGGTCAGAACATTAAATACAGGAGTTGGGACGTCTTGTTGAAGTTGTACAAGACATTGGTACGGCCACACTTGGAATACTGTGTGCAGTTCTGGTCACCCTATTATAGAAAGGATATTATTAAACTGGAAAGAGTGCAGAAAAGATGTTGCCGGGACTTGATGGTTTGAGTTATAAGGAGAGGCTGGATAGACTGGGACTTTTTTCCTTGGAGCGTAGGAGGCTTAGGGGTGATCTTATAGAGGTCTATAAAATAATGAGGGGCATAGATAAGGTAGATAGTCAACATCTTTTCCCAAAGGTAGGGGAGTCTAAAACTAGAGGGCATAGGTTTAAGGTGAGAGGGGAGAGATTCAGAAGGGCCCAGAGGGGCAATTTCTTCACTCAGAGGGTAGTGAGTGTCTGGAATGGGCTGCCAGAGGTAGTAGTAGAGGCGGGTACAATTGTGTCTTTTAAAAAACATTTAGATAGTTACATGGGTAAGATGGGTATAGAGGGTTATGGGCCAAGTGCGGGCAACTGGGACTAGCTTAATGGTAAAAACTGGGCGGCATGGACTGGTTGGGCCGAAGGGCCTGTTTCCATGCTGTAAACTTCTATGATTCTATGATTCTATAACTGGTTAGAACTTCTGGAAATGCAGTACTCCCTCAAGTGTGAGCCTAGACTAAGGGGGTTGTCTACCTCATACGCTGCAGGAAAGGATGTCCCGAAGCGTGGTACATTGGCGAGACCATGCAGACGCTGCGACAACGAATGAACGGACATCGCGCAACAATCACCAGGCAGGAATGTTCCCTTCCAGTCGGGGAACACTTCAGCAGTCAAGGGCATTCAGCCTCTGATCTCCGGGTAAGCGTTCTCCAAGGCGGCCTTCAGGACCCGCGACAACGCAGAATCGCCGAGCAGAAACTTATAGCCAAGTTCCGCACACATGAGTGCGGCCTCAACCGGGACCTGGGATTCATGTCGCATTACATTCATCCCCCACCATCTGGCCTGCTAAATCCTACCAACTGTCCTGGCTTGAGACAATTCACACCTCTTTAACCTGGGGTTATCCCATCTCTGGATCTGTAAAGATTTAATCACCTGCTAATGGTCGCATTCCTAGCATTGTTTGGTATCTTTGAATTTGTCTATATATGTGTTTCTGGAACAGACCTCTTCATTCACCTGAGGAAGGAGCAGCGCTCCGAAAGCTAGTGACATCGAAACAAACCTGTTGGACTTTAACCTGGTGTTGTAAGACTTCGTACTGTGCTCACCCCAGTCCAACGCCGGCATCTCCACATCTATTTTCTATGTTTCTTTGACGTAACGGGAAATCCCCATTTGCATCAATTTAAATATCGCTATCATGCGCAGACCCCCCCCTCGTTAAATTGTCCATTCGGCTTGGTGTGCACTACAGTTCCCCCATGATGTGTAGCTGACGAGCAAAACTCATACGAGGTGGGCAGGTGGGCACAGCCCTGGGGACAGAGGGTCACGCCAGGGCAGTGGTCTTGGGAGGGGGTGATGTTGCATGGTTGGAGGGGGTCTGTGCTGGTAGTGGGGGTGGAGTTCTGTGAGGAAAGTGCTGGGGGGGGTCAGTGAAGGGGAGTGAGTTCTGTGGGGGATTGGGGGGGTTGCATCGGGGGATACATTTTTTATTAATTTACATCGGAGCGCCCTTTAAAAAAGATGCCCAATCGTTTAAAAACCTAAGTTTCTGGTGGGCAGGTTCTGTATGATGTCATGGGTCCCACACCTTCCATTTTTTTTGCCAAGATGTCTGAATATATGGCAGGAAAAGCTGACAGCGCGGTCGACGGGCTACTCTCCGCTTTTCTCACGCAAGGTGACACTTTGTCAACAAATGGCAAAATCCTGTCCTATGTGTGAATTCCATAACGTTGAGGTCATTAGTTTAATCTAATCCTTTTACATGCCTTAAGGATTCTGAGTTAGCCCTACCTCCTAATAGCATCTTATTGCTGCAGGGGAAGACAAGGGAGATGGAATTGTACTGAGTGTGAATTCTGCCAAGATTTTATGGCTGTGCATATCGTCTATAAAGGCCCAGAATTTCAAATGGACAAAGAAACATTCTGAGGGACAGAGTGGCGAGACGGGTCACAATTAACTTTCTTGGTTCATATCATGAGTACAACTATGTTAAAACAGTTGGCAACTACAAATCTGCAGTATTTGGTTTTTCTTTTGGACAGCTAAAGACCTTCAAATGAATCCAAAAATGTAACAATGTTGGGGTGCTTCATTTTTTCCATAAGTATCACTTCTTTAAGGGAAGCTTCTTTTTCTTTCTGGTGCATCTGAAAGTAAGCACACAAAAATAAATCTACAATGAGTAATAACATTCAACGGGCTAGGCAGAACCTGTGGAGAGAGAAATGGAGTTAACATTTCAGGTTGTCGATCTTTCGTCAGAAGTGGCAAAGGCTAGAGAGGCAATAGGCTTTAAGCAGGTATGGAGGCAGGAAAGGGAGGAAAGAAGAGCATTTGTGAGATAGCAAACAACATGAGTGATTGAAAAGCCAAAAGAATGATGGGGAATTTCAAAAAGGATTAGTAATGTGGCGGCACGGTAGCACAGTGATTAGCACTTTTGCTTCATAGCACCAGGGTCCCAGGTTCAATTCCCGGCTTAGGTCACTGTCTGTGCGGAGTCTGCACGTTCTCCCCGTGTCTGCGTGGGTTTCCTCTGGGTGTCTCTCGTTTCCTCCCACAAGTCCTGAATGGTGTGCTTGTTAGGTGAATTGGACATTCTGATTATCCCTCAGTGTACCCAAACAGGCGCCAGAGTGTGGCAAATAGGGGAACATCATTGTAATGTTAATGTAAGCCTACTTGTGACAATAAGGATTTTTAAAAAGGCAAAGAAATAAAATGTAGGCTGAGAGGAAATGTCAACAGCATAATTATGACCAGCACTCACTCTCTGGAAAAATGGAAGCAGTGATTGTGATCTGTTATTGTTGAACTCAATATTGGGCAGGATCCTTTGGTCCTGCCGAAAGCGACACACACAGTGGGTGCCCCAGCGGAGCGGTGGGAAAGCCATGCAAACCGCCAGACTTTGGTGGGACCAGAGGTTCCCCCTGGCTCCTGTAACTTGTCTAATTGAAAGATGAGCTGCTGTTCCATGAGCTCCAATTGAGCTTCACTGGAACAGTGGAACAGTGCTGGAGTTTGAAGATGAAGAGATCAGAGTGGAGTCAGAAGAAGAAGGAATTAAATGGCAAACAATGGGAAGCTCACGGTCAAGCTTGAAAAATGAATGGAGGTGTTCAGCAAAGCGACCACCCAATCTGCATTTGGTCTCTTCAATGTAAAGGAGACTGTATTGTGAGCAGCAAATACACCATAGTCAAGCAGAGTCAGCATGGTTCATAAAAGGGAAATCGTGTCTGACTAATTTATTTGAATTTTTTGAGGAAGTCTCAACTAGAGTGGATAGAGGGGAACCAGTTGTATTTGGACTTCCAGAAGGTGTTCGACAAGGTACCACACAAAAGGTTAAGTCATAAGGAAGAGCCCATGGTGTTGGAGGTAGTACATGGGCATGGATAGAGAATTGGCTAATAGGCAGGAAACAGCGAGTGGAGATAAGAGGTTCTTTTCCAGGTTGGCTACCTATAACCAATGGGGTTCCACAGGGATCAGTGCTGAGAGTGCAACTGTTTACTATATATATTAGTGACTTGGGAGGAAGGAAGCGAATGCACTGTTGCCAAATTTGCAGACTACAGAAAAATAAGCGGAAAGGCAAGTTGCGAGAGGGACACAAACAGTTTGCAAAGAGAAAGGATAAGTCAGTGGACCAAAAAGTTGGCAAATGGAGTATAATGTGGGAAAATGTGAAGTTGTTCATTTTGGAAGGGAGAACAAAAGATCAGAGTATTATTTAAATGGAGAAAAACTGCAGAAAGCTGCAACACAAAGGGACTTGGGGGTACTTATGCATGAAACACAGAAAGCTAGCACACAGGCGCAGCAGGTAATCAGGCAGGCTAATGGAATGTTGGCCCATATTTCAAGGGGGTTGGAGTATAAGAGTAGAAAAGTCTTGCTGCAACTGTACAAGGTACATGCGAGACCACATCTGGAGTATTGAGCATAGTATTAATCTACTTATTTTAGAAAGGATAGTATCAAGAAGCAGTTCAGAGAAAGTTCACTCAACTGATTCTGGGATGAAGGTATTATGATATTATGAAAAAAAGTTGGACCTGTATCACCTAGAATTTAGAAGAATGAGAGGCGATCTTATTGAAACATAAGATCTTGAGGGGACTTGACAGGGTGGATGCTGAAATGATGTTTCTCCTTGTGGGAGAGACTAGAACCAGGGGACACAGTTTAAAAATAAGGGGTCCCCCAATTAAAAAACAGATAAGGGGTGGGATTATCCAACCCCCCCCGCCGGGTTGGAGAATCGCCAGGGAGCGGCGTGAATTCTCCGGCGTCGTTTTTTTGAGGGGGCGGGAATCGCGCCGCGCCACTCGGGGCCATTTTCAGTGCCCCCCCCCCACCGGCGATTCGCCGCTCCGCGTGGGGCCGAGCAGCTGCCCGTTTTCGACCAGTCCCGCCAGGTCTGTACCGGCGGGACCTTGGCTCTGCGGGCAGACTGCAGAGTCCTCGGGGGAGGGGGGGGATCCGGCCCCAGGGGCGGGGGCCCACGGTGGCCTGGCCCACGATCGGGGCCCACCGATCTGTGGGCGGGCCTGTGCCTCGGGGGCATTCTTTCCCTCCGCGCCGGACGCTGTAAAGCTACGCCATGGCCGGCGCAGAGAAGAAACCCCCTGCATATGCAGGAGGCCCTTTGGTGCCGATTGGCGCGACGCCAACCACTCCAGCGCCGGCCTAGCCTCCAAAGGTGCGGATGATTCCGCACCTTCTTGGCAGCCTGACGCCGGAGTGGTTCATGTCACTCCTCGGCGCCGGTACGGCCCGCCCCGCCGGTTAGTGGAGAATCCCGACCGAGAACTGTTCCCCTAACTGGGCAGCACGGTAGCACAGTGGTTAGCACAGTTGCTTCACAGCTCCAGGGACCCAGATTCGATTCCCGGCTTGGGTCACTGTCTGTGTGGAGTCTGCACGTTCTCCCTGCATCTGCGTGGGTTTCCTCAGGGTGCTCCAGTTTCCTCCCACAGTCCAAAGATATGCAGGTTAGGTGGATTGGCCATGCTAAATTGCCCTTAGTGTCTAAAATGTTAGGTGGTGTTACGGGAATAGAGTGGAGTCATGGGCTTGGGTAGGGTGCTCTTTCCAAGGACCAGTGGAGACTTGATGAGCCAAATGGCCTCCTTCTGCACTGTAAATTCTATGATCCTTTGTGTCCCTTTTCCTTGGCAACATTACCTTCAGCCGCCTGAACCTCACATTCTGGTATTCCCTCCCTAATATTCACCTTACATCCATCACCCACTCTTCCTTTTCAACCTCCCTGAAATTCACTCCTTTTGACCAAGCTTTTCTTCACCACTGCTATGTATTCTTCCATGGTTCGCCAATCATTTTTCCTCATACTTCTGGAACACCATTTAGTACAGTGATGTGAATTGCTGACATTTTGTCCTGTTCAACAGACAGTACGTGGGCATTGTCCATTTCTTGTTGTATACCACATAGGTCAACAGTCCTTACTCTCAATTATCCATTGGTTGTGATACCAAATCTTACCAATCATCATAGAATTGCTACAGTGCAGAAGGAGGCCATTTGGTCCATCGAGTCTGCATAGTCCCTTTGAAAGAGCACCCTACCTAGGCCCACACGTCCACTCTATGGCCATAACCCAGTAACCCCACCTACCTTTTTTGGACATTAAGGGGCAATTAAGCATGGTCAATCCACTTAACCTGCACATCTTTGGACTGTGGGAGGAAACTGGAGCACACGCAGGGAACCAACGCAGACACAGGGAGAACGTGAAAACTCCACACAGATAGTCACCCAAGGTCGCAATTGAACCTGGGTCCCTGGTGCTGCGAGGAAGCAGTGCTAACAACTGTGCCACTATGCCGCCCCATTCATGAAATGTATCAAGCAGGCCTGCGCTTGTAACTGCATACTGATGCTACATCTTATTGAACTTTGACAATTCTACCTTGTGACATCTTAATCATGGATAATTTTAGAATCGGAAAGAATTTTATTGACATTTTAATAAGCTCTGTTAACTAAGAAATTATTGTGAACACAAAGCAGAATTACTTTTAGAATTTTTGTTATCAGCAACATTAAACAACTTACTCGCTTGCAAAAACTATAACATGCAGAAGATGAATATTTACATATCTTAAATTTACTGAAATGTTTACAACGATAATATAACCAATAGAAACTGACATTTTTATTTCAGCCTCACCGTTGCAGTCTTAACTTCTTTTACTACAACCTGCCTGTTGTCATCTTTAGCTTTAACTAAGAAAGCTTTTCCAAACGCTCCTTCACCAAGGAGTCTAATCACTTCATATTTATCCATTGTGGCAGTTTATCTGTAAGAAACCTAAAACAGAAAAATACATTTTTCGAATTATAAACTGACCCACAGACAAGCTTTACTGCAGATTTTGCTATGTTACAATTGACACAAAATGTGTGGCATAACTTAAGATGTCAAATCACCCAAATTGCATTTCGGCAGGCACTTTTTAGGAGACAATATCTCACCACTATTCAGATTAGTCCAGGGCACAATAAACCTTGAAAGAATTCTTACTGCAACGTAAGATGTTCCCAGGCTAGCCAGATGGCTATCTGTGAACCTTTCAACATAGTACGGAATTCTCCATTACTCCAGACACGTTTTCTGTTAAGGCGCGGCCCCGCCGTCAGCAAGATCCTCCGCCCGGCAGCTGGCCAATGGGGTTTCCCCTTGAGGCAACACCCACGCCGTCGGGTAATCCGCGTCGTGAGTCCGCTGCCGGTGAAGCAGAGGATCCTGCTGATGTAGAATCTTGCCTATAATTTTTAAACTTTATTTTTATTGACGACAGATAGAGTGCTTGTCATAATATACATCTATGTATATAATGGAGTGCAGACAGGCAGTGATTGGCACACAGGATGACCAGTAAGCACAAAGAACAGAGCAGCCAATCACCAGACAGGACACGGCCACTATAAAGCCAGAGGGCACCAGTTTTCCCGCTCTCTTGGGATCCAGCCTCTGAGACAGTCAGAGTTCATGAACTGGCCAGTGCAAACACCATGTGGTAGCTAGTAAGTCTGGTTAGGCTAGTATCAGGTCTCCAGTCAAGTCAGCATAGTGTCAACCCACAGTTGAACAGGTATAATAGTTGAGATGTTAAATAAAATTGTGTTGCATCTTATCAAGTGTTGGAGGTCTGTCTCTCGCTACACTGCATTAAGTGCAGTCCACATCGACACCGCCTACCCAACACATCATGGTACCAGTGAGTGATGCTGAAAATTGACGGACCTACCTTGAGTGAATCAGAGTTGACCAGCAAACAGCCATCTGGTGACATGGAAAACATCCGCCCTCCTCCGCAGCTCTGCATCGCCGGCAACCTCGGTGCAAATTGGAAGATCTTCAAACAAAAGTTCCAACTCTATCTCGAAGCCACCGACCGCTTCGGACGCCAGGAAGATCGCACTATTCCTCTCTACAGCCGGGGACCACGCCACCCACATCTACAACTCCCTTACATTCGCTGAATGCAAAGACAAGACAAAATTTAAAACAGTCCTGCTGAAGTTCGACAGCCACTGCGACATTGAGGTGAATGAGAGCTTTGAACGGTACGTTTTCCAGCAGAGGCTTCAGGGTAAGGATGAACTATTTCAATCCTTTCTGACCATCTCCGCATCCTCGCGCAGTCATGTAACTATGACTCGACGACTGATTCCATGATCCGGGATCAGGTCGTTTCCGGGGTCCACTCTGATTCCGTTCGCCAGCAGCTCCTGAAAGTCAAGCAGCTCACCCTCACCATCGCCATCGAAACGTGCGTTCTCCACGAACATGCTAACAATCGGTACTCCCACATCAGGGCGGCAGAAACGGCAAAGCTAACCTCCCACGAGGCGGAATGGGTGCAGGCCATCGCACAAATGCAGGGCCTAAGTATCGACGAGAGTGACCATTTTGCGCGCTTTTCCCGGGCCCCTGCCCCCGAGGGGACGGTGAGACCTACGACCAGACTGTGCAGGTGCGTACATCGTTCGACCGCACTGCGCATGCGCGATGGCGCACGGAACGTGCTGATGTTGGCGTCATGACATATCAGAATTGTGGCTCCGCCCATTTAAAGCGACAATGTCCGGCAAAATAACAACGGTGTCTACAGTGTGGCAAGCTTGGCCACTACGCAGCCCTTTGCAGATCTGCTCCACTGCCCAGCATCCAGCGATCCCAGCCACGGTGCAGAAGCGTCTGTTCAATACAGCAAGCCATGCCAGACTCCGACCCCGACAGCCCAACAGATCCTGATGCTCAGTGCCTCAAATCTCCATACCGGGTGAGCATCATTACGAAGTATGAGCTGCCTTTCTCCAAGACAGTGAAGCACCTCCCGATCCTCAGCGTGGATCCCGACGACGAGTGGTGTGCTGTCCTCACAGTCAACAAGGCTCGAATCCGGTTCAAACTGGACACCGGTGCATTGGCGAATCTCATCTTGAAATCCGATCTCGACACCATCCGCGTCAGACCAAGCATTCTTCCACCGGCCTTCCAGCTCCTTGAATACGATGGCAATGCCATAGCTGCCAGTGGCTCATGCCAACTCGGAGTTTCCAACGAGTCATTTAAAGCGACACTGCGATTTGAGATCATGAGACCTGACAGAGCATCCCTGCTCGGTGCTCGGGCCTGCAAACTCCTGAACCTGGTTCAGCGAGTCCACACCATGTCATCCTCACAGGTGATGGCCTCACCTGATGAGAACTTCCACGTTGAAATTGATGACATCATCACGTGGTACCACAGCGTGTTCGACGGAATGGGCACACTCCCATACTGATACAAATTCCTGCTCAAACCAAACACCACCCCTGTGATATTTGCACCACGTCGGGTGCCGGCACCCCTCAAGGACCGCCTCAAGCAGCAGTTACAGGACCTCCAGGGCATCATATCAAAGGTCACAGAACCCACGGACTGGGTCAGCTCCATGGTCTGCATCAGGAAGCCGTCAGGGGAGCTTTGAATCTTCATCGACCCCAAGGATCTAAACGCAACATCATGAGGGAACATTACCCAATACTAAAATGAGAAGAGTTGACCAGCGAGATGGCTCATGCCAAACTCTTTACGAAGCTGGACGCCTCCAAGGGGTTCTGGCAAATACAGCTGGATGCATCCAGTCGCAGGCTGTGTACATTCAATACCCCGTTCAGTCGCTATTGCTACAACTGGATGCCTTTTGGCATCATCTCTGCTTCACAGGTATTTCACCGCATCATGGAACAGATGATGGAGGGTATCAAGGGTGTGCGCGTGTATGCTGACGATGTCATAATCTGGTCCACAACTCCTC
Source organism: Scyliorhinus torazame (assembly GCF_047496885.1). Classification (NCBI taxonomy): domain Eukaryota; kingdom Metazoa; phylum Chordata; class Chondrichthyes; order Carcharhiniformes; family Scyliorhinidae; genus Scyliorhinus; species Scyliorhinus torazame. Next base: position 170,061,148 of record NC_092721.1, on the reverse strand, counting down.
AAGAACACATCGATCGCCTCAAGCAGGTATTCCACAGAATCCACGAGCATGGCCTCCAACAGAGCCAAATGTTCGTTCGGTCAATCAGAAATCAAATTCCTTGGTGACCACATCTCGCAGCAAGGCGTGCGGCCAGATGCTGACAAGGTCTTGGCGATCAACGCCATGAAGACCCCAGAGGACAAGAAGGTGGTTCTCCGCTTTCTAGGGATGGTCAACTACCTCGGGAAGTTCATTCCCAACATGGCGGCACACACCACAGCCCTCCATCATCTTGTCAAAATGTCGACGGAATTCTAGTGGCTGCCCGCTCATGAGAACGAATGGCTGAGCTGTGGGCAAAACTCACCACAGCCCCGGTTCTGGCGTTCTTCGACCCTACCAAGGAGACCAAAATATCCACTGACGCGAACCAGGACGGTATTAAGAGCCAACCAAAAGTTAGCAACACCTCCTAACGGGAATCGACAAATTTCACGACTCTGTGTATGGTCTCCCAAAATTCACGGTTGAGCCCGACCACAGGCCATTAGTCCACCTAATTCAGAAGGATTAAAATGACATGACGCCTCGGTTACAACAAATCCTTCTCAAGCTACGCCACTACGACTTTGAACTTGTCTATACGCCAGGCAAAGAACTCATTGTTGCAGATGCCCTTTCCAGGTCTATCACCACACCATGTGAACAAACTGACTTTGTCTGTCAAATCGATGCGCAGGTGCAATTGTGTGCCTCCAACCTTCCGGCCTCTGATGAGAGGGTCATCCAAATTCGTGAGGAAACGGCCAAAGATCCTCTGCTACAGCGTGTGATGCAGCACCTCACGAATGTCTGGCAGAAGGGACAGTGTCTCCAGTTTTACAACGTGAAGGACGACCTGACGGTGGTGGACGGCATCCTCGTGAAGCTCGATAGGATTGTGATTCCGCAGAGAATGCAAGCTATGGTGCTCGGCCAACTCCATGAGGGCCACCTGGGGGTCGAAAAATGTCGACACAGAGCTCGGGAGGCAGTCTATTGGCCGGGCATCAGCCAGGACGTTGCCAACACGGTCCTCAACTGCCCCACATGTCAGAAATTTCAACCAGCTCAACCCAAAGAAACTCTGCAGCAACATGAGATAGTGACCTCCCCATGGTCCAAAGTCGGTGTCGACCTCTTCCACGCCAACGGGCGCGACTATGTCCTCCTGGTCGACTACTTCTCCAATTACCCAGAAGTGGTGAAACTGTCCGACCTCACGTCGAAGGCGGTGATTAAAGCATGCAAAGAAACGTTTGCCAGGCATGGGATACCGCTCATGGTGATGAGTGGCAGTTGCCTGACGGCGGCTGGTCTGCCACAGCTGTGGTGGTCAAGCAAGTGGCCCCGAGATCGTTCCTCGTCCACATGGCTGATGGCTCCTTCCTACGACGCAACAGATGGGCACTGTGCAGAGTTCCACACCCGCCACCTAACCATGATGTCCCGCCTCACACGGTGCTTCTTCCGGACGTGCTCTACCACGAGGCCACCGATCTACCAGCAATCCTGCCGACCTCTGCGACCCCCGCATTGGCGGCGGTCCCGCCTATCCAAGTGCAGGCGGCCCCTGATCCCTGAGGCGGTCAACCAGAATTCGTCGCCCGCCACAAAGACTTATCGACTGAACTTTTGCACAATTTTGTTACCTTATCGTTTTGACCTCTGTAAATATTGTTTTTACCGTTTCATCTGCCCTATATCTGCACTAGCGACACCTAAATTCATTTTAGGACGGCGGGCGGGAGGCGGCCGCACAATGGAGGGCTCCCATTCGGGAACGGCATTTTCGGGGCTTTAAGCCCGGTCCCAGGGTCCGCGGGGGTGGCAGAAGCAGGGAGAAGGCACGGAGGAGGCACAGTGAAGACACAGGAGGAAAAAAAGAACAAAGAAGAATGTCGAGGGTGAGCAAGAAAACGGCCGAAAGAAAAACAGCTGAAGGTCCGTCGGGGAGTAGAAAGGTCACCACGGGGTCACCAAGGAAAATGGAGCTGGAGCACCAGGGAAGGCCGCACTGCTTACGGCTGAAGAAATAACTAAGGTGATGGCTGCGGAATTTGAAAAGCAGTTGGCTCAGATTGCGAAATGCATGGAGACGGTGAGGAAGGAGATGAGGGAGGTTTTGAGTGTGCTGGTGGAGGAGGCGGTTTCCCCAGTGAGGACGGAGGTGGCGAGCACAGTGGCGGAGGTGCGAGAGCAAGCTGAAGGAAGTGGAGGAGACGTTATTGCAGCACGGTGATCAACTTGCCTCGATGTTGGAAAGAGATGCGGAAGGTGATGGATACTAACAAGGATCTGCGAGGAAAAATGGAAGACCTGGAAAACAGATCCAGGCGACACAATTTGAGGATTGTGGGGCTGCCGAAGGAGTTGAAGGACCGAAGCCGACTGAGTATTTTGCCGCGATGCTGGCAAAACTATTGGGGGAGGGGGAGGATCCCTCCCGATATGAACTGGATCGGGCTCATCGGTCGTGGAGGCCTGTACCAAAGGCGAGTGAGCCGCCAAGGGCAGTGACTCTGTGCTTCCGTAGGTACAGTGTGAAGGAGAAGGTCCTGAGCTGGGCCAAGCAGAAGCGGGTGGTGCAGTGGGCTGGAGCTGGTATACGTGTATACCAGGACTTTACGGTGCAGCTGGCGAGGAGGCGGGCTGCCTTCAACCGGGTGAAGAGGGCACTGTACATTAGCAAGGTGCGGTGCGGCATTGTATATCCAGCGAAGCTGAGGGTGACTTACAAGCTCAGGGACTTTTATTTTGGAACGGCGAAAGCAACGGAGGAGTTTGCAAAAGCAGAAGGACTGTGGCAGAACTGACAAATTGAGGAATGGCCATGTGCCGATGTAACCTCATGACTGTATTTTCTTCTTTTTTGCAGCACTGCGCGCAGGTGTAGAGACTAAAGGAGCCAATGTGGTATATATTTGGACAAGGGAAGGGACGGGACTTTCACTCGAAATGAGGGTTCTTTGGGGTGTAGGTGGATATGCGGGGTTTGTGTGCTAAAAGGGGATTTTTGGGCTTTCCTATGGCCGGGCAAGTGGGAAAGGGACCCAGGCGGGGGCCTCCACGCTGGCCGGTTTAAGCCGGCTAGTGAACAGGAGTGAGGTGGGGGGAGGGGCTGCGGTCATCGGAGCCTGGCAGAACAGGGTCCGAGTGGTCTAGCCGGGGTGGAAAGTTGGGGGGAAGGAACCGAGGTGGGGAGGAGGAGTTTTACAAGAGGCAGTGGACGGGAGGAGCTGGAGACCTGGGGTGGGGTGGTGGGGGGTGGGAGCTGTGTAAGATTAAGGGTGACTACGGGTAATCCCTGATTCCTTTTTGTCATTTGTTTATGTAAACATGCGGGTTGAGGTTTGGGGGTTGGTGGGTAGATGGGATCGTTGTTATTATGGGGACTGACATATCTTGCTGATTATTGTTTATTGTTGATGGATGTAAATGTGGGAGAAAATGCGAAAAAGGAGAATTTTTAAAAAAAAATTTAAATAAATTTAAAAAATTAATTTTAGCACAATCTGTATATAGTTCTGCACATATACACATCCACACGCACATGTATCTTAATATTTATTATCTAAACACAAACAATAAAAAAAAGGGGGAGATGTCATAATATACATTTATGTATATAATGGAGTGCAGACAGGCAGTGATTGACACACAGGATGACCAGTAAGCACACAGAACAGAGCAGCCAATCACCAGACAGGACACGACCACTATAAAGCCAGAGGGCACCAGTTTTCCCGCTCTCTCGGGATCCAGCCTCTGAGACAGTCAGAGTTCATGAACTGGCCAGTGCAAACACCATGTGGTAGCTAGTAAGTCTGGTTAGGCTAGTATCAGGTCTCCAGTCAAGTCAGCATAGTGTCAACCCACAGTTGAACAGGTATAATAGTTGAGATGTTAAATAAAATTGTGTTGCATCTTATCAAGTGTTGGAGGTCTGTCTCTCGCTACACTGCATTAAGTGCAGTCCACATCGACCCAACCTACCCAACACATCATTGCTATCCTATGTTTTGCCTTTTGTCTACATGTAAATGTAATCATTAGTTATTATTTATTGACCAGAGCTACGTATCTGCATGTACAAAGCTCTTCTTTACCTTGCCAGGGAAAAGAATCGACACAGGGACAGCAGCAGAAAACAAATAATAGCTCATCAGCAGCTGGTTTTGCACTCTAAACAATTTTCTTTTCTATAGACTTCAACAATAAACTAAACCAAGTGTAAAGCAGACTATTGATTTGCTGTCAGCTGTCTATCTCTACTCAAAGGGCAAGCCTCACTCCAAAACCCTAACTCTGTCTTTACATCACTGTCAACAGATACCCACCCCAAACTGATCCATTTAGAATCAACACTACTCACAGAACTAAACGGTTTGACATTTGATGAAAATATAATGGTATGTGAACAATATATAATATTCCTTATTGTCACAAGTAGGCTTACATTAACACAGCAATGAAGTTACTGTGAAAAGCCCCTAGTCGCCAAATTCCGGCACCTGTTCGGGTACACAGAGGGAGAATTCAGAATGTCCAAATTACCTAACAGCACGTCTTTCGGGACTTGTGGGAGGAAACCGGAGCACCCGGAGGAAACCCATGTAGACACAGGGAGAACGTGCAGACTCTGCACAGACAGTGACCCAAGCCGGGAATCGAACCTGGGACCTTGGAGCTGTGAAGAAACAGTGCTACCCACTGTGCTACCGTTCCACCCATGTTGCTATCAATGTAAGAATCAGTCAGAACCTTGTATCAAGAAAGAGATACTATGTGAATTGTGTATTGCCAGTGGTTGCTGGTCTATTTCAATTGCTTCAATGTTAGCTTTGCAAACATGCCCTTAATCCCCCTGCGATTTTCATGCAGCTGATGTATTTTCCCATTAAATGTCCAATAAACTCCCTACTGAAAGTCTCGTACTTTAAAAATATATATTTTTATTCTCCACCTTTTTCACATTTTCATCAAATTTACACCCAACAACTAGTCAACAATAACAAATACCATGGCAATCCCCTGGCCAACAATCCCTTTATCCCAGTGTTTTTCAAACTTTTTTCACCGGGGTCCCATTTTTACCAACCGGCCAACCTTCAGGACCCATGCCGGCCGACCTTCGCGACCCACGCCGGCCGAACTTCGCGACCCATGCCGGCCAACCTTTGCAACCAACGCCGGCCGACCTTTGCAGCCCACGCCGGCAGACCTCTGCTGCCCACGCTGGCCAACCTTCGCGATCCATGCCGGCCTTCCTTCACGACCCACGCCGGCCGACCTTCGCGTCCCACGCCGGCCAATCTTTGCGACCCACGCCAGCCGACCTTCGCGGCCCACGCCTGCTGACCTTCGCGACCCACCATTTTCTCTTACCTTGTTTGCTGCTGACAAAATGGAGGAATCACAATCGCGCCCAAAGTCCGTGATGTCAATGTTCGGGGGGTGTGATCTGCTCTCTGTCTCCCTTCAGGCAGGAAGATTACATCGAATTTTTTTAAACATCTTCTGCGTCTCTGATTGCGCAAATTCGCGGGCAACAGCTGCAGCAGCCGGCTTTTTTTTACATGTTCGGGGGGGGGGGGGGGAGGTCTATTTGATAAAGTTTAACAGGAAAAAAATACAGAAACTGAAAATGTTTTCATCCTCTAGAAATTGGAGGTTCACCACATTTCACCTAAACATTACAATTAAAAATATAAAAAATAAAACACACTTAAAAATCAATTAATTGATAAAGCTTCCAAATACGACCTGCAGGCACTTTGTTTTGGAATGTTTAAAAATCAAGATCAAAAAAGTTGACATCTCTTGTCAAAGTATAGCTGCGGTGAAACCATTGTTGGATCACTCACCATTCTTGGAGTAAGAGCCTTCCACTTCATCAGCATCAAAGTTCAGAAAGCAATCAATCACATCATTCTCCCCGAACTTTTTGCTGCCGGCTTTTAACAATGCTGGCTGCTGCGGCCTTCAAAAAGGCTGCGACCAGATTTTTAAAAATGCGGTCGCACTGCGCATGCATGCCCGCTCATCGGTGTGCATGCGCAAAGTTTTGCACATGCGCACCGATGAGCGGGCACGCATGCGTAGTGCGGCCGTATTTTTTTTATCTGTTCCTGGCCATTTTGAAGTCGCTCGCAGCCGGCATTATTAAAAGCCAGCTGCTGCAGCTGTTGCGCGCGGAATTGCGCAATCGGGAGCGCCGCGACGGATGGCTCCGTGACTTTGACAATGCCTGCTTTATCCCACCCACCCCTAAACAACCCCAACATTTTAAATACAAAACACAAAAGAAAAAGAATCCACCATCAACCCATACATAATCACCAATAACCGATACATTCCAATCACCCCCCACCCCCATGTTCGATGTCATCCAATTCTTGAAAATGCATGATAAACAATGCCCATGAGTTGGCGAATCCTTCCATCCTTCCCCTCAACTCAAACTTCTCTTTTTTGAGTGTTAAAAACTCCAGCAGGTCCCCCTGCCATGCCGAGGCACGGGGGGAGAAGCTGACCTCCACCCCAACAGGACCCGCCTTCGGACGATCAGCAAGGTGAAGGCTAAGACACCTGCCTCCGCACCCGCCTCCAACCCTGGATGATCCGGCACCCTGAATATGGCTTCTAGGGAACCTGGTTCGAGCCTCACGTGCACCACATTCGTGATTACCCTGAAGACCTCCCGCCAATACCTCTCCAGTTTTGGACAGGACTAAAACATATGGAAAGTCTCGTACTTAACAGTCTAAGAAACCTTTTAACACTTGAGTAATACTAATGATTACCAATCAACCGCTCTTGCCCAGAAGTGAAGCACCTCATTCATTCAGATTTTTAAAAGTGTTTTTCTTATTTTTCCTGTCTGACTCCTTTTTTCTCCCTTTTAAACCATTCCGCACCTCAGTCCCCCAAGCTCTTTGTGACTTTCCACACTTGATTTGTCATTGAATGTACCCACACTCATTGACTCACTTTTCAATCCTTCCTCTGTTTATTTCTGTTATAACCTGCCTACTTACCATTGGCTGGGGACTAATGACAATCCCACAATCCTGTGGGAGTATGAGCTTCACCAATGAGGGGGACGGAGAAACCATTAGTAAACTCCCAGTATAAATAAACCTGGCCAGTTTAGGAACCAGCAGGAAGGAGTGTGCAGCAAGGGAAGTTGCTGCTGCTGTTATATATATATGTTATTGTAAATAAATGTTATCACTTTGTATCCTTAAAACTCGTGCTGGATTCTTCGTGGCCCTCACAAAACTGGCGACGAAGGTTAAAGTGAATAGCTGTCTACACTGCTGAAGCCACCTCCCTGGATTTTTGTTGGATACAGGTTGGAAGTTGTTTTCTATTATACCATGCCTCTGTACGGACGTTTGGATGTTTTTGATGCTGCGCTGGAAAGCTGGAACCAGTACACACAATGGATGCGTTACTATTTCCGGGCAAACAATATCACCGAAAACGAGCGCCAGGTGGTCATATTGCTCACCGCCTGCGGCCCGCATAAGTTTGGGGTGATTAGGAGCCTTACGTACCCAGCTGCGCCTGACACCAAAACGTTTGATGAACTTGTGAATATAGTGGGGCAACATTTTAACCCAACCCCGTCCACGATAGTCCAGCGTTACCGGTTTAATACCGCTGAAAGGACCCCATGAGAATCCCTTGCCGATTTTCTATCCAGGCTACGCAGGATTGCGGAGTACATGACTATGGTGAGACCTTGTCAGAAATGTTACGCGACCATTTGGTTTGCGGTATTAACAATGCGGCCACCCAGAGAAAGTTGTTAGCTGAGCCAACATTGACTTTTCAACAGGCCATTCAAATAGTATTGTCCCGAGAGAGCGCAGAACGAAGAGTTAAAGTGGAATGGAAGTGCATGCCTTGGGGCGCAAACCCTTCCGTCCGAAAACGCCCCGCGCACTCCTGCGGTACCTTGGGCGAGGCAACGTCCGGACCGACGCCAGTGGCCGTCGGACATTCCTCCCCGAAGGGAGCCTTCTCTAGAACCAATGGATGAGAAGCCATGTCCGTGTCAGACTTGTAGGCGCCGACCCCGTCGCGGACGGCGGTCCTGGGGGCGCCAGAGGCGGCGTCGTTCCGACCGAAACTGGGACCAGACCAGGGGCCGTAACTGGGACCAGCCCAGGGGCCGTACCTTCCATGTGGATGAACCTGCGGCGACTACTCCCGAGGACGTGGAGACGGAGGACGACTGCCTGCAGTTGCATTGTGTGGCAGCTCCCCGTGTGGCCCCCATTAAGGTGACAGTACGGGTCAATGGCCACCCGCTTGAGATGGAGATGGACACTGGCGCAGCGGTCTCCGTGATCACCCAGAGGACATTCGACCGCATCAAGCAGGGTATACAGGCCCTTACATTAACCGACTCACAGGCCAGGTTGGCCACCTACACTGGGGAACCACTGGACATTGCAGGAACTACAATGACCCCAGTTGTTTATGGACCCCTGTTGTTTATGAATGCCAGGAGGGGCATTTCCCACTTATCGTGGTGCGCGGCCATGGGCCCAGCCTGTTGGGTCGGGACTGGTTGCGCCATTTGCGGTTGCAATGGCAGCACATCCTCCAAACAGTTTCTGAAGGGTTGACTGAGATGCTAGGACGATACCCAGATGTATTCCAGCCTGGTTTGGGGAAAATAAAAGGGGCCGTAGCCCGTATCCAAGTCGAAACAGGAGCCACGCTGCGCTATTTCCGGGCGCGCCCGGTGCCTTACGTCTTGCTCGAGAAGGTAGAAGGGGAGCTCACTCGTTTGGAGAGTTTGGGTATTATCAGGCCCGTCCGTTTTGCTGACTGGGCAGCACCAATTGTATCTGTAATGAAGCCAGATGCCACAGTTCGCTTGTGTGGCGACTATATATTTACAGTGAATACGGCTTCCCGACTCGACCGATATCCAATGCCTCGCATAGTGGATCTCTACGCGAATCTTGCAGGTGGACTCTCGTTCACAAAATTAGATATGAGTCACGTCTACCTGCAGTTGGAGCTGGACCCTGCCTCCCGACCATATGTAACGATTAATACACACCGGGGCCTGTATGAATATACACGTTGCCCTTTGGAGTATCCTCTGCCTGTGCAATTTTTCAACGTGTTATGGAGGGCATTTTGAGAGGTTTACCACGTGTTGCTGTATACTTAGATGACGTTTTGATTACAGGGTCGTCGGAGCAGGAACATTTGGAAAATCTGGAGGCTGTCCTTAGACGCCTTTCGGAGGCTGGAGTCCGTTTACGTCGCACAAAGTGCGTATTTCAGGCAAAGGAAGTAGTCTACCTAGGTTATCGGGTGGACCGCGAAGGTTTGCACCCCATCGCAGAGAAGGTGCGTGCAATTCAACAGGCCCCCGCCCTGACTGACACTTCGCATCTTCGTTCTTTTCTCGGTCTCGTAAACTATTACGGGAAGTTCCTCCCCAATCTGGCAACTACGCTGGCCCCTTTGCACCTTCTGCTAAAGAAAAATCACACCTGGGTTTGGGGTCAGCCGCAAGAAACCGCTTTCCGGCGGGTAAAGCAACAATTGTCGTCGTCTGGGTTACTAACCCACTATGATCCTGGAAAGCCTTTGCTCGTCACGTGATGCATCCCCGTATGGTATTGGGGCCATCCTGTCCCACAAGATGGAGAACGGGGCCGAGCGACCGATAGCTTTCGCCTCCCGCACATTGACTGCAGCGGAGAAAAAGTACGCGCAGATCGAGAAGGAGGGCCTGGCAGTGGTTTTTGCGGTGAAACGCTTCCACCAGTACGCGCATGGCCGCCATTTCACTATCGTGACTGATCGTAAGCCTCTGCTGGGACTTTTCAGAGAGGATAAGCCAATACCGCCCATTGCTTCCGCACGGATTCAGCGCTGGGCTTTGTTGCTTGCTGCAGACGAGTATTCTCTGGAGCACAAACAAGTTACGCAGATAGCAAATGCCGACGCACTGAGCCGATTGCCTTTATCGACTGGCCCCATGTCGACCCCCACGACCGGTGAGGTGGTTGCAACCCTAGATTTTATGGACACCTTGCCTGTCACGGCATCACAGATCCGTGAGTGGACCCAGACGGAGCCAGTCCTGTCAAAGGTTCGGTACATAGTCCTGTATGGTGGGCAGCATAGACAGCTCCCAGGCGAGTTGCGGGCATTTTCCTCCAAGCTGTCAGAATTCAGCGTGGAAGACGGCATCCTCTTGTGGGGGAAGCGTGTGATTGTCCCGGAAAAAGGCCAGGAGCTGATACTAACAGACTTGCACAATGGGCATCCAGGTGTGACCAAAATGAAAATGTTGGCCCAGAGTTATGTCTGGTGGCCAGGCCTCAACACCGACATTGAGAAGGTGGCCCAAAACTGCTCCATTTGCCAGGAGCATCAGAAGCTTCCGCCGGCCGCGCCCCTACATCACTGGGAATGGCCAGGGCGGCCGTGGGCACGCTTGCATGCAGATTTTGCAGGCCCTTTCAAGGATCCATGTTCCTTCTATTAATTGACGCCTAGTCTAAATGGCTAGAGGTGCATAAGATGCAGGGGACAACGTCCTGCGCAACAATTGAAAAGATGCGTTTGTCGTTTAGTACGCATGGCCTCCCCGAGGTGCTGGTCACGGATAACGGCACTCCATTCACGAGTGAGGAGTTTGCGAGGTTCACGAAGATGAATGGCATACGCCATATCCGCACTGCCCCTTACCACCTGGCTTCAAATGGGTTGGCAGAGCGCGCAGTGCAGACATTCAAAAGGGGCCTAAAGAAGCAGTCTTCCAGATCAATGGACACGAGACTGGCTCGCTTTTTGTTTACGTATAGGACCACCCCCCATGCGGTGACTGGGGTAGCTCCCGCAGAACTCCTAATGGGCCGGAGACTTCGCACCCACCTTAGTATGGTTTTCCTGGACATTGGCGCAAAAGTACGCCGCACACAAGAACGGCAGGGACAGGGATTTTCTCGGCATCGGCAGATTCGGCAGTTTGCGCCCGGTGACCCAGTGTTCGTTCGGAATTTTGCTGGTGGTGCCCAGTGGGTTCCTGGTGTAATCTTTCACCGAACGGGCCCTATATCTTACCAGGTGAAAGCCCAGGGTCGTCTCCAGTGCAAACATGTAGACCACGTTCGGTCCAGAAGACTATCCCCTCAAAAGATTCCCCGCCTCCGGAGATCATTTCTACAGCCGCAGAGACCAGAGACAAGGGAAGGTAGGCCTCACAATCTTCCACTGGTGCCTCACTCGAAGCCTGCGCAGGTCGTTACAGAACCGAATGGAGATAGAGACGCTGACATGACGGAGGCAGCAGACTCTGACTCCGAGATGGAGACACAGGATGCATCAGAGGGGGAATCCTCGGGTCCATGGGCCGTGGATGTACAACCGTTGCGCCGTTCATCACGGAAGCGCCGGTCTCCGTCTCGTTACACGCCGCTTGATCCAGCGTCGCGTGCAAATGGTGTCCGGCCTGCGGCAAAACGAGTCCGACGCCCTCCTTCGCCAGGGTCTTCGGTGGATTCCTTGGACTTTGGGGGGGGAGGGATGTTATAACCTGCCTACTTACCATTGGCTGGGGACTAATGACAATCCCACAATCCTGTGGGAGTATGAGCTTCCCCAATGAGGGGGGGTGGAGAAACCATTAGTAAACTCCCAGTATAAATAAAGCTGGCCAGTTTAGGAACCAGCAGGAAGGAGTGTGCAGCAAGGGAAGTTGTTGCTGCTGTGATATATATATGTTATTGTAAATAAATGTTATTACTTTGTATCCTTAAAACTCGTGCTGGATTCTTCGTGTCCCTCACAAAACTTTCTTAATCCTTTAATCTCACAGGTGAAGGAATGCACTGTTTCTACAGCTGTTTATCAGATCCCAAATGCCTGTCTGTCCTCTCTGAATCCTTACCAGCTCACACTTCGAGCAATTTCGTGGCCAAAAATGTTTAAACTCTAAATGCACGTGAACAGGTCTAACTAAGAGGCATGTTTCCCGAAGCCCCCTGTCAGCAAAATCTGGGTCAGATCAATGGCAGATAAAATTTAACACAGATAAGTGTCAAATACTCCTCTAGAAAGAAAATAGGGGCACATAGTATCACATGTCATTACTGATATAATGGCCAATTTGATCTCACTGTTTATAATACTTTCTAAACTATCAGCTATTTTATAACTTAACATGATGAAAGCAGAAAATACAATCCCGATGTCTTTAATGTTACATTCAACATGTATTCAATAAAATCTGTCATTCTAATAATAATATTAATAATAATAATTGCTTATTGTCACAAGTAGGCTTCAATGAAGTGACTGTGAAAGGCCCTTAGTCGCCACATTCCGGCGCCTGTTCGGGGAGGCTGGTACGGGAATTGAACCCGCGCTGCTGGCCTTGCTCTGCATTACAAGTCAGCTGTTTAGCCCACTGTGCTAAACCAGCCCCTCTGAATTTAAAAAAAATATTTTCATTGTAAAAAAATAACAACAATACAGGAAACCCCACCACAATATACAACTACAAATTACACCCACCCAGTCCATCCCCACCCGTCCCCGCCATAAATAAAGCAAAACTTTAACAAAAAAAAACCCTAACAGCTAACGGTAACTAGTACCCTAAAAAAGGAGATAAAAGGCTGCCACCTCAAGTCGAACCATTCCACCGTACCCCTCATGGTATACTTGATTTTCTCAAGGTACAAAAATTTCATCAGGTCCCCCAGACTTACCGAGGCCTTAGTTGCACAGGGGACATTGAAGCATTGCGCAGGTCAAGGAGTCACAGCCTGAGCGAGAGAGATACAGACCGAGTGAGAATTTGGTAATTTGGTGCAGTGAGGTAATTCGGTGAAGAGTGGGAAAAGGTGCTTTTTCCCTACTGTTTTGTTCTCTCTCTTTCTTCGGAGGAGGAGGAGGAGCAGTCTCTGTGAGTATAAAAACCTAACGGTAACTTCCTGTTTTCCAGGTTTTTTTTCCAAAAGTGACGTCAGAGGGAAGCTGTGATCTGAGTGGTTGATAGCAAATCTGCCCCAAATTTAAAAAAAAACCACAGCTAAACTCATAAACTTAAATTAAACTAATTAATTAATTAGTGATGGCTGGTCAGGTGATGTGCTTGAGCTGCTTGATGTGGGAGCTGGCAGATCCCATTGCGAGCTGCAGCGACCACATCTGCAGTAAGTGTTGGCTGCTCGAAGAGCTCCGGCTCAGAGTTGATGAGCTGGAGTCTGAGCTTCAAATACTGAGGCACATCCGGGAGGGGGAGACTTACCTGGACACTGTTTCAGGAGGCAGTCACACCTGTCAGAGTAAGTAGTTTAAATCCTGCCAGTGGCCAGGGACAGCAGGGTGTGACTGCAAGTCAGGCAGGTAAAGGGAACCAGCAGTCAGGAACTCAGGAGCCTCAGCCCTTGACTCTGTCCAACAGGTATGAGGCACTTGCTCCCTGTGTGGATGGCGAACAGGGCTGCAGGAAGGATGAGTCAGCTGACCAAGGCACCATGGTTCAGCAGGCCATTCAAGGGGAGGGAGTAAATAGGCAAGTTGTAGTTGTAGGGGATTCTATTATCAGGGGGATAGATAGTATCCTTTGTGAGCAGGATAAAGAGTCCCGCATGGTATGTTGCCTGCCCGGTGCTAGGGTGCGGGACATCTCTGACCGGCTTGAAAGGATACTGGAGAGGGAGGGGGAGGATCCAGTTGTTGTGGTCCATGTCGGTACCAACAACATAGGCAAGTCTAGGAAAGAGGACCTGTTTAGAGATTATAAAGAGCTAGGATTCAAATTAAAAAAACAGGTCCTCAAGGGTCATAATCTCCGGATTACTGCCCGAGCCACGTGCAAATTGGCATAGGGAGGCAAGAATCAGGGAAGTTAACACGTGGCTGAAAGAGTAGTGTGGGAAAGAGGGGTTCCTTTTCATGGGACACTGGCATCAGTTTTGGGACAGGGGGGATCTATACCGTTGGGATGGTCTCCACCTGAACCGAGCTGGGACCAGTGTTCTGGCGAAAAGAGTAAATAGGGTGGTCAATAGGACTTTAAACTAAAGATTGGGGGGGCAGGGAAAGTCAGGGAACCAAGAGGTGAAGTAATCAGTGGGAAGCGTAGCTGCTTAGGTATACAAAAAAGCACGAAAAGACAAAACTCAGGAGAGGTTACGATAGTCCCCATCCCACAAAGTATGACACAGTGTATGGAAAGGCTCAGTAAACCAAGGTCCACCACACTAAGAAAACAAAAAGGGACGGTCAATAGAGAATTAAAGGTGCTATATTTAAATGCGCGCAGTGTACGGAACAAGGTAGATGAGCTTGTGGCCCAGATTGTGACTGGCAGGTATGATGTGGTAGGCATCACAGAGACATGGTTGCAGGGGGTTCAGGACTGGCATTTAAACATCCAGGGATTCACAACCTATCGAAAAGACAGGGAGGTGGGCAGAGGGGGCGGGGTTGCCTTGTTAATTAGGAATGAAATTAAATCAATAGCACTAAATGACATAGGGTCAGATAATGTGGAGTCTGTGTGGGTAGAGTTGAGGAACCACAAAGGCAAAAAAACCATAATGGGAGTTATGTACAGGCCCCCTAACAGTGGCCAGGACCGGGGGCACAAAATGCACCACGAAATAGAAAGTGCATGTCAGAAAGGCAAGGTCACAGTGATCATGGGGGACTTCAATATGCAGGTGGACTGGGTAAATAATGCTGCCAGTGGACCCAAGGAAAGGGAATTAATTGAATGTTTACAGGAGGGCTTTTTGGAACAGCTTGTGATGGAGCCCACGAGGGAACAGGCCATTCTGGACTTAGTGTTATGTAATGAGCCAGACTTGATTAAAGATCTTAAAGTAATGGAGCACTTAGGAGGCAGTGATCATAATATGGTAGAATTCAATCTCCAATTTGAAAGAAAGAAGGTAGAATCAGATGTAAAGGTGTTACAGTTAAATAAAGGTAACTACAGGGGCATGAGGGAGGAACTGACGAAAATCGACTGGGAGCAGAGCCTAGTGGGAAAGACAGTAGAACAGCAATGGCAGGAGTTTCTGGGAGTAATTGAGGACACAGTACAGAGGTTCATCCCAAAGAAAAGAAAGGTTATCAGAGGGGGGATTAGGCAGCCATGGCTGACAAAGGAAGTTAGGGAATGCATCAAAGCAAAAGAGAAAGCCTATAATGTGGCAAAGAGTAGTGGGAAGTCAGAAGATTGGGAAGGCTACAAAAACAAACAGAGGATAACAAAGAGAGAAATAAGGAAAGAGAGGATCAAATATGAAGGTAGGCTAGCCAGTAACATTAGGAATGATAGTAAAAGTTTCTTTAAATACATTAAAAACAAACGGGAGGCAAAAGTTGACATTGGGCCGCTCCAAAATGACGCTGGTAATTTTGTGATGGGAGACAAGGAAATAGCTGAGGAACTAAATAAGTACTTTGCGTCAGTCTTCACAGTAGAAGACATGAGTAATATCCCAACAATTCCAGAGAGTCAGGGGGCAGAGTTGAATATGGTAGCCATCACAAAGGAGAAAGTGCTAGAGAAACTAAGAGGTCTAAAAATTGATAAATCTCCGGGCCCAGATGGACTACATCCTAGAGTTCTAAAGGAGCTAGCTGAAGAAATAGTGGAGGTGTTAGTTATGATGTTTCAAAAGTCACTGGAGTCAGGGAAAGTCCCAGAGGATTGGAAAATCACTGTTGTAACCCCCCTGTTCAAGAAGGGAACAAGGAAAAAGATGGACAATTATAGGCCAATTAGCCTAACCTCAGTTGTTGGCAAGATTCTAGAATCCATTGTTAAGGATGAGATTTCTAAATTCTTGGAAGTGCAGGGTCAGATTAGGACATGTCAGCATGGATTTAGTAAGGGGAGGTCGTGCCTGACAAACCTGTTAGAGTTCTTTGAAGAGATAACAAATAGGTTAGACCAAGGAGAGCCAATGGATGTTATCTATCTTGACTTCCAAAAGGCCTTTGATAAGGTGCCTCACGGGAGACTGCTGAGTAAAATAAGGGCCCATGGTATTCGAGGCAAGGTACTAACATGGATTGACGATTGGCTGTCAGGCAGAAGGCAGAGAGTTGGGATAAAAGGTTCTTTTTCGGAATGGCAACCGGTGACGAGTGGTGTCCCGCAGGGTTCAGTGTTGGGGCCA
Organism: Scyliorhinus torazame; assembly: GCF_047496885.1. NCBI lineage: Eukaryota > Metazoa > Chordata > Chondrichthyes > Carcharhiniformes > Scyliorhinidae > Scyliorhinus > Scyliorhinus torazame. The sequence goes on along the minus strand of NC_092721.1, from coordinate 170,044,937 downwards.
CAGCTGTTCTCTTTATATATTAACGATCTAGATGACAGGACTGGGGGCATTCTGGCTAAGTTTGCCGATGATACAAAGATAGGTGGAGGGGCAGGTAGTATGGAGGAGGTGGGGAGGCTGCAGAAAGATTTAGACAGTTTAGGAGAGTGGTCCAAGAAATAGCTGATGAAATTCAACGTGGGCAAGTGCGAGGTCTTGCACTTTGGAAAAAAGAATAAAGGCATGGACTATTTTCTAAACGGTGACAAAATTCATAATGCTGAAGTGCAAAGGGACTTGGGAGTCCTAGTCCAGGATTCTCTGAAGGTAAACTTGCAGGTTGAGTCCGTAATTAAGAAAGCAAATGCAATGTTGTCATTCATCTCAAGAGGCTTGGAATATAAAAGCAGGGATGTACTTCTGAAGCTTTATAAAGCATTAGTTAGGCCCCATTTAGAATACTGTGAGCAATTTTGGGCCCCACACCTCAGGAAGGACATACTGGCACTGGAGCGGGTCCAGCGGAGATTCACACGGATGATCCCAGGAATGGTAGGCCTAACATACGATGACGTCTGAGGATCCTGGGATTATATTCATTGGAGTTTAGGAGGTTGAGGGGAGATCTAATAGAAACTTACAAGATAATGAATGGCTTAGATAGGGTGGATGTAGGGAAGTTGTTTCCATTAGCAGGGGAGACTAGGACCCGGGGGCACAGCCTTAGAATAAAAGGGAGTCACTTTAGAACAGAGATGAGGAGAAATTTCTTCAGCCAGAGAGTGGTGGGTCTGTGGAATTCATTGCCACAGAGGGCGGTGGAGGCCAGGACGTTGAGTGTCTTTAAGACAGAAGTTGATAAATTCTTGATTTCTCGAGGAATTAAGGGCTATGGAGAGAGAGCGGGTGAATGGAGTTGAAATCAGCCATGATTGAATGGTGGAGTGGACTCGATGGGCCGAATGGCCTTACTTCCGCTCCTATGTCTTATGGTCTTATGGGACCTCCCACAAAGCAGAACACGTCTCTGGGTTATTTGCGAGGCAAAGGTTAGAACATCTGCCTTTGTCCCTGTTTGCAGCACCGGCGAGTCCGACACTCCAAAAATAGCCACCAATGGGCACGGCTCCAGCTGAACACCCAAAATCGCTGACCTTGTGTCAAAAAAGGAAACCATGAAACTAACCAGCTTGGGGCAAGATCAAATCATATGCGTGTGATTCGCCAACTCCCGAGAGCACTGCTCACACCTACCCCCCACCCCCGGGAAGAACCCACTCATATACGCCCTGGTCAGGTGCACCCTGTGCACCACCTTGAAGTGGATCAGGCTTAACCTAGTACAAGAGCAGGTGGAGTTGACCCTGTGAAGAGCTTACTCCACAGCCCCCCCCCCCGACAAAAACCAAACCCAGCTCACCCTCCAATTTCCCCATTATTTCTTCCAGCGATGCCTGCTCCGTCGACAACATTTGCCCATAAATATCCAAAATCTTACCCTCCCCTAACCCTCCCCTAACTCGGCCAAGGATGGATTCTGTCCAAAAGCGAGGGCAATAGTACCGGGGAAATGAAAGAAGCTCTTTACATAAAATGTTGCGAACTCGAAAGTATCTGTGGCCGAACGGCCACCTAATATGGCATCCTGCATAGGACGCTGGGAGAATTGGCCAAGTTTAAGGACAAGCAGGCTACAGTTTAAATAAACATTGATGAGCAAGCTGCAGCCTAGAGATTACAATACACAGGAAAAGTGCCAACCCCATGCCATCCCAGGAACAACAGAACTATTCTGTCAATTACACTTGTTTACCAGACACAGCAGCACCTAAACTCCTTATTTGGAAGGGCTATCTGCCCCCAACACTTGCAGGATGGCCACCGAGTGCCCACCCCGAAATCGGTGTGGGGGATCAAACCATGATCAATTGATTGGCAATGACCCAGAGACCGCACAAAAGGGGCACGAAATCCAAGCAGGTTAAACGATGCTGCACCACCCTACAATCTCACTCTGCAGCAGTAATGGAACAGCGGTGACCTTCACCGGCCAACACGAGGAGGACCATCATGCTACCAACCAGGAAGACCAGAGCCAGGAACAGACCAGACTAAGGACCGAACATCGAGGACTACAGGATTCAGCACACAGATAAAGGCCAATATCTGTCTAGTACTTGCTAGTCACTCTGAAGTTAAGTCAAGGTCTCATATGAACTTGTAGTACTCTGTAGTGTAACTTATGGTGATTGTGTGATTGTGTAACTATAACATTGTATGAATGCGAATAAATACTGTTTGAATTAAACAAGTGGACCTGCAGTCATTTGTCCACCATCGGGGTTAAGACACACTGGTAACAACATACCTGAATACATTCCCTCTCGGGAGCTGGAATTGATCTAAAAACTCGTCTAAGCCGGTGAACCTACCTTCAAGAAACATGTCCATATACCTCTCCAACCTCTCCCTCTCCCATGTCCTGAATGAAGAATCCAAGCAAGAGGGCACAAAACTATGGTTCCAGCAAATCGGAGCCAACAGTGACATGGAACCCAGTTTATGCTGCCTAAACTGATTCCAAATCCTCAAAGTGGCCATCACCACTGGGCTCAAAGTGAAAAGATAGTGGGGTAGTAACCAGAGCCCTCAGACTCAGCCCGATGCATGAACCCTCCTCCATCTGCCCCCATACAGAATCCAAACCCTGAACCATCCCCATACCTTATCAATATTCGCCGCCCAATAATAACATACCAGATTAAGGTAGTTCCCCCAATAGTAACAAAACAGATTAGGGTAGTCCCCCCACACCCGACTTCCTATTCCTTTGCAGAACCCTCCTACGATCCCGAGGGATCTTACCAACCCAAACAAACGTAGATATCAATTTATCGACCCTGCAAAAGAAAGATTTGGGAAGAAAGACTGGGAGACACTGGAACAAAAACAAAAACCTCGGGAGAGTATTCATCTTCATCATCTGGACCCTTCCCGCTAAGGTCAGAGGGAGCGTGACCCACTTTTTTTAATGTTTAAAAATCAAGACCAAAAAAGTTGACATCTCTTGTCAAAGTATAGCTGCGGTGAAACCATTGTTGGATCACTCACCATTCTTGGAGTAAGAGCCTTCCACTTCATCAGCATCAAAGTTCAGAAAGCAATCAATCACATCATTCTCCCCGAACTTTTTGCTGCCGGCTTTTAACAATGCCGGCTGCTGCGGCCTTCAAAAAGGCTGCGACCAGATTTTTAAAAATGCGGCCGCACTGCGCATGCATGCCCGCTCATCGGTGTGCATGCGCAAAGTTTTGCACATGCGCACCGATGAGCGGGCACGCATGCGCAGTGCGGCCGTATTTTTTTTATCTGTTCCTGGCCATTTTGAAGTCGCTCGCAGCCGGCATTATTAAAAGCCAGCTGCTGCAGCTGTTGCGCGCGGAATTGCGCAATCGGGAGCGCCGCGACGGATGGCTCCGTGACTTTGACAATGCCTGCTTTATCCCACCCACCCCTAAACACCCTGACATTTTAAATACAAAACACAAAAGAAAAAGAATCCACCATCAACCCATACATAATCACCATTAACCGATACATTCCAATCACCCCCCACCCCCATGTTCGATGTCATCCAATTCTTGAAAATGCATGATAAACAATGCCCATGAGTTGGAGAATCCTTCCATCCTTCCCCTCAACTCAAACTTCTCTTTTTTGAGTGTTAAAAACTCCAGCAGGTCCCCCTGCCATGCCGAGGCACGGGGGGAGAAGCTGACCTCCACCCCAACAGGACCCGCCTTCGGACGATCAGCAAGGTGAAGGCTAAGACACCTGCCTCCGCACCCGCCTCCAACCCCGGCTGATCCGGCACCCTGAATATGGCTTCTAGGGAACCTGGTTCGAGCATCACATTTGTGATTACCCTGAAGACCTCCCTCCAATACCTCTCCAGTTTTGGACATGACTAAAACATATGGAAAGTCTCGTACTTAACAGTCTAAGAAACCTTTTAACACTTGAGTAATACTAATGATTACCAATCAACCGCTCTTGCCCAGAAGTGAAGCACCTCATTCATTCAGATTTTTAAAAGTGTTTTTCTTATTTTTCCTGTCTGACTCCTTTTTTCTCCCGTTTAAACCATTCCGCACCTCAGTCCCCCAAGCTCTTTGTGACTTTCCACACTTGATTTGTCATTGAATGTACCCACACTCATTGACTCTCTTTTCAATCCTTCCTCTGTTTATTTCTTAATCCTTTAATCTCACAGTGAAGGAATGCACTGTTTCTACAGCTGTTTATCAGATCCCAAATGCCTGTCTGTCCTCTCTGAATCCTTATCAGCTCACGCTTCGAGCAATTTTGTGGCCAAAAATGTTTAAACTCTAAATGCACATGAACAGGTCTAACTAAGAGGCATGTTTCCCGAAGCCCCCTGTCAGCAAAATCTGGGTCAGATCAATGGCAGATAAAATTTAACACAGATAAGTGTCAAATACTCCTCTAGAAAGAAAATAGGGGCACATAGTATCACATGTCATTACTGATATAATGGCCAATTTGATCTCACTGTTTATAATACTTTCTAAACTATCAGCTATTTTATAACTTAACATGATGAAAGCAGAAAATACAATCCTGCTGTCTTTAATGTTACATTCAACATGTATTCAATAAAATCTATCATTCTAATAATAATATTAATAATAATAATTGCTTATTGTCACAAGTAGGCTTCAATGAAGTGACTGTGAAAGGCCCTTAGTCGCCACATTCCGGCGCCTGTTCGGGGAGGCTGGTACGGGAATTGAACCCGCGCTGCTGGCCTTGCTCTGCATTACAAGTCAGCTGTTTAGCCCACTGTGCTAAACCAGCCCCTCTGAATTTAAAAAAAATATTTTCATTGTAACAAAATAACAATTCTGTTATAACCTGCCTACTTACCATTGGCTGGGGACTAATGACAATCCCACAATCCTGTGGGAGTATGAGCTCCCCCAATGAGGGGGGCGGAGAAACCATTAGTAAACTCCTAGTATAAATAAAGCTGGCCAGTTTAGGAAGGAGTGTGCAGCAAGGGAAGTTGCTGCTGCTATTATATAATATATGTTATTGTAAATAAATGTTATTACTTTGTATCCTTAAAACTCGTGCTGGATTCTTCGTGGCCCTCACAAAACTGGCGACGAAGGTTAAAGTGAATAGCTGTCTATACTGCTGAAGCCACCTCCCTGGACTTTTGTTGGATACAGGTTGGAAGTTGTTTTCTATTATACCATGCCTCTGTACGGACGTTTGGATGTTTTTGATGCTGCGCTGGAAAGCTGGAACCAGTACACACAACGGATGCGTTACTATTTCCGGGCAAACAATATCACCAAAACGAGCACCAGGTGGTCATATTGCTCACCGCCTGCGGCCCGCATACGTTTGGGGTGATTAGGAGCCTTACGTACCCAGCTGCGCCGGACACCAAAACGTTTGATGAACTTGTGAATATAGTGGGGCAACATTTTAACCCAACCCCGCCCACGATAGTCCAGCGTTACCGGTATAATACCGCTGAGAGGACCCCTGGAGAATCCCTTGCCGATTTTCTATCCAGGCTATGCAGGATTGCGGAGTACTGTGACTATGGTGAGACCTTGTCAGAAATGTTACGCGACCGTTTGGTTTGCGGTATTAACAATGCGGCCACCCAGAGAAAGTTGTTAGCTGAGCCAACATTGACTTTTCAACAGGCCATTCAAATAGTATTGTCCCGAGAGAGCGCAGAACGAGGAGGCAGGAGCTACAGGGAATGGAAGTGCATGCCTTGGGGCGCAACCTCTTCCGTCCGAAAACATCCCCCCGCACTCCTGCGGTACCTTGGGCGAGGCAACGTCCGGACCGACGCCAGTGGCCGTCGGACATTCCTCCCCGAAGGGAGCCTTCTCCAGAACCAATGGATGAGGAGCCATGTCCGTGTCAGGCTTGTAGGAGCCGACCCCGTCGCGGACGGCGGTCCTGGGGGCGCCAGAGGCGCCGTCGTTCCGACTGAAACTGGGACCAGCCCAGGGGCCGTAACTGGGACCAGCCCAGGGGCCGTACCTTCCATGTGGATGAACCTGCGGCGACTACTCCCGAGGACGTGGAGACGGAGGACGACTGCCTGCAGTTGCATTGTGTGGCAGCTCCCCGTGTGGCCCCCATTAAGGTGACAGTACGGGTCAATGGCCACCCGCTTGAGATGGTGTTGGACACTGGCGCAGCGGTCTCAGTGATCGCCCAGAGGACATTCGACCGCATCAAGCAGGGTATACAGACCCTTACATTAACCGACTCACAGGCCAGGTTGGCCACCTACACGGGGGAACCACTGGACTTTGCAGGAACTACAATGACCCCTGTTGTTTATGGACGCCAGGAGGGGCATTTCCCACTTATCGTGGTGCGCGGCCATGGGCCCAGCCTGTTGGGTCGGGACTGGTTGCGCCATTTGCGGTTGCAATGGCAGTACATCCTCCAAACAGTTTCTGAAGGGTTGACTGAGGTGCTAGGATGATACCCAGATGTATTCCAGCCTGGTTTAGGGAAAATAAAAGGGGCCGTAGCCCGTATCCAAGTTGAACCAGGAGCCACGCCGCGCTATTTCCAGGCGCGCCTGGTGCCTTACGCCTTGCTCGAGAAGGTAGAAGGGGAGCTCACTCGTTTGGAGAGTTTGGGTATTAGCAGGCCCATCTGTTTTGCTGACTGGGCAGCACCAATTGTACCTGTCATGAAGCCAGATGCCATAGTTCGCTTGTGTGGCGACTATAAACTTACAGTGAATATGGCTTCCCGACACGACCGATATCCAATGCCTCGCATAGAGGATCTCTACGCGAATCTTGCAGGTGGACTCTCGTTCACAAAATTAGATATGAGTCACGTCTACCTGCAGTTGGAGCTGGACCCTGCCTCCCGACCATATGTAACGATTAATACACACCGGGGCCTGTATGAATATACACGTTGCCCTTTGGAGTATCCTCTGCCTGTGCAATTTTTCAACGTGTTATGGAGGGCATTTTGAGAGGTTTACCACGTGTTGCTGTATACGTAGATGACGTTTTGATTACAGGGTCGTCGGAGCAGGAACATTTGGAAAATCTGGAGGCTGTCCTTAGACGCCTTTCGGAGGCTGGAGTCCGTTTACGTCGCACAAAGTGCATATTTCAGGCAAAGGAAGTAGTCTACCTAGGTTATCGGATGGACCGCGAAGGTTTGCACCCCGTCGCAGAGAAGGTGCGTGCAATTCAACAGGCCCCCGCCCCGACTGACACTTCGCATCTTCATTCTTTTCTCGGTCTCGTAAACTATTACGGGAAGTTCCTCCACAATCTGGCAACTACGCTGGCCCCTTTGCACCTTCTGCTAAAGAAAAATCACACCTGGGTTTGGGGTCAGCCGCAAGAAACCGCTTTCCGGCGGGTAAAGCAACAATTATCGTCGTCTGTGTTACTAACTCACTATGATCCTGGAAAGCCTTTGGTATTAAGGGATATGGAACCACCAAGCAAGGTAAATTGATTTAGGTTACAGACCAGCATTATCCCATTGAGGGTGGTGCTGAATGGTCTGTTCCAGTTCCTGTTCCTACTGTCACTCTCTATGTAAAAACTCTCATTTGGTTTATCACTTGGGAGCTAATCTTAAATTTGTACTTTCTAATTTCCAACTAAATGAATACTTTTCCCTAATACTCTTATCAAAAATCTTAGTATTTTTGAACAACTCTTGTCAGATCTCTCTTGATGTTGATTTGCTAATGAAAATTGCCTCAAGTTATCTCTGAACCATAAAACATTGCAAACCAGCATTTATAGTTTTCACAATGAATACATGAATGTGTTTCAAGTCAGTGAGGAGAATGTATGATTTTTTTATTAGTAGGAAAAATAATAAATCCCAATGTACCAATCAACTATGAGTCTAGGCATTAATACATGAAATGTCTTTTTACTATCTGCTTGAGGAGCTTGTTCCATCTTCCAGCTATACTAATGAGATGTAATAGGCTAACACCATGACTCACCACATAATCCCAACATGAATTCTCACTGGATTATAAATTTACAGTCAGGAATGTTGACATCTAAAGACATATGCCAATACTTTCAAAGTGAGGAGAACATTAGCAGCATTATTAATAGAAGGTGGTAATTCCAAATAGAAATCTGCAGCAAGTACAATAATGGGAAATAAATTAAAAAAGACTACTTGAATACAGATTAGAAAGAGTTGTTTGTTCAATGAACAGTTACACTGTGTTCAGTAGCATTTGCAACTCCTCAGACACTGAAGCAGTCCATGTTTACATGCAGCAAGACTTGGATAACATTCATGTTTGGGCTGATAAGTGGCAATAACATTCACAACACACAAGTGCCAGGTCATTATTCTTTAACAACAATCTAACCATCTCCCTTTGGCATTCAATGGCATTGCCATCGCCGAAAATCACACCACCATCATCCTGGGGGTTATCAATGAGCAGAAACGTAACCTGACTAGCCATTTAAATAATATGGTTGGAAGAGCAGGTTAGAGATTGGGAATTCTGCAGCGAGTAACTCACCTCCTGACTACGCAAAGCCGACCACCTCCGGGGGTGGGATGCCTAGATCGGTGCAGCTCCAACAACACTTACAAAAATTTACACCAACCAAGCCAATAAAGCAGCCCGCTTGATCAGCACCCCGTCCAACACCTAAAACATTCACTTCTTTCACCACTGTCCCACAGTGGCAGCAGTGTGTATCATCTACAAAATTGCGTACAGCAACTGGACAAAGGCTCAACAGTACCTTCCAAACTTGTAACCTCTACTACCCAGAAGGAACAAGGACAGCAGGCCCCTGAGAGCAACACCAACTTGCAAGTTCCCCTCCAAGCCACACACCATCCTGACTTAGAACTATATTGCCATCCTTCACTGGGGCTGGGTCAAAATCTTGAAACTCCCTCCTTGGCACCACTGTAACAACTCAAGAAGGTGGCTCAAGGGCAATTAATGGATGTTGGTATAGGCGGTAATGCTCAAATCCCACGATTTACAAATAAAATGTAGCTGGGGGATAAGAACATAACATAAGAACATAAGAACTAGGAGCAGGAGTAGGCCATCTGGCCCCTCGAGCCTGCTCCACCATTCAATGAGATCATGGCTGATCCTTTGTGGACTCAGCTCCACTTTTCGGCCCGAACACCATAACCCTTAATCCCTTTATTCTTCAAAAAACTATCTATCTTTATCTTAAAAACATTTAATGAAGGAGCCTCTACTGCTTCACTGGGCAAGGAATTCCATAGATTCACAACCCTTTGGGTGAAGAAGTTCCTCTTAAACTCAGTCCTAAATCTACTTACCCTTATTTTGAGGCGATGCCCCCTAGTTCTGCTTTCACCCGCCAGTGGAAACAACCTGCCCGCATCTATCCTATCTATTCCCTTCATAATCTTATATGTTTCTATAAGATCCCCCCTCATCCTTCTAAATTCCAACGAGTACAGTCCCAGTCTACTCAACCTCTCCTCGTAATCCAACCCCTTCAGCTCTGGGGTTAACCTAGTGAATCTCCTCTGCACACCCTCCAATGCCAGTATGTCCTTTCTCAAGTAAGGAGACCAAAACTGAACACAATACTCCAGGTGTGGCCTCACTAACACATTATACAATTGCAGCAGAACCTCCCTAGTCTTAAACTCCATCCCTCTAGCAATGAAGGACAAAATTCCATTTGCCTTCTTAATCACCTGTTGCACCTGAAAACCAACTTTTTGCGACCCATGCAGTAGCACACCCAGGTCTCTCTGCACAGCAGCATGTTTTAATATTTTATCATTTAAATAATAATCCCTTTTGCTGTTATTCCTACCAAAATGGATAACCTCACATTTGTCAACATTGTATTCCATTTGCCAGACCCTAGCCCATTCACTTAGCCTATCCAAATCCCTCTGTAGACTTCCAGTATCCTCTGCACTTTTTGCTTTACCACTTATCTTAGTGTCGTCTGCAAACTTGGACACATTGCCCTTGGTCCCCAACTCCAAATCATCTATGTAAATTGTGAACAGTTGTGGGCCCAACACTGATCCCTGAGGGACACCACTAGCTACTGATTGCCAACCAGAGAAACACCCATTAATCCCCACTCTTTGCTTTCTATTAATTAGCCAATCCTCTATCCATGCTACTACTTTCCCCTTAATGCCATGCATCTTTATCTCATGCAACAACCTTTTGTGTGGCACCTTGTCAAAGGCTTTCTGGAAATCCAGATATACCACATCCATTGGCTCCCCGTTATCTACCGCACTGTTAATGACCTCAAAAAATTCCACTAAATTAGTTAGGCATGACCTGCCCTTTATGAACCCATGCTGCGTCTGTCCAATGGGACAATTTCCATCCAGATGCCGCGCTATTTCTTCCTTGATGATAGATTCCAGCATCTTCCCTACTACCGAAGTTAAGCTCACTGGCCTATAATTACCCGCTTTCTGCCTACCTCCTTTTTTAAACAATGATGTCACGTTTGCTAATTTCCAATCCGCCGGGACCACCCCAGAGTCTAGTGAATTTTGGTAAATTATCACTCGTGCATTTGCAATTTCCCTAGCCACTTTTAGCACTCTGGGGTGCATTCCATCAGGTCCAGGAGACTTGTCTACCTTTAGCCCCATTAGCTTGCCCATCACTACCTCCTTGGTGATAACAATCCTCTCAAGGTCCTCACCTGTCATAGCCTCATTTCCATCAGTCACTGGCATGTTATTTGTGTCTTCCACTGTGAAGATCGACCCAAAAAACCTGTTCAGTTCCTCAGCCATTTCCTCATCTCCCATTACTAAATATCCCTTCTCATCCTCTAAAGGACCAATATTTACCTTAGCCACTCTTTTTTGTTTTATGTATTTGTAGAAACTTTTACTATCTGTTTTTATATTCTGAGCAAGTTTACTCTCATAATCTATCTTACTCTTCTTTATAGCTTTTTTAGTAGCTTTCTGTTGCCCCCTAAAGATTTCCCAGTCCTCTAGTCTCCCACTGATCTTTGCTACTTTGTATGTTTTTTCCTTCAATTTGATACTCTCCCTTATTTCCTTAGATATCCACGGTCGATTTTCCCTCTTTTTACCGCCCTTCCTTTTTGTTGGTATAAACCTTTGCTGAGCACTGTGAAAAATCACTTGGAAGGTTCTCCACTGCTTCTCAACTGTTTCACCATAAAGTCTTTGCTCCCAGTCTACCTTAGCTAGTTCTTCTCTCATCCCATTGTAATCTCCTTTGTTTAAGCACAAAACACTAGTGCTTGATTTTACCTTCTCACCCTCCATCTGTATTTTAAATTCCACCATATTGTGATCGCTCCTTCCGAGAGGATCCCTAACTATGAGATCCTGAATCAATCCTGTCTCATTACACAGGACCAGATCTAGGACCGCGTGTTCCCTCGTAGGTTCCATTACATACTGTTCTAGGAAACTATCGCGGATACATTCTATAAACTCCTCCTCAAGGCTGCCTTGACCGACCTGGTTAAACCAATCAACATGTAGATTAAAATCCCCCATGATAACTGCTGTACCATTTCTACATGCATCTGTTATTTCTTTGTTTATTGCCTGCCCCACCATAATGTTACTATTTGGTGGCCTATAGATTACTCCTATCAGTGACTTTTTCGCTTTACTATTCCTGATTTCCACCCAAATGGATTCAACCTTATCCTCCATAGCATCGATGTCATCCCTTACTGTTGCCCGGATGTCATCCTTAAATAACAGAGCTACACCACCTCCCTTACCATCCACTCTGTCCTTCCGAAAGGTTTGATACCCTCGGATATTTAACTCCCAGTCGTGACCATCCTTTAACCATGTTTCAGTAATGGCCACTAAATCATAGTCATTCACGATGATTTGCGCCATCAACCCATTTACCTTATTCCGAATACTACGAGCATTCAGGTAAAGTACACTTATGTTGGCTTTTTTACCTCTGTTCTGAATCTTAACACCTCGATCAGTAACCTCTCCTAAGTTATATTTCCTCTTAACCTTTCTCCTAATTTTCCTTGTCGTTGAACCCATATCTTCCTGTAACAACCTGCCGCGTCGCTTACCATTAATGTTTTCACTTCCCGTTTTATTCCTTTTAGTATTCCTGGTCCTATTCACTGAGCTCCACTCAGTCACTGTACCTTGTACTGTCGCCCTTTTTGATTTTTGACTATGGCTTCGCTGCCTTACACTTTCCCCCTTACTGCCTTTTATTTCTGTCCCTGTTTTACTACCTTCCAACTTCCTGCATCGATTCCCACCCCCCTGCCACATTAGTTTAAACTCTCCCCAACAGCTCTGGCAAACCCCCCCCCCATGGACATAAGGGAGAGACTGAAGGCTGAAAAAAAAATCTATCCAACTCAGGGCATCTGTCACACCTGAGGTGTCTTTAGATTTCTTATTAAACATCATTGTTGCCAACTGTAATCCTTGAAAGAGAATTCCAAAAATAGGGATAATCTGAAGATTTACCTCCCAGCTCTCGATCCTTTCTCAATATTAGCTATAGGTAGTTGTTCTAAATATACGTGAGCAGACTTCCTGCACCCGCACCACCAAATAGCGGGGCTTCAGAGGAAAGGTTCAGGAATTAATTTCTCTGGCGTGTACATGTAATGGGGTTTTTTGCTAACTCACTCTGGCAATCTCAACCCTTTTTTTTCAACCAACTGCTTTTTTTGGGGGGACAAATGATAACTCGCACTAAACATTCGCACATCCCAGCCTGTTGCCATGGCGACAGGGCAACACAAACCTCTCTGACAGCCGTCCACCTGCAGCCGGGACTTCAGAAGGAGACCCGCAGAAGTTTTCAAAACAGACGTGAAGAAACAAGGGAGGGCTGGATTCTTGTTGCCGCCTTCCTCCTGGTTACAGGGGAAGGGACCCTGGCGCCACCGGGCGGGCTCCCTCGCTACATGGACGGTGGCCGGAGCCCTCCCCCAGCCTGCCTCTTTCCAGGCACAAACACTCCGGGCTTGTCAGGCAGCCCAGCGCGGCTGCTGCACTGCAGCAGGGACTCCAATGTCCAACATGCACCGCAGCCTGAGTCTGACAACCGGAGAAACCGCCCAGACCATTCTTGACTGGCCGAGAGCAGAGACTGTCAGTGTTAAAGAGCGCCACAATCAAAACACTCCTTCCAAGTACGACTGCCACTTCACTGGTCCCTTTTTCAATTCATCACTCACCGAAAGCTAGCTACGCTCCGAAAGCTAGCGATTCCAAACAAACCTGTTGGACTTCAACCTGGTGTTGTAAGACTTTCAATTTATCAGCAGTGCCACTGGCCTATTAATCTGAAGGCTCAGGCGATGAGGGTTCCAATTTTCTTTTTATTTTATTTCATGTACTTAGTTCGGGAGTGAGAGCCGGGACCTTAGAAACAGCATGGGAATTTGAAAAAGCGTGGGAGCTGCGAAGCAGAGGGGACCGTTCAAAAGGTCGCTGCCTGGGTGAGGCAAGTACTGATTAACAACTTACTTACCTTGCAGGTCAGCTGTTTAGTTCGGGAGTGATAGCCGGGACCTTAGAAACAGCGAGGGAATTTGAAAAAGCGCGGGAGCTGCGAAGCAGAGGGGACCGTTTAAAAGGTCGCTGCCTGGGTGAGGCAAGTACTGATTAACAACTTACTTACCTTGCAGGTCAGCTGTTTAGTTCGGGAGTGATAGCCGGGACCTTAGAAACAGCGAGGGAATTTGAAAAAGCGCGGGAGCCGCGAAGCAGAGGGGACCGTTTAAAAGGTCGCTGCCTGGGTGAGGTAAGTACTGATTAACAACTTACTTACCTTGCAGGCCAAGTCGATTTCAGCAGGAGCGGAGCAGGCTAGTCCATTTCAGCGGGGGCAGTGCGGAAGTGATTTCTGGGAGGTAAGTCTCTCCTTTAAATTTTTTTAAAAAATAAATTTTTAGTGTTTAATGTGGGAACAGGAAGTCGACCCGCGGACTTCTGGGAAGACCCTCACCAATAAATTCTGGTGGAGAGGAAACCCGAGACACTACACGTGTAGTGTCTCCTACCCGCCCTCCTCCTCTAACCTAATAATAAGACCCATTGGTGTGAGGTAAGTACCATATTTTATTATTGTTATTAATATTTTTTTTTTAATAAAAAATTTAATTTAGTTGTTAGCCAGATCTTGGTAGAAAGTTAGAGGGATGGCAGGGAAGGGAGTGCAATGTTCCTCCTGCAGGATGTTTGAGGTGAGAGATGCCGTTAGTGTCCCTGCTGATTTTACCTGCAGGAAGTGCTGCCATCTCCAGCTCCTCCAAGACCGAGTTAGGGAACTGGAGCTGGAGTTGGAAGAACTTCGGATCATTCGGGAGGCAGAGGGGGTCATAGATAGCAGCTTCAGGGAATTAGTTACACCAAAGATTGGAGATAGATGGGTAACTGTAAGAGGGACTGGGAAAAAGCAGTCAGTGCAGGGATCCCCTGCGGTCGTTCCCCTGAGAAACAAGTATACCGCTTTGGATACTTGTAGGGGGGGGACTTACCAGGGGTAAGCCATGGGGTACGGGCCTCTGGCACGGAGTCTGTCCCTGTTGCTCAGAAGGGAAGGGGGGAGAGGAGCAGAGCATTAGTAATTGGCGACTCGATAGTCAGGGGCACAGATAGGAGATTTTGTGGGAGCGTGAGAGACTCACGTTTGGTATGTTGCCTCCCAGGTGCAAGGGTACGTGATGTCTCGGATCGTGTTTTCCGGGTCCTAAAGCGGGAGGGGGAGCAGCCCCATGTCGTGGTCCACATTGGCACTAACGACATAGGTAGGAAAGGGGATAAGGATGTCAGGCAGGCTTTCAGGGAGCTAGGATGGAAGCTTAGAACTAGAACAAACAGAGTTGTTATCTCTGGGTTGTTGCCCGTGCCACGTGATAGTGAGATGAGGAATAGGGAGAGAGAGCAATTAAACACGTGGCTACAGGGATGGTGCAGGCGGGAGGGATTCAGATTTCTGGATAACTGGGGCTCTTTCTGGGGAAGGTGGGACCTCTACAGACAGGATGGTCTACATCTGAACCTGAGGGGCACAAATATCCTGGGGGGGAGATTTGTTAGTGCTCTTTGGGGGGGTTTAAACTAATGCAGCAGGGGCATGGGAACCTGGATTGTAGTTTTAGGGTAAGGGAGAATGAGAGTATAGAGGTCAGGAGCTCAGATTTGACGTCGCAGGAGGGGGCCAGTGTTCAGGTAGGTGGTTTGAAGTGTGTCTACTTCAATGCCAGGAGTATACGAAATAAGGTAGGGGAACTGGCAGCATGGGTTGGTACCTGGGACTTCGATGTTGTGGCCATTTCGGAGACATGGATAGAGCAGGGACAGGAATGGATGTTGCAGGTTCCGGGGTTTAGGTGTTTTAGTAAGCTCAGAGAAGGAGGCAAAAGAGGGGGAGGTGTGGCGCTGCTAGTCAAGAGCAGTATTACGGTGGCGGAGAGGATGCTAGATGGGGACTGGAGGATAGCAAATGTGGTCCCTTTGTTCAAAAAGGGGAGCAGAGACAACCCCGGCAACTATAGACCGGTGAGCCTCACGTCTGTAGTGGGTAAAGTCTTGGAGGGGATTATAAGAGACAAGATTTATAATCATCTAGATAGGAATAATATGATCAGGGATAGTCAGCATGGCTTTGTGAAGGGTAGGTCATGCCTCACAAACCTTATCGAGTTCTTTGAGAAGGTGACTGAACAGGTAGACGAGGGTAGAGCAGTTGATGTGGTGTATATGGATTTCAGCAAAGCGTTTGATAAGGTTCCCCACGGTAGGCTATTGCAGAAAATACGGAGGCTGGGGATTGAGGGTGATTTAGAGATGTGGATCAGAAATTGGCTAGCTGAAAGAAGACAGAGGGTGGTGGTTGATGGGAAATGTTCAGAATGGAGTTCAGTCACAAGTGGAGTACCACAAGGATCTGTTCTGGGGCCGTTGCTGTTTGTCATTTTTATCAATGACCTAGAGGAAGGCGCAGAAGGGTGGGTGAGTAAATTTGCAGACGATACTAAAGTCGGTGGTGTTGTCGATAGTGTGGAAGGATGTAGCAGGTTACAGAGGGATATAGATAAGCTGCAGAGCTGGGCTGAGAGGTGGCAAATGGAGTTTAATGTAGAGAAGTGTGAGGTGATTCACTTTGGAAGGAATAACAGGAATGTGGAATATTTGGCTAATGGTAAAGTTCTTGAAAGTGTGGATGAGCAGAGGGATCTAGGTGTCCATGTACATAGATCCCTGAAAGTTGCCACCCAGGTTGATAGGGTGGTGAAGAAGGCCTATGGAGTGTTGGCCTTTATTGGTAGAGGGATTGAGTTCCGGAGTCAGGAGGTCATGTTGCAGCTGTACAGAACTCTGGTACGGCCGCATTTGGAGTATTGCGTACAGTTCTGGTCACCGCATTATAGGAAGGACGTGGAGGCTTTGGAGCGGGTGCAGAGGAGATTTACCAGGATGTTGCCTGGTATGGAGGGAAAATCTTATGAGGAAAGGCTGATGGACTTGAGGTTGTTTTCATTGGAGAGAAGAAGGTTAAGAGGAGACTTAATAGAGGCATACAAAATGATCAGGGGGATGGATAGGGTGGACAGTGAGAGCCTTCTACTGCGGATGGAAATGGCTGGCACGAGGGGACATAGCTTTAAACTGAGGGGTAATAGATATAGGACAGAGGTCAGAGGTAGGTTCTTTACGCAAAGAGTAGTGAGGCCGTGGAATGCCCTACCTGGTACAGTAGTGAACTCGCCAACATTGAGGGCATTTAAAAGTTTATTGGATAAACATATGGATGATAATGGTATAGTGTAGGTTAGATGGCGTTTGTTTCGGTGCAACATCGTGGGCCGAAGGGCCTGTACTGCGCTGTATTGTTCTATGTTCTATGTTCTATCTGTTTGAGCTGCTCGCAGAAAAATACTGTTCACTGTACCTCAGTACATGTGACAATAAATAAATCCAATCCAACAAATCCAATCCCACTGACAGTTTGTGGAATTTAAATTGTAATTAATGTAATGTGTGACTCTGAAATTGTAATTTTTTTGTTTGTCATTTAAAATCCCCATCTGGTTCACTAATTCCCCCTATAGGGACAGAAATCGGCTATCCTTACATGGTCTGGCCTGTATATGGCTCCTGAATTTCAGTCCCAAATTGCCTAGACAGTCAGTTCCAGGGTAATCAGGGATGGGCAACAAATGCCGCCCTTGCCAGTGATACGTGCCATGAAAGAAAAAAAAAATCAAGACCATGGTTGCTGCTCATGAGTCAGTCTCCTCGACAATGGAGAGACCAAACACAGATTGGGAGTGTGACTCAAACTTCAGATCACCTGTCATTTTAATTCTTTCCCATTTATTTACATCTTCCCCAGACCCACATTTTGTTTCCTCTACTTGTCCCATTATTATCTCCTGTGCTGCATAGCATTACCACTATTGTTATTCAATCTCACCTCCCCTCCGGGTCTGGGAGCGGGGATGGGGGGGTGCCGCCATTTCACCTGGTGGCATCTCATTTTAGGTATTTTGGGCTGCAGGTGGCCCGGAATTGGGCAGGGCTTCGGAAGTTTAACTTCACTAGCTTCGTGGGGAGGGTGAAGGCTGATTTGCTGAGGTGGGATAATATGCCTCTGTCGTTGGCAGGTCGGGTGCAGGAAGTAAAGGTGAATGTTTTGTTGCGATTCCTGTTCTTGTTTCAATGTCTGCCTGTCTTTTACCCAAGGCATTTTTTAGGTGAGGGGGGGGTGGGGGGTTGGGGGGGGGGGTGGGGGGGGGGTGGGGGGGGGGTGGGGGGGGCGGGGGGGGGTGCGGGGGGGGGGGGGTGGGGGGGGGGGGTGGGGGGGGGGGGGTGGGGGGGGGGGGGTGGGGGGGGGGGCGGGGGGGGGTGCGGGGGGTGGGGTGGGTGGGGGGGGCGGGGGGGGGTGGGGGGGCGGGGGGGTGGGTGGGGGGGGGGGTGGGTGGGGGGGGGGTGGGGGGGCGGGGGGGGGTGGGGGGGGGGGGGCGGGGGGGGGTGGGGGGGGTGGGCGGGGGGTGGGGGGGGCGGGGGGTGGGGGGGGGCGGGGGGGGTGGGGGGGGGTGGGGGGGGTGGGGGGGGGGTGGGGGGGGGGCGGGGGGGGGGGGGGGGGCGGGGCGGGGGGGGGGGGGGGGCGGGGCGGGGGGGTGGGGGGGGCGGTGGGGGGGGCGGGGGGTGGGGGGGGGTGGGGGGGGGCGGGGGGTGGGGGGGGGCGGGGCGGGGGGGTGGGGGGGCGGTGGGGGGGGTGGGGGGTGGGGGGGGGCGGGGGGGGGGGGGCTAATTTCCTCATTTGTTTGAGCAGGGAAGGTGGTTAGGATTAGGAAGGAGATACTGCAGAGCGGGTATCAGGCCTCCCAAATTTGATGCATTATTATTGGGCGACAAATGCAAAGAAGGTTTGGGGTTGGAGCAGGGAGGGGGAGGCTTTGTGAGGAGGATGGAGGTGGGCTCTTGCAGGGGGTCGGTCTTGCGGGCACTGGCAATGGCGGCACTCCCTGTTGTGTTATGCTGCTTCGGATAACACAGGCTGCTAATTGATGCAGTCTTAACTAAAGGATGCTCCAGACTCTGAAATGAGTTCCACGTGTTTATTGAACTATTGACACAGTTCTCAAATAAGTTCGACTCTCTGCTAATCTAACTGTAGTAACTCAGTCTAACTGTACCAGCTTGCTCTAAGCCATGTGCTGGGGTGTGATGCTGCTGATCAACCCTGTCTAACTCTCTAGATGTCTGTCTGTGGAAAGAGGCAGAGCCTGTGTGCCCTGTCCTTTTATATGGGTCGTGTGATGCCCCCTTGTGGTAATGCCACCTCTGGGTGTCCTGATTACCCATTGGTTGTGTCCTGTTCTAATGATCCATTGGTTGTATGTCTGCATGTCATGACATCTCTGGTGTTCTCTCTATTGGTTACTTAGTTGTAGTGTATTTACATTAACCCCTTATGTATATACAGTGATGCATATCCCTATACTCCCGATGGCCACAGGGAAATATATGGTGAGTCTGGTGGTGGTGGCCACATTGAAGATCTGGAGGCGGTTTAGGCAGCATTTTAAATAGGGAGCTGCGTCGGGTGGGGGGGGGGACCCCGTTCAGCGGGAATCATGGTTTGGAGCCGGGGAGGATGGATGCAAGTTTCCGGGATAGGAATAGAAGGGGATTAAGAAAATGAAAGATCTGTTTCTGGGAGAGCGATTTGCGAGTGTGGAGGAGTTGTGCAAGAAGTTTGAGCTGGCGTGGGGCGAAAGCTTTAGGTATATGCAGTAGCAGGACTTTGCAAGGAAGGTCTTCCTGACCTTTCCGATAGCGCCTGCCTCCTCATTGCTTGGACCTTTCAGCTGTAAACAAGCCTTTGAACGACCCATTATTTTTTTTTCTGACTTTACTTGCTACTTGGCCAAGTTTGTTTTAGATCTAATAATCTGCCAGTTTTATTTCTTTTTAGCATGCTTGGGGAGGGGGGGATTGTGTGTGCATGTTGTATTTGCTATAGTGGCAGCATGGTAGCATTGTGGATAGCACAATTGCTTCACAGCTCCAAGGTCCCAGGTTCGATTCCGGTTTGGGTCACTGTCTGTGCGGAGTCTGCATATCCTCCCCGTGTGTAAGTGGGTTTCCTCCGGGTGCTCCGGTTTCCTCCCACAGTCCAAAGATGTGCAGGTTAGGTGGATTGGCCATGATAAATTGCCCTTAGTGTCCAAAATTGGCCTTAGTGTTGGGTGGGGTTGCTGGGTTGTGGGGATAGGGTGGAGGTGTTGACCTTGGGTAGGGTGCTCTTTCCAAGAGCCGGTGC
This sequence comes from Scyliorhinus torazame, assembly GCF_047496885.1. Taxonomy (NCBI): domain Eukaryota; kingdom Metazoa; phylum Chordata; class Chondrichthyes; order Carcharhiniformes; family Scyliorhinidae; genus Scyliorhinus; species Scyliorhinus torazame. The sequence goes on along the minus strand of NC_092721.1, from coordinate 170,025,070 downwards.
AGACTCGATGGGCCGAATGGCCTCCTTCTGCACTGTAAATTCTATGGACATATTGTATATTATAAATCTTCAGTGAATGGTAGCAGAGTGGTTAGCACTGTTACTTCACAGCGCCAGGGACCTGGGTTCTATTCCCGGCTTGAGTCACTGTCTGTGTGGAGTCTGCACGTTCTCCCTGGGTCTCTGTGGGTTTCCTCCGGGTGCTCAAGTTTTTTTCCCACAAGTCCCAAAAGAGGTGCTTGTTAGGTGAATTGGACATTGGATTCTCCCTCTGTGTACCGGAACAGATAGTGGATGTGGTGACTAGGGGATTTTCACAGTAACTTCATTGCAGTGTTAATGTAAGTCGACTTGTGACACTAATAAAGATCATTATTAATTCCTGCATCTTTACCCAAGTGAATTTTAGTAATAAAACTGATTAAAGAACCTGACTGCATTATTTCTTGCACCAAGCTATATACACAGTTAAATATCTGTTAAATTGGCAATGACACCTCTCTCAGATACAAACTCTGTTGGAACCAACTCAGGAGTGGGACAATGGTCATTAACAAAATACAGCAAAGAGAGTTGTGGTGAGTTAGAACTCAGTGTCATCATTGTACATGTGAAATCTATCATTTAGTTTTCTGATGTTGCTGAGGGGCAGCTTTTAGATGAGAAATAGGAGGGGGTTTTGGATGGACATTTGAGGATACTAGAGGTAGCAGTGTAGGAGCAGGAAGAGAAGCCACTGCAGCTGGGTCCCTGGTTTGAATTAGATATTTAAGAATCCAGGCAAGTGTGGATGACGGTAGAGGTGATTTTAGAGGAGGGTGGTGTGGGCAGGTGTTTCAAAGGCTGCAGCTAGGAGAATGATGAGGGATAGTTTACATTTCTCACAGGTATCTGGATTCCATTTGTCACTTTGATAAGAGCTGTGGCAGGAAAAACTATTTTGCGGGAATTCAACATGGAGTTTTGGGAAAGCCGGGCGCAGAATGATGACTTTAAAATGAGGAGTTCAAGAGAAAAAAACCCTGCTCCTTTTTCCTGACTTTTCTTGATGGATAACATAAAAGGGAATTCACCAGGATGTTATCTCGGCTGGATGGTTTTATTATAGGTTGGATAGGATGGGGTTGTTTTCCTTAGAGCAGAGCAGACTGAGGGGGAACCTCATTGAGGTGCACAAGATTATGAGGGATATAGATAGGTTAGATAGGAATAGACATTTCCCTTAGCAACAAGGTCAATAACCAAAGGGCAGAGATTTAAGGTAAGGAGCAGGAAGTTTAGAGGGGCTTTGAGGGAAAACCTTTTCACCCAGAGGATGATGGGAATTTGGAACTCACTGCCTGAACTGGTAACTTAACCTGCATATCCCTGGACCCTAAGGGGCAATTTATCATGGCCAATCCACTTACACCGCATATCTTTGGACAGTGGGAGGAAGCCGGAAGAAACACATGCAGACACAGGGAGAATGTGCAAACTCCACAGTCACCCGAGGCCAAAATTGAATCCGGGTTCCTGGCGCTGTGAGGGAGCAGTGCTAACCACTGTGCCACCGTGCCATCCCCTGTGCCACCATGCCGCGGAACCCTCACAACATTTAAGAAGCATACAGATGAGCCATAGCATACAAGGCAACGGACCAAGTGCTGGAAAATAGGGTTAGAATAGATCGTTGTTTGATGGCCGTCACAGCCACAGTGGGCCGAAGGGCTTCTTTCTGTACTGTAAAACTCTATGACTCCTATGGTCCTCTATAAGCATATGAATAATAAAAAGAGTAGGGCAGATTAGGGATTTTAAAAAGCGGACTTGCATGCGGAAGCAAGGGAAATAGCGGAAATATTAAACAAATATTTTGCATCTGTTTTTACAAAGGAAGAGGGTGTAACTGGTACACTCTAATAATTTACAATTGAGAAGGATGTGGTGTTAGAAAGAGTATCTTTATTTAAAATAGATAAGGTGCCAGGACCAGATTAGATGCATCCAAGGATACTGAGGGAAGTGAGACTGAAAATTGCAGAGGCACTACCAATGATCTTCCAGTCTTCATTAGACACAGGGGTGGTGCCAGAGGACTGGAGGTTTGTGAATGTTACACCCTTGTTCAAAAAGGACTGCGAGGATAAAGTCGGCAACTTCAGGCCAGTCAGTTTGAATTCAGTTGGAGGGAAACATCTCAAAACTATATTTGGGGAAAAAAATAATGGTCACCAAGACAAGTGTAAGATAATTAAAGAAAGCAAGCATAGATTCATTAAGGGGAATCTTGCTGGAATTTTTGAGAAGGTTGATAAGGGCAACGCTGTTGACGTGGTGCATATGGATTTTTAAAAGGCATTTGATACAGTGCCAAAAAAGACTTGTGAGTAAAATTCTAACTCATGGAATAAAAGGGAAAATAGGCACTTGGTTATGAAATTGACTGAGTAACCAGAAACAGACAGTAGTGATAAATAGTTGTTTTTCAGATAGGAGGAAAGTTTGCAATGGAGCTCCCCAGGGGTCAGTCAGTGTTGGGACCCTTTCTCTTCCTGATATATTAATGACCCAGAGTGGCGTTCATGGCATGATTTCAAAATTTGGGGATGATACGAAAATTGGAAATGTTGTCAAATATGTTGGGGATAGTCTTGAACTTCAAAAGTTCAGATGCTTTGGTGGATTGGGCAGTAGTGGATAAAGTTCAATGCAGAAAAGTGTGCAGTGATTCATTTTGGCAGGAAGAATATGGTGAGAGAATAAAATAAAAGGAGAAACTCTAAAGGAGGTGCCGGAACAGAGGGACCTCGGTCTATATGCATATAAGTTATTGAAGATTGCTAGGTATGTTGGGAGAGCAGTTAGTTAATAAAGCAGATGACATCTTAGGTTTCATTTATAGGGGCATTGAGTACAAGAGAAAGTTAGATCATATCTGGAGTACTGCGTCCAGTTCTGGGTTTCATACGTGAGGAAGGATGTAAAGGCATTGAAGAGAGTACAGAGGAGATTCACAAGAATGATTCCAGTGGTAACAAACTGTAACTATGAGAATAGATTGGAGATATTTGGTCTGTTTTCCTTGGAGAAAAGAAGGCTGAGAGGAGACTTGAGTGAAATATTCAAGATCCTGAGGGGTAATGACAGGGTAAATTGTGAGAAACTGTTCCCACTCAAGGGCACCAAGAGCCAGAGGAACAGATTCCAAATAATTGGCAAAAGAAGTAAAAGTGATACAAGGAAGAACCTTTACACCTAGAGGAGAGTGGAATGAAATTCTTGAGAGGGTGATGGAGGTAGGTTTGATCAAGGATAGGCAGGGGAGTGGGGCTAGGTAAGATGCTCTTTCAGTGAGCCAGTGCAGATGGGCCGAATGGCCTCATAAAGGTTCTGTGATTTCAACTAGGCAAACAAGCAAATTTAATGACTAAAAGAACTCAAAAGAAAACAAATCGGGATCACGTGATGTGAACGCGGGAGTGATTGAGAATTCAAGAGCTATAACTCCGCTTGTCTTTTACATAGAATTCCTACTGTGCAAATGGAGGTCATTCAGTCCATCGAGTCTGTGCCGACCCTCTGAAAGAGCACCCACCTAGGCCCACGCCCCATCCACACAATCCAGTAACCCCCACCTAAGGAGCAATTTAGCATGGCCAATCCATCTAACCTGTGCATCTTTGGACTGTGGACTGTAATCCGTCATTTCATTCTGATGCACATTTCATACTTGTTTTTTCTTGGGCTACGTGGCTTGTGCTCTGTCCCTGCAACTCCTGATTGATCTTTGTGCGAGAAAGAGCAGAGATACAATGCTAAAATCCTAGTTTGTTTGTGACGGTCGGAGTAGGTTGGGGTGGGGCCCAGCTTGCAGTGGTGCAGATGCTGTTGAGCAGGCTCTTGCCTTGGCAGAGTGTATCTGGATGTGGGCTTCCACCAAAGATGTTGCTTTGAGAACTTCAGCTCTGCAGTGCAGCTCATTAGAGCGCACTTTGAGGGATCACGGGGTGCCTTTTGAAGAGCGGTGTAGGTGCATGAGAGGGTCCCTACACTCAAAAGAACACCGTCTCTCTTAGGGGCAGCCTTTGTGTTGTAGAAATCCTGTTTCATGGTGTGTCGTGTATCCTGACGGGTTTTGGATGAGGGCCGGGCAGGATATCCCCTGGAGCCAGGTCCTTGGCAGTGATGGAAGATGAATTTCCGATTCTGAGTTCAAGAATTGGATGCTATGCATTGGCAATCTTGATTTGGAGGCTGGGTGCATCAGATTTGATGGAGCACAATGTATCCAGTCTGCAAGACCAGGGATCGGTAGACCCCCACCAATTAGTGGTTCTATATTATCCTCATCTCGATGCTCTTCGTGAGCTTGAGGGGTTGGAGGGGGCTGAGCAAGTACCGTCATCCCCCTGGCTGGGGCCCAGTCTGTGGACTGACAGGACATCGGAGAGACAGCATGGTGGAAGTGATGGTGTCTCGTGCTTCAATCAATGCAATCCTGGACAGTACTCGCTGATCCTACCTTATCCTTTGCCTTCTCGTGCAACATGAAAGACATCTTTGTCCTGCAATCTGTCCTGCGGTTCTTCGATAATCTCCCTGTTGACCATGTTGTTAATGTTTTTTTATTTGTGTCTTTTTTCCTGAAGGGGAGTGCGAAATGTGAGTGTGATGGTCTGTGCCATTGATTACCCTTATCCTGTGTTAGTAAGATCATTTTGTTCAATTATGGGAAGTGTGATTTGTGCAGTCGCACTCTTTTTGATATGAAAAATACAGGTGGAGCTGGGGCAGGTGAAGTGTAGGTGAATATGGTTAGTGGGGTTAGTTCAGTTCCCGCTGAGACTGAGGATAGCACCCCCAGTGAGAACTAGAAACATAGAAAGTAGAAGCAAGAGACCATTCAGCCCTTCGAGCCAGGAACACCATTCATTATGATCGTGAAGTTCAATAGCCTGATCCCGCCTTCCCCCCATATATCAATCTTTATTAGTGTCACAAGTAGGCTTGCATTCACACTGCAATGAAGTTACTGTGAAAATCCCCTAGTCGCCACACGACAGCACCTGTTCGGGTACACTGGGAGAGAATTCAGAATGTCCAATTCACCTAACAAGCACGTCTTTTCGGGACTTGTGGAAGGAAATCGGAGCACCCGGAGGAAACCCCGTAGACCCGGGGAGAACGTGCAGACTCTGCTCAGACAGTGACCCAAGCCAGGAATCGAACTGGGTTCCCTGGCGCTGTGAAGCAACAGTGCTAACCACTGTGCGACAAAGACGCCCATATCCTTTGATTATTAGCCCCAGGAGCTTCATCTAGTTCCTTCTTGAAATTACAGAACATTTTGGCCACAACTACTTTCTGTGGTAGTGAATTTCACACATTCATCACTTTGGGGTGAAGAAATATCTCCTCACCTCAGTCCTCAGGTGTACCCCTTAACCTCAAACTATGATCCGTAGTTCTGAACTGCCCCACCATGGGAACATTCTTTCTGAATCTATCCTGTCTAATCCTGTTAGAATTCTGTAAATCATTCTTCTAAACTCCAGTGAATATAATCCTAACCAACTTAATGTCTCCTCAAATGACAGTCCCGCCATCCCTGGAATCAGACTGGTAAACCTTTGCTGCACTCCCTCCATAGCAAGAACATCCTTCCTCAGATAAGGACACCAAACTGCACACAATACTCCAGGTGTGGCCTCACCAATGCCCTATACAATTGCAGCAAAACATCTCTATTCCTATACTCAAATCCTCTCGTTATGAAGGCCAACGTACCATTTGCCTCCGTTTTGGTTTTTCTTTTGTATTTGTATATTCTTGGAATTAAAAACCTATGACTTCATCCTTCTTTGGTCATAACAGAGTTTGTATCGTGGAGAGGACTGGGTTCCTTCTCTATCCTTCCCTTTTTTTTAGGTCTCTTCTTCATGTTCATCCCCATGGCTATTGTGGTGGTTTGGTTGTTGAGGAGCAAGGTTGCTCTGGATATCCTTTCTGCGATGGTGGTTGCGTTGAGCTAGTCTGGGTGTCCCCTCTTTGGGGGTTCTTTTCTCTTTTTCTCTCTTCAACTAGGTGAGTATTGTGTTGTTTCTTATCCTGATGAGGGTTGCCCTCTTGTTGAGCGAGTGGCCTATTCTCCTCTTCACTGCTGGGTGTTATCATCTGGTGGGATAGCCCAGGTAGATCTCGGATTTCCGCATCACAGAAGCTATGTGTAGATCTGGGGTTTCCGCATCTTTCCTTTTGCAAGGGTGGGTATGATGAATCCATTCCTGGCTCTTATATGGGTGAAGATGGTTTGGAATCCACAAAGAGACGGCTGTGTTGGGGCACTGGTGCCATTGGCACTGCTGGAGTTGAGGGGAATGTGGGATGGCGCGTGAGGTTTATGCTGATCTCCCGTGATGGCTGCGGGGCGGTGGGGTGTGAGGGGGTGAGCACCGTTTTGTTATGTTTTTATGATCTTATCCTGTCTCTCACTTGGTCTCTGGTGGGGCGATATGGGTATCTAGTTCTGTTTAATGATGGTATCAAGCCCGTTGTGATGTCGTTCTCCTGTTCCATGCTTTGCTCATGTCGGTTAAGTTGTCTCTGTTTTTTCCCTCCTTGCTTATGGTGCATATTGCAGTGTTAATGTAAGGCTACTTGTGACAATAAAGATTATTAGTTTGTAACTTTATTGCATTATCTCAATAAACATACTTATGAAATATAAAACGATGACTTCCGGTTGCGGCTATGCGGAGCTAAGTCGCACATTCGGCGGCTCCCGCAAAAACGGGCTTTTGGGCTCTTTTCAGGGCCCCCAACTTTTTCGACGTTTCTCGGTGTGGGAAGGCGATAATAACAGCTCCCCGATAGTATATGGCTTCTACTAGGAGCAGGGCGACTAAAAAGGTGGTGGTGGACCCGAAGAAGGTGCGAGGGAAGAAGAACAAAATGGCGGCGGGCAGAGACCAGGCAGCGTGGATGCAGTGGGCGGATTAGCAGCAGGAGGGTATCCAGCGCTGCTTCAGAGAGATTAAAGCAGACCTGCTAGAGCCGATGAAGGCTTCTATTGATAAGTTGCTGGAGCCACAGACGGCCCAGGGGGTGGCTCGACAAAAGATCTCCGACGAGGACGAGATCTAGGCCTGGCGGTAAAGGTGGAGGCGCACGAGACGCTCCACAAGAAATGGCAGGAGCGGTTCGAGGAGTTGGAGAATCGGTCGAGGCGAAGGAATCTGCGGATTCTGGACCTCCCGGAGGGGCTGGAGGGGCCGGACGTGGGGGCCTATGTGGTCACCATGTTGAACTCGTTGATGGGAGCGGGGTCCTTCCAGGGGCCCCTGGAGCTGGAAGGCACCCACAGAGTGCTGGCGAGGAGGCCCAAGGCTAACGAGCCTCCGCGGGCGGTGCTGGTGAGGTTCCATCGGTTCGTTGAGCGGGAGTGTGTGCTCAGGTGGGCCAAGAAGGAGAGGAGCAGCAGGTGGGAGAATGGAGAGGTTCGAATATACCAGGACTGGAGTGCGGAGGTGGCGAAGAGGAGGGCCGGGTACAATCGAGCGAAGGCGGTGCTGCACAGGAAGGGGTGAAGTTTGGCATGTTGCAGCCGGCGCGACTGTGGGTTACCTACAAGGACCGGCACCATTATTTTGAGTTTCCGGAGGAGGAGTGGGCCTTTGTTCAGGCCGAGAAGTTGGACACAGATTGAGGGTCGGGATGGGTGTTTGGGGACTGCGGTTGATATGTTATTTATTTTTTGAGGGGGGGGGGCCTTTGCTTTGCTCCTGGTTTCTTTTTCTCTGTGTTTTTCTCTTTCGGTTCGGTGAGGGTGGTTGGGGCGGGTTGGGCACTGTTTTGGTTGGGTTGGTCGGGGGGGCTCTTGGAGGGGGGTAGGTAAACGGAATAGGGGTTGTGGCCGGCGGTGAGATGGGGCCCCGTGGGGGAGGGGGAGGCCCGAGTCGGGAGTGAGGGGACTGGGCCTGTAAAAGGAGCTGCGTCAGAGGTGGCGGGGCCGGGTAGGTGGAAAGCGCGGGTTTTTTCCCACGCTGAAGACTGGAGGGGGCGGGGCCGGGGCGGGGAAGCGAGGGTTGTTTCCCGCGCTTAGAATGGAAGGGGGAGGGGGAGAGCCTATGGATGGGGAACGGGAGAGGAGGGTGTGTCACACAATGGGAGGAGTCGAAGGAGAGGCGGGAGTGGCCGGGGTCAGCTGACTTGCGGAAGTGCAATGGGGGGAGTAAGTTAGCTAGGATGGGTCCTAGCCGATGAGGGGGAGGCATCAAGTTGCTGCTGCTGTGGTCAAGGAGGTGGAGCGAGTGGGGGGTCGAGACGGGGGTATGCGGGCGTGGGTAATGGGCTGGGTGTGGGGTGCGGGCGCGTGGCTGGCCAAGGAGGGGTTATGGCTAGTCGGCGAGGGAGGGGGGCGGGTAGCCCCATGATCCGGCTGATAACCTGGAATGTAAGGGGACTGAATGGGCTGGTTAAGCGGGCCCACGTGTTTGCGCACCTGAAGGGGTTGAAGGCGGATGTGGTTATGCTCCAGGAGATACACCTGAAGGTGGCAGACCAGGTAAGATTGAGGAAAGGGTGGGTAGGTCAGGTGTTTTACTCGGGGCTGGATGCCAAAAATCGAGGGGTGGCGATCTTGGTGGGAAAGAAGGTGTCATTCGAGGCGTCGAGCATTGTGGCAGATAATGGCGGTAGGTACATAATGGTAAGTGGTAAGTTGCAGGGAGAGAGGGTGGTACTGGTCAATGTGTATGCACCGAATTGGATGATGCGGGTTTTATGCAGCGTATGTTGGGTCGGATCCCAGACTTGGAAGTGGGGGGGCCTGATAATGGGGGGAGACTTTAACACGGTGCTGGATCCGGCACTGGATCGCTCCAGGTCTAGGACATAAGAACATAATAACTAGGAGCAGGAGTAGGCCATCTGGCCCCTCGAGCCTGCTCTGCCATTTAATGAGATCATGGCTGATCTTTGTGGACTCAGCTCCACTCTCCGGCCTGTACACCATATCCCCGAATCCCTTTACTCTTTAGAAAGGCATCTATCTTTTTCTTAAAAACGTTTAAATAAGGAGCCTCAACTGCTTCACTGGGCAAGGAATTCCAGAGATTCACAACCCTTTGGGTGAAGAAGTTCCTCCTACACTCCGTCCTAAATCTACCTCCCCTTATTTTGAGGCTATGCCCCCTAGTTCTGCTTTCCCCGACCAGTGGAAACAACCTGCCCACATCTAACCTATCTATTCCCTTCATAATTTTATATATCTCAATAAGATCCCCCTGCATCCTTCTAAACTCCAGTGAGTACAGTCCCAGTCTACTCAACCTCTCATCATAATCTAATCCCCTCAACTCTGGGATCAACCTAGTGAATCTCCTCTGCACTCCCTCCAATGTCAATATGTCCTTTCTCAGGAAAGGAGACCAAAACTGAACACAATACTCCAGATGCGGCCTCACCAACACCCTATACAATTGCAGCATAACCTCACTAGTCTTGAACTCCATCCCTCTAGCAATGAAAGACAAAAGTCGATTAGCCTTCTTAATCACCTGTTGCACCTGCACACCAACTTTTTGCGACTCATGCACCAGCACACCCAGGTCCCTCTGCACAGCAGCATGTTTTAACATCTTACCGTTTAAATAATAATCCATTCTGCTGTTATTCCTCCCAAAATGGATAGCCTCACACTTGGCAACATTGAATTCCATCTGCCAGACCCTAGCCCATTCACCTAACCTATCCAAATCCTTCTGCAGACTTCCGGTATCCTCTGCACTTTTTGCTTTACCACTCATCTTAGTGTCGTCTGCAAACTTTGACACATTGCACTTGGTCCCCAACTCCATATCGTCTATGTAAATTGTGAACAACTGCGGGCCCAACACTGATCCTTGAGGGACCCCACTAGTTACAGGACGGGTAGGAAGCCGGCGCCGGCTAGAGTGCTGAGGGGGTTTATGGACCAGATGGGAGGGGTGGACCCTTGGAGATTTGCAATGCCGGGGGCTAGGGAATTTTCATTCTTCTCACATGTCCATAAGGCTTATTCCCGAATCGACTTTTTCATTTTGAGTAGGGCGCTGATAGCGACAGTAGAGGATACTGAGTATTTGGCAATAGCCATTTCGGACCACGCCCCGCATTGGGTGGACTTGGAGATGGGGGAAGAGAGGGACCAGCGCCCGCTGTGGCGCTTGGAGGTGGGGCTGTTGGCGGATGAGGAGATGAGCGAGCGGGTCCGATGAAGTATAGAGAGGTACTTGGAGACCAACGACAACGGGGAGGTCTGAGTGGGTATGGTATGGGAGGCGCTGAAGGCGGTGGTGAGGGGAGAGCTGATCTCCATTAGGGCCCACAAGGAGCGGGGGGAGAGGGAGAGGCTGGTGGGGGAGATGGTGAGGGTAGACAGGAGGTATGCGGAGGTGCCCGAGGAAGGATTGTTGAGAAAAGGGCGCAGCCTCCAGGCCGAATTCGACCTGGTGACCACCAGGAAGGCGGAGGTGCAGTGGAGGAAGGCCCAGGGGGTGATTTACGAGTATGGGGAAAAGGCAAGCCGGATGCTGGCGCATCAGCTTCAGAAGCGGGACGCAGCTCGGGAGACCGGGGGAGTTAAGGTCAGGTCAGGGGAGGGAGTGTGGAGTGGGGTTGGCATCAATGGGGTCTTCAGGGACTTTTACGAGGAATTGTACCGATCCGAGCCCCCACAGGAGGAGGGAGGGATGGGCAGCTTCCTGGACCAATTGAGGTTTCCAAAGGTGGAAGAGGGACTGGTGGTGGGGTTTGGGCCCCGATTGGGCTGGAGGAGCTGACCAAAGGGATAGGAAGCATGCAGGCGGGGAAGGCACCGGGGCCGGACGGTTTCTCGGTCGGATTCTATTAAAAATATATGGACCTGTTGGGCCCGTTGCTAGTCAGGACCTTCAATGAGGCAAGGGGGGGGGGCTTTGCCTCCGACGATGTCCCAGGCACTGATATCCTTGATCCTGAAGCGGGACAAGGATCCCCTGCAGCGTGGGTCTTACAGGCCGATTTTGTTGCTAAATGTCGATGCCAAGGTGCTGGCGAATGTCTTAGCCACGAGGATTGAGGATTGTGTGCCGCAGATCATCCATGAAGACCAGACGGAGTTTGTGACGGGGAAGCAGTTGAACGCGAATGTGCGGAGGCTTTTGAACGTTATCATGACGCCGGTGAGGGAGGGGGAGGCGGAGATAGTGGCGGCGATGGACGCTGAGAAAGCCTTCGATAGGGTAGATTGGGGGTACCTGTGGGAGGTGCTGAAGAGATTTGGGTTTGGGGAGAGGTTTGTCAGGTGGGTTAGGCTGTTGTATGAGGTCCCGATGGCGAGTGTGGCCACAAACAGGAGGAGGTCCGAGTACTTTTGGTTGCACCGAGGGACGAGGCAGGGGTGTCCCCTGTCCCCCCTGCTCTTCGCACTGGTGATTTAACCCCTGGCTATGGCACTGAGGGAGTCAAGGTACTGGAGGGGGTTGGTGCGGGGTGGGGAGGAGCATAGGGTGTCGCTCTATGCGGACGACCTGCTGCTATATGTGGTGGACCCGGTGGGGGGAATGCCGGAGGTAATGAGGATTCTTAGGGAATTCGGGGACTTTTCGGGGTACATGCTCAACATGGGGAAGAGCGAGCTGTTCATGGTTCACCCAGGGGACCAGGAGAGGGGGAATGGCGAGCTCCCACTAAAAAGGGCGGAGAGGAGCTTCAGGTATTTGGGGGTCCAGGTGGCCAGGAGCTGGGAGGCCCTGCATCGGCTTAATTTTACAAGGCTGGTGAAGCAAATGGAGGAGGCGTTCAAGAGGTGGGACGTGTTGCCGCTGTCCTTGGCGGGCAGGGTTGAGTCAATCAAAATGACAGTGCTCCCAAGGTTTTTGTTCCTGTTCCAGTGCTCCCCCGTGTTTATCCCAAAGGCTTTTTTTAGGCGGGTTAACAGGAGTATAATGGGGTTTGTGTGGGCGCGAGGGACTCCGAGGGTGCGAAGGGTGTTCCTGGAGCGGAGTAGAGATAGGGTGGGACTGGCGCTGCCCAACCTCTGTGGATACTACTGGGCGCCAATGCGACGATGGTGCGAAAGTGGGTGATGGAGGGGGAGGGGGCTGCATGGAAGAGGCTCGAGATGGCGTCGTGTGGGTACAAGTCTGGGGGCGCTGGCAACGGCGCCGCTGCCGCTCCCTCCAAGGAGGCATACCACGAGCCCGGTGGCGGCGGCTGCCCTCAAAATCTGGGGGCAGTGGAGGCGGCATGGGGGGGAAGCTGGGGCCTCGGCGTGGACCCCAATACGGGGGAACCATCGGTTCACCCCAGGGAGAACAGGTGGAGGGTTTTCGGGGTGGCACAGGGCAGGGATACGAAAGTTGGGGGACCTGTTTGTGGACGGGGAGTTCGCGAGCTTGGGTGAGCTGGAGGAGAAGTACGGGCTTCCCCCCGGGGAACACATTCAGGTACTTACAGGTAAGGGCGTTTGCCAGACGGCAGGTGGTGGAATTCCCGAGGCTACTGCCACACACAGTACAGGACAGGGTGCTCTCGGGGGGTGGGTGGGATTGGGGAAGATCTCGGAAACTTACCAGGTGATGCAGGAGGAGGAGGAGGCTTCGGTGGTGGAGGTGAAAGGTAAGTGGGAGGAGGAGTTGGGAAAGGAGATTGAGGAAGGGACATGGGCAGATGCCCTAGGGAGGGTGAACTCTTCCTCATCGTGCGCGAGTCTCAGCCTCATACAGTTTAAGGTGCTGCACAGGGCACACATGACCGGGACAAGGATGAGCCGGTTTTTTGGGGGTGAGGACAGGTGTGTTAGGTGCTCAGGGAGCCCAGCAAGTCACACCCATATGTTCTGGGCATGCCCAGCGCTGGAGGAATTTAGGAAGGGCGTAGCGAGGACGGTGTCGAGGGTGGTAGGATCCAGGGTCAAACCGGGCTGGGGGATCGCAATATTTGGGGTGGCAGAGGAGCCGGGAGTGCAGGAGGCGAAAGAGGCCGGTATTCTGGCCTTTGCGTTCCTGGTAGCCCGGCGAAGGATTCTTCTTCAGTGGAAGGATGCGAGGCCCCCAAGTGTGGAATCCTGGATCAACGATATGGCAGGGTTCATTAAATTGGAGAGGGTGAAATTCGCCTTGAGAGGGTCGGTTCAAGGGTTCTTTAGGCGGTGGCAACCGTTCTTAGACTTCCTGGCAGAACGGTAGACATTGGTCAATGGCAGCAGCAACTCCGGGGGGGGGGGGGGGGGGGGGTGGGGTTACTTTACTTTATTTCTGTTATTTACACTGGAGGGTCCAGGGGGGTGTATATACCAGTTGTTTTAAGTCGGGGTGTTAATGTTAATTTATTATTTATGTACAGAGGGGAGGGGGGTAGGGAGGGTTGCTTTCCTAGACCGTGTTTTGTACTTAACCCTGTTGGGTTCCTTTTCCATTTTGTTATTGATATTTTATGAAAACCTTAATAAAAATTATTTTAAAAAAAGAAATATAAAACAAATCTTATTTTCAGTACTTTAATTATTCAGTTAGAACAGCACGTTAAAGATTATACTCCAGTAGCTTCTTCAATTCACCCACCCAATCTGGCTCATCTGATTCTTCAAAGTCTCTGTAACAGTAAAAATAAATAGAAGTTCAGCAAACATTTCAATAACAGCAAAAATAATTAGATGTGGCATTTCAATGTCTATTTTACGCCAGCCTGGATCATAGCAGGAGCTGGAGAATTATAATCTTTATTAGTGTCACAAGTAGGCTTACATTAACACTGACAATGAAGTTACTGTGAAAATTCCCTTATGGCTCCAAACTCCGGCGCCTGTTCAGGTACACCGAGGGAGAATTTAGAATGTCCAATTCACCTAACAAGCACGTCTTTCAGACTTTTGGGAGGAAACCGAAGCACCCGGAGGAAACCCACGCAGACACGGGGAGAACATGCAGACTCCGCACAGACAGTGACCCAAGCCGGGAATCGAACCCGGGTCACTGAAGCTGTGAAGCAACAGTGCTAACCACTGTGCTACCGCGCCTCCCTTACCGTGAAATCCCCTAGTCGCCATATTCCGGCGCCTGTTCGGGTACACAGAGGGAGAATTCAGAATGTCCAAATTACCCGACAGCACGTCTTTTGGGACTTGTGGGAGGAAACCGGAGGAAACCCACACAGACATGGGGAGAACGTGCAGACTCCGCACAGACAGTGACCCAGTCGGGAATCGAACCTGGGACCCTAGCGCTGTGAAGCCACTGTACTATCGTGCTGCCCGTTAATAGTGATAGACTACAGCTATTGAACAATTACCACGATCAGTGTCTTTTTAAGGATTAACCTCTTCTAAACATGAGTCAGAGTTTTACAGCATAAAAAGGGGCCCTTTGGCCCATCATGTTTGTGCTGCCCATCAAGCACCTTTATATTTTAATCCTATTTTTCAGCCTTTGGTCTGTCGCATTGTATGCTATGCATTTCAAGTGCTCATCTAAATGTCTTTTATGCTATGTGCTGAAGTAACCTTGATAACGTTTGAACTTACGTGTCTTCATCATCAGATCTGGATGCCAACCTCTCTGGATCCAACTCGATTGTTTCCATTTCACCATCAACATCATCAGTGTTTCCAAAGGCAGCTGATAGTGGGCCAATGAGAGAGGTTCCTGATGCTAAAGAAAAGACAGTCAGTTATATACTTTCAAATGTTAATTGCAAAAGATCAATTTCTAAACAATTGCAAATATTTAATATACAGAAGATGGTTACCTATAAAGGCCAAATAGTTGATGGGAGAAACCAGAAATGTACACAACTAACTTACAGCCCAACAATTTCTGGCTCACATTAAGCACGATGGGGGTGAAATTTAACTTTAGTATTTTTCTACCACATGTGTGACAGCCATTCAAAAGTTGTTTGATTCTCCTGCTGATTTTCTTTTCCATTGGCTACCACAAAAATCAACTTACACCACCTAATGTTTCTTATCTTTCACTATTTTAGTGAAATTATTCTATTATAATCAATGCTTCTCAGGAATTTCCTTTCACTTTTCCTCAGTAATAATTGCAGCATTTTACACTTGTCCTCTTTGCCCATTTATTAAGGCGAAACCAGATCCCACTGCTTCTTATTCTGCATTCTTTGCTTATGATCGAAAATGATCATAATGTTTATCTTCCCTATTCTTCCCCTCTAACGACAACCTACAAGTTTTTAAAACTCTAACTTTCAGTATAGAATCCTATAGTCACTGCCTCATGATTTACCTAATCTTCTATCAAACTCTTTTCAGTCATGCTGTCATCCGGTACTATGGCCTTTGACCATCATAATTCAATAATTTAAATAGTTCAATATCGTTTTTATACCATTCTTTGCTATAAGCACCATAAATGCGGCACTTTGATTTAACATCAGCCAAAATTAGTTTTCCTTCCAAAATTAGATGTTGTAAGTTAAAACTTGTTTACAAGTATTACTACATCCTGCAAAATCAAATCATTCACAGGTTCTATAGTCAGGTTGATGGGACACAAGGCTCCAGCAAGAGAAAATAGCATGTACAAAGCACTGGAGTACTGTGCAGTTCTGGACATGGCAGTACAGCGAGTATGCTAACATTAGGGACAAGTTTGATTTGGCTTCAGTGCTATAAGGAGAAATTGGGCATGTTCCCACTGGAGGGGGATAAAAACTATTATTCTTTTAAGAGGTAAAGAGTTACAAGTAAATAAGGCCCTAATAAAAATGTGCACAAAAACAAAATACCGTCGATGCTGGAATTCGGACATGAAAACAGAAAATGCTAGAAACACTCAGCAGGTAGTATGGAACTGTAGAGAGAGAAACAGCATCTGATGATAAGTCACAGATCTGAAACACAAAGCAAATGTGATCTGTGAACAATAGAGAAGTGCATTTGTTATAAATGTTGGGACCTGTTATATGGATGGTATTGTTCTTTTGGGCATGTGAATTCCGGCGTACAACACAGACGCACAATTTTTTGGCTTAAAGGGAAATCCCGCTGCCAGGGATGATGCTACTTCACATTTGGCAGATTAAGAGTCTGCTATCCAATTGAAAGGGGTAGCCCATCTCCAAGAGCTGCTGGCAGAGGCATCACTGACTGCTCAGATACAAAGTGATACTAATTTAAATGCCTGACAATTTAAAACAACCAATGTTTGTGTAAGGCTCAAGACTCTTCACACATCTTCTCTACCAAGTAGTACTACGACACTCCTGGTATGCTTCACCCGATGCTTGTGTCTATGTATTTACATTGTGTATTTTATTTTTGCCCTATGTATTTTCTTTTCATGTACAGAAGGATCTGTCTGAGCTGCACGCAGAACAATACTTTTCACTGTACCTCGGTACACGTGACAATAAACCAATCCAATCCATATCCATGCCAAGTTTCTGTAAGAGCGATAATAAAAACAGAAAATGCTGGAAAAACTCAGCAGGTCTGGCAGCATCGGTGGAGAGAAACTGAGTTACCATTTCGAGTCCAATATTATTCTTCTGAAGAAATCATATGGGATTTGAAACGTTAACTCTATTTCTCTCTCTTCCAGACTCACTGAGCTTTTCGAATTTTTATTTCAGATTTCCAGCATCCACGGTATTCTGCTTTTATTTTGTTTTATTTTGCAGCTCACTGGAAAACATCAAAGAATAAAAACCCTACCTATATGATAAATGCAACCATCCATAAAATTAATTCATACAACTGTGCAGCAACATCTCAAGTACAAGTCCTGAAAAATTGCACGTGAAGAGTGGTCTTAAAGTTGCATAAAGCAAAAATAGACAAATTACTGATAAAAGAGTTTGCTGGCTCTTATGAAGGATTATACCCATAATGTTAACTTGGCTTTTCTCAGACTGACCTGTTTTGTATTTAAAAAATATATATTTTTATTCTCCTCCTCTTTTACATTTTCTCCCAAATCTACATTTATCCATTTTGGTAAGAATAACGGCAAAAGGGATTATTATTTAAATGATAAAATATTAAAACATGCTGCTGTGCAGAGAGACCTGGGTGTGCTACTGCATGAGTCGCAAAAAGTTGGTTTTCAGGTGCAACAGGTGATTAAGAAGGCAAATGGAATTTTGTCCTTCATTGCTAGAGGGATGGAGTTTAAGACTAGGGAGGTTATGCTGCAATTGTATAAGGTGCTAGTGAGGCCACACCTGGAGTATTGTGTTCAGTTTTGGTCTCCTTACTTGAGAAAGGACGTACTGGCACTGGAGGGTGTGCAGAGGAGATTCACTAGGTTAATCCCAGAGCTGAAGGGGTTGGATTACGAGGAGAGGTTGAGTAGACTGGGACTGTACTCGTTGGAATTTAGAAGGATGAGGGGGATCTTATAGAAACATATAAGATTATGAAGGGAATCGATAGGATAGATGCGGGCAGGTTGTTTCCACTGGCGGGTGAAAGCAGAACTAGGGGGCATAGCCTCAAAATAAGGGGAAGTAGATTTAGGACTGAGTTTAGGAGGAACTTCTTCACCCAAAGGGTTGTGAATCTATGGAATTCCTTGCCCAGTGAAGCAGTAGAGGCTCCTTCATTAAATGTTTTTAAGATAAAGATAGATAGTTT
This sequence comes from Scyliorhinus torazame, assembly GCF_047496885.1. Classification (NCBI taxonomy): domain Eukaryota; kingdom Metazoa; phylum Chordata; class Chondrichthyes; order Carcharhiniformes; family Scyliorhinidae; genus Scyliorhinus; species Scyliorhinus torazame. The sequence continues at coordinate 170,007,468 of NC_092721.1, read as the reverse complement.
TTTGAAGAATAAAGGGATTAAGGGTTATGGTGTTCGGGCCGGAAAGTGGAGCTGAGTCCACAAAAGATCAGCCATGATCTCATTGAATGGCGGAGCAGGCTCGAGGGGCCAGATGGCCTACTCCTGCTCCTAGTTCTTATGTTCTTATGTACACCCACCAACAATAAACAATAATCAGGAACAAATATTTCAATCCCCATATCAATAACAACGATCCCATCCTCCCACCAAACCCCAAACATTAGCCCGCATGTTCACATAAACAAATGACAAAAAGGAATCAGGGATTACCCATAGTCGCCTTAATATACACAGCCCCCCCTCCCCCCAACCCTCCCACCCACCCTCCCAACTGTGTTCAATGTTATCCAGTTCTTGAAAGTGCATAATGAATAATGCCCATGAATTATAGAACCTCTCCATCCTTCCCCTCAGTTCAAACTTAATCTTCTCAAGTGTCAAGATTTCCAACAGGTCTCCCCGCCACGTCAGGGCACAGGGTGGAGAGGTTGCTCTCCAACCCATCAGGATCCGCATTTGGGCGATCAACGAGGTGAAGGTTACAACATCTGCCTCCGCACACGTTTCCAATCCTGGCTGGCTGACACCCTGAATATGACCTCCCGGACGCCCGGGTCCGGTTTCACGTGCACCACTTTAGAAATTACCCTAAAAACCTCCTTCCAGTAATCCTCCAGCTTTGGACAGGACCAAAACATACGAACGTGATTAGCCCCCCCCCCCCCCCCCCCCCCCGTAACGTTCACACACATCTTCTACTCCTTCAAAGAATCGGCTAATCCTCGCCCTCGTGAGGTGTGCTCTGTATACCACCTTCAGCTGTATCAGCCCCAACCTCGCGCACGAGGTGGAGGCGCTCACTCTCCGGAGCACCTTACACCAGATCCCCTTCTCCATATCCTCCCCCAACTCTTCATCCCACTTTGCTTTGATCCCTTCCAGTGGTGCCTTCTCCTCTTCCAAAATAGCTCCGTAAACCGCCAACACTACCCCCTTCTCCAGTCCCCCCGTCGTCAGCACCTCCTCCAATAATATGGAGGCCGGCTCCACCGGGAAGCTCTGTATCTCCTTTCTGGCAAAATCTTGAACCTGCATGTATCTAAACATTTCCCCATGCTCCAGCCCATATTTCGCTTCCAGCTCCTTCAATCCTGCAAACCGACTCCTAAGAAACAAACCTTTTTGTGTCTAAATCCCCTTTTCATCCCATTTCCGAAAATTTCCATCCCACTTCCCTGGCTCAAAACTGTGGTTCCCCCGAATCGGCATTTCCCTTGGCCCTGCCCCCAACCCGAAGTGTTGGCGAAACTGCCTCCAAATTCTCAATGAAGCTATTCTTACCGGACTCCCTGAATATTTCCCCGGGGTCATCGGGAGCGGCGCTGTTGGTAGTGCTTTCAATCCTGACCCCCTGCACAAACTCTCCTCCATTCTGACCCACTGGGAATCAACCCCTCTGACCCAGCTCCACACCTTCTCCACATTCGCCGCCCAGTAGTAATACATCAGGTTCGGACGACCCAAACCCCCTGCCTGCCTTCCCCTCTGTAGCAGCACCTTTCTCATTCTGGCCACCATCCCTCCCCAGAAGAACAAAGTAATCATTCCCTCAATCTCTCTGAAAGAGGCCTTTGGCATGAAAATCGTCAGGCATCGGAAAATAAACAGAAATCACGGCAACACATTCATTTTAACCGTCTGTACCCGACCCGCCAGTGACAGAGGGAGACCATCCCACCTTGCCAGATCAGCTTTCACACTCCCCACCAAACTAGAAATGTTGCACCTGCGGAGCCCTCCCCACTCCCGGGCAAACTGCACCCCCAGATACCTAAAGTGAGTCCCTGTCCTACAGAATGGCAGCCCCCCCCACCTCTGCTCCCACCCCCGGCCGAGACACCACAAAATACTCACTCTTGTCCAGATTTAGTTAGTACCCCGAGAAAGACCCAAACACTCAAAGCAGCTCCAAAATTCCCCCGATCGACACATTCGGTTCCGACACGTATAACAGCAAGTTACCGGCATGTAAGGACACCCTATGCTTTATCCACCCCCCGCACTATTCCTTTCTTAATGCAATGGCCAATGGCTCAATCGCGAGTGCAAACAGCAGGGGGAGGACAGGATACCCTGCCTAGTCCCACGGTGGAGAGAAAAGTATCTCGAGCTGATGTTTGTGCGGACACCACAATTGGCTCTTTATACAGTAGCTTTACCCAGTTCACAAACCTTGGTCTAATCCCAAACTGCTCCAGAACTGCCATAATCTCGTAATTAAAGGTGGAGAGCTCGATTCTCCACCGCACGATTTTATCATTTTTGATCTTGCCCCGTTGTGTGTTGTTGAACATGAAGGCTACCGACCGTTGGTCAGTGAGGAGAGTGAATCTCCTGCCGGCCAGGTAATGCCTCCAATGTCGCACAGCCTCAACGATAGCCTGGGCCTCCTTTTCGACGGATGAGTGCCGAATTTCGGAGGCATGGAGGGTGCGGGAAAAGAATGCCACGGGCCTGCCTGGTTGAGGGTGGCGGCAAGGACGACGTCCGATGCGTCGCTTTTTACTTGGAAAGGAAGTGTTTCATCTACAGCTTTGGTAATGTCAGCTCTGATCCGGGCGAAAGCCTGTTGGGCCTCGGCTGTCAGGGGGAAATGAGTGGACTGTATGAGTGGGCGGGCCTTGTCCGAATAGTTTGGGACCCACTGCGCATAATATGAGAAGAACCCCAGGCAATGTTTGAGGGCCTTGGGGCAGTGGGAGCTCCATGAGGGGGCACATGCGGTCGGGATCAGGCCCCAGAACTCCGTTCTGGACCATGTAGCCGAGGATGGCTAAGCGGTTTGTGCGAAACACACACTTCTGGGGCTGGTTTAGCACAGGGCTAAATCGCTGGCTTTGAAAGCAGACCAAGGCAGGCCAGCAGCACGGTTCAATTCCCGTACCAGCCTCCCCGAACAGGTCCTGCTGATCATGGCCGCAGATGGTCACATTGTCTAGGTACGGAAACGTGGCCCGCAAGCCGTACCGGTCAACCATTCGGTCCATCTCCCTTTGGAAGACCGAAACCCCATTGGTGACACCGAAGGGGACCCTAAGGAAGTGATATAGCCGGCCGGCTGCCTCGAAGGCGGTGTATGGCCGGTCCGATTTACGGATGGGGAGCTGGTGGTAAGCGGATTTCAGGTCCACCGTTGAGAAGACCCGGTACTGTGCAATCTGCTTAACCAATCGCCACACTACCAGAAGGATGTGGAGGCTTTAGAGAGGGTGCAGAAGAGATTTACCAGAATGTTGCCTGGTATGGAGGGCATTAGCTATGAGGAGCGGTTGAATAAACTCGGTTTGTTCTCACTGGAACGTAGGAGGTTGAGGGGAGACCTGATAGAGGTCTACAAAATTATGAGGGGCATAGACAGAGTGGATAGTCAGAGGCTTTTCCCCAGGGTAGAGGGGTCAATTACTAGGGGGCATAGGTTTAAGGTGAGAGGGGCAAGGTTTAGAGTAGGCGTACGAGGCAAGTTTTTTACGCAGAGGGTAGTGTGTGCCTGGAACTCGCTACCGGAGGAGGTGGTGGAAGCAGGGACGATAGTGACATTTAAGGGGCATCTTGACAAATACATGGATAGGATGGGAATAGAGGGATACGGACCCAGGAAGTGTAGAAGATTGTAGTTTAGTCGGGCAGCATGGTCGGCACGGGCTTGGAGGGGCGAAGGGCCTGTTCCTGTGCTGTACATTTCTTTGTTCTTTGTTCATGTCAGATATGCGTGGGAGGGGGTACGCGTCGAGCTGCATGTACCTGTTGATGGTCTGGCTGTAGTCCACGACCATTCGTTTTTTTCCCCCAGACTTAACCACTACCACTTGAGCTCTCCAGGGGCTGTTGCTGGCCTCGATGACGCCCTCCCGAAGCAACTGCTGGACCTCGGACCTGATGAAGGCCTTATCCTGGGTGCTGTACCGTCTGCTCCTGTTGGCGACGGGTTTGCAATCTGAAGTTAGATTGGCAAAGAGGGAAGGAGGCCGCGCACAATGAGGGTGGTAAGGGTCTGCCGAATTTAAGGGTCAGGCTCTGGAGGTTGCACTGGAAGTCCAGGCCGAGGATAAGTGCAGCGCAGAGGTTAGGGAGGACGTAAAAGCGAAAGCCGTGGAACTCTACGCCTTGGACTGTGAGTGTGACCGTGCAGTACCCCCAGATCGCTATCCGATGGGATCCGGAGGCCAGGGAGATACTTTGATTGGTGGGGTGTACCTTAAGGGAGCAGCGCCTTACCGTATTTGGGTGTACAAAGCTCTCGGTGCTCCCGAAGTCAATTAGGCAGGAGGTCACATGGCCGTTGACTTTCACGCTGGTGGATGCGTTGGTCAGATTATGTGGTCGGGACTGGTCGATTGCCATGGAGGCGAGCCGTGGTTGATCGTCGGGTAGTGAGGCGGCCCTGGAGTTGAGGTCCTGGAAAGCCGTTGGTATCCATGTGCCGCGGGGTGGACAACATGGCGGCGCCCATTGTCGGTGACCGGGGGGGTGGGGGCGACCGCGGCCGCTGAGCGGGCCTGGCACACCGCAGCGAAGTGGCCCTTCTTCCCGCAGGCCTTACAATGGGCAGCGCGGGACGGGCAGCATTGACGGGGGTGTTTTTGCTGGCCGCAAAAAGAGCATCGGGGCCCCCCGGAGATCACTGGCTGGCGTGTAGCGCAGGCGTATTGGGTGGGTAGCGCCCCCGTTAGGGTGGCTGCCTGTGGGGCCCATGAAGTGCAGGAGGAGTGGGCCGCGCGATTGGGGGCGTAGGACTGGACATTGCGCAGGGCGACTGTCATGGAGAGCGCTAGTGTTTTAGTCTCCGCGAGGTCGCGCGTGGCCCCTTCTAGGAGCCACTGCCTGATAACATCAGAACCAATCCCAGTTACAAAAGCGTCCCGTATAAGGAGATCTGAGTGCTCCTTAGCTGTAACGTCCTAGCAGTCACAGTCCCGAACTATTGGGATCAGGGCCCTCCAGAAGTCATCGATTGACTCACCAGGTAGTTGAGTACGCGTTGCGAGCTCGTGTCTGGCGAAGAGCGTGTTCGTCTTCTGTTCATAATTTTCTTTGAGTCGAGTCATGGCATCAGCGTAATTGGCGCATCCTGGATCAGCGGGAAGACTTTGTAGCTGAGTCTGGAGTACAATATTTGGATCTTCTGAGCCTCTGGAACAGGGGTCGGCGCCGTGTTGATATACGCTTCAAAACAAGCTAGCCAGTGCTGGAAGTCCTTTCTGGCGTCGCTTGTGTGTGCATCCAGCTGCAGGCGATCTGGTTTAATACAGAGGTCCATCTTCTGAGTTGAGGCATGATCAATTTGACTGGAGACGAAGTTGAATCCAAACTGAGGCTTTATTCGTATCAGATGTGTGGCATCCTACAGCAGCTGGCGAAATGGCTGCGAGCTGGAGGCCACGCATATTTATAACCCGCCTCCTGGGAGGAGGTAGCATGCAGGGGCCACAGGTGAACCTGTAGTGCAGGTTCTACCGTACAACCCCTAATGTCAGAACACAGTGGTTTATCACACAGGGCCTCAGCACGGAGCACACGGCTGAGGCCGCACATAGACCCCTTTCCTGCACTGAGAGACCCCATTGGAAAGGGTGCAGAGGAGATTTATCAGAATGTTGCCTGGTATGGAGGGAAGATCTTATGAGGGAAGGCTGAGGGACTTGAGGCTGTTTTCGTTAGAGAGAAGAAGGTTAAGAGGTGACTTAATTGAGGCATACAAAATGATCAGAGGATTGGATAGGGTAGACAGTGAGAGCCTTTTTCCTCGGATGGTGATGTCTAGCACGAGGGGACATAGCTTTAAATTGAGGGGAGATAGATATAGGACAGATGTCAGAGGTAAGTTCTTTACTCAGAGAGTAGTAAGGGCGTGGAATGCCCTGTCTGCAACAGTAGTAGACTCGCCAACACTAAGGGCATTCAAATGGTCATTGGGTAGACATATGGACGATAAGGGAATAGTGTAGATGGGCTTCAGAGTGGTTTCACAGGTCGGCGCAACATCAAGGGCTGAAGGGCCTGTACTGCGCTGTAATGTTCTATGTTCTATTCGCCAAAGCTCCTCAGTGCAGGAGAGATCGGGATCCCATTTTCAAATCAGGTCACGGGAGCGGGGTCCCCCGAAATTTATCGGCATGCCCAGAATTTATCGGGGCATTGCTTTCTGGGTGCAGCCTGCCCGTTAGATTGCGCCCATTGTGTTTCAGCTTGGTAAAATGATGTAACTATTGGGAGGAGCTTGCGTACCAGGGATTTTGCAGATAAAACAGGCATTTCAGTTGGTTCCTGGACTTGAGTTAGAGATCCTGCATTTCTCTGACAAGATTCAGATCTATTTCGTAAAACAGTCTCAAAAAACATCTCTCAAGCAAATATGCTTGAGTCTGCTAACTGTATTTCAAAGTGGATGTTGACCTGAAATAGTCCTGCTATTTGAGTGGAAGGAAAGATAGCAGTTAAGGGTGATTGTGTCACTGTATTGATTAGCATTGTTTAAGGGGTAATTGTAAGCTATTTTCTTTTGTGATGATAAAGATATTTTACTACCGTGTTAGTAATAAAGTTGTTTTTTATATGCCATATCCCTATTTTGTGTGAAAGGTCTCCTGGAGTGAAGTCTCCTTTCCTCACAGACTTACAAAATTAAAATCAAACGGTGGGGTTTCTGTCCAGTATTCTAGCGACCGTTAGGGTTGGTCTGGAACGGTAATAGTGTTGGAAAGCAGAACCGTGGTGTCAGCAACAATCACACCTGGCAGTCTACATGCCAAGTACTGGCCCTGCAACCTGCCCCAGTTTGTCTTAACCACCTTTCAACTCAAAAACCTAAGAGTACAGATTCACACCGACTAAATAAAATGTTTGCTGAAGGCTTTGCTGTGGAAAGAGGTTGTTCTGCTGGAATGTGTTGACAAGTTCTTATCCTGTACGCTGTACAGAGGGCTAAACATATAAAAAGCTGCTACAGTGGTGAAATGGCGTGATTGTGACTTGCTAATTAATGCATACTAGATCCAACTTTAGAGAAGAAATTGAATCAGTCCACCTTAAATTCTGCTGCAGTGGAACAGGTTTAGCTCAGCCACAAAAATATATATTGCATAATAGTGATCTTTGGAATTCTGCAGTGTGTCTGTTATGATGTGAAAATATACAGTCAAGTAATATTTGAACTGAAAACAGATGCAGTAAGTCAACTTGAATAATTTAACAACTGGCATAGGAAAATACCCATTGGACAAGTAGGCCAATTAATTTTTAATACAATTTCGCCTCTCGTGATATTGCTTACAGATGAAAAGAAAATGCAAAAGCATATTTCTACTTATCTAACTGTCTCTCGAATCCCAGGCTGCAGCATGTTATTCATTTTCTTGTCCATGTTTGTTAAACTCCTTGGGCGAAATTCTCCGGTATCGGCGCGATGTCCGCCGACCGGCGCCAAAAACGGCGCAAATCAGTGGGGCATCGCGCCGGCCCAAAGGTGCGGAATCCTCCGCATCTTGGGGGGGCCGAGCCCCAACCTTGAGGGGCTAGGCCCGCGCCGGACTAATTTCCGCCCTGCCAGCTGGCGGAAAAGGCCTTTGGTGCCCCGCCAGCTGGCGCGGAAATGACATCTCCGGGCGGCACATGTGCGGGAGCGTTAGCAGCCGCTCACGGCATCCCCGCGCATGCGCTGTGCAGGGAGTCTCTTCCGCCTCCGCCATGGTGGAGACCGTGGCGAAGGCGGAAGGAAAGGAGTACCCCCACGGCACAGGCCCGCCCGCGGATCGGTGGGCCCCGATCGCGGGCCAGGCCACCGTGGGGGCACCCCCCGGGGCCAGATCGCCCCGCGCCCCCCACCCAGGACCCCGGAGCCCGCCCGCGCCGCCTTGTCCCGCCGGTAAGGTAGGTGGTTCAATCCACGCCGGCGGGACAGGCATTCTAGCAGCGGGACTTCGGCCCATCCACGCCGGAGTATCGCGGGGGGGGGGGCGCCAATTGGCACGGCAGGGGGTCGGAGAATCTTGCCCCTTATCTCCCTCTCTTGTATAGATAGGAAATGATGAAACATTCAGCCCCTCAAGCCTGTACCCTCATTCAATTAGATCACAGCTGATCTAATTGCTTTGTCAAAGAGTCATCGGACTCGAAACGCTAGCTCTTTTCTCACCCTACCGATGCTGCCAGACCTGCTGAGATTTTCCAGCATTTTCTCTTTCGTGGCCTACCATAAAGCCCACTCTATCATTACCAACAAGCCTATGGATCAATCCTGGTGCTGTTTGTTACCTTTAGATTTGACTATTCCAATGCACTCCTGGCTGGTGACCCACATTTTATCCTCTAAACCAGAGGCATCCAAAATTCACCTTGTCCGTGTCTTAACTTGTACCAAATCCTGTTGCCCTATCACCTCTGAACCCACTGACCTACATGGGCTCTAGGCAGGCAACATCTCGATTTAAAAATTCTCATCCTCGTTTTCAAATCCCTGTATGGCCTCAGCCTTATTTCTGTAATGTCCCCCAGCCCCACAACTCTTCGAGATAACTGTGCTGCTCTGATGCTGGCCTCTTGAGCACCTTGATTTTAATCACACTACCATTAGTGGCCATGCCTTCAGTTGTCTAGTCTTCAGCAATACCCTCCTTACATCTCTCCACCTCTCGACTTACCTTTCCTCTTTTAAGACACTCTCTACAATCTCTCTCTTCCAACTGGCTTTGGGCCACCTGACCTATTATCTCCTCAAGTGAATCAATGTCAATTTTCTTTCATAATGCTCCTGTGAAGTACTTTTGAACATTTTATTATACTGAAGGTGCTAAATTAGGACTTTTGTTTTCCCATGGCTCATTTCTTGATTGTGGCAGATTTGCATTTTCAGAGGTGCATTTCGGCAGATTTGGGAGTAACCACCAGAGGTGCATTTAGGTACTGAGACCTAGAAAAGTGGGGGTAATTCTTCAAGGCCGCCAGCCCTGGCTGGGATTCTCACTCGCCCATTGAATCGGGTGAGGCCCAAAACGGGATTCTCACTGGGCATCAAACCCATCGCGAGTCTCCCAACCCACTCCCCCTGTTGAGATCAGGTTCTTGCCCAGAAACGGTGAGAATCTGATCAGAACTCATTAGCATCCATTTCAACGTCATTGGCAGGATTGAAATGGGATACTATGGCATCCCAAGATGCTCCCGCCCTCCCCCAGCTGGAAGTCCCATAGGTGCGAATCACTGCTAGTCCCTAAAAGTGGGGATCAGGTGCCAGGGGCACAGAGGGGGAGCAAGTGGGTGAGTACCCTCTCTACACTGACCTCCAGGGTGCTGAGGGGCATCTTCAATGACCTGTCAGGTGAAGGTGAAAGTCTTCCCCCTGTCGCCTTCAAAACTTTGGTGTCTCTTCCAGCATGCCAAGTTCAAAGATCTGTCAGATGACGGTAAAGATTTTCCCTTTGATGTGTTGCAAACTTTTGAAGCTCTTTTTCACATTTGATTTTATTTCCCTTTATCCTTTTCAAGCCTCTGGGCTTGCTGAAAATCCTAAAAGGTTTGAACCGCATTGTTTTCATTCAATTTCATGGTCCATTACCCTTTTAATAGCTTCTGATTGACACCTCCAGGCTATTTCAAAGAAGGGTTTTGTTTTGTTTGTTTCTATAGCTCTTCATGGTCCAGTAGGTTTTACAATCCTCTTGATTGACAGGTCCAGGCTATTTCAAAGGAGGGCTTTGCTTTTTGTTTGTTTTTATAGCTCTTTGTGGTCCATTACCTCTGAAGTGCTTCTTCTTTTGAGCAGGTATTGGTTCTAACAGCTGTTTTTTTTCATGGAGGTTTTTTCTTTGTTCTGAAGTGCTTCCTAGAAAGAGGTGTTGCTTCTAACCCCATTTAACTTTTGCTGGTGTTTCCTCTGTTCTGATGTCCTTCCTAGAATGAGTGCTGCCAGGCTGCCACTGCTGTGGGCAGAACCTGAAGAGGGGATCCTTAAGGGAGGGGAGCTTTGGCAAACCCATAGCGGGGTGTTGCACACAAGTGAGGGAGGGGAGAGGATTTGCCAGCGATGGGATGGGTATTGCCAGCGATGGGGGTGGTTCGTAGTGTTATTCTGAGATTGGGGCGCCCTTTAGAAAAGGCACCACGATCTCTGAGAATCCGGCCTAGCTGGCTTCTTTGGATCCCGTGCCGTGAATCACCCCTGGCTCCAAAAACATTTCTAAATGTGGATGGATTGTGATCTGGATTGCGCCGATCCACCCGGCAGGAATCGCATTTTGTTTCCTGCCAGAAACCACATTTGGAAATTTCTAGGGGGAATTCTGCTCAGTGAGCTAATAAAAGAAAAAGCAGCATTGCATTGCATGAGATTTTTGAGCACAGTTGGTTGGACGGCTGGTTTGTGATGCGGAGCAACGCCAACAGCGCGGGTTCAATTCTCGTGCTGGCTGAGGTTATTCATGAGGGCCCCGCCTTCTCAACCTCGCCCCTCGCCTGAGGTGTGGTGACCCTCAAATTAAACTACTACCAGTCAGCTCTCTCTGAAAAAGGGGAGAGCAGCCTATTGCCCCTGAGGACTATGGCGACTTTCACTTTCACCGTTCAATTTTCAGTAAATAGGATTGGAAATAAATGTTTTCTATTTTCATTTCAATGACTAGCTCTGCAGATGTACTGGAAATTATTTTAATTCTACAGAGAGATCACATGTTTAACATCTATTGTTAATAAAAGCTGCTTGCTCCATCTGGTGGACAAAATACATAAATATCTTTGGTTTACGCTACAAAATTTCACACTACAATATTTAAGATACACACTGCAATTATTCAAATATTTAGCAGAATATTTTTTATACCATCAATTAATGTGCTGCATCATTTTTTTTCGACCAAGTTTATGAGAACTAATTTGATAAATGTATAACCAGGCGCTTAGCTGATTTTCACAGGAATGTAAATAGTGACATGGAGTTACAAATCAAATTCATTAAAGATTTACTGACTACTGGGAAAACAGAAAAATCATAGAAACTACAAAAATTCTAATATAAATTTATTTATAAAAACATTTGTCATAACAATCATGCTAGCAGATGAATCAAAGAAAACTTAAAGAGTAGTTCATTGAAAATAATTTTAAAAACAAATTCTTACCTCCTTTATCTATTGTATAGGTCTTAAAAGCCAAGTTCGAGTTAACATGTTTTAAGAAATTGAGTACTGTTTCAGGAGGGCGTTGACTCCACTGTTTGCGGGGACCCTTCTTATGGGTTTTCACGCAATTACCTAATAAATTCGAAAATGTAAGTATCACCAAATAAATGAGAACTTTCCTGGTTTAAAAAAAAAAATCACTTTGCAAAATGTCTAACACATGGAAAATAAAAGTTACCACTGTTCAAGTCCTCAACAGCCATGTCAGATGTCAGTTTTGCATTTTCAAGTATATTTAACACTGTATCTGGAGGAAATTCATTCCATTGCTTTCGACTGAGGAAGTTGGAGGCTTTGCCACTTGGGATTATCACATGCTCCCCCTTTGGTGTTGCTGGTAATTAAATAAATAAACAGAGTAACAAATTGTCACAGAGAAACCGCACAAGAGCAAAACTTGAAAAGAAAAGGTTATTTAGTTCACCAGGCTTGATAATTACACAAACTGTGTACAATCTTGTTCTATCATGGATTCTAATCTTATTCGTTTAAACTCGAGAGAAAGGGCAGCGTAAATGCTCCTTGTGGTAGCCAACCTGCATACACAGAATCAGTTCAGCTCGCCTCTATTCAGATATGTCCAATAATTCATTGCGTTACATTTCTAGCATTATAAAAGTCACAATAATAGATAGCCAGCAACTGGAAAATAAGGATGACAGGATGACAAGAGTTGAGGCCGAGAGGAGATCAGCCATGATCGTATTGTATGAGTGAGCGAGCTAGTGGGGTTGAATTGCCTACTCCTGCTGCCAGTTCTTATGTAAAAGCACTGAAGCCCAAGTATACCATGTAATCTACTTTCAATTATGAGAAGAAGTTTATGAATTACAACAAAATAATGTAACATATTCATGTCAGAGTTAGCATCAGGATGAGAAGAGTAAAAGCTTTCTCGTTCATGAATGTTGCCGGTACCAAAATGATTTGTCACATGTGGAAATATTGAGTAAGATTCTCCGGTCTTACAGCCGCGTGTTTCTTGGCTGTGCACCGTACTCTGGCAGCAGGATTCTCTCTTCCTGCTGCTTGTCAATGGGATTTTCCCATTGAAGGCACCCCACGCCGCCGGGAAACCCACCGTAGCAGGTGCACCGCCAGCAGGAAAAGAGAATCCCAATGGCTGGAGAATTCCGGCCATGATATTGGAAATAGTGGCAGCCCTTTCACTTCAAAGAACTACTTTACCTTCCATTTGAGAAGCTGTTTCTTCTAATGTTTTTTCAGCTAGGCTCTTGGCAATGCTTTCTCCTTCTGCTGGATTCCACTTTCTAAGACCTGCTGCTGATGCCTCTGCAGTTTTCTTAAAAAAGTAATCTCGCATCACACACAGAAAAAGGAAAGGGAAAAATATAACAAACAAAAACTCCAACACAAATAAAAACAAACAAGAAATCAATTGTTCCTGTAGACTTGAAGTACTGGAGTGTAATAATGTTATTACTTCTTTATAGATTGGGTACCATACTGGTCTCAGTACATATTTGCCACCTAATTTACAGTGTTTCAGCACAGATTCCAAAATCAAGTGGCATAAATCACTTCTGGTGTTACCCATCTCTTCTGATATTTTAGCAGCATTGCCCTGGTATGGAAGCAATTAGACGTGGCATCATATGGCAGAATGTGGAGCTGGGGGGGACGGGGACGGGGGGACGGGGACGGGGGGGACGGGGACGGGGACGGGGAGGGGGGGGGGGGGGGGGGCACGACCCTGCCTATTAGAACATAAAGCTCCCCTATTCACTTATCAGAGTGAAACCTACTCTCACTCTCTGTCAGTAAACTCAGTGATAAGTAAATCAAAGGGTGTGAACTGGGCAAGTTCAAACTGCACATAACAGGCAGTCTGATTTGCTACAGTGGTTCTCCAGGTTTTACAAGAAACCGCAGCGATACTGACCACAATAAATATCATTTTGCCGTTATTAATTCCGCAGTAATAAGCATTCAATGTTTCTGAATCATGGAGATGCTTATAACAATGGCATAAGGAAAGTTAATCCATTTGATGGATTTGGATCGATATTGTGGTGTGAAGAATAAACACACCTAAGCAATAATTTAAAATGGAGTTGATCAGAGAATGTCCTATAGTATCTCATGATGCACTATAGTTGTATGAAGAATAAGCACACCCAAGCAATGATATCGAATGGAGTTGATCAGAGAATGTCCTATAGTATCTCATGATGCATGACAATCTATGTTATTCAACAGATTAGTATATCAAATGCTATTTTTTTAATACAACTAAGGATCTCAACTGAGATCAAAAGGTATGAACAATGTAGTTTTTCTTCTTCATTGTTTTTCCTACTCCAAAAATGTCTCCACCCAAAAATGTCTCTTCCCAAAAGCTGGAAATGACCCTCCAGTACTTCAAACAAATGGCAATTCTTGAGGTGCAGGTCCAAACGGTGAACATCAAGAGGTTAGTCAAATGGGGGCATAAATCCACCACCAACTCAACACAAACCCACACTTTCTCACAGGGGTCACACAATAATACTTAGGAGAGGAAATCGCAGCCACAATGAAATTCTAACATCCGCTGTTCTAACATTTATATGCAATATGTACCTTGCATGTTGTAGCATTAAATATTAGAGCATAATTACATGGGGTTCATACAAACCATGCATTCACTTCCACCTGCGCCGGAGGAGACATCTTCACATTTACTTGGTACACTGGCTGAAATGGATTGAAATTTGAAAACTTGCATGTGGATTAATTTGGCAACTTGTTCAGTAGAATATTGTGCAGCATAATTTCCCAATAGTTATTGCATAAAATTGTTTAATACCTTTCTGAATTGTCCTGGGTTTACCTTGTGCTGTTTTCTTCCTTTTGGTTGTTACGTCACAAAACTCCTTCTTTACCATCTAGAAAAATAGATCAAACATAACGATAAAAAAATGGCAAGAGCTGATGAGGTAAGAAGAAAACAGTTCAAAGGTGGAACACTGTGGGTAAATTCCCAAACACTGGAAAATGTACAGGTCTGTCTGCATCTAAAAAGAGTAAGATATTTCATGAATATATCTTCATTTAAAAACCAGGGGATTTACTTCTCACCTCAGGCGATAAAAACTTGCTAATAAGCTTTGAAAAGCAATTCCGAGCAAGAATTGTGCTGACAGAAGGGCGGTCCTTTGGATTTCTTTTGAACATCTGTTTTATGACATACTGCAGTTCATAGGAGTACTGTCTTGGAATTGGAGTGTAGGACCCGTTGCAGATTTTTAGGATGAGATTCTTCCAACTATTGGATTGGAACTGGCAAAATAGAGAGAGAAAAAAATTGAAAGCGTTTATTTTCAAAGTAAAGAAAAAGATATATTTACTCTTTCACAACAAACTGTTTGATACTGATAGTCTGGACGCAGGGAGTGACGTCAGTAGATTTCCGAGCATGCACGCACCGGTGCAAATGAGCTGATCACCATCTTGTGTTGGCAGGAGGCACAGTGATAGATAGAAGTCATTTTTTAAAAAAAAGTATTTTTATTAAGGTTTTGCAGAACTTTTCATAATAAAACAGTAGTATAGTAACAATAATAACAAAACATTAACATAGTGCAAAAAGAGAATAGAGAATATACAATAACAATTAAATAGACATTACCCTACGCAATTCAGTCTTCCCACACCATCCCAATGAAGCACCCCCCCCCCCCCCCCCCCCTGCCCCACGGATTGCTGCTGCTGCTGACATTTAAAGATTTAGCTATATGGCTAGATGACATATCGTTTCTGACCTTTTCCTTTGGCCTCTCCACATCACAAACCATCTCCTGAGATTCTGTATTTGAAGACAATCTATACAGAGCTAAATTGAAAGAGGTTCTGCTTTTTTTAAAAATCTCCACCAGCTACCCTTACTTCCATTTACTTCTCTGTTACCTCTAGACTCAACTATCTCAATGCACTCCCGGCTGCCCTTCTAAACTTTACTCTCCGTAAACCTGAATTCATCCAAATCTCTGCTGCGCCTGTCTTAACTTGCACCAGGTCCCATTCTCTTCTCACCTCTGTGATCACTGACCTACATTGCTACCCCCCCCCCCCCCCCCCCCCCCGACAGGCAACATCTTGATTTTAAAATTCTCATACTGGTTTTCAATTCCCTCCACAGCCTCACCCCCTCTCTTTCTGTCATCTCCTCCAGCCCTGTTGTGTTATGCTTTTTCATGTAGCATGAGCTGCTTTCTTGGTGTATGCTCTGACAAAGGAAGGTTCAGACTTGGAGATAGGTTTAACACATTTATTGAACAGTTAACAATTCTCCTACTTGAGTTCGATTCTCCTGATAATTTTGCTATAGTAACTCAGTCTAACTAACCAGTCTGCTCTAAGCCATGCGGTGGGTGTGATGCTTCCGATCTGCCCCTGCTGCTCTCTGAGTGTCGCCTGTGGAAAAGAGAAAGAGCATGTGTGCCCTGTCCTTTTATATGGGTTGCCCCCTTGTGGTAGTGTCACCTCTGGGTGTCTTGACTGCCCATTGATCGTGTCCTATTCTATGTGTTCATTAGCTGTATGTCTGCATGTCATGATGTCTCTGCCACAACTCTCCGTGAAATCTGCGCTCCTCTAATTCTGGTCTCCTGTGCACCCCCAATTTTAACTGCACCACCATCGCTGGTCGTGCCTTCAATTGCCCAGGGTCCAGGTTCTCTCTCTCTACCTCACTTCCCTCTTTTAAGAAGCTCCTTACAAACTGCCTCTTTGCCTAAGCTTTTGCTCTTCTGACCTTCCATCTCCTGATGTAGCTGAGTACCATACTCCGTTTTATACTGCTTTCGTAAATGCTTTGGGATGTTTAATTACATTGAAAGTGCTATATAAGTTGTCGTAATTGTGGAGGGCCTATTACTCTAAATTAAATTGTTAGGAGGGCGGCATGCAGCACAGTGGTTAGCACTGGGACTGTGGCGCTGAGGACCTGGGTTTGAATCCCGGCCCTGGGTCACTGTCCGTGTGGAGTTTGCACATTCTCCCCGTGTCTGCGTGGGTTTCACCCCACAACCCAAAGATGTGCTGGTTAGGTGGATTGGCCATATTTTTTTATTAAACAGTAAAAAATATATACAAGGCCAAACAGTACAAACACTAATTTTGTGTTGGAGAAACAGGGTACCCTCCCCTCAGTAACAATGTACGGGGAGGGGGGGGTGGATACTCTGATTATTGAAACAGTTCACAACACGTTTCTACACAAAACAAATGGTACAAGCGCTAAACTTTGTGCTGAAGAGACCAGATACCCTTGCCTCTGTACCAACAGAAGGGAAAGAAAGGGGCGGGGAGAGAGAGGAGGAAGGTGGTGGGGAGGGAGCAGTTGGGGTGTTGATGGAGGGGGGGCCCAATAGACCACTGCCTGAACTATCTACGGAGACAGAAAAATAAAAGAACCTTCAATTATGATGTGCCAGATTTCGGGAGTCTTCCAGAGGGGATGAGGGGCGACACAGTGTCAGGCACGGGTCAGCCCCACACCCCGCTACAGAGCGTCTCGTGCACCCTGTGCTCCCGACAATGGGCGGCTGACAGCCTTCGGACAGACGCCCTCCGGGCCTGAATCCTCCACCACACTGAGTGCTGCGGGCGATACAGGCCCACCACCCAACCCAGGGGCTGCCTTGATCCCGTCACCGGGATCATCGACAGACGGGATCTCCTCAGGCTCCTCCCGGGTCCCTGTGCCAGCGGGAGGTGGTGGTGCAGATGCCTGCTCCGCCCCCATCGCCTGGCCACTGGAAGGCCCCGAAAATAACTCCTGAAACAGGTCCGGGATGGTGGCAGAGGTGGCCGGAGGAAGCGATTGGGACAGAGGATCTTCCAAACTAAAACCTGCTAAGAACCTAAGAAGCAGGGGGTTATCGCTGACCCCCTGCCCTGAGAAATTGAACAAGTCCAGGGTGCTAAATTGTGCTGGGTGGAATGGGCCCTCTCGGGTCCCGTCCGACCCCGAAGCACCCTGCTCGGGGGACAGCAGCAGCTGCTGGGATTTGCTCACTATCCCCCGCCTCTTTTCTTTCGGGGACTGGGCATGACATCTATGTAAAAGAACCTGGATTGACGCCGTTTGCGGGGGAGAGGGTCACACACCGGGGAGACCTCTATCACTGGAGGCCCTCCAGGCTGACTCCTTGTCCCTCAATGCTTCTCTCCAGAATTTGTGGCTGGGATAGAGCACCCTCTGCTTCGAGATCGTGAACCTCACAACCGCCACCCAGAGGGGCCCGCGCAGAAGTGTCACTGGGCCTGGCATCCGATGGCGAAATGTCACCGGGCTGAGGGTGTTGCTGGGTGATGGTGGGGTGAAGCTTAATGGCTGCACCCGTGTCAGTAGCCAGGGACACTGGGTCAGTCAGGGTCAGAGGGTCAGAAGGATCCAAACCTGACCGCTGGCTAATCGCCCTGTTGGTCTTTCTCTCAGCCTTCCGGCCACGCGGTTGTCCCCTCACCTCCACGCCAGTGGAAGTAGAGGGGAAGGTGGCATCATCAGCGGCAGTGTTAGAGATAGGGCAATTTTTTCTAATTTGTCCCTCCTTCTTGCAGACCTGGCACCGCACGCCACCCGCGGACCAGAAGATGCGGTAGGTTTTGTCCCCAAAAGGGATTGGCCATGCTAAATTGCCGCTTAATTGGACAAGAAAAATAATTGGCTACTCTAAATTTAAAAAATAAATAAATAAATTGTTACTTACAGGATGCCGTAGGGTGCAGAGTTCATACAAGACACATCCCAAGGCCCAAATATCACTGAAAAAATAGGAATGGTAGATTGACTTCATTCAGTTAAAAGTTCAATTGTAAATCAATTGCAAACAAATAAAACAAATAAACTTCATGAACTGTAGGTAGGTAGAAAGTAGACAGCAATGCTAGTTTCTACCTTCACTGGTTGAGTAATTCTTATCTACAAAATTCTATCTTCCTTACAATAGCTGTTGTAAGAAAGATGCTATCGGTGACTGCGCGTGTGTTAAATACCTTGCCCCATTTCCTTCCCTGAAGCTACTAATTCTTGCTGGAGGGGGTTACGGTTATAGAGATAGCAATCAGCAATCACCCAGCCCCCCAATCAATAAGAGGTCTAAATAGTGAGTGTTGTTAGGATCTCTGTTTATAGCGAGAATTCCAGTCAAGGACAATCGTGTCCTTAACCACCATCCACACGTGCTTCTTCCAACAAGAGTCACTGGCTAATCAGCTCATCACCAAGACTCCTATTGTGGATGCGACGCAGCAGAAGATGGTGACTTAATCCAGTTATCGCAACTGGTTAAGTAGAATACTACCTCAATAACGAAACACATATAGCCAGTTATCAGTTGCAAACATATTCATCATCTTGCACAACAATGCTACTTTTAACGAGTTGCAAACTAATGGCAGTTGCAGAAAAAAACAGAGATAGAAATTGTACCATTGGAAGATGTACCTTGCCTGAGCTGAATTTGGGCAACAACTGCAGGCTGGTTTTGTACATTCCCATTTCCCTTGGATCTCTCAAGACTAACAATAAATTTGAGCCCATGTCCCCATGGTTAATGACAAGTGTAATAACCCACGATGCGATCCTGTCTCCAGAATTAGGTCTCCACGTGTTAAACAGAATCCAATTTTTTGCTACATAATCTCCATGCATTGAAAAAGTAGTGACTGGAGTTTCTGCTGTGCTTTGTGTGTCCCATGATATTCCACCCATTGAAGTGTTGTGCCTAAAACGCGAGTTAAGGAATGGAAAAGCAAAAACAGTCCAATCAGCATATGTACTCATTAACAGCAAAAGATTTTCATGAAATTAAATGAATTAGTTTGGTCGCTTGCACCTGTCTCTTGCTGGTTAAAAATAGGAATTTAAAAGACAAAATCGATCCTGATGCAGGAAGTGTGACATCATGTGACAGAACAATACAATGCAGAAGAGGCCCTTCGGCCCATCGAGTCTGCACCAATGGGTGAAAGACATGCCCTCCACACAGCATCCGTTACCGATTTGTCACCTCTTTTGCGATTAGGTTTGTACCTTTTGTTATTGTAAGGCTTATTCTCCCAAATTTCTGGAGATACGTAGTAAGGCGTTCCTACATAGGTGTGAGCAAAAGCCATGGGACTGTAGACAGGAAAGAAAACATAACATCAGCAAGAAGAAAAATATTTTTGAAAACGTATCATAGAGCACGTTGTGACTCTGAAGTGTACTATTTACTAGGTTATTCGGGTTTTTCAAATACAAATTCATGATGAAATGCATCAAGCAAACAAAAATCATGGAATCCCTGATAGCCTTACCTGTTCAGTAGATGTGCAGATCCAAAATCTCCCAGTTTCACCACTCCATTCTTAGTGAGGAATATGTTCTGTCATTTAAAATCAGACAATAAAGATTAATTGTATGTAGACTGTGTACCAATATGTTGTCAAACTCCATAAGTTACCCTCTAACATGCACACTGTAGCAATAATTCACTTAATCTGTTGTTATTTTTTTTACAATATATTTTTATGGGAATTTTCAAGTTTATACAAATATCACAGAACAAAACAGTAGTCATTGCAAGCGATGGAACAATCAAGACAGGATGAGTTAGGAACAATATCCACACAGGGTCTCTTCAGGGATACAAGATCTGTCTGCACCATAAAATCCCTATAGTGAAGGAGGCCACTCAGCCCATTGAGTCTGCACTAACCCCCTCTGAAAGAGCATCCTACCTAGGTCCACTCCCCTGCCCTATCCCCGTAACCCCATAACCCCACCGAACCTACACATCTTTGGACACTAAGGGGCAATGTATCATGGCTACTCTTGAAAGACCCGAACGTATAGGATGATCTGTGCTCAACCAGCATCTACACAGCAGGAACTATGTCCAACAGCTCCCCTCCTCACCCAATAACCCAAGAGAAGTGAAGTTAATTGTAACAAACTAATTGTTACAGGTATCTATCAAGCAGGAAATATGGACCATTGTTGTTTATATTGCTCAGTGCTTGATTGGAAATCCAGTGAACCACGGTGTGGAAATCGATCATTCTTTTTACACCTATTCATGTAATTTTGACTGAAGCTGCAGATTTCTGGCTCTTGTATTCACTTAAAACGCTGATTTTGTTTTACACGCCTACAGATTTTACGGTATAATTGGGCAGCACGGTAGCACAGCGCCAGGGTCCCGCGTTGAGTCCTGGCTTAGGTCACTGTCTTTGTGGAGTCTGCACGTTCTCCCTGTGTCTGCGTGGGTTTCCTCCGGGTGCTTCAATTTCCTCCCACAAGACCTGAAAGCCGTGCTTCTGAGGTAAATGGGACATTCTGATTTCTCCCTCTGTGTACCCGAACAGGCGCCAGAATGTGGCGACTGGGGGATTATCACAGTAATTTCATTGCAGTGTTAATGTAAGCCTACTTGTGACACAAATAAAGATTATTATTATTATTAAACCAATCCACCTAACATGCAATTCTTAGGACTGTGGGAAGAAACCAGACCACCTGGAGGAAACCCATGCAGACACGGGGAGAAACTGCAAACCCCACACAGACAGTCATTCAAGGCTGGAATTGAACCCAGGTCTCTGTCGCTGTCAGGCAGCACTGCGAACCACTGAGCCACCGTGCCAGCCTAATACAGGATAGTCAACAATACAGAGATACATTATGTCCATCATGTCAAAAGAAAACAAACGGAAAAAAAATCACAAAAACTCCAGTACTAAGGGAGAATTACATTTGTACCCCACAACACAATTCAACCCTCATCCAGGTCCAGGACAAAACAAACAATCATTATATGACAAAAGTATGTAGAGAGGACCAGCCGCCACAAGTCCAAGTAAATCTCAGAGCTCAGATTCAGGATCTCCCATAGAAAATGATGAAAAGAGTAGAGAGTAAAGACAATGATCTACCAGATTCCACCCACCAATCCAAAGTCCAGGGGAATAGGCCATCAGTCCAACAAAGACACCCTCAAGGGGAACGACAGGATAGCCATGAGGTCCAAGGTTTAAGTAAGGATAACCTCCAACCCCAGTCAAAGAAGGGGAACCCCGTCTCAGGAAAGAGGGCACCGTTCGGGCACCCCTGGAGGGGGAGGGGGCCTGGGAGGGAGAGCTGGCCATCTCCACCTGAATCAGGGAACGCACCCCAATAACCAGGAATATCCATGGTCACCACAAAATAAGCAGCCTACGTAGACCTACTCCCCAACAGCCAGAACATTGGGACTCGCCATGTTCACATGCACCAAAATGAAAATTCACCTCAAGTAGCTTGAGGGAAAAACAAGAACAAAGTGAGGGACATGATGGAAAAATCATCTCTGGGGTCTCTCAGAAGAAAGACAGACAGTAAAGAGAAAGAGTAAAAATCATTAGAACTAGTTGTTAATATAACAAGGCTTCCCGAGCAACTGCCCAATGCACTAGATGACTAGCAGACACTCCCTTAGTTCCAGTCGTGATGAAAACTGCTTAAGAGGGAGACCAGTCTAGCAGAAAAGACAAACTCGACCTGAAGGAAGAGTTGAACAAAACCTAATCCTCACCAGGATAACATGCAGTCTGAAACAAAAACATAAAATACTGCGCAACCTCAGCAGGTCTGTGGAGAGAGAAGGGAGCTAACATTTTGAGTCTGGATGACTCTTTGCCAAAGCTGAGGAGAACTGGAAAATTTACACTGCTGTGGAGGAGGGAGGGTGGTGCGTGGAACAGGATACAAGGCCAGCGATAGGTGGAGATGCACAAAATGGACAGAAAGATAAAGAGAATGTGAATCGGGGTGATTGGGGCTAAGGGGTGCTGATATTGGCACAATAAGAGATTAGAATGTGTTAATGGCAGTGTGTCAAAGGACAACTAGGAACAGGGAACAGAAGGCCCAAGTGGGGTGGGGGGAGGGGGGGGACAATGGTGAGGGAAAAACAAATCGATGGAAGAAATGTAAATAAATTGATAGAAATAAAAATGGGATGAAGGTGGAGGAGGGTGTTCACAGTCGGAACTTGTTGAACTCAATGTTAAGGCTGTGAAAGCGAGTTTTGGTAAACACTTCGGCAAGCGCCAAGTCCGCCTGGGCTCAAAAAGGATAAAAGCACAGATGCTCAAAATCAAAGAAGAAAAAAGCTCAAAACTGAGCAGTGCGGAGAATTGGCGCCATTGGCGCCGCCGTGGTTGGCGCGGCGCCGGACACGGGCCGCTCTACGCGCCTGGCACACCGATTCTCTGGCCAGGATGGGCCGATCGGCCGTCAGAAAAGAGCCAAGTCTCGCCGCCGCCGTTCTAACCTGCTCTGGGCGGCGGGACCAAACATTTCTCAGGACATAGCATAAGCCATGTAAACCAGGAAAAAGACAAAAATGAAATGTGCACAAGGATGAGAAGGGAGATTAAAAGATGAGCAGAGCCATAACTCTCGAAACGCCGCCGCTTCCACGCTCACACCACACGTCTGCCTGGTGCTATTCTTTAAAATAGTGAGTGTACCTGGGGAACTTGTCATACCTGGAGAACAAGTTGATCACTACCCTTTCCTAGATCCACCTGATAAATTTGCAATACAATTCCAGTGATGTGCATTACTCTAAGAGCAAATCTACATTGTTCTAAATTGGTTACAATGATTGTTGTTTGAGATCACAAATACATAATGAAAAAGTCACAGTGTTGGTTCTTTAGTGATGCTGATTGAGAAACACCACGGGCTGGATTCTCCACTCCCGCGCCGAAGTGCCCACGCCATCGTGAACGCCGTCGAGGTTCACGACTGCGCGAAACGGCACCTATCCCGACCGATTCAGGGCCCGATAATGGGCTAGGAGCGGGGCCGCGTCATTTACACGCGCCAGGCCTTGTCACCGCGTAAAGGCGGCACCGCATACATGACGCGGCTAGCGCCGCATAACTGGCATCACCCGCGCATGCGCGGGTTGGCCGGCGCCTGCGCGGGTTGGCCGGCGCCAACCCACGCATGCGTGGTTGCCGTCCTCTCCGAGTCCGCCCGCAAGAAGATGTCAGACGGATCTTGCGGGGCTGCGGAAGAAAGGAGGTCCTCCTTCAGAGAGGACGGCCCGACGATCGTTGGGCACCGATCGCGGGCCAGGCCCCATTTGAGGCCTCCCCCATTGCGGGATCCCCCCCCCCCCAGCGTTCCCACGATGTTCCCGCCAGCAGCGACCAGGTGTGGACGGCGCCGGGGGGAACCCGCCGTTTTGGCCTGGCCGCTCGGCCCATCCGGGCCTGAGGATATCAGGGGTGCCGGAGAATCGCCATTTTAGGTGTCTCGGACGATTCTCCGGCCTGCGCCGCACGGAACTCGACGGGGCCGTTCTCGCAGCTTGGGAGAATCGCGGGAGAGCTTCGGACCGGCGTCGCGGGAAAATTCGGCGACCCAGGCGATTCTCCCAACCGGCACGGGAGTGGAGAATCCCGCCCCACAACTCCTATTCAAATAACATCTCATGATTTTTAGTATCCGCCTCTTCAGGCAGTCAAAATCTCAAGCGGACACTAAAGATCCTGAGGACAGCACCTCTAGCAATGCAGCATTACTGCACTAGAACAGGAATGTGTGCTCAAGTCCTGGCATGGGACTCAAAGCCACAGTATTTGGACAGGGAGGAAACAATGCTACCAGCAGCTCCAAGTCGACACATGCTAAATGACCACACATTTCTTATTCTGCAGGTGCCTTCACAAGGTGGGCAAGAGCAGTGAAGTTTGTCTGTAGGCAGATTTGGCTGACCAAGAAGCAGATTACCGTAGTTGGGACCAGAAAGGAGCAGATTTGGGGTTGAATGTGGGTGCAAAGGCTGCTGTGGAGATGCTGTGCTGCAGTCTTGGTCTTTTGCTAAGATCAAGCCCGAGATCAGGTGCAAGGCCTGTTCTTGTCAGCTTGGATCCAGTAAGTCTTTTTTGTGGGGCCATGAATTGAGTTCAATTTGAATTGGTTTTTGGAGCAAGCAAGGAGATGGTTTAGGGGCTTGCCCCGCTCACTCTGCTCATTGGCTTTGTAACACCGAGAAAGGAATTTTAAAAAATTTAAAAGCTGTAGCTGCAGAACCCAGCATAGATACAGCACTCAAAGTGAGCATAGATAAGCAAAGTGGAGGTTGAACCTGGGAATGGAACAAAGGCCAGGTAGGGCGAGCAGAATTTAAGAAGTGCTGTATTAATGCAATGGTGATCTGATTAACAATCAGGGTATGAAAACAGATTGAAGCTTTTCCCCAAAACTATTTGAATTCTGCATGGTATTAAGTGGTTAGTGTGAACCAATTAGAGACTGGTTTGAAGATTACCAATGTGATTATTAATAAATAAATTGTGTATGCATGACACAGCAATAAGGTAATTATTCTGTAATGACTGTCCTGGGACAGGGCTAATGGGATCATAACACAGCATACTGAAAAAAACATGGCAAATGCACAATTTCATAAGAACAAACTGGCCAGTGAATTGAATAGTAATCCCCCTGTCAATTCAAGTGAGGATAGCAAGCTAGCTCAGCAGAGATCAAGGGTCAAAATCTGTGACCTTTCGGGATGATGTAGCCTGATTTTTAAAAACTGGGGTGATCCAAACGTAATCACTGAGGGTGTATTATCCATTCAGATTTCTTCCTGTAACTTTAAAAATCATTTTGATATCCACAAAATGTCATAAATTTATGTCTGAAGGTATTACTAATGCAAAACAAATAAAATACTTTATTCACATCAGAGGCTAGAAATTACTGTTGAACTCATGAATTCTGTCTGTTATTTTAATAGAGGCAGTTACCTAAAGTAGGTTAACACCTCTATTAAGAAAGTTGACAGGAGAATTATACACCTAGTTTAACAATACTGATAAATAAATAAGAAATAATACTGTTGTTTCGAACTAATATCAATTTCAGATTTCAAAGTACAGAATTTGCATCATAAAGTCAAACTTCATTAACCCATTAGATGAGCTAGAATTCTAATATTAGTCTAACAATTATTTTAATAATTTTTGTTCTCCATAAAAAGGAATACTTGCCTTGGATTTGATGTCTCGGTGTAGAACTCGTTTGTCATGTATGTGCTTCATTCCAAGACAAATTTGTACAAATAGGTTCAGCACCTAATAGAATCAAATGGACAAAATCATTCCCCTGATGTCAGTATAACAGTGCAATCAGACTATAGGTTCATGAAAGGACGAGACACACTGATGAAGATCGGACAGTGGATGTGGTGTATATGGATTTCAGTAAGGCATTTGATAAGGTTCCCCATGGTAGGCTCATTCAGAAAGTTAGGGGGCATGGGATACAGGGAAAGTTGGTTGTCTGGATACAGAATTGGCTGGCCGAAAGAATACAGCAAGTGTTAGTGAATGGAAAGTATTCCGCCTGGAGGTCGGCGACCATTGGTGTCCCGCAAGGATCTGTTCTGGGACCTCTGCTCTTTGTGGTTTTTATAAATGACTTGGATGAGGATGTGGAAGGGTGGGTTAGTAAGTTTGCCGATGACACGAAGGTTGGGGGAGTTGTAGATAGTGTTGAGGGTTGTTGCAGGTTACAATAGGACATTGACAGGATGCAGAGCTGGGCTGAGAAGTGGCAGATGGAGTTCAACCTTGATAAATGTGAAGAGATTCATTTTGGAAGGTCGAATTTGAATGCTGAATACAGGATTAAAGGCAGGATTCTTGGGAGTGTGGAGGAACAGAGGGAACTTGGGATCCACGTACATAGATCCCTCAAAGTTGCCACCCAGGTTGATAGGGTTATTAAGAAGGTGTATGGTGTGTTGACTTTCATAAACAGGGGGATTGAGTGTAAGAGCTGTGAGGTTTTGCTGCAGCTTTATAAAACCCTGGTTAAACCACACTTGGAATATTGTGTCCAGTTCTGGTCGCCTCATTATAGGAAGGATGTGGATGCTTTGGAGAGGGTACAGAGGAGATTTACCAGGATGCTGCCTGGACTGGAGGGCATGTCTTATGAAGAATGGTTGAGGGAGCTAGGGCTTTTCTCACTGGAGCGAAGAAGGCAGAGAGGTGACTTGATAGAGGTGTACAAGGTGATGAGAAGCATGGATAGAGTGGATAGCCAGAGACTTTTCTCCAGGGTGGAAATGGCTGTCATGAGGGGACATAATTTTAAGGTGATTGGAGGAAGGTAGAGGGGAGATGTCAGAGATAGGTTCTTTACACAGATTGGTGGGTGTGTGGAATGCACTGCCAGCAGAGGTGGTGGAGTCAGAGTCATGAGGGACATTTAAGCGACGCTTAGACAGGCACATGGACAGCAGTAAATTGAAGGGGTGCAGGATAGGTTGATCTTAGATTAGGATAAATGGTCGGCACAACATCGTGGGCTGAAGGGACTGTACTGTGCTTTACTGTTCTACGTTCTATAAAAAGGCACTATAAATTCTGTGGAAGTTACTCCTTTTCACAGGTTCTTTTAAAAAATTTATAATCATCTATCATAAAACTGCACTGATTGTTCAGGTTAATTTTCAAGTAGTCTATGCACTTTGAGGGCTGATAATCACAGAATCACACAGTGCAGAAGAAACCCTTCGGCCCATCGAATCTGCACTGAGGCATGAAAGACACCTGACCTGCCTACCTACTCCCATTTGCCAGCAGTTGGCCCATAGCCTTGAATGTTATGACATGTCAAGTGCACATTCAGGTACTTTTTAAAGGATGTGAGGCAACCCGCCTCTACCACCCTCCCAGGCGGTGCATTCCACACCGTCACCACCCCCTGGGTAAAAAGGCTTTAACTCAAATCCCCCCTAAACCTCCTGCCTCTCACCTTGAATTTGTGTCCCCTCGTAACTGACCCTTTAACTGAGGGGAAAAGCTGCTCCCTATCTACTCTGTCCATGCCCCTCAATCTTGTACACCTCAAACAGTTCGCCCCCTCAGTCTTCTCTGCTCCAGTGAAAATAACCCAAGCCTATCCAACCTCTCTACATTACTTAAATGCTCCATCCCAGGCAACATCCTGGTGAATCATCTGTGCAATCACATTCTTCCTGTAAGGTGGCGATCAGAATTGCACACAGTACTCCAGCTGTGGCCTCACCAAAGCTCTATACAACTCCAACATGACCTCCCTGCTTTTGTAACCTATGCCTTTATTGATAAAGACAAGTGTCCCATATACCTTTTTCACCACCCTATTAACCTGCCCTTCTAATTTCACAGATCTATGGACAAACACTCCATGGTCCCTTTGTTCCTCGGAACTTCCCAGTGTCAGGCCATTCATTGGGTACTTCCTCGTCACATCACTCCTTCCAAAGTGTATCATCTCACACTTTTCAGGGTTAAATCCAATATGCCACTTTTCTGCCCATTTTACCATCCTGTCTATATGTTCTTGTAACCCAAGACACTCAACCTCACTGTTAACAAGACAGCTCACCCCACCTCACCTTCCCACTGAAGTAAAGTCAGTGTGGAGCCACACTGTAGTTGTGACGCTCTGTGGGAAGGCTATAGAGGACCAATGTGGGACTTCTGCCCCTCACCGAGGACTCAATCAAATCTTCTGACAGCTCCATCAATCCCAAAAGCGGCAAGAGCGCATCCGTGGCTGCTGCTGGGACCTCCAAAGCTGGTAAGTCTGGAGCCTTCGTCAGGGGAGAGGTGGGGGTTTGGGTTCAAGGCTGCGGTGTGTTAGGGAGAAAAGAGAGGCATTCCATCTTAGGCAGGTGTCCCTCCCCCGCAAAAACAAAGAAATAAATATTTTTATATTCCATACATCTGAACTGTGGTGGGCAAATTGCACACGGCGGCAAGACTATTATCAGCGTGGTAGGGAACTCTGACAACAAGCCAGAAAGCCAGGACAACCCAGCCTTGTCCATTTGCGGGACCCCCGGCCTTAGGTATTTGACCGTCTGGCAACTAATTTGTTGCTGCTGGATCTCCTGTCCCTTTAAAGGATGACCACGCTCCCCCATGAGGTGCTGAACAATTGGAGGGCCATCAGCTCAGTGTTCTCAGAGAGGGGAGAGTTGGGGAGGGAAGAGTAGAGTTACCACCAAGAGACCACTACATTGGTACAGAATGCCCAATGTGAAGGCCCCAGCCCCACTCTGAACCTGCAGGCTGGCCACCAGAGTTCACCAGGCAGTCTCTCCATGTGGCAGAGGGCACACCTGAAGCTGGTGAAATACCAGTGACGGCAGAATGAGGCCTGTAACTGGTCAAATAAGAGATTCCATTGGCCTCTGTGTCGGGGGGTGGGCATCCTTCATCTACCCCACTTCTGATAAAAGCCATGGCAGTGGGAAGAATGACAGGCACTCCAGATCCATTTTCCCTCGTCATTTTACCTCCTAGCACATCAATCAGGGGCTGGTGAACTCCAGCCCAAAACACCTTTTAGTGAATATCACATGGTGTGCTTGTGGCAACATGCATGATGCATACTTTTATAAGCACAGGAATGATATTTCATGGCATGCACTGTGGAACAGAAAATTTGATAAATAAGAAAAGTTGTCTTCTTGACAGTAATTACTATTATACAGTGAGAGTGGGCAGCTCTCTTGTTCCTCAGGCTGTAGCCCAGTACATTGTTTTTCTTTATCCCTTATTAGGAAAACTATGTGAGTGGTTAAAACTTGGTGCCAATTGTGCCACTTTCAATTATTGTGAGATTATGCATGAAGTGTGATGCAGAAGGTTGCAGTATAACATTAAATATGAGAGACATAATGTTTTTATTAAATGACTTAAGACTCTCGTGTGATGTTGCTTATGTAATTTGGATGCTCTCAAGAGGACTGGGTTGCTATGACTTAAAATTGTTGAATAAATAAATATAAATTCCAAGTCGTGCAGAGCTCAGATGTTCAAGCAAAGAACTTTGAGGAAATGTTGGATAAACTCGGTTTGTCTAGCTATGAGGAGAGGTTGGATAAACTCAGTTTGTCTGACTGGAACGACAGAGGTTGAGGGGCGACCTGATAGAAGTCTACAACATTATGGACAGGGTCGATAGTCAGAAGCTTTTTCCCAGGGTGGAAGAGTCAATTACTAGGGGATACATCGTTAAGGTGCGAGGGGCAATGTTTAGAGAAGAGGTGCAAGGGAATTTCTTTACACAGTGGGTAGTGGGTGCCTGGAACTCGCTGCTGGAGGAGGCAGGTACGATAGTGGCGTTTAAAGGGGCGGCTTGACAAATACATGAATAGGATGGGAATAGAGGGATATGGGCCCCAAAAGTGTAAAAGGTTTTAGGTTAGATAGCATGGTCGGTGTAGGCTTGGATGGTTGAAAGGCCTGTTCCTGTGCTGTACATTTCTTTGTTCTTTGTGCTTATCAGTGTCAGGCTAGATGTTAAAAGCACCATGCACATTAAAATCATTTTGCATTTGTAAAACATGCAATGGAGCGATTCTCCAGGGCCGCCACCCCCAACCAGGAATTACAATGGCCCGTTGAATCGGTGCAGGGGCAGCACTCAGACAGAGCACTGGTCTTTCTAGGAGGCACTTCAGAACAAAGAAACAGCCTCTTTAAAAAAACGCGGTTAGAAAGAACATCTCCTCAAAAGAGGAAGCAGTTAGCAATATCTCAGGTGGTGAAAGTCCGGGTCAAGCCAAGCTGGGGGCTAGCAATATTCGGAGTAGTGGACGAACCGGGAGTGCAGGAGGCGAAAGAGGCCGGTATTCTGGCCTTTGCGTCCCTAGTAGCCCGGCGAAGGATCTTGCTAATGTGGAAGGAGGCGAAGCCCCCCAGCGTGGAGGCCTGGATAAACGATATGGCTGGGTTCATAAAGTTGGAGAGGATTAAGTTCGCCTTGAGAGGGTCTGCGCAGGGGTTCTACAGGCGGTGGCAACTGTTCCTAGACTATCTCGCGGAGCGTTAGAGGAAGGTCGGTCAGCAGCAGCAGCAGCCTTGGGGGGGCGGGGGGAGCTGACTGGGGGGGTGGATGAGCAAGAGATAACATGAAGAGTCGGGGAAACTTGCACGTATGGGAGAGAGCCAGTGTACAAAACTATGTAAATATACTATTTTGCCATGTATATATCTTACTCCGCGTGATTTCTCGTTTATTTCTTTTTTGTTACGGGTGGGGGTTATTGTTTGTAAGGGAGAAAAATTGTGTTAAAAACTTTAATAAATATATTTTTTTTTAAAAGAGGAAGCAGTTAATGGACCGTGAAGATTTATAAATTGAATGTAAAAAATGCAGTTCAAAGCATTTAGGCTTCTCAGCATGCCCAGAATCCTGAAAATGTTAAAGGGGAAAGAAACTTACTGTGAAAAAAATGACTTCAAATGAACTTGACCTGCTCGGAGAGACATCAAAGGGTTCCAACACACTAGAGGGAAGACTTTTAACTACAAATTGAGCCCTTCCAGCCCAGCCCAAGCCCCCCGACTCTCATCTCCCCTGAATGACCCTCCCCAACCCACTAGAGGTAAATGCAGAGAGGGTACTCTCTATACCTTGCCCCCCCCCTCAGGAGTCCACGGCACCAGGTAGGCACTGCCAAGGGGTGGGGCCTGAAAAGGGGGGGACTGTGGGAAAGAGCCTGAAGAGGGAGGACTGGGGGTTTGGGGGGGGGGGGGGAGGGCTGAAGCAGGAAGGGGCCTGAAAGGGGGGCCCTGAAAGGGAGGGGAATTTGCCTAGCCCATTACGGGGCATCGCTCACTTGGCAGTGGGGCCTTGCCAGTGATTGGGCAGGGGGTGGGCTTGCCGGCGATTTGGGATGGGGGGGCTCGTCAGCAATTCGGAGGGGGAGGGGTCTGCAATGTTATTCTGAGATCGGGGTGCCTCAGGCCCATCCCTCTTAAGGGCAGCGCAAAACCAGTTCCTCTCAAAAAAAGTTTCAAAGTGCCATTGAATCCCATCTCAGCAGCGATACCAGCGCCAACAGGAAACACTCCAGTTTTCCCACTGGCTGCAGCACTTAGAATGAAATCAGGGGAATCATGCCCAATATGTTGGGTCAATGACATATAAAATATAGATATTGGGGCTGACTTTCCTAGTAGCAATGCCTCGGATGCAGATTGAAGATGCAGCTGATGTGAAAAAGGGTTGGAGACCTGTGAAATCTGGTCCTGGATCACTTTACATATCTCAGAGCTTCACCTGATAATGTGCAGGCTATTGTCTTCACAGGGTCTGGTTCAGTAAAGACATGGGTACTGACTTATGCTATTGCTGCAAGGCCATGTGGACTGACATGACCAGTGATAGTCAGAAAAGTCAGCAGTGGTCATACACTCGGTTTTATCTTCTACCAGGGCTACAATCGACAGAAGATGCAAGTGGAAAATGAGCATTTAAATGATGAAGGGCTCCTCCTCCAGTGTCATCTGAAGGGTGTCCCTTCCCAGAAAGGAACTGGACATGAAACAAATCACACAAGGGAATTATGTTCTGCTGGGATTGGGGTACAGATTCATCCATGATTTTTTCATTCATGACAAGTTATATACCATTTCTTCTGGAAATAATCTTTCCTTTTGCTGCAGAAGTCTTTGCGTGAGATCGCCACCGTCACAGTATTCCATCACTATATAAAGGTGTCCGTCAGCTGCAATAGAAAAACATACCATAATATTAAATATGCATATGGTGTGCAGGATAGGGAAATCATAAATAAAATAGCACCTGAAGCAACAATTTACAATCACGGGATTCTTTTTGTACAAAATAATAATCATAAATTACAAAATACATAGAACTTACGGGAAGAAGCAGGCCTTTTTTAACTTGTATTTGTCTGTGGGGTTAACAGGTCTATGTTATGCTCCATGTCTCGTCCCATCCCTCTTCATCAAACCCTATCAACATATCCTTCCAGCCCTTTCCTCCTTGCATACTCTATCTAGCTTCCCCTTAAATATATCTATGCTATTCACTTCACTCACTCCATTTAGTAGTGAGTTCCACATTCTCACCACTCCCAGAATGAAGACACTTTTTATAAATTCCTTATTGAATTTATAATGGTCTATCCTATATTTGATTGTCCCTAGTTACGGACTTCCAAGCAAGCGGAAACATCTTCTCCACTTTCATACGATCAACCCTTTCAGAATCTCGAAAACCTCTATTAGATCACCTTGGAGTCCTGTCTTTTCTACAGAAAATAGCTCTAGCTGCTTCAGTCTTGTCAGTTGCACCCGCTTGAATCTGGCATCTTAGAGCGACAGAATCACAGACTTTTACAGCACTGAAGGAGATTGTATGGCCCATTGTGTCTGCAACGGCTCCTGAACGTGCTACCTAGCTAGTCCCATTCTCCAGCCCTATCTCCATAGCCCTCTAGGACATTATTTATAAATAGTTGATTGCTACTTTACAGGGACAATTATTGGAACCAATGTGGTTCAGGCGGTGTCCTCAGAGTGAGAGAGAACTGTAAAAAATACCCCACAAAATTTGGAAACTAAACAAGAATCCTTCCCTCGTTGGTGCACAGCATACTTAAAACAAGTATATTTAGGAAAACGAAAATGGATAATGGAATAATGGACTCTCCGGAAATAGTACTCATTTACTAAAAAGGTCCTTTTATTTAACTTTCATAAAGCACATTAATGACAAAATGTACTCTCATCAGTATTCAAACATAGCAAGCTACTGAGTTGGATGATCAGCCATGATCATTCTGAATGGCACCAATGGTGATTATTTGGAGTTCAGACTTTTTCTAGCCCTTCCTTCTAGCCCTTTCCTCTAGTAGGGGACACACAAGAGACATACAGACACACACGTATGCCAATTTTGGCTCCAATTTGCCAAATTGCCCTGGAACCTATGGGCATTATAAATTAATTATAACTTTAGAGTACCCAATTCATTTTTACCAATTAAGGGGCAATTTAGCGTGGCCAATCAACCTACCCAGCACATCTTCGGGTTTTGGGGGCGAAACCCATGCAAACAAGGGGAGAATGTGCAAACTCCAATAGACGGTGACCCAGAGCCGGGATCAAACCTGGGACCTCGGCGCTGTGAGGCAGCAACACTAACCACTGTGCCACCGTGCTGCCCCCCTTTCTTTTTATTAATAAAATATTTTTATTCCAATTTTCAACGTTTTATATTTTATTATAACAAAAAAAAACCTCAACATATTAAACCCCCTACACAAGAAGACCTGATTGAGTGGTGACCTGCCAGAGGTTTTAAAGATCATGGAATTGTCTGACAGGGTACATGTAGTGAAGATGTTTTCTCTGCTGGGCACAAGACGAACTAAGGGCCAGAAATTATAGATACTGAGCGGGATTCTCCCAGCCCGGGGCCGGCAGAGCGGAGAATCGGCGTCATTGGCGCGGCGCTGGTCGCAGGCCGCTGTACTCGGCCGGGCCGCTGATTCTCCGGCCCGAATGGGCCGAGTGGCCACTCTAAAAAGGCAGAGTCCCGCAAGCGCCGCCCACACCTGGTCGTAGCTGGCGGGAAGGGGGGGGGGCTCCGACCCGGGGGCCTGGCCCGAGATCGGGGTCCACCGATCGGCGGGCCGGCCTCTCGCTCCCCGGGCCTATTTTCTTCCACGCCGGCCCCTGAACTCCCGCATCATGTTGCGTCGGGGCCGGCGCGTTGAGGGAGGCCCCCGCGCATGCCGCGTGTTGGCGCCGGCGCCACTGCGCACGCGCAGATCCCACGGCGCACAGTTCGCACCGGGATGGGAGGCTGGATCAGCGTGAACCGCTCCAGCGCTGTGCTGACCCCTGTAGGGGCCAGAATCGGTACTCCCAGCGGCCCGTTCACGCCGTCGTGACACTCTGCCACCGAATGGGAGAATCCCGCCCACTGACTAAAAAAACCAAAAGGGAAGCCAGGGGAACCTTTTTGTACAGAGAATGGATAGAATGTGGAACGTGCTACCACAAGGAGGGGTTGAGGCATACAGTATTGATGCATTTAAGGGAAGGAAAAGGAATACAAGGATATTTTGGTAAGGTTATCTGAAGATGGGAGGAGGCCCACTTAAGAGCATGTATAACAGCATGGATCTGTTGGGCTGAATGGCCTGTTTTTGTACTTTAGATACTAAGTAATTTGTTTCCTTCAGAAGATAGCAAGAAGCAGCAAGAACATTGGAATCCATATAATGAGGAACAGATAAATTAATTAATTCCTGAATTTACTCACCTTCAAATGAGTCCAGAAATGCAACAATGTTAGGGTGCTTCATTTTGGCAAGCAGTATGGCTTCCCTCCTTGATCTTTGTAGCCCTGAGGCATTCTAGATAAATAGAATTAAAAGGAGATAGCACCTGGTCTTGCTGTTAAAAATAAACAATATCCAATGCCTTTAACAGCTCTGATCTTGGCAAATACCTGTATTATTAAAGCTTTCTCACAGGATGTTTGACGTTTAGAACATTTGGTTTGATTTCACCTTTGGTCCAACTGCATCATAAACCACACTGATATGCATCATGTATTAAAATTCCATGCCATAACAAGTGGGTGTATATCCTCTGTCTACTTACTTGACTCATTGCTATTGAAGTATTCTTACCTCTGACCTCTGAGTGAGAAGGTCAGGGTTCAAAACCCAGTACAGTAGTTGGGCCTATAAACTGGGTTTCTGCATAGTTAGAAATGCCACTTCTCAGTTTAGGAATTAAACTGAGTTCTGACCGCTCTGTTTGGATCCCATAGTACTTTTCAAAAATGATCAAGTGACTTTGCTTCAAATTCCTGGCCATCAACCATTCCTCAACAATACCATCACATTGCTGCCATATATACCTATATAATAGTAACCACATTTAAAGGTAACACATTAATCCTTTTGGATGGCCGAAGATGTAAAAGGAAATTGGAACTTGCTCAATGAAGATCAGGTTTCTCTCTACAAAAGACTAGTGGTAGAAATAATTAACAACTTGTTATGGTTCAACCTAGACAGAGAAAATGATCCAGCTGCTCTTACCAAGTGGTACACATTACTAATAGGATGTCACAAAAGAACAACAGAATGTGCTTTTTTGAAAATCCTAAAGCAAAGCAATGATGCTGACTGCCTCTCGGAAAATGTCCATTGCCACAAATGATAACTGATGCAAATCCCATTGAATTTAATTTCCAATCCAATCAGTGGGAACTTTCGAGAACAGAGTGAAGGGGCTAAAAGTATAAAATGTAAGAGAGGGATGTTAACCAATATCTCCACAAGATAAAGTTAAAACATGCTCACATTGCATTTACCTTTGAAAGATGAATTTCCTTCATCACATATTGCTGACTTTCATTATGCTTTTGTACCAGAAGAGCTCTGCCAAATGAACCTTCCCCAATAATCTTTAGTACTGTGTAAGTATCCATCATAAATTACCTGTCTGGAAGACAATTATAGCTTTGTGTTAATCAGTCAACCATTTTGCACTGTTTTAGTATAACCTTTATTTTTTTATTCATACATTTTAATATATTTTTACTTTTTAAAACAATGTTAAATCATTAAATGTGGTGTTCAGGGAGAATTGGGTATCCTTGTAAACGAAACACAGAAATTTAATATGCAGATACAAAAAGCAATTAGGAAAGAATATGTTGATCCTGATTGCAATGGGGTTGGGATATAAAAGTAAGGGTGGCAAAGTGGCAGTGGTTAGAGCCAGGGGCCCAGGTTCAATTCTGGCCTTGGGTGACTGTTTGGTGTTTTCATTTCCTCCCCCTGTATACTTGGGTTTTTTCCGGGTGCTCCCACAGTCAAAAGAAAGGGCAGGTTCGGTGGACTGGCATGCTAAAAATTGCCCCTTAGTATCCAAAGATGTGCAGGTTAGGTGTTAGACGTTTTAGTTGCTGTGAAATGAAGAGTCTAAAGTTCTTGTTCCTTTTCACCAAACACCATTTATTTCACTTCCACAGCCTCTGCACAAAGCTCTTAACACACCACCTGACAGAGGCAACCTGAAGCCCCTTTACATATCAGTGTCAATTAATGGATACTTAACATAAATGAGACAACTAATTGCAATGTCTCTTAACCCATTACTTAACAGTCTCCCCTTCCTTGGAGAAAAAAAATAATTAGGTGAAAACAAAATTTCAAGAAACTCAAAAACACACACATGATGTTCCCCCCCCCCTTTTCTTTTTTTAAGTTTGGACGAGAAAGAAAAAAAAAACAGTCACAGAAACAAGCGCCCTTCATTAACAATATCCAAAGGTTTTTGTGAATTCGCCCCTCTTTTCGTAAAACAGTCTGACAGTTGATAGCTCCTGTCGACCCAGTTAATTTTTGTTATTTCCCCTCTGTCCAACATCTGCTTCAAATTTGCAATGTCTATCCGTAACCTCTTTTCATTGACACTTTTTGTAGAGTGCACATTTTCCCACAGGGATTTATTGTCAATGTGACAGTCAATCGGTATATTAACCAAATCCCCTAATCACAAAATTTCTGTCAATATTATACTTATATAAAAAGCCATATCCACCGCCTCTACAAGGCTTAACGTCTCAGCAGCCAAAGTGCTTTTTACCACTCTCCTTATTTTCTTTGTTTCCCACACAAGTGGGCAACATTTACCATTGTTCCCCAAAAGGAAAATTATAAAACCTCCTGCGCTTGAAACCCCATCACATAAATTTGCGTAGGACGCATCACTATAAACTGTGAGTTTCAAGTGCTTAAGGTCACCTAAAACCGGGAACTTCAAAACACACTCCTGCATTTTTAGTTTGGCCAACGCTTTATTTGCTCTTATTATGTCTTCCACTTTGGGATCATTCATTTTTGTACTCAACTCTAAGACATCAAAACTCACGTCCGGTCTAGTCTGTCTACCTAACCAGTTCAGTTGCCCAATTAAACTTCGTAGTTGCTCTTTTTCCATCTCTGAAACCATTGTGTCTTTTTGTGAAACTCGGCCACGCCTAATTGCTATTGGGGTGATGCTTTCCAAATAAGATTGCTGACGTAAAGTTGCCCCTAATTTAGTCTGTCCAATTTCCAGTCCAATATATTTAAATGCACCGGATACCTGACTTCCAACCCTGAATTCTTTCCTCAAACCAGAGATTACAATAGCTTCAAAATCACGAGTCCCACCCCACAAAAAATCATCGACATGCATCATAAAAATGCCAGAAAGATTTCCTTTATAGTGCCAGTAAAACATTGCAGGATCTGCTTTCAGCTGGCAACAGCCTAACTTTAACAAAACTGATATTATCGAAAAATACCAGACTCTAGATGCATCATTTAATCCATATACACATTTGTTCAACTTCCAGAGTACCCCTTCTGTGTTAGCTGCTTCTTTAGGAGGACGGAGAAAAATGTCTCTCTGGAGCTGATGCCCCTGCAAAAAGGCAGCTTTTATATCTATAGATTTGCATTCCCATGCCTTTGTGACTAATAGAGCCAAGAAGAATTTTAAAATAACCTTTCCTGCTGCAGGTGAATCTACCCTTAAATCCTGATCTTCTAAGTTTTCTTCAAATCCCCTTGCCATGAGCCTGGCCTTTGCCTTATAAGTTCCATCCGGAAGAACCTTTTCCGTGCAAATCCATCTGTGGGATAGAGCTCTTTGTCCCCAATCCGGTACTTCCGTGTATACCCCAAATTCACTCCAACTATGCAATTCTTGCTGTTTAGCTTTTTTAATAACTTTTTCATCTAATTTATTTGAAGCCACAAAAATCTCACATGCATGTGGGCTTCTACTCCTATTAGTCATCGTAGTCTTACTCATGTTCTGAGATGTTGACAAACGACGTCCCCTCTCCCGCCTGGTATCTCGTTCTGTACTGCTACTGCTTGATCTTTCCCTTCTGCTGTGGGATGTCCTTTCAATAGTTCTCGACCTTTTCCTGCGGACCTGTTCACTATCCGATGTACTATCTGAACTGGCACTGCGTTTCTGTGCCCTCCATTTTTGAACGTATTTTTCCCAATCCATTGTCTTGACTCCTTCCCCTGAATGCTGTACATTCAACCAATGTTTATACTTTCCAGTGGCCTTCCCTGCTCTACTAATAACAGTTGCGTCCTTCCATTGACTAGACCCTTCAGGCAAGTATGTCACTTTTGTACCAACTTTTGGCAGTTGCCTTTTCGGAAAAATGGCCTGTTTTAATTCACCAGAATTGTTGTGTTCCTCCACAGAAACCCTGTCTATATCAGTTAATTGGTCCTCATAGTTCTGTAACACATGCGTACCAGATGACTCTGGTTCCTCGTCATGTCTGTCTGCTCTGTCTAAATATGAAAATTTGTAATCTCTACCCATTATCCTTGATGAATGGACCCTAACAGTTTGATTACCATGTTGCAAAATAATTGTTTTGCCTCCTATGCCTATGATCTTCCCTGGGCCTTTCCATTCGTTTGAATCGTCTCTCTTATAGTATCCCATGTCTCCTTACTGAAAAAGGGCATCTGATGGACGTAAGTTATGTCTTAAAGCTCTGCGAATTCTTTCAGAAACATCTGCTTCCAAAAAAGCTTTTCTACTGCTATGTAATGCATTTAAATGTTCAGCAAAACCAGAGCTAATTGTAGTCCCCTCCCAAGCTGGAGGCTGGTCATCCAAAATGGACGGAATTTTAGGATTTCTACCAAACACTAATTGATAAAGACTATAGCCCCCAAGCATCTGCAATGAATTATTTGCATGTACTGCCCATGCTAAAGCTGAATTTAGCCTGCAATTTGGTCGATCTGCCAAAATTTTCCGAAGCATGTCGTCGATGACAGCATGATTTCTTTCACAGACACCATTACTAAATGGGCTTTCTGCAGCCGTATTCATAACTCCGATATTCATGTTTTCACACATATCCCTAAACTCATCATTAGCAAATTCTCCCCCATTGTCCGCAAGGAATTTTGCCGGTGGACCCATTCCTGTCCCTATCCATTTTTCCAAGATTTGATCCAGAATTACTCTCTTTTCTTTACTTCGTACAATCGTTGATTGACTAAATCTGGTTGCTAAATCTACAAAATGCAAAACCAATATATTATTTGCTTTATCCCAGATCTTAAGATCCATGGCCACAATGTCCATAAGACCATAAGACATAGGAGCGGAGGTAAGGCCATTCGGCCCATCGAGTCCACTCCACCATTCAATCATGGCTGATTTCTACTCCATTTACCCGCTCTCTCTCCATAGCCCTTAATTCCTCGAGAAATCAAGAATTTATCAACTTCTGTCTTAAAGACACACAACGTCCCGGCCTCCACCGCCCTCTGTGGCAATGAATTCCACAGACCCGCCACTCTCTGGCTGAAGAAATTTCTCCTCATCTCTGTTCTAAAGTGACTCCCTTTTATTCAAAGGCTGTGCCCCCGGGTCCTAGTCTCCCCTGCTAATGGAAACAACTTCCCTACATCCACCCTATCTAAGCCATTCATTATCTTGTAAGTTTCTATTAGATCTCCCCTCAACCTCCTAAACTCCAATGAATATAATC
The DNA here is from genome assembly GCF_047496885.1 of Scyliorhinus torazame. Classification (NCBI taxonomy): domain Eukaryota; kingdom Metazoa; phylum Chordata; class Chondrichthyes; order Carcharhiniformes; family Scyliorhinidae; genus Scyliorhinus; species Scyliorhinus torazame. Next base: position 169,967,793 of record NC_092721.1, on the reverse strand, counting down.
CCAGGATCCTCAGACATTCATCGTATGTTAGGCCTACCATTCCTGGGATCATCCGTGTGAATCTCCGCTGGACCCGTTCCAGTGCCAGTATGTCCTTCCTGAGGTGTGGGGCCCAAAATTGCTCACAGTATTCTAAATGGGGCCTAACTAATGCTTTATAAAGCTTCAGAAGTACATCCCTGCTTTTATATTCCAAGCCTCTTGAGATGAATGACAACATTGCATTTGCTTTCTTAATTACGGACTCAACCTGCAAGTTTACCTTTAGAGAATCCTGGACTAGGACTCCCAAGTCCCTTTGCACTTCAGCATTATGAATTTTGTCACCGTTTAGAAAATAGTCCATGCCTCTATTCTTTTTTCCAAAGTGCAAGACCTCGCACTTGCCCACGTTGAATTTCATCAGCCATTTCTTGGACCACTCTCCTAAACTGTCTAAATCTTTCTGCAGCCTCCCCACCTCCTCCATACTACCTGCCCCTCCACCTATCTTTGTATCATCGGCAAACTTAGCCAGAATGCCCCCAATCCCATCATCTAGATCGTTAATATATAAAGAGAACAGCTGTGGCCCCAACACTGAACCCTGCGGGACACCACTCGTCACCGGTTGCCATTCCGAAAAAGAACCTTTTATCCCAACTCTCTGCCTTCTGCCTGACAGCCAATCGTCAATCCATGTTAGTACCTTGCCTCGAATACCATGGGCCCTTATTTTACTCAGCAGTCTCCCGTGAGGCACCTTATCAAAGGCCTTTTGGAAGTCAAGAAAGATAACATCCATTGGCTCTCCTTGGTCTAACCTATTTGTTATCTCTTCAAAGAACTCTAACAGGTTGGTCAGGCACGACCTCCCCATACTAAATCCATGCTGACTTGTCCTAATCTGACCCTGCACTTCCATGAATTTAGAAATCTCATCCTTAACAATGGATTCTAGAATCTTGCCAACAACCGAGGTTAGGCTAATTGGCCTATAATTTTCCATCTTTTTCCTTGTTCCCTTCTTGAACAGGGGGGTTACAACAGCGATTTTCCAATCCTCTGGGACTTTCCCTGACTCCAGTGACTTTTGAAAGATCATAAATAACGCCTCCACTATTTCTTCAGCTAGATCCTTTAGAACTCTAGGATGTAGTCCATCTGGGCCCGGAGATTTATCAATTTTTAGACCTCTTAGTTTCTCTAGCACTTTCTCCTTTGTGATGGCTACCATATTCAACTCTGCCCCCTGACTCTCCGGGATTGTTGGGATATTACTCATGTCTTCTACTGTGAAGACTGACGCAAAGTACTTATTTAGTTCCTCAGCTATTTCCTTGTCTCCCATCACAAAATTACCAGCGTCATTTTGGAGCGGCCCAATGTCAACTTTTGCCTCCCGTTTGTTTTTAATGTATTTAAAGAAACTTTTACTATCATTCCTAATGTTACTGGCTAGCCTACCTTCATATTTGATCCTCTCTCTCCTTATTTCTCTCTTTGTTATCCTCTGTTTGTTTTTGTAGCCTTCCCAATCTTCTGACTTCCCACTACTCTTTGCCACATTATAGGCTTTCTCTTTTGCATTGATGAATTCCCTAACTTCCTTTGTCAGCCATGGCTGCCTAATCCCCCCTCTGATAACCTTTCTTTTCTTTGGGATGAACCTCTGTACTGTGTCCTCAATTACTCCCAGAAACTCCTGCCATTGCTGTTCTACTGTCTTTCCCACTAGGCTCTGCTCCCAGTCGATTTTTGTCAGTTCCTCCCTCATGCGCCTGGAGTTACCTTTATTTAACTGTAAGACCTTTACATCTGATTCTACCTTCTTTCTTTCAAATTGGAGATTGAATTCTACCATATTATGATCACTGCCTCCTGAGTGCTCCCTTACTTTAAGATCTTCAATCAAGTCTGGCTCATTACATAACACTAAGTCCAGAATGGCCTGTTCCCTCGTGGGCTCCATCACAAGCTGTTCCAAAAAGCCCTCCTGTGAACATTCAATGAATTCCCTTTCCTTGGGTCCACTGGCAGCATTATTTACCCAGTCCACCTGCATATTGAAGTCCCCCATGATCACTGTGACCTTGCCTTTCTGACATGCACTTTCTATTTCGTGGTGCATTTTGTGCCCCCGGTCCTGACCACTGTTAGGAGGCCTGTACATAACTCCCATTATGGTTTTTTTGTCTTTGTGGTTCCTCAACTCTACCCACACAGACTCCACATCATCTGACCCTATGTCATTTAGTGCTATTGATTTAATTTCATTCCTAATTAACAAGGCAACCCCACCCCCTCTGCCCACCTCCCTGTCTTTTCGATAGGTTGTGAATCCCTGGATGTTTAAATGCCAGTCCTGAACCCCCTGCAACCATGTCTCTGTGATGCCTACCACATCATACCTGCCAGTCACAATCTGGGCCACAAGCTCATCTACCTTGTTCCGTACACTGCGTGCATTTAAATATAGCACCTTTAATTCTCTATTGACCGTCCCTTTTTGTTTTCTTAGTGTGGTGGACCTTGGTTTACTGAGCCTTTCCATACACTGTGTCATATTTTGTGGGCTGGGGACTATCGTAACCTCTCCTGAGTTTTGTCTTTTCGTGCTTTTTTGTATTCCTAAGCAGCTACGCTTCCCACTGATTACTTCACCTCTTGGTTCCCTGACTTTCCCTTCCCCCCCCAATCTTCAGTTTAAAGTCCTATTGATCACCCTATTTATTCTTTTCACCAGAACACTGGTCCCAGCTCGGTTCAGGTGGAGACCATCCCAACGGTATAGGTCCCCCCGTCCCAAAACTGATGCGAGTGTCCCATGAAAAGGAACCCCTCTTTCCCACACCACTCTTTCAGCCACGTGTTAACTTCCCTTATTCTTGCCTCCCTATGCCAATTTGCACATGGCTCGGGCAGTAATCCGGAGATTATGACCCTTGAGGACCTGTTTTTTAATTTGAATCCTAGCTCTTTATAATCTCTAAACAGGTCCTCTTTCCTAGACTTGCCTATGTTGTTGGTACCGACATGGACCACAACAACTGGATCCTCCCCCTCCCTCTCCAATATCCTTTCAAGCCGGTCAGAGATGTCCCGCACCCTAGCACCGGGCAGGCAACATACCATGCGGGACTCTTTATCCTGCTCACAAAGGATACTATCTATCCCCCTGATAATAGAATCCCCTACAACTACAACTTGCCTATTTACTCCCTCCCCTTGAATGGCCTGCTGAACCATGGTGCCTTGGTCAGCTGACTCATCCTTCCTGCAGCCCTGTTCGCCATCCACACAGGGAACAAGTGCCTCATACCTGTTGGACAGTGTCAAGGGCTGAGGCTCCTGAGTTCCTGACTGCTGGTTCCCTTTACCTGCCTGACTTGCAGTCACACCCTGCTGTCCCTGGCCACTGGCAGGATTTAAACTACTTACTCTGACAGGTGTGACTGCCTCCTGAAACACAGTGTCCAGGTAAGTCTCCCCCTCCCGGATGTGCCTCAGTGTTTGAAGCTCAGACTCCAGCTCATCAACTCTGAGCCGGAGCTCTTCGAGCAGCCAACACTTACTGCAGATGTGGTTGCTGCAGCTCACAATGGGATCTGCCAGCTCCCACATCAAGTAGCTCAAGCACATCACCTGACCAGCCATCACTAATTAATTAATTAGTTTAATTTAAGTTTATGAGTGTAGCTGTGTTTTTTTTAAAATTTGGGGCAGATTTGCTATCAACCACTCAGATCACAGCTTCCCTCTGACGTCACTTTTGGAAAAAAAAACTGGAAAACAGGAAGTTTCCGTTAGGTTTTTATACTCACAGTGACTGCTCCTCCTCCTCCGAACGGCTCCCGAAATTAGGCCCGAAGAAAGAGAGAGAACAAAACAGTAGGGAAAAAGCACTTTCTCCCACTCTTCACCGAATTACCTCACTGCACCAAATTACCAAATTCTCACTCGGTCTGTATCTCTCTCACTCAGGCTGTGTCTCCTTGACCTGCGCAATGTCGTTAAAATCCCTGGCCAAGGTAGGGTTACTATCGGTCGTGCTGGTATCCTTCTGTACTTCCTACAAACTTCACAGCGGTCACTAACCTGGGGCGAGATTCTCCGACCCCCCGCCGGGTCGGAGAATCGCCGGGGGCTGGCGTGAATCCCGCCCCCGCCGGTTGCCGAAGTCTCCGGCACCAGAGATTCGGCGGGGGCGGGAATTGCGCCGCGCCGGTTGGCAGGCCCCCCCGCTCGGTTCTCCGGCCCGGATGGGCCCAAGTCCCCCCGCTAAAATGCCTGTCCCGCTGGCGTAAATTAAACCACCTACCTTACCAGCGGGACAAGGTGGCGCGGGCGGGCTCAGGGGCCCTTGGGGGGGCGCGGGGCGATCTGGCCCTGGGGGGTGCCCCCACGGTGGCCTGGCCCGTGATCTGGGCCCACCGATCTGCGGGCGGGCCTGTGCCATGAGGGCACTCTTTCCCTTCCGCCTCCGCCACGGTCTCCACCATGGCGGAGGCGGAAGAGACTCCCTCCACTGCGCATGCGCGGGAATGCCGTCAGCGGCCGCTAACACTCCCACGCATGCGCTGCCCGGAGATGTCATTTCCGCGCCAGCTGGCAGGGCACCAAAGGCCTTTTCCGCCAGCTGGCGGGGCGGAAATTCGTCCGGCGCCGACCTAGCCCCTCAAGGTTGGGGCTCAGCCCCCAAAGATGCCCGTCTGATTTGCGCCGTTTTGGGCGCCAGTCGGCGGACATCGCGCCGTTTCCGGAGAATTTCACCCTGTTCTATCAGTTTAGTATAGTCGTCATCCCTTACCCCTGCATCCTTTAATAATTTTTTCAGCCTCCGAGGAGACGGATGTGCAAATTGCCTATGCAGTTTTAATACCACAAGCTTTTTATCAGCTAAAGTCCCATTTTCAACTGCCATTAACACATCCTTAACCACTCTACTTGAAAAATTACTCGTTAGTAATGGAATATAGTGTCCCGACTGTGTAAATTGTAAGTCCACCGTCTTTCCAAAAACTGTTGCCTTATCCTGTTCCATATCCAGTTTCATGTGTGCTTTCTTCATCGATGGTCTGCTCAGAAGCAAAGGTATCTCACTTGATACAACATCCATGCTAATGAAATGATTCACTCCGGCAATATTGCAAGGGATCACCACTCTTTTCAGCGACTTCAGAGTATTATCATCCCCAAACCTGAAACTTGTGGAACTTTCAAATTCCTTAACCTTGTTACGATTTTCAGCATTTAAAGAGTCCAGGTAACATTTTAACCAGTCAATTCCACACACAGTAGATGTGCAGCCACTGTCCAATACAGCACAGTTGAAGGATTCTGCAACCAACACCCTCATTACCGGCGTAAAACTGCTTGTCAATAGGACAATGCCTTCTTTCTGGTCACTATCTTTTTCCTCTTCTGACTCTTCCGTGTCATGTGTCGCTTCAAACACTCTATCATAACGAGTTGGACAGTTGAAAGCATAATGGTATTGAGAGTCACATCGAAAACATCGATTTATCATGCCCCATGCATTTCTGGGGTTCATCTTCCTATTGTAGGTTCTAACTGGGTTTCTGTCTTCATAATTTCCTTGTCTCGGTCTCCGTCTATAGTCTTGAGCCCTGTTCGTAGCCATACAATTTCGCCATCCTGTTACTAGTGTATCTTCCATATTCTGCCTTATTGTAGGCTGACCTATTTGGGTCATCAGAGCCATCGGAATCGAATGTTTCCCCAGAATCTTTTGGAAAGCTTTTGTCATCTGTTCGAATAAGGTATCTATATCAGTAAACTGAACTCCTGTCAAAACCAGGAGCCTATCCATGTTGCTCACTCTAGCACAGTCAAGTAATTTAAAGGCCAACACAGACTGTGGAAATTCCAGATTGTGTTTCTGCAGCCTTTTATATAGTCTGCCAAATTCCATTGTATAGTCTTCCATGGAGATATTCTCCATTTTCCGGAACTTATCAAAATCCGATCATGCTTCATACGCACTTAACAAGTCATCTTTCTTATAAATCTTATCCATATAATGTAATAAAGTCTCCAGACATTCTTCTGAGTCTAAGTCTTCCAATTCCAGCTCAGAAAACACTTTGTTTCGGATTTTACTGCCATATGGTAGAGAAAGAGCCAATGCCATACCTTGTTTTCTCTTTCCCAAAGCAGTTACTTTAGTCCACATAACTACTGCACTTCTCCATTGGTCGTACAATTCCCTTTCAGAAAATAAGGGAGGATAGTCATATCCAGCCATCTTTATCCTGGGTTCTTCCATGTATCTTTTTTTTTTTTCCTTCTCACTCACTCCTTGGTTTGATCAGGAAAAGTTGTATCTTTCAACCCTTCACATTTGCACAGCAACCATCCTCTGCTACCATTTGTTAGACGTTTTAGTTGCTATGAAATGAAGAATCTAAAGTTCTTGTTCCTTTTCACCAAACACCATTTATTTCACGTCCACAGCCTCTGCACAAAACTCTTAACAACACACCACCTGACAGAGGCCACCTGAAGCCCCTTTACATATCAGTGTCAATTAATGGATACGTAACATAAATGAGACAACTAATTGCAATGTCTCTTAACCCATTACTTAACATTAGGTGGGGTTACGTGGTTAGGGCGGAGGGAAGCAGGCCTAGGTAGGGTGCTCTTTCAGAGGGTGGGTACAGACTGTTGGCCTCCTCCACACTGTAGAAATGTTATGGTTCTATTCGATTCTAAGTCTTGCTACAATTGTACAGGATTTTGGTGAGACCACACCTGGAGAACAGTGTACAGTTTTGGTCTCTATGCTGAAGTAAGCACCTACTTCGAAGAGGTGCAACAATAGTTCACCAGATTGATTCCTGGGATGAGAGGATTGTGTAGGAGAAGATATTGAATTGTCAAAGACTATACTCTCTGGTGTTTAGAAGAACGGGAGGTGATTTTGTTGAAACATACAAAATTCTGAGGGAGCTTGTCAGAGGAGAGGCTCCTTTCCCTGGCAGGAGATTCTACAACGGAGGAGTGAAGTCTCAGGTCAAGGGCTCAGCCATTTACTGTAGCGAGAAGGGAGAATTTCTTCCCTCAGGTGATTGTGAATCTTTAGAATTCCCTACCCCAGAGGCTGTGGATGCTCATTATTTCTTAAGTTTGATGAAGAAGCATTGCATCAGTGAAGAAAAGTAAGCATTTGCCTTGCAGTGAAATTCTAGCAGATTGACAAAATGGATAACTGCTATGGTGTTGAATTAAATAAGTAAAGTCACCATAGTCCGAGATGACCATTGGCTGCTTTTCCCTTTGAGGTGGAGAGCTGACTGGTGGTGATTTAACCTGACGATCACCACACCTCTGGCAAGGGGCAAGGTGAGAAGGCGGGGCCTTAAGGAATAACCTCAACCGGTACGGGAATTGAACCCGCACTATTGTCCTCGTTCTGCATCATAAACAGCTGTCCAGCCAACAGAGCTAAAGAACAACATTTACTATTTGTCTTGCTGCACATAAATAAATCACTTTTTTTCCAGTAAATTTGGGATTCTGTTGACCATAAGGCCTGGTCACATAAATCCACCTCCGTATGAACACTTAATTCTGTGCATTTTACATTAGCAGACACTCGATCATTCTGTGACCAATAAATAGGAGGGTGGGAAATGCTTTGATTTCCCTAATTACAGATAACAAATGATATGTGCATTTTTTTTGTCCGTGCCTGCATTACTACATAGAAAATGTCAAGAATGGTGAACTAGAATTTGAAGAAAGTGAATAAGCCTGATTTTAACCCATTAAAATACACCCACTCGTCCAGAGTAAATCTGAACACGAACATGAATTTATTATTCACAAACACGCATGTGAGTTTATTGGTATCAATTTGCTTGGTGTTTTTTTGTGTGACAGAAATCCAAAGCCTTGGACTACTAGTGCAGGCAATCTGGACTTTTATGTTCAGTGACAATATTTATACGTGGCATAATCTTAGATGTGAGTATTTCCTCTGTTTTCAGTTCTCCTTAGTTTGCATAAAGCTTTAAAATTAATTATGCAGTTTTTTACAAGTTACATAAATTTGGCTCATAGTGGATTTTAACAGAAGACTTCTGCCTGAAGAATATTTAATATGTTAAACTAGAAAAAACATTGTGGTCCATGACGTCTTGGTTCCCCAGCGTCGCATTTGAGGTGTACCCCAATGATGCGCTGGGGAATCCCTCTAAGAAGTTCCCACTTAAGGGTTTGCCCAGCAACTGCCCAGAAGCCCTAACAGCCTCTGGACAATTGCACAGGGCTGAGAACCAGCCAACAGAAGCAATTTAAATTGCTAACTCTAATGGTCCTGCTATTTTCACCCTGATAGAGTTAGAGGGAAAAAAATCACTTCTAACGCCAGGGTAACTATTTAGAAAACCTAGGCCCAGTCTCGCACAAGACACCCTCCCAAACACAACCCCCCTGGGAACCCACCACACCATCCCCGACGCTACCACCCTCCCGACCTTTCAACCTGTTCTCCCCCCCCCTCTCTCCTGACCAAACCCCCACACCAAGACACAACACCCTCCTTCCTGGACTATCCCCATCCTGGAATGACACTCATGTCTTCCCCCCCACCCACCGCACGGTCTCTCTCGCGCACCCCCCCCCCCCCCCACCACCACCACCACTGTCACTCTCTCTCTTTTTCTCTCCCACTTCCCCCCCACCATCTCTCTCTCTCCCACCCCCACCACCAACTCTCTATCACCCCAAAGTTCTCTCATCCCCCAATCTCTCTTCTCCCCCACAAATTGCCTCTCTTCCCCCAACTGCCTAGCTCCCCCCCAAATCTGCCCAAATAGCCTCCCTTCACCATCCTCAATTTTACTTCCTTCTCCAAACCCCCATCTGCCCCCCTCACCACTCCCACACCCTTTGCCCCTCCCCATTTTGCCCCCCCTCCCTACCCCATCCCCATCTGCCCCCTCACCACCCCTTCCCCATCTGCACCCCCTCACCACCCCCTCCCAATCTGCCCCCCTCACCGCCCCATCCCCATCTGCCCCCCTCACCACCTGCCCCCGCTCACCATCCCCTCCCCATCTGCCCCCCCTCCCCATCTGCCCCCCTCCCCTCCCACCCTCTCCACATCTGCCCCCCTCCCCTCCCACCCTCTCCGCATCTGCCCCCCCTCCCCTCCCACCCTCTCCCCATCTGCACCCCCTCCCCACCATCTCCCCCTCACCCCCCTCTACCCATCTGCCCCCCTCTCCCCATCTGCCCCCCCTCCCCATCGGTCCCCCCTCACCACCCCCTCCCCGTCTGCGCCCCTCACCACCCCATCCCCGTCTGCCCCCCCTCCCCATCTGCCCCCCACCACCCCCTCCCCGTCTGCCCCCCTCCCCATCTGCCCCCCACCACCCTCTCCCCATCTGCCCTCCCACCACTCCCTCCCCGTCTGCCCCCCTCCCCATCTGCCCCCTTCACCACCCTCTCCCCTTCTGCCCCCCATACCACCCTATCCCTGTCTGCCCCCCACACCGCCCTCTCCCCGTCTGCCCCCCACTACCCTCTCCCCGTCTGCCCCCCACACCACCCCCTCCCCGTCTGCCCCCCACCACACCCTCCCCGTCTGCCCCCCTCACCCCATCTGCCCCCTCACCACCCCCTCCCCATCTGCCCCCCCACCCCTCCCACCCTCTCCCCATCTGCCCCCCACCACACCCTCCCCGTCTGCCCCCTCACCACCCTCTCCCCACCTGCCCCCCTCCCCCCATCTGCCCCCCTCCCCACCCTCTCCCCATCTGCCCCCCTCCCCTCCCCACCCTCTCCCCATCTGCCCCCTCCCCACCCTCTCCCCATCTGCCCCCTCCCCACCCTCTCCCCATCTGCCCCCTCCCCACCCTCTCCCCATCTGCCCCCCTCCCTGTCTGCCTCCCCTCACCAACACCCCCCCCCCCCCGTCTGCACCTCCTCACCACCCCCTCCTCGCCTGCCCCTCACCACACACTCCCAGTCTGCCCCCCACACCTTCCTCTCCCCATCTACCCACCCACCACCCTCTCCCCATCTGCCCCCCATCCCCACCCACCTCTCCCCATCTGCCCCCCTCCCCACCCACACCTTCCTCTCCCCATCTGCCCCCCTCCCCACCGACCTCTCCCCATCTGCCCCCCCCTCCCCATCCACCTCTCCCCATCTGCCCCCCCTCCCCACCCACCTCTCCCCATCTGCCCCCCTCCCCACCCACACCTTCCTCTCCCCACCCACCACCCTCTCCCCATCTGCCCCCCCCTCCCCACCCTCTCCCCGTCTGCCCCCTTTACCCCCCCCCCCCTCACCCCACCTACCCCCCTCACCATCCCATCCGCCCTCCCCCCCTCACCTCCCGCTCCTCCACCCCTCCCCTCCCCATCACGGAAGGCCAGGAGGCGCAATCCTTTAAGGCCGCTACTGCTTATTCAGGGCGAGTTGCAGACTGTGAATTTTGGAATGTGTTTAAAATGAGGGCAGGGGATTGTGTTATCGCTCTGATAAACGCTCTTCAACCCTTTGTTTAATGCTTTTATGATTAAAAACTGCAAACCGAGGCAGCAAAGAGTATAAAGATTGCTCGGAGGTATCACTGTCCCTCCGGTTAGAATGTCACTCTACAGAAACAAAGAGAAACCCGTGTTACTGAGCAGTTCTTTGGGCAGGTACCGAATAGGCAGCTTTCAGACAGTAAGCCGCTCAGTCTTGGCTGATGGGAGGTACACAATGGGATAAGTTATTTTTGTTAGGGAGACGACATGAAGAGCTATTTGAATAGGTTCCAGCTGAAGTGATGCATTAACCCATCATTTACAATAACAAACTCTCTAAATGATCCGCCGCTGTTATCAGCAAGCTGGAAATCTCCCGGTGTTAAAAATAGTTTTTTGTTTTACCCATTTGTTCCCAGCTTTTCCTGGGTGGAAATAAATTTCGGGATAGTTTGTGGAGGTGTCAGGAATTTCCCAGCAGCCGCCTAATGTAACCTTGCCGAGAGTCTGCTACACTGTGTAACAAAGAGTCCCTACTCCCAATGCTACTTTGGTTCAAAAATATAGAGAAAGCAACCCGGTCACTTAAATCTATATTAAAAACATTAAACCACACTTACTCAACTCGCAAACCACTTCCCAGGTTTTATATGAGCCGGAAATAACGCACAATCGAGGCCATTGCAGGCGTTCCCATCATCACGTGTTGGGGGGGGGAGGGGGTATAAACCTTGCTTCACTCACTGATACAAATGGATTTTTCTGTCAAAATAATGGTGGGACTGGCTCCACTCTCCATTATTTCCGCGGAAATAGTTCAGTGTTATGCTCAATGAGCGCCCTGGGCTCCATACCAACATCTCACTGTACAACACATCTGATTGCTTATCTCGAAATTCAATTGCAGTGAATGGTGTGAGGTTGCTGTATTTGCAAGGCAGACATGAATTAAACTTGCCAGAGAACGTTAAGGGGGCGATTCTCCGGAGCCTTCCCCCGGCGAGATCAGGGCTGGAATTCTCCGGTGGTTGGGATTCCCTGTTTGTGCCGGCAGTGCACCCCCATCCGCGAATTTCCCGGTGGGGGAGAGATGGCTTCAATGAAGGTAAAAATCTTCCCTTTAATGTAATAAAAAACTGTGAAGTGCTTATTTCACATCCAGTTTAATTCCCCATTAACTTTTGCAATCCTCTGGGATTGCTGAGAAACCTAAAAGCTTTGAACTGCACTGCCTACATTCAATCTCACGGTCCATTACCTTTAACAGCCTCTTGATTGACCTGTCCATGCTATTTCAAAGGAGGGTTTAGCTTTGTTTGTTTTACTGCTCTTCACTGCCCATTACGTGTCCACTGTGCTTCCTCCTTTGAAGTGTAGTTTCTAACCGCAATATTTTCATAGCATCTTTATCTTTGTTCTGAAGTCCTTCCTAGACAAACAAGTTGCTTTGTCTGACTGCTGTCCCTGGCACCCTGCCAATCTAGCGTATTGGGGGGGACTTGCCGGGAATTTGGGGATGGAGCCATTCCAGTGATTTTTGGGGGGAGGGGGGCGATGTTGGCTTATTCTGAGATCAGGGACCCCTTTAAATATGGCGCCCTAATCTCTGAGGATCTGGCCTTGCCGGCTTCTTCAGGTGCCATGATGTGAATTTCACCTGAGTCCGAAAACATTTCTAAGCGTGTGTGGATCTTGTTTCCTGCCAAAGACCACACATAGAATTGTGGGGGGATAATTGCGCCCTAAATCTTGATGCTTGCCTCAGTACCCTTTTAAAGAGTCATTCTCTGGAGGACCCATCATCACAGATGCCAATCTGCAGCCAATTTGATTCACTCCACGTGAAATCAAGAATAACCAAATCAGAATTGTTACAGCGCAGAAGGCGGCTGTTTGGCTCAGCGTGTCTACACAGGGTCTCCAAATGAGCAACATGACTTAGTGCCATTCTCCTGCCTTTTCCCCGCACTCCTGCACATTTGTTTCTATTCAAATAATCATCAAATGCCTTATTGAATGGCTCGATGGAACCTGGCCTCACCACACTTCCAGGCAGTGCATTCCAGATCCGAACAATTCACCGTGTGAAAGTTTTTTCTCACATCGCATTTGCTTCTTTTGCAAATCACTTAAATCTATGCCCTTTTGTTCTTGGTCCTTTTAAGTGCAGGGACAGTTTTTCCCTATCTACCATGTGCAACCCCTTGTGAAACCCTTTCATGATTTTGAACATCTCTCTCAGATCTCCTCTTAGCCTTCTTCTCTCCAGAGAACAGGCCCAATCTCAATCCTCATAACTGAAGTTTATCATCCCTGGAACTATTCCAGTAAAAAACCAGGGCAAATCCAACCTGGCCAATTACTGCCCTATCAGCCTACTCTCAATCATCTGTAAAGTAATGGAAGGGATCATCAACAAGGCTCTCAAGCGGCACTTACTCAGCGATACCGCCAGGTTGACTTAGCTCCTGATCTCATTACAACCTTGATTCAAAGATGGACAAGAGTTGAATTCTAGAGGGGAGGCGAGTGATTCCCATTGACATCAAGGCTGCATTTGACCAAGTATGGCATCAAGGAACCCTACCAAAACGGGAGTCGATGGAAATCAGCGAGCGAACAGGCACCGTCGTGTGGTGGTTGGAGATTTTCAGAGTAACGTCATTGCAATGTTAATGTAAGTCTACGTGTGATACTAATAAAGATTATCGGGTGGGGGGGGGGGGGGGTGGGGGGGGGGGGGGGGGGGGGGGGGGGGGGGGGGGTGTGGGGGGGGGGGGGGGGGGGGGGGGGGGTGGGGAAAGCCCACCACCATCTGGAGTCATATCTGGCACAAAGGAAAATGGTTGTGATTGCTGGAGGGCAAACATTTCAGTTCCAGAACATAACTACAGGAGTTTCTCAGGATAGTGTCCAAGGCCCAACTATGTTCAGCTGCTTCATCAATTACCTTCCTTTAACCATAAAGTCAGAAATGGGAATGTTTGCTGATGACTGCAGAATGTTCAGCATCATTTGTGACTCCTCATACACTGAAACAGTCCATGTCCAAATACAGCAAGATCTAGACAACATTCAGGCTTGGGCTGACAAGTGGCAAGTAACATTCATAGAATAGAATCCCTATAGTGCAGGAGGCCATTCTGCCCATCAAGTCTGCACCGGCCCTTGGAAAGAGCACCGTAAGTCCATGCTTCCACCCTATCGCTGTAACACAGTAACCCCACCTAACCTTTTGGACACTAAGGGGCAATTTAGCATGGCAAATCCACCGAACCTGCACATCTTTGGATTGTGGGAAGAAACTGGAGCACCCAGAGGAAACCCAACAGAGGACAAACTGCAAACTCCACAGTCACCCAATATCGGAATTGATCCCAGGTCCTTGGAGCTGAGGCAGCAGTGCTAACCACCATGCCAGGCAATGACAATCCACAAGAGAGAACATAAACACTGCCTCTTGACATTCAATGGCATTACCATCACTGAAACCCCCACTATCAACATATTGGGGGTTACTATTGATCAGAAACTGAGGACTAGCCATATTAATACTGTGGCTACAAGAGTAGGTCAGAAGCTCAGAATCCTGCTGCAAGTAACTCACCTCCTGATTCCCGACATCTAATTATTGGCAGATGCCACACCAAAACTTGTGGGCCCTTAATTTCTGATCTTTGGGAGATGGGGGAAAGATAGAGACAGAGAGCACTGGGGCATCCTGCGGAAGCCCCACAAAATGACTGCACAGGAATTGGCCGACTATAATCACCATTCCTCGGAAGTTCAGGTTATGATGTCGCAACTACAATTTTTGCCATATTACATTTTTAAAGAGGAACTAGAATCACTCTAATTTTGTAGATTTATATCTTCTCCCCATCCACAACTCCCTGTCCCCTCGTTGGTATGCCCCTATTCTGCCCTGGGTGTTCTATTGCTGAGCTCCTGTCCTCTTTTCTGTGTTTCTTGTTGTAGGCCTTGTAGGTTGGGGGGGGGGGGGGGGGGCTTCTTGCCCCTCTCCTTCCCCCCATCAGTTCATTCTACACAAATTATCCAAATCAATTTAGCAATACAAATTCAATTTCTAGCTTTTTACACTTCATAGGAAGTATGTGTAGATATGTTCAGGAATCACTGTTAATGGAAGTTGGTAAACAAATGAGGGGCTTTCAAAAACCCCTGTGAACATAGAATGCTTTACTGCATATTGTCCATTTATCTCGAAAAGGAAAAATAACAATTTTAAACATAAATTACTACAATACTGTACTCCTATAACATATAGCATTCCAGTTTAATTGTTGGTGCTTGCACTCAGGATAATTGAGAATATTCTGAAGAGCCGTACAGGGTAGACGTTGGGGAGGCCGTTTCCCTTGGTTGTCCGGTTGTCAATTAGGAGGCATGGTCTCAGAATAAGGGGTCAGCCACAGGCCTGAAATGGGGGGGAAATTTACCACTCCTAAAAGGTTGTAAATCTTTTGATGCTTCTACTCATGAGGTCTGTCATTGGGTATGTTCAAGGCAGAGGTTGATAGATTTTGAGAGAGTATGGGGATTGGGTAAGGAAATGGAGTTGGAGGTAAAAATTGAGCCATGATATTGTTGAATGGAGAAGGCTAATGGGGGCCACATGGCCTCCTCTCTTCCCATTTCTCACGTTCTTAAGATTTCTGCTGAGGACTCCAAATCAATGTGAAAGAGCATGGTGGCAACTTCAATTTCCATGTTTAACAGCACATAGGTAGACACTCAAGCTGCTGAACCATTTACTCAGTTATAACAATGACCTCTGATAGCAGTCACAATTAAGAATTAATCAATTTTATCACATTGGCACCGTCTCCTCACAGAATTAGCTGCACTCCTAACAAATCCCCTTTATATTGAATCACCACAGAATTAGAAACAAAATTGGTGCATCTTCTCAGGAGAGTAAAGAATCAAAAGGAGACATGAATCACTTATCATAGAATTTAGTGCAGAAGGAGGCCATTCGGCCCATCAAGTCTGCACCGGCTCTTGGAAAGAGCACCCTACCCAAGGTCAACACCTCCACCCTATCCCCATAACCCAGTAACCCCACCCAACACTAAGGGCAATTTTGGACACTAAGGGCAACTTATCATGGCCAATCCACCTAACCTGCACATCTTTGGACTGTGGGAGGACACCGGAGCACCCGGAGGAAACCAACGCCCACACAGGGAGGATGTGCAGACTCCGCACAGACAGTGACCCAAGCCGGAATCGAACCTGGGACCCTGGAGCTGTGAAGCAATTGTGCTATCCACAATGCTACCGTGCTGCCCTAAATTATTTAATAGGTTGAGTCAAAAACCTATAGAAATAAGCTACTTAGCAGACCACATACATTGTACTTCTGAAGCTTTATAAAGCATTAGTTAGGCCCCATTTAGAATACTGTGAGCAATTTTGGGCCCCACACCTCAGGAAGGACATACTGGCACTGGAGCGGGTCCAGCGGAGATTCACACGGATGATCCCAAGAATGGTAGGCCTAACATACGATGAACGTCTGAAGATCCTGGGATTATATTCATTGGAGTTTAGGAGGATGAGGGAAGATCTAATAGAAACTTACAAGGTAATGAATGGCTTAGATAGGGTGGACGTAGGGAAGTTGTTTCCATTAGCAGGGGAGACTAGGACCCGGGGGCACAGCCTTAGAATAAAAGGGAGTCACTTTAGAACAGAGATGAGGAGAAATTTCTTCAGCCAGAGAGTGGTGGATCTGTGGAATTCATTGCCACAGAGGGCAGTGGAGGCCAGGACGTTGAGTGCCTTTAAGACAGAAGTTGATAAATTCTTGATTTCTCGAGGAATTAAGGGCTATGGAGAGAGAGCGGGTAAATGGAGTTGAAATCAGCCATGATTGAATGGTGGAGTGGACTCGATGGGCCGAATGGCCTTACTTCCACTCCTATGTCTTATGGTATACAACCAAACAGGGGCAATTTGATGGATCTCATTTTCTCTGTGGTCCAATTGATTGGCACTGCAATTCCTGGTGCATACACTGCCCGTAGAATGAGCTTGCGGTGACTCCCCTGTAACACATTTACCCAGGACCAATGGTTATTTCATTTAGGGTTTTATTGGACCGAACCAAGTTGGAATGGGGGGGGGGGGTGGAAAACAGAAAAAGTACTTCCACATTTTGCACAAATATCAGCTAAATATCTAAGTGAACTCAAAAGAAAATTCTTCATCCAAAAGAGTAACAGAATAACTATTTAATGAAAACAAGTACAATACATACAAACAAACAATAAAAGAAAGAATGATATCCAATATACTAAGCCAAAGCAACATTTTTATTCGAGGGTGAAAGGTTCATTTGGATTGTTACTTTGCAAGCTTGTAATGAGTATTAACCATCTAGAGAAATTCATGGTTTTATTAAAGTGGAAAAATATTACATACATTATTCCACAAGTAAAAAGACAACTTTAAAAAGCAAAACATCACTTTTAAAGAAATTACTATTACGTCTGAGAAGACAAATGTTTTTCTTCAATTAGTGTTCACTCCAGGTCAATTCCTGGACTGAGATTAATCAGTTTTTAAAAAAAAACTCTTAAATTAGTTTTATTACTTACCCATGACTGTCCCACAGACATACATCCACCCACCCAGTCTCCTATGCAATAGCTTGTGGCTAGATAGCGCATTTTTTATTTTAGAGATTACAGATGACCATTAAATCTGGTGAAGACTGTGGGTCAGTTTTCCAAACACATTGCGTCACTGTCAGGAAAATACTGGGAGAGCCCCGAAACAGGATTTGCGCCAAACAGCTCGCGAAGTTCTTGGGCGTTCCCAGCAGACGTAATCTGGTTCATGCCCCTGTTGAGCATGAACCGGATTAGCATAAATTTAAATAACCAGGATCAGTTTTAAACTGCTGCAATTCACGACATGAGGCTGCCATGAATCACTAGAGACCAGAGATGATGACCACGCGAGGGAGGCCGGGACCAGTATAACCCCCGGTGGTGGTGTGGCACTGCCCGATTTACATTGCCAGGGGCAGGACGAGCCTTTTGTGACCCTCATAACAGAGTGTTGTTGCTCTCTTCGGGGTGGAAAGGTGGGCGGTGTCAGGTCACCCAGATGCCCGTGTTTTGGGGGAGGGTGCCTATCATTTACCTTCGAGATCAGGGCGCAGTTTGTTTTGCCCCAGCCCCCTCAAAGTCTGTGCAAAATACACCTCCCTCCAAACAAATGACCAAGCGCGTGAAGATTGCGATCTGATTCACACAAATTGAGATGACTGTCAGTTTTGGGGAAAATCCCACCCTCTTTTGTGTGTGTGGGGGGGGGGGGGGGGGGGGAAATGAGGTAAGAAGAGGGTCAAATTGTTTGCCATTTAAAAAAAACACGTTTTTTTCTTCAAAAAAAATGAAGCAAAGTTTGACTATCAGATACCTTCAGCTCGAAGGCAAGAATAGCCATAGCATTCGACAATCTGGTTGTGGTTTCAAATCCTAGCACTTCGGTGAACTACAGTGCACCAAAGCTCTTTTACATAACTCCGGCCCCGAGCACTCTTTTCTTCACTGCACGACTGGTGGCGGTGGCTTCAGCTGCCTCGGCCCTCAACTCCTTAAAACATTGTTGGTCATCCGGCCAAAATATTGCTGTGTGTCAAAATCTGTTTTTAGCATTTGTAAAGAACAACTTGTGATGCTTTATGTTAAAGGAAGTATAAAAAGCAAGTCATGAGTGTTTAGAAATGGCAAGGAAAAGATTATGCAGAAGGATAGTGCATCGTATTCGGACTAAATGGTGTTTTGGAACATAAGGTGCATTTAATTTAAAGTTAGCAGAAAATCCATATTATTCATTTGAAATGTTGTCTCATTCTGGTAGAGCACTATTCATTCTGAATGAGAAGGCAGTAGATCCCTCTCCCAAATTTTTCAGATCCTCCAATGACGAAACACAGGGATCATGGTCCTGCAGCATCAATGGCAGTTGGGAAGACACATGTTCAATGCGTCGGGAACGTCTGACAGGCGTCAGAAACTTCAAATCATTGATCACAGAGTTTTTCATCTCCATCTGAACTGCACTTTTGGGACTGTAGGAGAGAAGATTCAATGGGTTAGAAGATGAACAGTACTAAAATCACCAGTTGCAAAGTCAATATGATTTTTAAATATTCCAGTCGGTGTAAGTAACTGAATAAGAGGAGAATAAAATAATAAGTTTCAAGTATTTTCACAGAGCTGAACTAGTCAAACACTTGGCCAATCCTGCAAAGCATTGCTAAGCATCCCCTGGAACTATTTCCAAAATATAAGCAGCAGAATTACTCGCTTTTGTTTCTTTTTTTAAATAGCAGCCACAAACAAGAACTTACTTACCAATGAATACTACTAGGTGTTGCTCTCACACTATACTTAACAGATGATCCTCTATTTTCTATTTTACTCGGTGTCAGTATTTGCCTCAATGGGGTCTTCATGTTTTCAGCTTTAATGATTTCTATCTCACAAGTACCTTCACCATCATTTTCTTTGGTCTCCACCTCAAAACCCTCTTTACCATCAGCTTCATCTGCCACACGCTCCACAGAAGGAGATTGCTGTTCCCCTGTTGTGGGCTGCACTTTTTGCTTTGTGTGAAGTTGCTGTCCATCCGCTGTCAGGTCAGCTCCTTCATTACAGGGAACGATCGCCAGATCACCTTCATTCTCTCTGGAAAGTTGACCAGTTGCAGCAATACATATTTCTTGCAGGTCGAGAGGGAGACCCTTTTTATCATTTGTACAGTTCACATTTTCCTCTTGAGAAGTCTTCCCTTCATTATCTTCAAGGACCACCGCTCCTCTTTCTTCCTGTTCACTCGCGCAATAAGTTGCCAGTTTGGGATCTTTCTGTGCTCCATCACGGTCAGTTTTACTTGTTCCTATGGAGAGACAAAGAGTACATCACAAACTTGCAGTAATGTTGCATGGAGTTTCTTAAACTTTGCATAATTTAAAAACAAGAACTTTCCACTTAATCCTGTCTAATCTGAAGCATACAACGCTCTAAATTTGCTATCGGTCTCCTCTCAAACAAAGTTAACCCATTCAGTTTCAGTATCCATCCCTTTCTCAGGTGAAGAAAACACAACCAAAGTTAGTGGTCATCCTACAAACACATTTTAAAACTTTTTTTTTTTTTTGCAATCCCTGGAATAATTATCACTGTAATCAGAAATTCATTTGTGGATTACCACGGTACAAGAAAAGGGACCTTCACAAAGGCCTATTTATTATGAGCATAATATGCTATAATTTAGTCAGTGCGCAAATCTTGGAGGATGATGCGAACTAAGGAATTTAGTTCCAAAGGCATCTTATAAAAGAGAGTCTTAAAAAAAGACAAAAAAATAAAGAAATGAGAATGCTGGCATTCAAAGAGAATTTAAGGAAAGCAAGCCAGTCACCCAGAGGTTAGTTGGCCCAGAATCTATGCTGGCTCTCCATGGATTAATTCAGTCAGTCCCATTCTCCCTCTTAATCTTATAACCCTGCAATTTACCTGCAATTTACTTCCTTCAAGTGCTCATCAAATTTCCTTTTGAAATAGTAAATTTTCTCCATTCCCACCACTCCTGTGGGCAACGAGTTCCAGGCCATTCGTAAAGTTGCCATAGTCCCAGTTGACTGTAGGCTGCTTTGAGGGGTGGTGATTTTTTAACCTATGGATTGCCACACCTCGGGTGATGGGCAAGGTTGAGAAGGCGGAGCCTTCATGAATAACCTCAGCCGATACGGGAATTGAACCAGTGCCGTTGGCCTTGCTCTGCATCACAAACCAACTGTCCAGCCAGCTGAGCTAAACCGGCTCCCCTCCAGGCAATTACCACTGACTGTAAACAAAAGAAAAATCTCTCAATTCCCCTGCATCTCTTGCCATAAAACCTTAAATTTGTGTTGTAAAAGTCCATCCTGTTCATTTCCTTTGTTCCCATTTATTTTATTATTTCTGGTCTGTGGACCCATAATTGGGATATGCCTTTAAGCAGGCCAGTGTTCCCAGGTCTCGTTTTGGAGAGGAGAAACAGACTCTTCAACGCCAAGTGAA
Organism: Scyliorhinus torazame; assembly: GCF_047496885.1. Lineage (NCBI taxonomy): Eukaryota > Metazoa > Chordata > Chondrichthyes > Carcharhiniformes > Scyliorhinidae > Scyliorhinus > Scyliorhinus torazame. The sequence continues at coordinate 169,947,200 of NC_092721.1, read as the reverse complement.
TCTTATCTCAGGGAGCCATCCAAAATATAAACACTATTCCATTAGCCCTTTATCTGTACCTAAGTGGCTGGAATGAATGATTACCCCAGTCTTATGACACCTTCATTACAGCTTTAGCTGACACAGTCTGGGTACCTTAACCTAGGGTCTTTAATAATATTATTGCAACAAATATATACCGTTACACAGGTTTTTATTAACATTACTACAACAGACATAAAATAATAATGTTTATTAGTGTCACATGTAGGCTTACATTAACACCGCAATGAAGTTACTGTGAAAATCTCCTAGTCGCCGCAATTTGGCGCCTGTTTGGGTACACTGAGGGATAATTCAGAATGTCCAACTCACCTGGCAAGCACGTCTTTCGGGACTTGCGGGAAGAAACCGGAGCACCCGGAGGAAACACATACAGACATAGGGAGAGCGTGCAGACTCCGCACAGACAGGGACCCAAACCAGGAATCAAACCCGGGTCCCTGGCACGGTGAAGCAACAGTGCTACCCACTGTACTACCGTGTCGCCCCTCATTTTATTAGTGTCACAAGTAGGCTTACATTAACACTGCAATGAAGTTACTGTGAAAAGCCCCATAGTCGCCACACCATGGCACCTGTTCGGGTACACGGAGGAAAAATTCAGAATGTCCAATTCACCTCACAAGCACGTCTTCCGGGACTTGTGGGAAGAAACCAGAGCGCCTGGAGGAAACCTATGCAGAGACAAGGAGAACGTGCAGACTCCGCACAGACAGTGACCCAAGCCGGGAATCGAACCCAGGTCCCTAGTGTATGAAGCAACAGAGCTAACCACTGTGTTACCGACTGCAACAGATATAAAATAGAATGTATATAACAATTTCTTACATTCATCACAAAACACTCAGCATACCATCCCTGTTTTTATAATCAATGTCCCTATTCATGAATCCCACGATCCTACATGCTTTGCCAATAAATCCTGCCACCTTCAAAGATCGATACAGATGAATTCCCAAGTTCCTCCTGTCCCCACACAGTACAGCAGCATTCTCAGAATAATCAAAAGTAAAGGAGATGGGGTGCAACACTACAAACAACTGATTTGAGAACTGCAGTGGCATATACTTCTGGGGAGAGTTATTCCAATAATTTATATAAAATAAATTGTTGGTTCCTATAATGGCTCAACGGCCGGTGTGTCCAACTGAGTTGTACTTAAACAGAAGTCAGAAATTAGTTGCGAAGAGAAGACTTGCATTTATATAGTGCCTTTCATGACTATGCATCGCCTCGAGGATGCTTTACAGCGAATGAAGTATTTTTGAGCATTGAAAATGTGCCCTCCAATTTGCACAGAGGAAAGATGATAATGATCAGATATTGGCCACCACACTGGGGATAAACTTTCCTTCTCTCCTATGAAACATACAGCCAGCTGAGAGGACAGACCGGGCCTCAGTTTAACATCTCATTCAATTGTGCAGCATTTCCTCAGTACTGCAATAGTTTCCAGTCATGATTATTATACTCATATCCTGGAGTGGGATGTGCAGACAAGCAAGTGTCTGACTTAGAGGAGAGAGTGCTACCCAACAGAACCATAGCTGACAAAAGGAATCCAGGTAAAAAGACCTACACCCACCTAACATCTCCCACTCCTGAACACTTATCTTTATTCCAGGTGGAAAATGTACATACACATGTGTCAGAGAGGGCCACAATTGACTTGCTAGTAAGTGTCTCTCAGACTACTTATTGCTAACACTCAATAATAATCATATTTATTAGTGTCACTAGTAAGCTTACATTGACACTGCAATGAAGTTACTGTGAAAATCCCCTGGTCGCCACACTTCGGTGCCTGTTCAAGTACACGGAGGGTTAATTCAGAATGTCCGATTCACCTAACAAGCACATCTTTTGGGACTTGTGGGAGAAAACCGGAGCACCCGGAGGAAACCCATGCAGACATGGGGAGAACGTGCAGACTCCATACAGACAATGACCCAAGCCGGGAATTGAACGCGGTCCCTGGCGCAACAGTGCTAACCACTGTGCTACCGTGCCACCCTATACAGAAAAGAGGGGGAAGGTGGCAACTCACCATCATGAGGTTTCTTGGGAGTCTTGGTGTTTTTCAAAATATCTGCAAGTGTGTTACGCAACTCCTCTGCAGGCTGAAAAACAAAGAGAACTAAACCATTACCAAAAAAATACTTTATGATTAATGACGAAAACCCTGCAATAATAATTAATATGACTGGATCAACACATTAAAAAGAGAAATAGATATCAGTCATGCCTCAGTCGTTGTGCAAATCTTGCAGCGACCCAAGACAATCTGCTGCAGATGATGCATGGAGATCAAGAGAAAGTCACTTCATTTAAAAACTTGCAAACCAAATGTCCAATACAAAAGGTACAACAAATACAATTTTCCTGCTACCAGTAACTCAATTGTAGGTTGTCATGCAAGCTTTCTTGCCTCAGCAATACTTCTGGGCATACAAAAAGAGGAGCAGACCGACATGCACATCAGCATTTGGCCTTGCGCAGGTCTCTCCCAATTGCTAGCAATGCTGACTCCTTGGGTCCAATTTTAAATGCACTAATAGAGCCCAAGCCTATTGTAAGGCCAAGGAAAGATAATTTCCAATTGCAAGGGAAGAAATGCATTATTGCTATTCAGCTACAATAGAAATAACCCTTCTTAGGATAAACCGTTGGCATAAACAATGCTGCAAATATCATGGCTTTGCCCTGCATTTTACATTATTCCCATAGGTACGTCTTGGCTTCCTAAAAGTTGAATGCATCTCAGTCTTTTTTTTTTTTTTTTACAAATTACTGATCTATTGGATTAATCCTTTGCTTTTATAGTTTGACAACCTTGTTTCAGATTGAAAAACTGAACAAATGTGCAGTTCATGTTAATTATGTATGTGAACAAAAGTAAACTGTTACAATTCATTGTTTGAATTAATCAACTGTACTAACAAGAGTCACATTTGAGTGCTTTTAGCACAATTTCCAATTTGCAGTTTGAATCCAATTAAATGCAAAGATGTTGAAATTAGACAGCATTATTTTCTTCTCTAACCGAAGGAGCTTATTTGCCCAACTGTGCCCTCAAACCTTAAAGTAAATCACTTCACTAGTTCACTGTAAGAATGTCCCCATTAGTTGCAGAGGCATGTTTGCTTTAAATTTACTCCGTTCAAAAGGACCTCCCAGCCCTACACATAACTGCGCTGTTTTTGTTCAAATGTGATTCGGCTCTTCACCTCAATTCTACAGTTCTTTGGAGATATCTGGAGATTGTCAAAGGACTTACTGCAGTATGTGAAGCACGACTATACCCGACTTATAAAGACATGTAATCAAGTTAAAGGGAATCACAATCATGCCAAGACCAGATAGAAATCGGCCTTATTTTGTCACAACACATATTTAAACAGCATGACAGAGGATTAAAGAGCAGGAATTATAATATAGCAGAAAAAATTTAATTGGCTGGTACTGTAAAAAGTAGAATGCACAAACCTTGGACAAAACTAACATTTTTCCAATGTGTCTGTCATAACTTTGTGTCTAATTAAAATGAAATATTCCATTTCTAACCTAGTTTTCAGGAGTATAGAGAAATAAGGCAAGAGATAGCCAAAGTCATCAGTACCTGTGCCCCAATCTTAATAGCTTGTTCATAAATAGTCATGACATCATGGACAGATCCTTTGCGCTGTTCAAGTTGTGCGAGACAGATCCAGTACCTTGCAAACTTTTTCGCCTTTGGAACGCTCTCAATGAAAGTCTGAAGAGTCTGAAAACAATCTTCACTCGGGCAACCCTGAAGAGACAATAAAAATTCAGATCTGCAAAATCCACTTCCTTGGATCCACTTCATGGATTGGCCGGCCCAGAAAGCAAATAAAAACCACAAACTCATGCTTCCCTTTTCCCTGGAAATTATACTGGAGGAACTTTCTGCATTGGACTGAACGGCAAACAAACTGACTGGATGTCCAAACTCCTTGAACCATCTAATATCTTGAAAAATTACAATCGAAGGAGAAATGGAAACCTTAATCTCTTGGAAGCACAAAGGAATTCAAGTGAAATTGGAATCCTTTTTTTTAAAAAAACAAGGAAGCTTTCTCATATGATGCTATTACAAGGAAGCTGGGCCTGGATGACTATTTCTATCAGTACACAAACTTTTGTCTCTTACCTCACTCAATACTTTCCTCTGTTTGTCAGATCTTCAGCTTGTTTTCACTCTCAAAATCCATTACTTAGTTTCTTTAAGGAACTAGAAGCAATTTTACCTCATGAATCCGTTTCAGACACTCAGAAAGAGTCTGGTTGATTTTGCTCTCGAGCTCACTCTGGTTTTCCTCCTCAACAATTGTCGTCCAAAGTGATTTCACCGGTTCCTCCTCAACTTTCTTCCTCTGCAAGGATGTTGTTGGTCTTTTTGTTAATTTTCCCTTCGATGCTGTCGATGATGCTGGTTGTGCTCCACTTCAGGACAAAATATGTTGAACAAATCAAAGTATATAAACTGAAGCCATCAAACCTTTGGTACTGCAAGATTTTGTGCTAATATATAAAAAGCAATACCCACAACAGTAAACAATAAAAAACAGCTTGTAAATATATTTCTTCACTGCCTAAACAATTTGACTTGCAACGCTTGTTAAATATTTAAATGGTTTTTGTCCAGGAAAAATATACCAAAGCTCAAACAAATGAGCAGCAATTTCAGTTGAACACTTTCCCCAAATGGTAGGCAAACTTTAACTAATTTGCAACAATTCTTCAGCTTAAACTATTAAAATAAATGTGAGCTGTGTTTTAAAGGAAAGTGATAGGGTTGAGAACATGATGCAGGTTTATACACAATTAAAAAAAAAATTTAGAGCGCCCAATTCATTTTTTCCAATTAAGGGGCAATTTAGCATGACCTATCCACCTACCCTGCACATGTTTGGGTTGTGGGGGCGAAACCCACACAAACACGGGAGAAGTGCAAACTCCACATGGACAGTGACCCAGGGCCGGGATCGAACCCAGCTCCTCGGTGCCGTGAGGCATCCACGTGCTAACCACTGCACCACCGTGCTGCCCTAAGGTTTATACACAATTTAATTTGGGAATTGTCCGAATACAAAAGGAAAAATGACATTCACCTCTTTGAAATTAGGAATGGGCAATAAAAATGGCGGCCTAGCCGGTGACATCCACTTCCATTGTAAGAATTTTTAAAATTCCTGTGCTTTTCCTTGCCATAGGTCACTGAAGGCCAGCATGTAGGTGCAGCTAGCTATTGGGAATGCTAGTCTTTATCACAAGAGGATATGAGAACAGGAGTAGTGAGGTTTTGCTTCAATTGTATAGGAGCTTGGTTAGACGGCACCTGGAGTACAGTGTGCAGCTTTGGTTCCCTTACCTCAGAAAAGGATATTATTGAGATAGAGGGAACGTAAAAGAGGTTTGCCAGACTTGTAACAAGCATGGCAGGACTGTCTTATGGAGAGATGGGGCAAACTGGGTCTGTACTCTCTTAGTTTCAAAGAATGAGACGAGGGGCGTCTCCGCTGGGGGGTCGGAGAATGGCCGTTGGCCGCTGAGAATCCCGCCCCCGCCGGTTGCCGAAGTCTCCGGCACCGGAGATTGGGCGGGGTGGGAATCGGGCCACGCCGGTTGGCGGCCCCCCCCCCGCTCGATTCTCCGGCCCGGATGGGCCGAAGTACCGCCGATAAATTGCCTGTCCCGCTGGCTTAAATTAAAGCACCTATTTACCGGCGGGACAAGGCGGCGTGGGCGGACTCCGGGGGGGGGGGGGGGGGGGGCGCGCGGGGCGATCTGGCCCCGGGGGGTGCCCCCACGGTGGCCTGGCCCGCGATCGGGGCCCACCGATCCGCGGGCTGGCCTGTGCCGTAGGGGCACTCTTTCCCTTCCGCCTCCGCAACGGTCTCCACCATGGCGGAGGAAGAAGAGACTCTCCCCACTGCGCATGCGCGGGAAACTGTCAGCGGCCGCTGACGCTCCCGCGCCGCCCCGACATGTCATTTCCGCGCCAGCTGCCGGGGCAACAAAGGCCGTTTCCGCCAGCTGGCGGGGCGGAAATCCCTCCGGCGCCGGCCTAGTCCCTCAATGTTGGGGCTCGGCCCCCAAAGATGCGGAGCATTCGGCGGACATCGTGCCGTTTGGGGAGAATTTCGCCCGTGATCTCATTGATTCCTACAAAATACTTAAAGGAATATACTTAAATGGAAGCTTTGGACAGAGTGCAAAGAAGGTTCACCAGGATGTTGCCTGGTCTCGAGGGTGTTGGTTATGATGAGAGGTTGAATAAACTAGGATTGTTTTCACTGGAACGACGGCAGCCGAGGGTAGACCTAATAGAGGTCTACAAAATTATGAGAGGCATAGACAGACAGGGTGGATAGTCAGAGGCTTTTTCCAAGGGTGGAAGTGTCAAGTTACAAGGGGGCACAGGTTCAAGGTGAGAGGGGGATGCTTAAGGGAGATTTTTCCACACAGAGTGGTGGGTGCCTGGAACCCGCTGCCAGAGGATGTGGTGGAAGCAGAAACATTAGCAACATTTAAGAGGCATCTGGATGGATACATGAATAGGGACAAAATAGAGGGATACAGACTGAGAAAGGGCAGAAGGTTTTGTTTTTAGTTAGGGCACAGGCTTAGAGGGACGTAGGGCCTGTTCCTGTGCTGTACTTTTCTGTTTGTTCTTTGAATAGACAGGGTAGATGCAGGCAAGAGGTTTCCCTTTGTTGGGGAGTCTAGAATCAGGGTCACAGTTTCAAAATAAGGGAGGTGCCATTTAGGACTAAGATCAGGAGAAATTTCTTTAGAGGGCTGTGAACCTTTGGAATTCACTGAATGGTGGAGCAGGCTCGATGGGCTGAATGGCCTACTCCTGTTCCCATGTTCATAGCATCAATTATAGCAACAACTGAACAGGATTGCCAGATGCTACACCCTGACAATGATCAGGATAAAATTTACCTTTTTTCTTCCATGAACCCTTTTTGTTTCATGGGTTTGTTGTTGCCAACTGCTGAAAGCTTCCATGCTGGGTGTCTTGCAGGTGCGCTCTTGGAAGAGTTTGGGAATGGTGCAATAGTTTTCTTCGCACTTATTGTTTGGGTTGCCACAATTGCGGCGTCGCCGTTGCCCGATGTTTTAAAATCTATTTTTATATTTAGCACATCGGTTTCGAGTGGTTTCTGGCTGCTTGCAGTCCTGAGGCCAGGAGCTGCAGTTAAACTCTTTTGTTTGCTGTGGGACATGACATTTAATGTCCTTCTAACAGGATGCATATTTTCCACTCCATTTGGCCTAGGCTTGTGCAACGTGCCTCTGGACTCTGTATTGTGTGTCGCTGCACCAGAGGCATGCATCCCGGGATCCGACTTCTCCGGTTTCCTCTCCTTTTGATGAGAACCTGGCCGAAAGGACTGGACTTTAGATTCTACAATCTTGCCACGAAACGAACCTGGCACAGGCTTCTTAAAAGTAGAATTAGGTGGCTTTGGTTTATTGTTCTTTGCAGTGCTCATTAATCTAGCTCGCTCATTTTTGACTGCGAGAAAGGACTGGCTGAGGGTGACTTTCTGCACTTTTGGTGGACTCTTCAGTTTTGCTTTTTGTTCCATGTCAGAATGCTTCTTTTGGTCAAATGGCAATTTCTTGGATTCAACACTTTGTTGGCCGGGTACTTGGGTTTTGTCAATAGCTACACTGCTATTTCCACTCAATTTTTGTTCTACTTTCAAACTGTTTTCTTGGGCAGATGCTAGTAGTTGCTCAGGTTGCACGATTTGCTCACCAGGCATTTCAGTTTCACTAGTAGCCGAATTAGTATTCTCAATAAACAGGTTTGCCCTTTGCGTTGATAACATGGATTTAGATGGAGTAGAGGAGAGGGATAGGATTTTATTTTGCACCAGTATATTTTGAATAGTTTCGTTTGACTCAATTTTTGCCCCTCCAGATACCTAAAAAGGAATCAGTAAACAAATATGTTACTGTTTTATTTTAAATACATTACCATGTCCCCCATCCCTTTGCATTTCCATTTCCCTCCTCTATATATCCATCATTGTCGCTGGCACAGACTGAGCTGCCCAGGCCCATATTGCTGGACATTCACAGGAGCCTCGCTGAAGAAGCACCTTAAACCAACAGGTGTTTCCCCAGTTAAATAGATGCACTATTACTCCAAGTAAAATATATTTTCCCTATTACTTGAAAATTAGCTTTTAAAACTGTGGGTGGGAAGCAAAACCAGATGGAGATATCCAATTATTTTTACCATTAGTTGTCCAGTGTCGCAATCTGTCTTTGCCTAATTTATTCAGATATTTCTCAGTAGACCCATGTTGTGGGATTCTCCGACCCCCCGCCGGGTCGGAGAATCGGCAGGGGGGCGGCGTGAATCCCGCCCCTGCCGAATTCTTCTGCACCGGGGATTTGGTGGGGACGGGAATTGTGCCACGTCGGTTGGCGGCCGCTGGTAGCGGCTCCCCCCCCCCCCCCCCGGACGATTCTCTGGCCCGCGATGGGCCGAGTGGCCGCCCGTTATTAGGTCGGCCCGGCCGCGTAAATTAGACCTGGTACTTACCAGCGGGACGTGGCTGCGTGGGCAGCCTCCGGGGTCCATGCAGCCCCGGGAGGTGCCTCCACGGTGGCCTGGCCCGCAATCAGGGTCCACCGGCGGGCCTGTGCCGTGGGGGCACTCCATTCTTCCGCGTCGGCCGCTGTGGTCCTCCGCCATGGCCGACCCGGAGATGAACCCCCCCCTGCGCATGCGCTGGGATGATGCCAGCACAAGCTGGCGCTCCCATGCATGCGCCATCTCGTGCCGGCCGGCGGAGGCCCTTCGGCGCCGGTTAAGCGTGGCGCCAAGCCCCTTCCCCGACGGACAGCGTGGCGCAAAGCACCCCGGCGCCGGCCTAGCCCCTGAAGGTGCGGAGGATACCACACCTTTGGGGCGGCCCGACGCCGGAGTGGTTCACGCCACCCCTCGGCGCCGGAGTTGCCCGTCCCGCCGATTCCCGCAGAATGCCGCCCATGATTTTTATTTTTAAATTTAGCCGACACCTTCATCAATTTTTGTTATCTTATGGTTCATTACTTTTCATTGGAAGGAAGCAAGTGTATGAAACAGAACTTGGAAATCCTTCGACACATTCTTGTAGCCAGTTGATGTAATGATTTAAAAAATTAATACACTGTTGAAGGTCTGTGTTTACAGTTGCAAGAATGTAAGAAACAGCAGGAGCAGGCTATTCTGCCTTTCAATTCATTAACAATCAGGGCTAATCCATCTCCTGTCATATCCCCATATTCTTTATTTCACCCCATCCCCATCATAAAATACTATCAATACCAATGACTAAACAGTCACAGTAAGAAGTCTTACAACACCAGGTTAAAGCCCAACAGGTTGGTTTCGAATCACTAACTTTCGGAGCACTGCACCTTCCTCTGGTGGGTGGTGTTCTCACGTGTAATGGTGGTACCCATGTCGATGATCCGGCACGTCTTGCAGATTGTCATGGCAGGGTTGTGTGGTGTCGTGGTCACTATTCTGAAGGCTGGGTAGTTTGCTGCAAACAATGGTTTGTTTGAGGTTGCGCGGTTGTTTGAAAGCAAGTAGTGGGGGTGTGGGGATCCCTTCAAACAATTGCGCAACCTCAAACAAATCATTGTTTGCAGCAAACTACCCAGCCTTCAGAATAGTGACCACGATACCACACAACCCTACCATGGCAATCTCTGCAAGATGTGCCAGATCATAGACATGGATACCACCATTACGCGTGAGAACACCACCCACCAGGTACACGGTACATACTCGTGCGACTCGGCCAACGTTGTCTATCTCATAAGCTGCAAGAAAGGATGTCCCGAAGCGTGGTACATTGGCGAGACCATGCAGACGCTGCCACAACTGGCAGGCAGGAATGTTCCCTTCCAGTTGGGGAACACTTCAGCAGTCAAGGGCATTCAGCCTCTGATCTTCGGGTAAGCATTCTCCAAGGCGGCGTTCAGGACGCGTGACAACACAGAATCGCCGAGCAGAAACTTATAGCCAAGTTATACATGAGTACGGCCTCAACCGGGACCTGGGATTCATGTCGCATTACATTCACCCCCCACCATCTGGCCTTGCGAAATCCTACCAACTGTTCTGGCTTGATACAGTTGACACCTCTTTAACCTGTGATTATCCCTTTTTCCTCTTCATTCACCTGAGGAAGGAGCAGTGCTCCGAAAGCTAGTGATTCGAAACAAATCTGTTGAATTTTAACCTGGTGTTGTAAGACTTCTTACTGTGCTCACCCCAGTCCAACGCCGGCATCTCCACATCATAAACATCCACAGTTCAGAGGAGTAGGGAATTATAAGGATCTACACCCTCAAGAGTTAAATAAACTTCTCAGTCCTCAATGGCGAATTGCTGAATAAGACTGTGACCCCTTCTTCAAGACTCCCCAGATAGGGAAAACATCCTTCCAGCATCTATTGCATTAAGCCCTTTAAGAATTTTGTTTCAATGAGAACATCTCCCACTTTTCTAAATTGTTGGGAATCTAGGCCTATTCGACACAACCTCTCCTCATGCAACTATCCGCTCATCCCTGGAATCGTCTAGCAAACCTTGATTGCATTCCCTCCCGAGGGAAGTATATCCTCCCTTGGGCAAGGAGACCAAAATTGCACACGTTACTCCAGGTGTGGTCTCACCACATAAACTGCTGACAGTTCCAATATGTCAGAAGGTCATAAACCTGAATTTGTCCTCAGTACCGTGCAATTTTCATCTCGAGTTCTGTTTGTACATGTATTAAATAAAAATAATGTTCAAACTATCATTTAGATTTTTAACATACTAATATTCCTCGCAAACTAATATTGGGAATGTCAAAAGTTGACTTCCGGTGACGGCGGGCGGGAGGCAGCCGCGTGTTGGAGGGCCCCCGTTCGGGAACAGCATTGTCGGGGGTTAACGCCCGGTCCTAGGGCCAGCGAAGGCAGTAAAAGTCGGGAGACAGCACAGAGGAGAAGAATGTCGAAGACCAGCAAAAAAACGGCCGTGAAAAAAGCTGCTGAAAGTCCGTTGGGGAGTGGAAAGGTCACCGCGGGGTCAGTAAAGAAAATGGAGGCTGGAGCACCAGGGGAAGCCGCAGTGCTTATGGCTGAAGGAATAACTAAGGCGATGGCTGTGGAATTCGAAAAGCAGTTTGCGCAATGGATGGAGACGGTGAGGAAGGAGATGAGGGAGGTTTTGAGTGCGTTGGTGGAGGAGGCGATTTCCCCGGTGATGACGGCGGTGGCGAGCGCAGTGGCGGAGGTGCGAGAGCAAGGAGGCGCTGAAGGAAGTGGAGGAGACGTTATTGCAGCACGGTGATCAACTTGCCTCGATGGGGAAGGAGATGCGGAAGGTGATGGACATTAACAAGGATCTGCGAGGAAAAATGGAAGACCTGGAAAACAGATCCAGGTGACAGAATTTGAGGATTGTGGGGCTGCCCGAAGGAGTTGAAGGACCGAAGCCGACTGAGTATTTTGCCGCGATGCTGGCAAAGCTATTGGGGGAGGGGGAGGATCCCTCCCGATATGAACTGGATCGGGCTCATCGGTCATGGAGGCCTGTACCAAAGGCGAGTCAGCCGCCAAGGGCAGTGACTCTGTGCTTCCGTAGGTACAGTGCGAAGGAGAAGGTCCTGAGGTGGCCAAGCAGAAGCGGGTGGTGCAGTGGGCTGGAGCTGGCATACGTGCATACCAGGACTTTACGGTGGAGCTGGCAAGGAGGCGGGCTGCCTTCAACCGGGTGAAGAGGGCACTGTACATTAGCAAGGTGCAGTGCGGCATTATATATCCAGCGAAGCTGAGGGTGACTTATAAGCTCAAGGACTTTGATTTTGGAACGGAGGAAGCAGCGGAGAAGTTTGCGAAGGCAGAAGGACTGTGACAGAACTGACAAATTGAGAAATGGCCATGTGCCGATGTAACCTCATGACTGTATTTTCTTCTTTTTTGTTTCACTGCGCGCGGGTGTAGGGGCTAAAGGAGCCAATGTTGTATATATATTTGGACAAGGGAAGTGATGGGACTTTCACTCGAAATGAGGGCTCTTTGGGGTGTAGATGGATATGCGGGGTTTGTGTTCTAAAAGGGGATCTCTGGGCTTTCCTAGGGCCGGGCAAGAGGGAAAGGGACCCGGGCGGGGGTCTCCACACTGGCCGGTTTAAGCCGGCTTGTGAACGGGAGTGAGGTGGGGGGAGGGGCTGCGGCCATCGGAGCCTGGCAGAACAGGGTCCAAGTGGTCTAGCCGGGGTGGAAAGTTGGGGGGAAGGAACCGAGGTTGGGAGGAGTTTTACAAGAGGCAGTGGACGGGAGGAGCTGGAGACTTGGGTGGGGGGGGGGGTTACAACTCTTGGGTATCATGTACGGTACTCTTTCAGAGGCTGGATGGTGTTGAGTGTAGGGGGGGGGGGCCCTTAGTGTTGGGTGGGGTTGCTGGGTTATGGGGATAGGGTGTGGGTGTTGACCTTGGGTAGGGTGCTCTTTCCAGGAGCTGGTGCGGGCTCGATGGGCCGAATGGCCTCCTTCTGCGCTGTAAATTCTATGATAATCTATAGGTAAATGGTGACCATGGGCGGTCCCGGACTCCTTTTTCTTTTTGTTTCCACCGTGGGAGGGTTTGGTTTATTGGATGCATATATTGACAGGTGGGCCGTTGTTTGGGGTGGTGGGAGGATGGGATCATTGGTATTGTTAAGGGGATTGATTTTGTATTTGTTACCATTTACTGTTTGTGGGTGGGGTGTAAATTTTTGAAGGAAAATGTGAAAATGTAGAATAAATTTTTTTTTTTTTAAAAAGGGAATGTCAAAAGTTGTAAACTGCAGGAGTATGGTCCAAACCACAATCTAGGCTGACACTCCAACTCTGACACCTCCTCTGGTGGGTACAAGAGATTTCATCGGACTAGTCAAATGACCATCGAAACGTATTCCCGTAAAACTATCAACGTAAACCTTTTGAACGTAGTAGCTACAGAACACAACTTCTACCTTCCAAAAAGGCAATCTACATTTTCCTTCTGTACCCACCTTTGCTTCTGTCTGCCATTTAGAAGCCTGAAGTTTCTCAAAGTTTGTCTTGTCTCTCAGGTACACCCTTCAAAAATAGAACGTGATCAGTATATTCAGCAAGGCATCTTCTCATTGAAATCAGTTAGTTAACAAAGAAAAGCATGTATTGGTATCATTAGCATTCAGAAATAACATTTGTATGGGGATATTTATATATTTTTAAAAGATATTTTCACTGTTATGACATCACAATAACAAGACACCATCATGAGGGGAGAGGTTATAAAATTTGCAATTACAAACAGCTGCTCATTAAGTCAGGGGTGAACCAGATCACATCAGTGGGCCACATGTACTTGTGAAGGCCGCTTTTATAGAACCAACAAATCAGATGCTGCTCATATCATACTACTGTACTGGTTTGGATGCAAATTCATTACCTCCACATCATAGATCTGGAAAGAAAAACAAGGACCAAAGCTGGAGATTGTTACAACAGGGCAGAGAGGATAAGATGTCAGTGGAATGCTGTTAATGGAATGATAGGCACGATTTCAGAAAATGTCAACATTTAAGAATAGGTTAGATAGGTAACTGAAGGAGGGGGAAATGAAGGGATACGGGAAAGAGGGTAGGAAGGGATTAAGGCCATTTGTTGTGGGGAGGATGAACACATGTACTTGGACTGACCAGCCTGTTTCCATGTAGTAATTTCCATTTCATCCATTGAAAACGGCACGTCTCCATCATTGTAACAAGCCACATTTTCATATCTTCCTCAGAATGGCTAAATTAACTCAGTAAATCCAAACTGGGGACAGATCAATTGCTGAATTCGGCAACTGGCAGGCGGTAACTAGTGGAGTGCCGTAAGAATCAGTGCATCACAAGTGACCTGTCCAGCCAACTGAGCTGCACTGGCCCCCAGTAATTCCATTACAGCATGGCAATCATGAAACCGTACCCTAACGAAAGGAAGTGAGAGATTAAACAAAGAGGACGAAGGGGCAGGGATTCTATGGTCATTGCAATTCACTATCCCCACCGGGAGCGCGCGCCCACCAGCAGGTTTTGAAGCAGCATGGGGTGGTGCTTGCAATGGGAAATCCCATTGACAAGCGGAGGGAAGAGAGAATCTTGCTGTCAGTGAATGGTGCGCGGCTGAGAAACAGGCGGCTGGTGAACCAGAGATTCTCATCCATGAAATCAAAGATAATCTAGATTTTAACCCAATTGTGCAGACCTTATTCACCTCCCGTAATAGTTACCCTATCTAATCCTCGGGCCGTTTCATTTTTAAATTGGCTAATTACTTCCAAAACCTCGATCTCCAATTGGTTCTATTAGTTTTTCCATTATCGGCACGGTAGCATAGTGGTTAACACTGTTGCTTCACAGCGCTCGGGACTCGTGTTTGATTCCCAGCTTGGGTCACTGTCCGTGCGGAGTCTGCACGTTCTCCCAGTGTCTGTGTGGGTTTCCTCCGGGTGCTCCAGTTTCCTCGAATCCTGAAAGATATGCTTGTTTGGTGAATTGGACATTCTGAATTTTCCTTTTGTGTACCTGAACAGGCGCTGGAGTGTGGCAACTGGGGGATTTTCACAGTAACTTCCTTGCAGTGTTAATGTAAGCCTCCTTGCGACACTAATAAGGATTATTACCTAATTTCTTCCTGTAAGCACATTTATTAATATCTGCTTTTATATTACACGTCACCAATTTGGTCCTAAAGTAGTTTTCTAATTCTATTATATCTAGGGAACATTCGTGATGTTTCGGCCCACCCATTAATTGATGAGCTAATGTTTCTATGTCTTCTTATATAAATCTTCTATTCTCATAAATTTCTGAATAGTTCTTCTTTTAAACAGCCCCAGAATAACTCTTAATCCCTCTTTTCTTCCAATTTTTTACCTTTTTATTACTACTTATCCTTCCTCCATCCTTTCTAATCTCACTCCTAATACAACAATGAAAGAATCTTCATTATACTCACGTATTTTAGCCCTATTCTTACTCTTTTTACCCTGTTTCACTAGGTCCAAAATGCTATCTGCAAACTTAGTTAAGTCCCTCTTCTCAGCATGATTAATTATAACTGCCTCATCAACTCTCGAACCAACATTTCTCTTCCCATCATCATCACTCCTATCCCTGCCGCGACTGTTAGTATCTACAACACTTTCATCTCCAATGTCTTCCATATTCTCAACTATTATTAGCACTATTAACCTCATCAGTGTTATCCAGTTCCTTGTTATTCATCTTGTCCTTCAGTTTACGAAATTCTACCGTCCACCTCTTATCTAATATTTGCTTATTAGCTTTTGAGCTTGAAACTTTAATTTCTATATTCTTCTGCCCTTCAAATTTTTCCTCTAACTGTAAAAGAAACATCACCTCTTCCTTCCTATATTGATAGCCTGGTAGGCCCATTTTTACTTGTAGCAGTAAGTATTTTCCTATTCCTAACTTCCTTGTGTTGACTCAGCCCACTGTTTAGTTCTAAATTCCATATTGCATACACTACATGAAAATTCCAATCTAGTAGCAGGAGTTATGAATTCACTTTACACCTAGGCTATGGGCTGGTATTTTACTTCCTTTTTACATTTTCCACACTGAACTATCAATTTGAAACTTTATGTGCTAGTCCAATGTGTTTCCTAAAATTTGTGATGGAATTAAACACTAACAAACATAAAAGACATCTAAAATCCACACAAGGATTAAGCCAATAACATCCCTATTATTTCTATTACCTCCCGCTACCTAGCCTCTGTGGGGATTTCCTCCTCTTCCTCTCGCTCCTGTACATTAAAATCATTGATATTATTAAAATGCGTCAAATTTAAATCCACACTTATTATTAAATTAGTAAAAGCATTAAAACGTCTTCATTATCCATACCTCAAGCTTCTCCCCGTCCTTCTAAAGATGGCAAATCTCTCAAACAGCCAGAGCACTGAAAGTAAACTGTGATGAGAGGAATGTGCCAGGATTGGAGAACTTCATTTTCCAAATTCTTAATAGCACACAAGACCTAATGGAAATCCTGAACGCCAATGGCACGGAGTGCTCTGTAGTGCTTTTCTACACGCCATCGTCTCACTTCTCTGCAGATCTTGATCCACATTTCAATGCACATTTAATTGACTATCGTGACCTGAAGTCACAATGTTTAAACTGATGGCATCTTTAAAGGGTTTTATCTTATCTTCCATGTAGGTTTGAGTTGAGGCGGTATTACAAATTGGGTGCTATCTGGTACCTCCCCAGTGTCCCATGACAGTAACAAGAACAGTACTTTACGTTAACCATATTAACAGGGATCTTGTTTAACCGGTTATCATCCATAAGACCATAAGATATAGGAGCAGAATTAGGCCACTCGGCCCATCAAGTCTGCTCCGCCATTCAATCATTGCTGATATTTTCTCATTCCCATAACCCCTGATCCCCTTATTAATCAAGAACTTATCTATCTCTGTCTTAAAGACACTCAGTGAATTGGCCTCCACAGCCTTCTGCAGAAAAGAGTTCCACAGATTAACCACCCTCTGGCTGAAGAAATCCCTGTTTTAAAGGATCGTCCCTTTAATCTGAGATGGTGTCCTCTGGTTCTAGTTTTTCCTACAAGTGGAAACATCCGCTCCACGTCCACTCTATCCAGGCATCACAGTATCTTGTACGTTTCAATAAGATCCCCTCTCATCCTTCTAAACTTCAACGAGTGCAGACCCAGAGTCCTCAAACGTTCCTCATACGACAAGTTCTTCATTCCAGGGATCATTCTTGTGAACCTTTTCTGGACCCTTTCCAAGACCAGCACATCCTTCCTTAGTTATGGGGCCCAAAACTGCTCACAATACTCCAAATGGGGTCTGACCAGAGCCTTATACAGACTCAGACATACATTCTTGTATTCTAGCCCTCTTGACATGAATGCTAACATTGCATTTCCCTTCTTAACTGCCGACTGAACCTGCACATTAACCTTAAGAGAATCGTGAACAAGGACTCCCAAGTCCCTCTATGCTTCTGCTTTCCGAAGCATTTCCCCATTTAGAAAATATTGTATGCCGAGATTCCTCCTTCCAAAGTGCATAACCTCACACTTCACCACATTGTATTTCATTTGCCACTTCATTGCCCACTCTCCTAGCTTGTCCAAGTCCTTCTGCAGCCCCCTTGCTTACTCAATACTACCTGGCCATCTACAGATCTTTGTATCATCTGCAAACTTAGCAACAGTGCCTTCAGTACCTTCTTCCAGATCATTAAAGTATATTGTAATGTATATCCCACCCGGCATGGAAATCCAACGACGAACCACTTCTTTCCCCCACCCTAAATTTCTCATCTGAGGAGAAAAAAAAGCAGTTTACGCAAACCAACACAACCACTGGAACGGTTTTGCACAGGTCAGAGTGGTGATGATCTGGAATGCATTGCCTGGAAGGGTGGTAGAGGTGGGTTGCCTCACATCCTTTAAAAAGTATCTGGATGAGTACTTGGCCCGCCATAACATTCAAGGCTATGGGCCAAGTGCTGGCAAGTGGGGTTAGGTGGGCGGGTCAGGGCCTTTCATGCGTCGGTGCAGAGTCGATCGGCTGAAGGGCCTCTTCTGCACTGTAGTACTCCGATTCTCTGCCCCCACTGGCCAGAGGCTTTCAGACAGAAAAACACCCCTCGACCATCATCCTCTGCTTCCTGCCACTCAGCCAATTCTGGATCCAATATGCCAAATTTCCTTGGATCCCATGGGCTCTTACCTTCGCTATCAGTCTCCCATGTGGGACTTTATCAAAAGCATTGCTGAAGTTCAAGTTGACGACAAGAGGACAGACAGGCTGGTGGAATGGGTGGACATATGGTAAGCCTAATGCAGGGAAGTGTGACGCGATGCATTTTGGCTTAAAAAATGAGGAGAGACAATTAAAAACACGTGCACAAATCATTGAAGGTGATAGTGAAGGGCAAGAATGCAGTTTAAGGAGCATATGGGTTCCGAAACTTTATATTGTAAACTTTAGAGTAAAGAAGACTTGGAAGAATGGTTCCAGGGATGAGAGACTTCAGTTACGTGGGATAGATTGGAGAAATTAGGACTGTTCTCAAGAGAAAGTTGAGAAGAGAGGGTTGCTGGGCGTTAAAAATCATGAGGTGACTGGACAGAGTAAATAGAAACTGTTCCCATTGGCAGAAAGATTTTGATTAAGGATTAATATGAACAAAAGAACTAAATGAGGAAAATAAAATAATTTTAAACATGGTTTATGATCTGGAAGGCACAACCAGAATCTGTGGAGGCGGATTCAATTGTGGCTTTCAAAAAGCGATTGAATAATTATCTGAAAAGATTTGCAGGCCTATAGTGAAACAGCAAGGGTGTGAGGCTATGTTGTGCTGCAGAGACTCAGCATGGACACAAGAGGGTGAATGGTCGCTCGGTGATATAACAATTCTATAATTCTATGCTGGAAATAATCTTTAATCCTTTTTTATTATTGTCACAAGTAGGCTTACATTAACACTGCAATGAAGTTACTGTGAAAATCCCCTAGTCGCCACACTCCCCTGTTCAGGTACACTGAACTGAGGGCGAATTCAGAATGTCCAATTCACCTAACAAGCACATCTTTCGGGACTTGTGGGAGGAAACCGGAGCACCCGGAGGAAACCCACACAGACACAGAGAGAACTCTGCACAGACAGGGACTCAAGCCAGGAATCTAACCGGAAACCTTGGCGCTGTGAAGCAGCAGTGCTAACCACTGTGATACCGTGCCACCCCATACATAGTATCTCTAAAGAGAAAAGGCAGGCTGTGATAGTTCAGATATCGATGCTATAGATTTGAAGACCTAAGATAGACAGATTGACATGTAGTACAGTTGGGAAAAGGATTGAGATGGTTTAACAGTCTGAGGAAATGGTCCAGATCAATAAATGCAAAGATTTACTAATAAATCTTTAAACATTGCTTAAACATACCATAGTTAGAGCCTATCTTCCAACACTCCACCAGTCATTCCCACAATCTAGTGTCTATTTGTATGAATGATGTGGAGATGCCGGCGTTGGACTGGAGTGTGCACAGTAAGAAGTCTTACAACACCAGGTTAAAGTCCAACAGGTTTGTTTCAAACACTAGCTTTCGGAGCACTGCTCCTTCCTCAGGTGAATGGAAAAACATATGTTTCTGGAACAGACGTCTCCATTCACCTGAGGAAGGAGCACTGCTCCGAAAGCTAGCGTTTGAAACAAACCTGTTGGACTTTAACCTGGTGTTGTAAGACTTCTTACTGTATTTGTATTAATTAGAAATATTTAACGTCTGTTATTTTACAGACCTGACCCCGCCCCCATCATCTTATGCTGTGGGGCAGATCCAACTGGCCTCCCTTGGAAATGTCGAGAGTTTAGACAGAAGAGGAGTATGATGACTTTGCGAACATAAGGATAAAACGAATATGACTGCGGACGCTAGAAGCTGAAACAAAAACCAGAAAATACTGGACAGCCTCACGAGGTCTGACAGCCTCTGTGGAGGGGGAGGGAGAAGGGAGCTAACGTTGCGAGTCTGGATGACTCTGTCAGCGTTTTCACGAACAGTTTGACTAAGGGTAAGGTCACCATCACACCTGCTCTCCAAACGGCTCCTGGCTTGGATTGCCACATTGTTGGCTGACTTCTTCCTCTGAACGTAGTCTTCTAATTTCTTGCGCTTTTGTTCTTCGGGAAGAGGGAATGAAGCAGACCGTCAGTGAAAGGCATTTATAACAATCGTCAGCACAAGTGATCAAGTTAAAACGGCCAGGGACTCATTTCCAACCCCCGGGGTCAGTTTACAACTCGCTCGGCGGTAGTACCAACCTTCATAAGACAGCGGTTTCTCCAGGGTCCGAGGAGTGGGGACTGGTGTCATGTTGAGTGAGTTTAGTAGACGGAATCTCTCACTCCGGCTCTCTGCCGTTTGTTGCTCTCCCGGCTGAGTCGGTTTTCCGTTTGATTTTCGCTCCACTCCTATGATTGGCTGCGCCGCTCCCGCCCCTCCTCGCTGTGCTGGCTCAAACTGGCCAATCCGGTAGCCTGAGACCTTCTTGGCCTCACCTCAGTGGGTGAGCTGCGGGCATGCGCAGAATGCCGGCCGAAATAGCAACAATGTGCTGAAACTGCGCAGGCGCGTTTGGTTGGACATTTCAGCGAGTTCGAAAATGGAACGCGGTGTTGCCAAGAATGGAACGTTACGCGCGTGATGCCCTAATACTACCCCTCTCCCGATTTAATAACGCGCGATGCATCCCTATTGCAGGCGTGCCCACTCTGATTTGCAAGCGTTCCTGTGGATTTGATGTTTTAACCACATGAGATATGTTAATGATATTGAGCCTCTCTCCCCTCCCAAGTCTGTTTGGACCCCGGTGGTGTTGTCTGAATGTGACAACTAGAAGCTTCGGCCAGAGCGCATTTTGCTGGCCTGCGTTATGAGAAAAGCCCCACGTTCAAAAACGGTGGGCACAGACCAAACAGGTAGTGCAGGGAGTTGTGGGCTCTGCCAGTAGGAGCTGCTTGTCTTCAGATTGGCACATGAACTGGATCGCAGTTTCAACTAGAGCAGGCATTTTCAAAGTGGGGTGGTGTTGGGAGGGTCGCGGAGCCATATATCGTGGCATTCCCGATCTCGTGAATTCAGGTGCAACAGCCGCAGCAGCTGGATTTTTTAAAATAACGGCCGCAACCGGTTTTAAAAATGCAGGCGTGCCCGCTCATCAGTGCGCATGCCCGGAGCCCAGAGAGAAACACCGCCTCCTGACGTCAGCAGGCTGGCCCAGGAGCTTAAAAAAAAAGCAATTCAGTCTTCCTGCAGTCTTCTGTAATCTGTCTTGAATATGCTCAATGTGTGAGCCTGCATGTGTGAATTTTAGAGATTAAAAAGATTCACAATACTTTGAGTTAAGTAATTGCTCCTCATCTATGTCTAAAAACGTTGCATTGTAATTTGCAGACTATACCCCCAGGCTGTAAACCAACCATGGGAGGAAAAGTTACATCCTGCATCTGCTCTGTAGGATCCTGAGAGAATAGTGCCTGTTTCAATGAGATCATTTCTCATTCTTCACTACTCTGGACTGTAGGATATAAACCCAGGCTCACCTCTCGCATTAAAGGTAAGAGAAAATGGTGGGTCACGAAGGTCGGCCAGCGTGGGTCCCGAAAGATGGCCGCTTGGTACAAATGGGTCCTCGGCAAAAAAAGTTTGAAAAACAAGGCATCAAGCCTTAATGCGAACGAGCAGCCCACCAAGCAGTACAAGAATGCCGCACTCTCATGGAGATGGGTTGCCAGCTATCCGAGGTTGATATAATGGTGTTCGGTCTTTGGGGTACCTTTTAGAAGATTCTTAAACTCAGCTTAAAATCAAAATTTGATCAAACTGGAGAACGGAGAGATGAACATAAATGATAACAATTACAATACAGAAGGACATGAATTTTGTACCTAACGCCTATAATAATGCTGACCATCTCATCTGGCCTCCTGCACTCGTGATTCCATGGATTTTTAATTTTAATATTTATCTTTCTTGCCATACAGTGTGAAGCACATCAACAGTATTAAAATCAAGAACATCAGACAATACTTACACAAAAATCAAAATGTTCCTAACAAATCTTCTAAAAGTCACATTTTCAGCATTCATAACAAAATCAGACAAAACATTCCAAGTATCGACAATTCCATGTGAATTTCTTTTTACAAGTAACGACGTGAACCAAATTTCTATCGTTTATTCTGATGACCACACAAAGTACTGTAATTGTCAGTGAGGAACTTCCCAGGCTTAGAGGTAGTGAGGCCACATATCAATTTATAAACTTCAACTAAATCAAAAATCAATCCTTTCTAAAGATTGTAATCCAAGAAATCTTAATTGCTCCTCATAAGATATTCCCCTCTTGCCTTCCATTCTCCTGATAACACGTCTTTACACTCTCTATAAGCTGTATATCCCTCTGAAAGTGTGGATTCCAAACTGGATGCATACTCCAGATGTGTGCGTACCAACTGATCATAGAGTAAGATGAACACTTAACGTCCCGACTCAAAAAGGATGCATTCAGCGCTCGTAAGACGTTTTGTGCCCACGTACTTCCTAAGCCACATAATTCGTAAACTTCAAATTACTTGTAACAGTCACACCTAAATCCTTTTCAATGGTTGAATATACTAAAGGATAGCCATCGATATGATACTGTGAATCAGGTTTACTGTGGCCAAAATGGAGAACTGAACACTTTGCCACCTTAAAGGTAAGTTACCACTCCTTTGACCTCTGCACCATAGTAGAGAGTTCTGTCACTCTGGAGAAGTACGTTTGAGAGCCCTGGATTATTTCTCCTAACTTCCAAATATGTTTTAATTGTCATCCGCATATTTCAAAACATTCAAATTTCAAAAATCCCATTCTTCCCACAACCCATTTCTTTTCAAAAAGATTTATCCAATTATGTTTTAAATGATCTAGTCTTGTAATCTATAGCTACTTGGGATGAAGGAACCCAAGGAGGTTCGGTGCAGACTTAATGGGTTGAATGGCCTCCTTCTGCACTGTAGAGATTCTATAACTATCAGTTCAAAACTCATTTTTGCCTTTCCCACTTGGCACTTGCTTTCTATTTACTCAAAGTAGTCACCAGGTTCCATTCTGCTCTTGTTACGGGTGTTGCGTCCTATCACCACATTGCAGTTGCTCGTTTCCACAGCCACCTCAGTCCAATATCTCCCTCCTGCCGCTTACTCAGCTCAAATTGAACATCTCACTGCTACTTTCCATACAATCCCCCTCTCTCAATCCTCTGGGCTTTTACCCGATCTCCCTCTGAACTCCTGAATTCTCATTCAACAAGAACTTACATGTATATTAGCACTTGTTAAGGTAGGAAATATTTCAAGGTACACCACAGGCACTTATGCAGGCAGAGGTTAAGATCAAGCCAAAAACCTTGATCAAAGAAGAAAGTTGTAAGGAGAATCTTCAAGGACAGAGAGCTAGGTAGG